>NC_137688.1:70364051-70391551 GCF_963989245.1 Nansenia antarctica | reverse complement strand
AGAGAGGACAGGTGTTACCGGGCAGAACTTTTGCTGGACTTTCTGCTGCGGATCTTAACTGCAGAGCTGCTACTGCCAGCCCTGTCTCTGCACGTTGAGTTTGCGTTCGATAATAATAATAATAAAAACGTTTTATTTGTATAGCACCTTTCCTGCAAACGCTGTTTGTTACAATCATTATATAATCATACTTTTATTATTTAGTAATTTAAAGGCAATATTAAAAAGATGGGTTTTCAGTCTTGACTTGAACATATGTGCTGAGGTTGCATCCCTAATGTAAACTGGCAGTGAGACACAATCTGGAGCATAAAATGAGAATGCAGCCTCACAAAATCTCTTCTTTTGTACATGTGGTACACAGAGAAAACCAGCGTCAGAACACCTGAGAGCTCTATTGGGCTGATATGGTAGCAAAGGTCTTTCAGATATTCTGGTGCTGTGCCCGTGAGAGTTTTATAAACAAGCAGAAGGATCTTGAAATCTATTCTGAACTTAACAGGAAGCCAGTGTAGAGTCTCTAAAATAGGAGTTATATGAGCTCGTCTGCTTGTTTTGGTTAATGGCCATCAATAATATAATGTATCGTTTCACCTGGGCTGTATGGCTGCTCTAACCTGTTAACATGGGCTGTATGGCCGCTCTAACCTGTTAACATGGGCTGTATGGCTGCTCTAACCTGTTAACATGGGCTGTATGGCTGCTCTAACCTGTTAACATGGGCTGTATGGCTGCTCTAACCTGTTAACATGGGCTGTATGGCTGCTCTAACCTGTTAACATGGACTGTATGGCTGCTCTAACCTGTTAACATGGGCTGTATGGCTGCTCTAACCTGTTAACATGGGCTGTATGGCTGCTCTAACCTGTTAACATGGGCTGTGTGGCTGCTCTAACCTGTTAACTTGGACTGTATGGCTGCTCTAACCTGTTAACATGGACTGTATGGCTGCTCTAACCTGTTAACATGGACTGTATGGCTGCTCTAACCTGTTAACATGGACTGTATGGCTGCTCTAACCTGTTAACATGGACTGTATGGCTGCTCTAACCTGTTAACATGGGCTGTATGGCTGCTCTAACCTGTTAACATGGGCTGTGTGGCTGCTCTAACCTGTTAACATGGACTGTATGGCTGCTCTAACCTGTTAACATGGACTGTATGGCTGCTCTAACCTGTTAACATGGACTGTATGGCTGCTCTAACCTGTTAACATGGACTGTATGGCTGCTCTAACCTGTTAACATGGACTGTATGGCTGCTCTAACCTGTTAACATGGGCTGTATGGCTGCTCTAACCTGTTAACATGGGCTGTGTGGCTGCTCTAACCTGTTAACATGGACTGTATGGCTGCTCTAACCTGTTAACATGGACTGTATGGCTGCTCTAACCTGTTAACATGGGCTGTATGGCTGCTCTAACCTGTTAACATGGACTGTATGGCTGCTCTAACCTGTTAACATGGACTGTATGGCTGCTCTAACCTGTTAACATGGACTGTATGGCTGCTCTAACCTGTTAACATGGGCGCCTAAATGAAATTCACACGCGCCGCTGAGGTAGCGTGAGGTTGACGGTTGACGTATAATTGTAGCCCAGAGACAGTGGAGGTAACGGACCCAGAGCTGAGCCCTGCTGGTCTCCTAGGTGACTCTCACGCCAGGCCTTCGGCTGGCTGGACCACGGTCCTTTAGCCAAAGTGCTGCTGACACATCAGTGTGCTGAGCCTCCGCAGTATTACTGTCACACCAACAGCCCTGTCATGCTTCACATTCACATCTCTGACATTTAGCAGACGCCTTCTACAAAGCCTACAAAGCCACTTACAACAAATAATAATAACCTTTATTTGTATAGTGCTTTTCCTGCAAACGTTGCAGCTCAAAGTGCTCCAATCATTATTTAATTATTTAGTAATTTCAAGGCAATATTAAAAAGATGGGTTTTTAGTCTAGACTTGAGCATATGTACTGAGGTTGCATCCCTAATGTAAACTGGCAGTGAGACACAATCTGGGTGCATAAAATGAGAATGCAGCCTCACCCAATCTAAATACATTTGTCTAACTAAGTGAATCATCTATCCATCAGTCATCGCAAGAAAACAATTACGTCATGCTATGTCCAGAGGACATTGGCAGTTACAATGCTAGAAGAAGGAAGTAAGAAATAGGAATTACTTTTTTTTTTCTTTCTCCATGTTTACTGTATACATCAAGAGGGGTTGCTAGGACACGACATCATAGAGCTTCTGGTATCACCACTACCAAATCTAGAACATCATTGGGCTTCTAGTACCACCACTACCAGATCTAGAACATCATTGGGCTTCTAGTACCAGATCTAGAACATCGTAGGGCTTCTAGTACCAGATCTAGAACATCATAGGGCTTCTAGTACCAGATCTAGAACATCATAGGGCTTCTAGTACCAGATCTAGAACACCATAGGGCTTCTAGTACCAGATCTAGAACATCATAGGGCTTCTAGTACCAGATCTAGAACATCATAAGGGTTCTAGTACCAGATCTAGAACATCATAGGGCTTCTAGTACCAGATCTAGAACATCATAGGGGTTCTAGTACCAGATCTAGAACATCATAGGGCTTCTAGTACCAGATCTAGAACATCATAGGACTTCTAGTACCAGATCTAGAACATCATAGGTGTTCTAGTACCAGATCTAGAACATCATAGGGGTTCTAGTACCAGATCTAGAACATTATAGGGCTTCTAGTACCAGATCTAGAACATCATAGGGCTTCTAGTACCAGATCTAGAACAGCATAGGGCTTCTAGTACCAGATCTAGAACATCATAGGGCTTCTAGTACCAGATCTAGAACACCATAGGGCTTCTAGTACCAGATCTAGAACACCATAGGGCTTCTAGTACCAGATCTAGAACATCATAGGGCTTCTAGTACCAGATCTAGAACACCATAGGGCTTCTAGTACCAGATCTAGAACACCATAGGGCTTCTAGTCAGGGTTTCCGTTAGAAAAATTTGCCGCCGGACATCGTGTCCGGGAAGATTTCGATTTACCGGACAAACGTGAATTATTTCGGTCATCATATTAAAATATAATAAAAAAATAATAAATCTAAATCATATTTTTTTTTCTTAAAATCTAATATAGCTGTTTGTCGCGGTGATTACTGTTGTGTAGCGGCCTATATATGCCATTTAATGTCTATTTCTCATCCGATACGATTAGATGCGAGCTATATAATATATAATAATATAACATGATTCGCATGCGCGCTATGCCATTATGTCCAGCGCTGAACGGGCGCCTCACTGGGAACTGAACAGACAGCATCGATCAATGAACGGACTCCACATTACGTTAACTGAAGTTTGTTAAATTGTTTGGGATTAATGTGAGTTTTCTATTTTCTCTTTCCAGTTTTACCCTTTCTTTTTTTCTTCTTCAATAAAACAACGTCATTTCTATAACCAGGGGGGTGTTCCATCGACGTCGCTGGAGGAAAGTCTGGGCTTGTTTTGACAAGTCTCGCGAGATCTATCAAGATATGCCTGGATCTTTTTAAGAGTCTCGCGGGACTTGGCGAAGTAGGCCTAGGTTTTCCTTTGGCGACGTTGATGGAACACCCCCCAGGTCTCGCTGGTTGGGAAGGCATTTCGTTTAGCTGCCTGTCAAATCATACTTAGGGGATAGCCCTGTAAGCTCATACGGGTCTGTATGTCGTCCTGAAGACCGGCTGTTAGATCATATCGCTGAAGTTTGTCTCCATCTTAGTGTAAATGTTGTCCGTTTCGTTTGTTATCCTTGTTATTGTGCGATAAAGTTAAGGCTTTCCGCTTCGGGCCACCATTTTCAGCTGGGCACCGGACACACACACACTCGTGCACGCGCGGCACTGCCCGAGAGAGAAGGACCCGCCCCCTTTGGTTAGCCTATAGGCTGGCTGGAGGGGGCGGGTCCTTCTCTCTCGGGCAGTGTTGTGTGTGTGTGTTTGGTGCTCAGCTGAGAATGGTGGCCCGAAGCCAATTTGAATACAAAATGTGAACTTTAGCGAATTGTATTCAAATTGTGCTTAGAGGGAATTATTTTCACCGGACATTTTGTCCGACGAGTTTTCAATTTGTCGGACTTCAACAACTTTTACCGGACAAAGTCCGGGAATTACCGGTTAACGGAAACCCTGCTTCTAGTACCAGATCTAGAACACCATAGGGCTTCTAGTACCAGATCTAGAACAGCCAATGTGCAGGGAGTAACTACACTGTACACTATATTGTTACCTAGCAACACTCTTACAAGAAAACTGGGGTGTCGGCCTGTGTGTGTGTGTGTGTACACAGACTAGGGCTGCCCCTAACGACTATTTTTCTAACGATTAATCTAGCGATTATTTTCCCGATTAGTCTAACGGCTAATTTAACGGTTAGTCTAACAATCTTTTTTTTTTTTACTGTTCGATTAATGTATCACTTAATTTTCACCAAATAAATGTCAAAAACTTATCTTATTAACATTTCAGTATTTAGTCAATTATTCTTGTACAAATATATAAATTAGGCTTCTGCACTGCAGGGCAATATTCCACAACAAAAAATATCCGCTCTTTCTTACAGTCCAACATAAAATATAATATTTTAAAATATAAAAGTGCAAGTAATGCAGTAGGCAAGTTCAAGTCATTTTCAGGAGGAATACCAAAATAAATACCAACATAAAATCCTCTAATTAGTGCAATTCGAGTGAAATTCTAACCGGAATACCGTAACTATACCTCTCAGTAACAATAACGATCTCAGTAACAATATAACATTCTCCCCCTCTCTCTGCTCCCCACCCTCCCACGCTCCTCTCTCTCCCCCCTCCTCTCTCCCCCCGCCTGCCTCCTCTTCTCTCTCCTGCGCTCCTCTCTCCCCCTCACTCCTCTCTCCCCTTCTCTCTCTCCTCCTGCCTCCTCTTCTCTCTCCCCCTCCCCCGCACACCTCACTGCTATGTTTAGCCAACTTGAATGCCAACATGGCCATTTAGAAGTCTGTCCATCACCACAACACATAGCTAGCTAGTAGCTACATGGCTAGCTAACGTTACTCTCGCTGCTATGTTATGATTAGCTAAATTGATGCTAAGGTAGCATGCGAGCTACGAGCCAGATAACGTAGGTGCGAGCACCACAATGACAATAGGCTACCGTAGCTAAAAAAAGTCCTCCACACTGCTTTGCCTCCTGAAAATAAAAAAAGCACACATTTGTTATCATGTGTAGGCCCCTTAATTTCCACCTCACTGCTGTGTTTAGCCAACTTAAATGCCAACATGGCCATTTAGAAGTCTGTCCATCACCACAACACATAGCTAGCTAGTAGCTACATGGCTAGCTAACGTTACTCTCGCTGCTATGTTATGATTAGCTAAATTGATGCTAACGTAGCATGCGAGCTACGAGCTAGATAACTTAGGTGCGAGCACCACAATGACAATAGGCTACCGTAGCTAGCCAGCTACATAGCTAACGTTACTAACACCAGAAGACAAGACATACAAACTGTGGTGAGCTACATTGCTTGTGTAACATTTTTCACTCATACACGGCCGGAAAAGTGAACAGAAATACAACGGTGACTTACGGTGCTATCTTGCGGCTGTCTTCACAAAGAGCTCCAGGATGCTTTCGCTTCAAGTGCTCGTTCATTGCAGATGTAGGCCATTTCAATTTTGCACAGTTTACAGAGCACCACATTGTTTGGTTTTTGTATGAAGTACTCCCACACTTTGGACGATCGTGGGCGAGGTTTTTTAGCTGCCGGCTCTGCCCCCTCCATGTTTCCACTGGTCGCAGCCATGTTGTTTATTTGCGACGCACCGACGCACATTAAGCAAGTCGATGCGTCGTCCCAGCCCTAACACAGACAGAGGTATGCTGTGTATTGTGAAAATGATGATGACTGGTCATGTTATTTGATCTTTCTCTGCTAAGTCTTCCTCTAGCATCGTGACAGCCAGTGGCCCCTGACCCGAGCAGAGAGGACTTTTTCTTGCGATGTCTAATGGATAGATGATTCACTAACTTAGACAAATGTGACAGTCTGATCATTTGGTCCGCATGTCGGCAACCAATCAAAATGTTCGACTGACTTTTCTTTTGAAACACGGAACTACGTTTCAACGTTGTTGAGAATCACGACACAAACTCGCTAGTCAAGCCAAAACACTGCAACAATGTAATGGATTGGCTGAGTAATCCCCACTACTTTACATTGTTACCTAGTTAACTAGAACACTACTTTACATTGTTACCTAGTTAACTAGAACACTACTTTACATTGTTATCTAGTTAACTAGAACACTACTTTACATTGTTACCTAGTTAACTAGAACACTACTTTACATTGTCAGCAGGCTCACACAACAAGCTGCGTTAGTCGACTAGCGATGAGTCGTTCATTTTCAACAACGAGGAAATGTATTCACATGTTTCGAAAAGAAAAGTCAGTTCATTACATCACATCCCGACATGAGGACTGAAGCTTTAGAACGTGTCACATGTGTGTGTGTTGTAAGTCTCTGTAGATAAAGGCGTCTGCTAAATGCCAAACATGTCAAACGTAACTGCATGAGACGCTACTGACACACTACCACACGAGACTCACTGAAACACGAGACTCACTGACACACTCCAACACCAGACTCACTGACACACTCCAACACCAGACTCACTGACACACTACCACACCAGACTCACTGACACACTCCCACACCAGACTCACTGACACACTCCAACACCAGACTCACTGACACACTACCACACCAGACTCACTGACACACTCCAACACCAGACTCACTGACACACTCCAACACCAGACTCACTGACACACTCCAACACCAGACTCACTGACACACTACCACACCAGACTCACTGACACACTCCAACACCAGACTCACTGACACACCAACACCAGACTCACTGACACACTACCACACCAGACTCACTGACACACTACCACACCAGACTCACTGACACACTCCAAAACCAGACTCACTGACACACTACCACACCAGACTCACTGACACACTCCAACACCAGACTCACTGACACACGACCACACCAGACTCACTGACACACTACCACACTCCAACACCAGACTCACTGACACACTACCACACCAGACTCACTGACACACTCCAACACCAGACTCACTGACACACTACCACACCAGACTCACTGACACACTCCAACACCAGACTCACTGACACACTACCACACCAGACTCACTGACACACTATCACACCAGACTCACTGACACACTACCACACCAGACTCACTGACACACTCCAACACCAGACTCACTGACACACTCCAACACCAGACTCACTGACACACTACCACACCAGACTCACTGACACACTCCAACACCAGACTCACTGACACACTACCACACCAGACTCACTGACACACTATCACACCAGACTCACTGACACACTACCACACCAGACTCACTGACACACTACCACACCAGACTCACTGACACACTACCACACCAGACTCACTGACACACCAGACTCACTGACACACCAACACCAGACTCACTGACACACTACCACACCAGACTCACTGACACACTACCACACCAGACTCACTCCAACACCAGACTCACTGACACACTACCACACCAGACTCACTGACACACTACCACACCAGACTCACTGACACACTACCACACCAGACTCACTGACACACTACAACACCAGACTCACTGACACACTCCCACACCAGACTCACTGACTCACTCCAACACCAGACTCACTGACACACTACCACACCAGACTCACTGACACACTCCAACACCAGACACACTCCAACACCAGACTCACTGACACACTACCACACCAGACTCACTGACACACTCCAACACCAGACTCACTGACACACTACCACACCAGACTCACTGACACACTACAACACCAGACTCACTGACACACTACCACACCAGACTCACTGACACACTCCAACACCAGACTCACTGACACACTACCACACCAGACTCACTGACACACTACCACACCAGACTCACTGACACACTCCAACACCAGACTCACTGACACACTCCAACACCAGACTCACTGACACACTCCAACACCAGACTCACTGACACACTCCAACACCAGACTTGTGAAGTCAACCCTAACCGTCGACTGAGAAACACATCAGACGAAAACACTGACGATGATGATGATGCATCATTATGACTGGAGAGGTCACAGCTGAGCTTCTCCAGAACTCTCTCTCTCTCTGACGCACACACACTCTCTCTCTCACAGAGACACACTAGGGCTGCACGATTTGGGGTTGAATTGCGATTTTTCTGACAGATATTGCGATTTAATTTGCGTTTATTTATTTTTTAAAGAAGTTTTTGTAAAGTGCAGCCATATCTCCGGCTAGGAAGGTCGTATCAACGTGCAGTTTGTTTGTACGTCTTCAGGGGACTTAGGAGCACAAATTGGCTCCCATCTCTAGCAGCCCCACAGCCCGAGTTACGAGTGAAAGAACTACATGAAACTTACGTTGGGTTGCTTTAAAGTCAAGCTTCAGTTTAAGATTCACTGTGTAATAGATTTAAAACATGTGATGGAGCATTACTAACCTGACTCAGATGGTATGTTTCACACAACCATCTAGGAAAGCTCCATTGGAAGCCGTTTGGAAAAGGGCAGGTACTTTCAAAAATACTTGGCATTGGATGAATCTGTCTATGACTATCACCTTCTATCATGGGCTAATTTCAGAGAGCATTACCACATGATACCATCAAACTGTTAACTGCTCTAATTCTAATGCAAGGATGAGAACTTAAAAGATATTAATTGGAACATATTTATTTTATGGGTTTTTTAAACAGCTGTGATTTTCTTTCTCTCAACAAGTGTCCAAATGTTTTAACAATTCCAATATGAAAATAAAATGGACCTTTCTACAAACAAAGTTATTCAATTATGGCCCAGGAGCAGCATCTAAATATTGCACATACTGCAATCAAGTTAAATAAAGTGATAATAAAAATGTCCAGTAAAGAATAATAGGTCCTTTCTGTAAACATTGAAATAGATAAAGCAGGAAAGTATACCGTTTGCAAGCAACTTTTCAACTCAAAGTCGTAATGTATGAAGCACGGTGAGACTGAGATACGGCTCGGTCGTCCTGCCAGACAGATCGGTTGTTGTTGCATAGTACTCAAAAATGTTCAGCTCCATCTCAAGTATCTTCCTACATTCCGCATACGTTTCTGGGATGGCCGCATGACTAAAGTACGTGCGGGAGGGAACCGCATATCTTTTATCCAGCGTTTTTTATTTTCATTGCTCACAGTGTTAATAGACACCATGTCTTTAGCAGAGGTAGTGCGTGATGTAATTGGTTATTTCACGGTGCCTTCGTGAGCCCTTTTCATACGGCGTAACAGCCGCAAACGACTCTAAATCACTAGGTTGCTTAACATTAGACTGGGCTACGGGACTTTCACTTAACTCTCCGTTTCTGACCGTACACTCGTCATAGAGCTGCCTGTGATACTTTTTCAAGTGCTGATACAGTTGAGGTTTGTGGTGTTGCCTCTGGATGTAGCGATTGTTCCACGACAGGTTGTGCGCAACACCTGCTGTTGTTGCACATCTGTCGTCCTAAACCCGAAATACTTCCGTACAACAGAAGTGCTGTTTTTGAAGCGATTTATCCACACCATTAATGTGGTTTTCCCATTGAAAGGTGGGCAAGATGGAAATCTATGTTTATTTTTTTACTAATCTTACTATCCTTGTATCTATTTTCAGTTTTTTTTGTTGTTGTTTGTTTTGTTTTTGTCTTGTGCGCTTGTATGTGCTATCCTACCTTTCTGCCCGATGGATATGATTTTGTTTGTGGTTTCTTTTCTCCATGTGACATGCATTAAGTGTCCCTTGATGTTTATTTGAAACATAGATATTGACGGGAGTGGAACTATGTACAAGCCTTCTGGGCTTCGTTTCCTCCTTGCACAATCCCTTGTGTGCTAAATAAATAAACTAAACTAAACTAAACTAATGTTGCTAGCTACTGAAACGTCTTCACAGATTCACACGTGGGCGTTTCACGTGCAGTGTTGTTGTTGTTGGACGTGTGCGTTCATTGACGTTGAATCCGACGTGCTGTATAACGTATCCCAAATCGCAGGCTTTGCGATTTGCTAATCGCATCATCTCAAATCGCGATTTCGATTTAAAATCGATTAATCGTGCAGCCCTAAGACACACACACACACACACTCTCTCTCTCTCTCTCTGACACACACATACTCTCTCTCTCTCTCAGACACACACTCTCTCTCAGACACGTGCACACACACACACACACACACACACACACACACACACTCACTCTCTCTCAGAGACACAAACACACACCCCCCCCCCACCAAGACACACTCACCTGTGAGGAGAGGTCCCTCCACTCGGCCACGCCCTGGTCGTGCAGTGTGACGCTCTTCACCCCCCCCAGGATGACGTTCTTGGCGATCTCCACGCCAAGCCCCCGCAGGCCGGACACCAGCACGCTGCTGCTCTGCATGCGCTTCATCGCATCGTGGCCGAGCACGTAGCTGCAGGAGGAGGAGGAGCAGGTCAGAACACGCAAGGAGTGTTGGGATGGAGCAATTGGGAGCAATCTGGGGTTCAGTGTCTTGCCCAAGGACACCACGACATGTGGCCAGCCGGGGCTCGAACCGCCGATCCGGCAACCTTGCAATCATTAGACGCCGGCTCTACCTCCTGAGACACAGCCGCAGCAGACATCTTCTGATCGGGATGAGAACCGTGCCATGTAGGGGCGGCTGTGGCTCAGGAGGTAGAACCGGCGTCTAATGATCGCAAGGTCGGCGGTTCGAACCCCGGCTGGCCACGTGAGCGGGCCGGCGCCTTGCATGGTAGCTTGCCACCATTGGTGTGTGAATGTGTGTGTGAATGGGTGAATGAGAGGCAGTTGTAAAGCGCTTTGGAATAAGGTGCTACAGTGTTTCCTCCAGGAATTTTTACAATGGTGGCGGGTAGCGTTGATTTTTTCTGCGTGCACGCGCATGAAACGCGCACGCGCGCTCAAAACAACGACGTAATTTCAGCCAAAACTCGAGGATGGCCCAAAAAAATAAAATGTTTTCCCGTACTTCTCCCGTGTGTCTCTTATTGTCTGTGTCTGCATGTTTTTCCAGCATGTAATTCCGTTGTCAATAAAAAATTCGTCTCCCCTTCTTTTCATTATCATTATGGAGGCTTTATGGTTGTTGTAACTATTATGGGAAGCGGTTGACACAGTAGCCGCTTTTCGTGTACGCTGCAGTGGATCCCTTCACAACGCAGAAGAAAGAGGAGAGAGAAAACATTGTCAATGTGCAGGGAAGAATCATGTATCAGCAGGGTTCAACAGTAACGCTTGCCTGGGGCAAGTAAAAAAATTCGCCGGGTTTGTTTGCGCGAGCCCGAAGACGCTGCTGGATCCTGGATCTGTTTACCTGTGTGCAGGAAGAAAAACAGACGGAGCAGGCGCCAGACCAGACTAGATGATTGTGGAGTGAAGAGATTATTAAAGCGTACGCGATGCGACGGGTGATCGACAAGCACGTACACTTTCATAATATCTTCACTCCACGATCATCTAGTCTGGTCTGGCGCCTGCTCCGTGTTCTTCCTGCACACCGATGCACAGATCCAGGATCCAGCACCGTCGTCGCGCATATTGTAACATTTGAAGTAGTTTGTAGACTACACGCAGCCTAGATGTATTCGACCAATCACAAAACAGTTTTGCAAGCGCGTCGCTTCGCGCTTGTGGGTGTGTCTAGCGCTGTGAAGGTCTGAAAAGCGGCCTAAATTTTTTTTTTTTTTGAGAAATCTGAATGGTGGCGGAGGAAATTCCATCGTGGCGGCCCGCCACGATGAAATGCATGTAGAGGAAACACTGTGCTATATAAGTAATATATACCGTATATATATATATATATAAGTCAGTCCATTATATTAGGAATGCTGTTGCTACTTCTGTTGAGTTCTACATTAAACAAATAAAAACCTGCTCACATAGAGGACATCCAGTCTTAAAGACACAGGCCTGTCATTTGCGCAACAATGTTTGTGAAATACCAGTGTGGTCAGCTCAATGCTGATGGCTGCATCAATCGTAGACAGTCTTTCTAATCAACTGTTGGTATTGAGAAACCCTTGAGACCAGCTCAGCGGCCTTGAGGTTAGAGTGTCCGCCCTGAGATCGGGAGGTTGTGAGTTCGATCCCCGGCCAAGTCGTACCAAAGACATTACAAATTATTTGGTGGAGAACCCAGACACTTAAGCAGCATGGTGGAAGCTACAGCTATTTGTCAGAATGTCTCATCCACAACAAACTGTTGTCAGCAGGGGCAAGGGGGAGGCTGTGGCGCAGGAGGTAGAGCCCGCGTCTAATGATCGCATGGTCGGTGGTTCGAACCCCGGCTGGCCACATGTCGAGGTGTCTTTGGGCAAGACACTGAACCGCAAATTGCTCCCAATGAGCGGGCCGGCGCCTTGCAGGGTAGCATGGCCGCTGTTGGTGTGTGAATGTGTGTGTGTGAACGGGTGAATGAGAGGCCGTTGTAAAGCTCTTTGGAATAAGGCGCTATATAAGTCAGTCCATTCAAGCAACATTTCTGAAATAAATCTAAATATAGAGCTTTATGCCTGAACTTTAAGGCATCTCTTTAAACGGTTCTAACCTTTCAGTAGAAAGGGATGAGAACAGAGTGTGTTAGAGAGGAGGTGTGTCCAGATGGGGGGTGAGGTCAGCGCGGGGTAACAAGCACACAGGAGCCATGTGGGTATTGGGTCACCAGCGGCCCGTACGGCCACACATTCACACTGTGTTACATCTCAGACGATTAGGATCAGATTAAATCCACCGCTGTCCTCCATCTTATCCTCCTATCTGGCAGCAGGAGGCCTTTAAAGACACTTCACCTGGCAGAACCAGAACACACCATCTGTAAGGTTGTTTTATGCTAACTGGTGTTTAGGGTGAGCTCCTTATTTCAGGGTTCCTACAAGTTTCAACAAGTCAAATTTAAGACCTTTTTAGGACCTCTTTGAATATAATTGTTTTCCTATTCGCGGCACCATTTGTCATCCTTGAGGTGATGAAATTAGGGATTTTACTGCCATACAGACAAAAAAGGAAGCGAATTGGAATTTGTTTGGTTCCAGCTTGATTCATTTCCGCATAAATAGATTTTTTTTTTTAAATAAATTCCTTGCAGGATCTAATTTTTTTAAGACCTAGAACCTCATTTTTAAACCGAATAACTGAAATTCGAGACCTTTTTAGGCCTTATAAACTTGATTGTTGGATTTTAGACTTTAAGACTTTTTAAGACCAGCAGAACCCAGCAGAACCAACAGAAGACCAGCAGAACCAACAGAACCCTGTTATTTCGTTATTTGAGGTGATACTAAAACATTTTTGGAGGCCACTAATAGTTCTGGTTTGGGAGTGTTGGTGCTACTAAGTGAAAAAGATAGAGTTTAGCTGTGTGTGTGTGTGTGTGTGTGTGTGTGTGATGCCTGGGAGCATAGTGAAACAGGACTTACAGCTGTCTGGAGTAGAGGCCTTCATCAATCTCAGCATCATTGCCATTCTTAGCCATGCCCTGGGGAGAGACAGCAGGTTACACACCAGCACAGGAACACGGTGTGTGTGTGTGTGTGTGTGTGTATAAAACATGCCAGCATAGGAAAACACTGTGTGTGTGTCTGTAAAACATGCCAGCATATGAGGCGTGTGTGTGTGTGTGTGTGTGAGCCTCACGTTGGTGGGTAGGTGTGTGTGTGTGTGTGTGTCTCACGTTGGTGTCTGTGTGTGTGTCTCACGTTGGCGGGTGTGTGTGTATGTGTGTCTCAGGTTGGCGGGTGTGTGTGTGTGTGTCTCACGTTGGCGGGTGTGTGTGTGTGTGTGTGTCTCAGGTTGGCGGGTGAGGGTGAGACACCTACGTTGGCGGGTGTGTGAGACAGCTGGGTTGTGAGGGTGAGACACCTACGTTGGCGGGTGTGTGAGACAGCTGGGTTGTGAGGGTGAGACACCTACGTTGGCGGGTGTGTGAGACAGCTGGGTTGTGAGGGTGAGACACCTACGTTGGCGGGTGTGTGAGACAGCTGGGTTGTGAGGGTGAGACACCTACGTTGGCGGGTGTGTGAGACAGCTGGGTTGTGAGGGAGTTTGATGAGGAAGAGCAGTTGGACCCCGGCTTCGTCTCTGATCCGGACACGCGTCGCTTCTTGGACTGCGGCGAGCTGGACATCTACGGGACACAAACACACACATCTGTGAGTAGAGGACACCTACACAACAAACACACACGCTTAGCTGGACATCTACGGGACACACACACACACGTGAGGAGAGGACATCTACACAACAAACACACACGGTTAGCTGGACATCTACAGGACACACATTTTAGTATCTTAATTTGCGTTCACATTTTACAATACAATTCTTGAACACACACACACACACACACCTGTGAGCTGGACATCTATGCAGCAAACACACTCCAAACACATATCTCCAACCACTGCCAAAACGAACCAACGAACACACACACACACACAGATCTGGTAGAGATCGAAGCGAACAGCGGACGTCTGATTGCGAGGACAGACGGGTCCACTTCAGCACTGGACAGCTCCCGACACTGTCCACGTTCAAAAGCACTCGACCTCCTCGAGCTAACACACACACACAACTGCATAGCTGTTCGACGTCCGTGATCAAATTTGGAAATAATTTCAGCTCAATGACCCTAACAACTGCCTGGGAGCAGAGCCAGTCAGATGGAATCCAGACTCTTTATCGCTGCAATCATGGCGAGCGCGTAGCCGTGGGAAGGTTATTGCCTTGGACTTCTTAAACGACTAAAAAAAGAGAACATACATACTGCATAATGCATTTAAATCGCATTTAGAAAATATGGAAGTAGCCAGGCGTGTTGTGACTGCATTAACCGTTTTTTCTTTTTTTGTGGTCCAACCACTATCTATCTAACAGTTCACACCAGGCCAAACACAATTCCTCCTAGGAAACGTTATCCAATCCTATTCATCCGCAGCTCAGACTGGATCTCTGGGTTAGGGAGCAGCAGGGTTGGCAGCACGCCAAAGCACAAAATCTGGTCAGAAAAACCTCCGAACTGAGACGTGCTTGGGGAGAAAGAAAAAAGAAAAAAAAGGCCATGAATAGGAGCATTATCAGTGTCCTTTCAGACGCATAGAGGGTCAGGGGCGGCTGTTTATGCGCCGGTATTGTTTCTGACATGGCACCTGCCCTGCCCCGTGTCGCTTCAACGGAAAGAGCTGAATCATTAAAACTTGACTGCAGTAAAGTGGTGCAACACTTAACGATGCCAGGGCCGCGGAGAGCACAGGGGAGGGTCCAGACCAGCGGTGTACAAACCCCATCCTAGCACGATCGCTACCGTTAGTAACTAGTGTTGAACCCACAAGGGTTTTAGGGCTTTGTAATAAGCGCTAATCTCAGTGTCTTTATATCTTTAACGCTTCGATAAAGACACCCGTCCCTCCCATAACATCGGTAGTAGTAGGCCGCATATTCTGGCTTCATGACAACCAGGCCAGCCGGTCCGGTAGAAACACCGCATCCACTGCGGACAGCTGGACAACCGGCTACGGCAGAGGCTCACACAGTGAAGGATGCTCCCGTTGTCACCCTGACATCACCACAGCTGGAGAGAACGAGGCAGGCGTTCAGCCCTCGGCACAGACACACAAGGAAATAGGAAATGTGTCGCTTCACGAGAGACAAAGCCAGCCTTGTCAAAACGTTATCACACGAAACGAAACCGAAAAATATCCCCAGTGACAATGACACAGCGATGCTTGGATGACCGATAAAAAAACATAAGCGAACGATTAAGTCAATTCCGGATTTCGAAAGACACTCATGGTGTATTATTATTATTATTATTATGATCTAGCTACCATGTAGCTTTCACGGGATTTTTTACACAACTTTGATTTGACATTTCACGAGTTAGACATCAACTATCAGCAAAACACCAAGAAGCCAAAGGTCTAAGTAGGTCGACTGGATCACTCAGACACACTGGGGACATCAATAACTTAACGTCAGAGGCCAACACACACACACACACACACACACCTACCTACACACACACACACACACACACACACACATACACACACACATACATACGAGTGTTTCCTGCGGCCTAGCTAGTGCGGAACCCCAGTTTCAGCTGTAGCAAGTAAGCTAGCTAGATAGCATAGTTGGTCTGCGGTAGACATTTGCTACATATGAATAGGATATGTATGAGATATATATAGGATATATACACGTTAGGACGAAGGCACCTGACACAAAACGAGGTCTAACATCCTATGGCCCATCTGTCTGTGTAAAGTAAACGCCAGGCTAGCCAGCTAGCCGCGGTTAGCATCCCACAGCCCATTGATGACTGACTGGTCTTACCAATAATCCTTCTCTGTCCCTTCTCAGTGCAAACCGCTCCTCTCGTTGTCTGGTGTCAATAGAAAAATGATGTTTGTAGTTCACAGCGTTTAGGAAAAAAAGAAACGTTAACCGGGGGGGTTGAGAAGGCGTGTGACTTGTAAGTGTCGAGTCACTATGTCGCGTGAGAGTTGGGTGAGTCGCTGTGGTACCGAGAAACCTGCTACTGGCTTCGCTGCTGCAGTCGGGAACAAAACCAAAATGGCAGCCGGGGGAGAAGGGGCGGTGACGTGATGACGCCAGGTGACGCAGAAGGGGGCGGCGACGGGGTGACGCTGGGGCTCAAAGCGTGTGATAGTGGCCTATCAGCACGCTTCTCACCCGCCGGATCACTTCGCCGATTGGCTAAGAGAGCGTCAAACTTGCGCTAGTCTCCGCCCACCTGTCAGGAAGGCGCACGCTGCCATGTTGAAACTGTACAACCACACGACTGAGGGAAGTCCCATGATGAAGTAACATCATAGCGAAGGGAGCAATCGATTGAATAATGTGGAAATATCAGACTGAGTTGTTAAGAGTTTGACGATTTATTTGACCCCCCCCGGCAAACTTTACGAGT
Organism: Nansenia antarctica; assembly: GCF_963989245.1. Classification (NCBI taxonomy): domain Eukaryota; kingdom Metazoa; phylum Chordata; class Actinopteri; order Argentiniformes; family Microstomatidae; genus Nansenia; species Nansenia antarctica. The sequence continues at coordinate 70,374,413 of NC_137688.1, read as the reverse complement.
GACACAACCGCATAGATTCATAGTGAGAAGCACGTAGGGCATTGGACGTCAGATGATCACCCAGGTCGAAACTTGAAGCCCGAATAACGTTTGTTCACACCATCGACAACACAAGAAAAGCTGTGAATCCACATCTTCATAACTTACAAAAACATGGATAGATACAGGCTATTGCCCACAGAAAAGGATGACATAATAAACTAGTGACACATCAATTCACAAATGATGAGGAACGCATTCAATGGTACGTCACGAGAGTAGACAAAAGAGAATCGTGACTAATGAGAGTATTTGAAATGCAAAGAAATCGGTTAATCGGTAAAAAAGAAGAAAAAAACGCAAATTGGTCCAGGAGCGACGTCCCTACCTGGCCGTGCTGTCACGTGCACGCGGAGGATATAAATAAACACATGATCGCATGGTTTCGCTGGTTATGAATGATGCACATCACCGGCTTACAGTGTGCAGTGCCACTGTGCATCCTGCAAACAATAGCCAGGCAGCGCGGGGGGGAGATCACGTGTCGAGGGGGACAGTATGGGGGGTTCGGGGGTTTGAGGGGTGCATCGGAGCATCCCTTGATCCCAGGAATTGAGGCAAATGAGTGATGGGGGAGGGGGGTGGATGGCAAACGACAAAGGCCCAAGTGGGCCGCGTATTCTGGGGAGGCGAAGAGGCCAGGGGGTACGGGTTAGGGGTCCGGGTCTCTGTCGCAGCACACTGACTCTGATGTTACAAAATCGCAGCAACCACTGAATCAATGTCCACCTAAAGCCAAGGGGCTCTCCATTAACTGTTGTTGCACAATCATCATCTCCCTGATCGTGGCATGTGCGACTCATCACTGGTCGCACTCCGCTGCCATGCAAAGAGCCATGCACCTTTAAGACAATCACATTACTGCCATGCACCTTTACTGCCATGCATCTTTAAGACATGGCTAAGTAAGTGTCCCTCGTCTCCATGATCCAGCTAGTATAGTAGTAGCCTAGCTCCTGTAGGTATTAAATATGGGTATATTATTCTATATAGCTGGAGGTATAGCTCCTATAACAAAGCTAACCAGAGCAGGCTGACAAGACCTACTCGTTTCAACTGAACCCAGTCTCTCTGTCTCTCTCTCTCTTGCCAGCGAGGTAACTACCTAGTTAGCTACCAAGTCACACAGCCACAGTCAACTTGACTGGAATGAAATGAAACGGTTCACTAAAATGCCAAGTTACCTTTAGGAACTTCTTCAACTGGTCAGATGGCTGCTAGCCAACTAGCCAACTAGCTCATAACGGTCTGATGGTAAAACAAAAGGCTGCCAACCACCAAACCACTAGACTCACACAATAACATGGGTCAATGTAGATTAACTGGTGGCAATTGTGGTTCGCGTAACAAACGTTACACTAACTAACTAGACTAGTTCACATGTATAGTTTTACACGCAGTTGAAAACTAACTAGGTAATCTTATTAGCTTATTAGCTCGCCAGCTACATTGGCTGCGTAGTTGTTAGCAACTAGCCAGAGGCTGCGTTCGTAAACTCGCTCTGAGAGCGCCGGAGCGCACACTGGGATCAACGTCACAAAGGGAGCAAGTCATCTGATTGGACCAGAGGCGTTCGATGCGTGCTGGTCGGAGTTCCAGAGCGAGTTTACGAACGCAGCCGTAAGAATTCCAAACCAACGACATTTCCAGCTAGCTAGGCTAGGCTAACCGTTTACCAAGTTACCATCATCATCAGCCACCGAGATAAGTAACGCAAAACTCACTCACCACATCCGATATTACTCGGGCCCGGTTCGTAGTATCAAAAACAGAAGAAAGCCTGGTAGGTAAAAAGCTCTGATGAGAACACTTGAACACTTAGTTTGGGAGATGTCAAAGTGGCGGGATCTGGGGTGACTTCTCGCGAGAGCTGGTCGGCTGCCTGCCCAGGGTACCAGGGTTAGGGTTTGACGGCTTGCCCGGGGTTTAGGCTGTTACCAGCATGTTCATATGAGGCTCCCGCATGTTCATATGAGGCTCCCTCCCACCAGTGGCGGCTGGTGATAAAAATGTTGGGTGGGGCACAGGTTATGGGGGCATGCTCCACGGGGAAGAATATCAACTTTAAAATCTGGATTTACAGTTGATTTTAGCATGAGAATATATATATAACTTGTATTAAAGGGCAAACTGCAAACACAACAAAAATCTAATGCACAACAACTGACAAATCAACTGGAATAGTCTTTGTTAGCAGAGTAGACCTAATGTTAACAGAAGATTGGCGGGGTGGGGGCCCCTGGGCTTGAGTCATTGTTCGGGCTCCTACCTACACCAAAAATGATAAGCTACAACTACACCAACCAGAACCTATGACCAGAAACACACGTATCCCAATGGAGTATGTTATTGGCATAAAGCACATGAAGAAAAAGCAAGGCCGTTCTGTGAGGACAACAGAAAAAACTTAGGAGTAGGCTATACTTGAATAGCAAGTGGTCCCTCAGCAGAGAGAGAGAGAAAGAAAGAAAGAGAGAGAGAGAATGCCATGTCAAACCTTAAAGGGTTCTTTTTTAGGGAAAGAAAGAAAGACTATTCATTTATTCATTTTGTTATATTCATAATATTTTTCCTTTAACATGAATCAATTAATTAAATTAAAGTAAAGTATACTGCCTTGAGCTGCTGGTCATCTTTTCTTTAACATGAACGAAAATTAAATTAAATTAAAGTGTACCTTTCTATTATCATACAATATTTTCTTGAACATGTAAACTCTATAATCATACAGTTGTCTTTCTATTAGTTGTCTCTGTCATACTGAACTGTTTGTTATCATCCTGAACTATCTCTATTGCTCACCTCACCTCAGTTCTGTCTCTATTGCTCTCCTCTCCTGTTGTCTGTCTCTCTGTTGCTGTCCTGTTGTCTGTCTCTCTGTTGCTGTCCTGTTGTCTGTCTCTCTGTTGCTGTCCTGTTGTCTGTCTCTCTGTTGTTGTCCTCTCCTGTTGTCTGTCTCTCTGTTGCTCTCCTCTCCTGTTGTCTGTCTCTCTGTTGCTCTCCTCTCCTGTTGTCTGTCTCTCTGTCCCCCATGTTCGCCTCAGTGCTGCTAGCGACACCCGACCCAGTGCTAACTGCTTCGTGTGGCTCTCACTCTCAACAACATTGGTCGTCGCAGCTGCATTATTTGCATTACTCCCTTTTTTTAACTTAGCTATATCAGGGCTCTCAAGTCTCACGCATTGGGCGTGAGACACACGCATTTCAACAGCCCACTAATGTGCGTCCGCTTAATTTTTGCAGCTTTCTCTTACGAATTTAGCCTAGTCCTGCGTGACTCAGTAATGTAAACTGGTGAGATGAAAACCTTGATTCCGCGGGAATAAAGTTGACTCAGGAATTAATTAAAACTGCCTCGATGTTTTGTGGGGGGGGGCCTCAGGATTTTTTATTTTATTTTATTTTTAGTTATTTTATTTTTTTGTATCCAATGATAGGTGGCCGTTGTGGCCCCCTAGTGGTAGTGGCCCTAGGCTGCAGCCTAGGTAAGCCTATGCGTTAATCCGCGCATGCTCAGGGCGCACTTTTGTGCGCCCCTACCGGGAAATAGGAGACAGCCAATTGGAGCGCTGCTACAGCTCACGTGTTAGCCAAAAGTATTATTACTGCCATAGCATCCCATTCGGCCGGCGTCCCGACTCCCTACCCTTGTATACAGTATATGTATTTTCACAGTGAATTTCACACATATTTTTATTGTATTGGAGGATTTTTAATGAATGCTGATAGGCGCCGACACAATATCAGCCGCATTTTATGAGTAAACAATGTTTATTTTTAAAAACGTACAAGTAGGAACTAGGAAGTGGGGGCACATTGGAAGGTGGGGGCGGCGCCCTAGCGCCCTCTATTGGCCAGCCGCCACTGGCTCCCACATGTTCATATGAGGCCCCCACATGTTCATATGAGGCTCCCACATGTTCATATGAGTCTCTCCCACATGGACTTCTGCTGCCGTTGAGAAGCAGACCAGCAACATGTGCACCGTGGAAGAACCACCAGTCCCACAAATGTGCATAGATAATATATACGTATATATATGTATATATATATATATACAGTATATATAGGTCATATATACGGAAATGTGGCTAATAAATAATAATTATAATAATAATAATAACTTTTATTTGTCGGATGTGTCGGAAAACATCATTGACATATACAAAGCAAGAGAAAATAAAATCTGAGACTTTTAATCAATACAAATCGGTGGATAAAGTAACATTTTCGATTCCAGTGTTATATTTGCCATAAAATGTTTGATGCAAATAAATAACAAAATATCGTAACACCCGCCCCCTACTCTTGGCAAACGGCTGATCCAGAAGTGTCCTCACGCAAAGCCAGCAGGTACTTGTAGTAAAAATGATGACGTGTAGTTATGAATGTGAATCATACACACCAATGATGTGACTCAACGAATCAACATGCCAATAACTGCAAAGTTCAAAATAAGTGAAAGATTTTGCTATTTGCCGTACTTGTTCAATTACTCTCACACATGGCCTACTTCCAATAAGATTAACATCTCAGAGCAATAATCAATCATTTTGTCCATTTGTCCATTTATTTACAGAACAGAAATATAAATGCAACATAATGAAATTATATGAAATATAAATGCAAGGCAGAGGAAATTCTACCTCTTTTGTCCCCTCAATGTGTGTGTGTGTGTGTGTCAATCAGAAATGACGAGCCACATCACAACCCTACAACCAGCTTAGTTCAAGACTTTTATTGAAAGAGGAGCAGCCAGAGCTGAAACAAGGACAGGAGACATGGCAGCGCAGGGGACAGGGACCAGAGACATGGCAGCACAGGGGACAGGGACCAGAGACCACCACATCAGAGAGAGACAGGGACCAGAGACCACCACGTCAGAGAGACACCAGACGTTACACACACCGGAGGGTAAGGGACAAATCAATATAGTATCATTCACATTACCAATCAAATTATCAACAGAATATGCCAAAAACAAACACTTTAAAAGCGTGTAAAATAGTGTTTAGGAGAAGAGGGGGGGTTTGGTAAAAGTGGGAGATGTGTTGTAAAACAGAGAACGTGTACATACATGGTCAGTGGGAGATGTGTTGTAAAACAGAGAACGTGTACATACATGGTCAGTGCATCTAAATATCAACATCACACACCTCTCCTGTCCTGAGGGACTCTCCCTCCATCAGTTTCCACACATACTCTTGAGTAACTGTCTGTGTGGTGAGTACTGTATGTGTGTGTGGTGAGTACTGTATGTGTGTGTGGTGAGTACTGTCTGTATGTGTGGTGAGTACTGTCTGTGTGTGGTGAGTACTGTATGTGTGTGTGGTGAGTACTGTATGTGTGTGTGGTGAGTACTGTCTGTATGTGTGGTGAGTACTGTCTGTCTGTGTGGTGAGTACTGTCTGTATGTGTGGTGAGTACTGTATGTATGTGTGGTGAGTACTGTATGTATGTGTGGTGAGTACTGTATGTGTGGTGAGTACTGTTTGTATGTGTGGTGAGTACTGTATGTGTATGTGTGGTGAGTACTGTATGTGTGTGTGGTGAGTACTGTCTGTATGTGTGGTGAGTACTGTATGTGTGTGTGGTGAGTACTGTATGTGTGTGTGGTGAGTACTGTCTGTATGTGTGGTGAGTACTGTCTGTCTGTGTGGTGAGTACTGTCTGTATGTGTGGTGAGTACTGTATGTATGTGTGGTGAGTACTGTATGTATGTGTGGTGAGTACTGTATGTGTGGTGAGTACTGTTTGTATGTGTGGTGAGTACTGTATGTGTATGTGTGGTGAGTACTGTATGTGTGTGTGGTGAGTACTGTCTGTATGTGTGGTGAGTACTGTCTGTCTGTGTGGTGAGTACTGTCTGTATGTGTGGTGAGTACTGTATGTGTGTGTGGTGAGTACTGTCTGTATGTGTGGTGAGTACTGTATGTGTGTGTGGTGAGTACTGTATGTGTGTGTGGTGAGTACTGTCTGTATGTGTGGTGAGTACTGTCTGTATGTGTGGTGAGTACTGTCTGTATGTGTGGTGAGTACTGTCTGTATGTGTGGTGAGTACTGTCTGTATGTGTGGTGAGTACTGTATGTATGTGTGGTGAGTACTGTATGTGTGGTGAGTACTGTTTGTATGTGTGGTGAGTACTGTATGTGTATGTGTGGTGAGTACTGTATGTGTGTGTGGTGAGTACTGTCTGTATGTGTGGTGAGTACTGTCTGTCTGTGTGGTGAGTACTGTCTGTATGTGTGGTGAGTACTGTATGTGTGTGTGGTGAGTACTGTATGTGTGTGTGGTGAGTACTGTCTGTATGTGTGGTGAGTACTGTCTGTGTGTGGTGAGTACTGTATGTGTGTGTGGTGAGTACTGTATGTGTGTGTGGTGAGTACTGTCTGTATGTGTGGTGAGTACTGTCTGTCTGTGTGGTGAGTACTGTCTGTATGTGTGGTGAGTACTGTATGTATGTGTGGTGAGTACTGTATGTATGTGTGGTGAGTACTGTATGTGTGGTGAGTACTGTTTGTATGTGTGGTGAGTACTGTATGTGTATGTGTGGTGAGTACTGTATGTGTGTGTGGTGAGTACTGTCTGTATGTGTGGTGAGTACTGTCTGTCTGTGTGGTGAGTACTGTCTGTATGTGTGGTGAGTACTGTATGTGTGTGTGGTGAGTACTGTATGTGTGTGTGGTGAGTACTGTATGTGTGTGTGGTGAGTACTGTCTGTATGTGTGGTGAGTACTGTATGTGTGTGTGGTGAGTACTGTATGTGTGTGTGGTGAGTACTGTCTGTATGTGTGGTGAGTACTGTATGTGTGTGTGGTGAGTACTGTATGTGTGTGTGGTGAGTACTGTCTGTATGTGTGGTGAGTACTGTCTGTATGTGTGGTGAGTACTGTCTGTATGTGTGGTGAGTACTGTCTGTATGTGTGGTGAGTACTGTCTGTATGTGTGGTGAGTACTGTATGTGTGTATGTGTGGTGAGTATGTATGTGTGGTGAGTACTGTATGCGTGGTGAGTACTGTATGTGTGTGGTGAGTACTGTATGTGTGGTGAGTACTGTATGTATGTGTGGTGAGTACTGTATGTGTATGTGTGGTGAGTACTGTCTGTGTATGTGTGGTGAGTACTGTATGTGTGTTGAGTACTGTATGTATGTGTGGTGAGTACTGTATGTGTATGTGTGGTGAGTACTGTATGTATGTGTGGTGAGTACAGTATGTGTGGTTGGGTCTCGCTCAATACTGTATTTCTACAGTGAAGAATGACGGCGAAATAAATGTTTAAAACCCCCACAAAAGTACCACAAAAGGGTGACTCGACTGGAAACCGATTTTGGTTTCGACAGGCAGACTCATAACAGGAAGGTGTCGGTCGGTAGGGACAGAGCGTGCGCGGGGGGGGGGGGGGGGGGGGTAGTTTATTTATTTACAGGCTCTTATGGGTGTCGGAGATTAACAGGACATCCTGCTTAAGTGAAAGTGTTGTACAAAAAGCTTAGCTGAGGCTATCGCTAACTGGGGAAGCTAACTTCTCAACTTCTGACCGATGTTGTTGTGGGATCCAAGCTATCATTTCAACGTTGATTCCCCCGTGTGTGTGTGTGTGTGTGTGTACACGGGAACATCTCACATTGTCTCACATTGTGAGTGTGTGTGCTGGTGTGTGTGTGTGGTGAGTGTGTGTAGCATAGAAGATATGAGTCAGTATTTTTAAAACTATAAATAAACCATTCTAGACTCTTCCAACTGGAAACAGGGAGGACCGTTCCTCACTTCAGTGTTAGCATGTCGTAATGATGTCGTAATGATGTCATAATGGAAGAACAGTGTTCTGTAGTCACATGGGCATGTGACCGCAGAGACCAATCGAATCGCTGATGACCCTGGCTGTCGTTGTTACCTCGTAGGGACGACAACACCACGTTTCCTGCTGTTGTTGTTGAAGTGGAGGAGTGTGTCAGAGGGATAGCTCAGGATCTCCCAGGAAGCAGCGAATGTCTCTAAACGCTCCTACGTTAAAACAGGTCTACCTCAGGTCAAAGGTTAAGAGTTAAGATGACCACACGTTGTGACTAGATCCTCCTAGCCCCGCCCCTCCTCCTCCTCCTCCTCCTCCTCCGCCTCCGCCTCATAGCCCGCCCCCTCCCAAACTGCCCCTCGGGGATTGACTGGACCGGAGGACCGGAGCTCCTCCCCCTCCTCCTTCTCCTCCTCCTCCTCCCCCCCTCCCCCCTCTTCCTCCCCCGTCTCCTCTCTCGTCTTGCTGCTCTCCGGAGGGTGGGGAGGGCGGGGGGTAGGAGGGGGGCGGGATGGTGAGGTGAGGGAGGGAGGGAGGCAGGGGAGGCCTGGGGGAGGTGGGGAGGGGCGGGGCGGTGCTGGAGGAGGTGGAGGTGGAGGTGGTGGAGGTGTGGGAGGTGTGGGAGGTGTGGGAGGAGCGGTGGCGTGCAGAGGGGGAGGCGTGCGTGCTCCGGGCGCTCCGGGGGGGCGACAGGGGCGCGGGGTGGGGGGGGGGACAGTCGCTGATCTGCTCCAGCAGCGAGGGCATGTCCCCCTCGATCCTCTCCAGCACGGCCGCCATCTGCTTCTCGATCTGCTCGATCACGCTGTCCATCTGCCAGTCCCCGCCCCTCCCCAGCCCCGCCCCCAGCCCCCCCACCCCCCCCAGGGGCTCCAGACCCGCCCCGTACATGCGCCCCCCCACCATGCTGGAGTACATGGAGCAGTAGGGCCCCCCATACACCCCCTCGGCCCCCCCCAGGGACCCCCCCATGGCCTCCTGGGTAAACGATGATGTGGCAGTGGCGGTGGAGTGGCGGCCTAAACCGGGGGAAGAGCCCCCCCCCCCCAACGTGTAGCACCCCTGGACGCTGGACGCCCCCACCCCCCCTCCCCCCCCCCTGGCCACGCTGAACTCTGACCCCTGCCTGTCCGTCCTGCGCTCCTCCCTGTCCCTCCCCCCGACGACGGGGGCGGGGCTGACGACGTCGCTCTGTAGCCCCACCCCCCCTAACCCCCCCGCCCCTAACCCCGCCGTCCCTAACCCCGCCCCTAACCCCCCCACCACCTCCACCCCTGCTCCGACCCCCACCGCCGCCAGGGGACCCACCGCGTCGCCTCGTACCCCCACGACCCCTACGACCCCCGTGACCCCTGTGACCCCTGTGACCCCTACGACCCCAACGACCCCCGCCGGCCTCTCGGCCACCGCCTCGGGGAGCTGGGTTTGACACCAGCTGCCGTCACTCATCATCTCCTGCCTCCTCTCCTCCTTCCTCTCCTCCTTCCTCTCCTCCTTTTCCTTCTCCTCCTTCTCCTTCTCCTGCACCGCTGGCCTCCTGTCAGAGGGGGGCGCTGTGGCTGTGGCTGTAGCTGCTGCAGTCACAGTGGAGGAGGAGGAACTCTGGGCTGCTGGGAGCTTGCTGGGGTCAGGGGTCACGGCCGGGGGGGGTGATGTTCTGGGCCCCCCCCCCCCCCGGGGCTGGTTTGTTGTTCTGCCCCAAAGCGGCGGCAGCGGTGGTGGCCATTTTCTTTTTCACCCCGCCCATGTCAGGCTCCTCCCCCGGAGGCTGTGATTGGCCGGGCTGGGAGGAGAGAGGCTCATGGGTAGCGGAAGGGGAGACGCCCACGGACGGACTGCGGGGGATCCTCCCTGTCGCCACGCTCGCCCTCCTCTCCTCCTCCTCCCCCTTCCTCACCCCTCCTCCTCCCTTCCTCTCCTCCTCCCTCTGCTCCTCCTCCCCTCCCGGGGGGTTGGCCTCCAGAGACACGCTGCCTGGTGTCGTCGTTGTCTCCCCCCCCTGGGTGTCCTCCCCCCCCCCTCCTCCTCCTTCTCCCTGGACCTCCCCCGCCTCCCCCCCTGCCTTCCCCCCCTGACCTTCGACCTTGGCCCCCCCCCCCTTCCCGTCAGACGTGGTCTCGGTGTTCCGCAGACGCTGCATGAAGGTCGTCACACGGATGGCTTTCTGTTGGAGAAAGAGAGAGAGAGAAAGAGGGAGGGAGAGAGAGAGGGTGGGACAGGGAGGGAGGGAGAGAGAGAGGGAGGGAGAGAGGGACAGAGGGAGGGGGGGAGTCAGGGAAGGAGATGGGGAGTGACGGAGGGAGGGAGAGGGGGACGGAGAGAGGGGTAGAGAGAGAGAGAGAGAGATAGAGGGAGAAAAGGAGAGGTAGGGGGGGGTCAATGTTAATATGTGTAAAAAAGAGTGAGACAGTTGATGTACACAGATTATCTGATCGCTGGGTGGAGCTTAGCTCTGACATCCCCCTGGGTGGAGGGTCTTAACACTAAAACAGCCGTGCCTTTGCCTTTTTTACCTACTAAAATAGCC
>NC_137688.1:70349051-70354051 GCF_963989245.1 Nansenia antarctica | reverse complement strand
GGAAAGAGTAGGAGGGAGAGAGGGGAGAGAAGAGAGAGAGGGGAAAGAGTAGGAGGGAGAGAGAGGAGAAAGAGAAGGAGGGAGAGAGGGGAGAAAGAGAAGGAGGGAGAGAGGAGAGAAAGAGAAGGAGGGAGAGAGAGGAGAAGAGGGGGAGGGAGAGAGGGGAGGAAGAAGAGTGGTGTGGTGAGAGAGGGGGACACACACAAGGACCAGGGGAAGGAGAGAAAGACAGGAACAGAGAGACGTGATGCATCCCTAAACACATCTGAGAACACCATCGATGGGAAATTACAGCCCATTAAAATGAGCTACGCTGCGCTGGTCCCGTTGGTGAAATACAGTCGGAGGACTTAATGAGTCTGGTGGTCCATTGAATCTCTTAACAGCGTGGAACCAGACTGACTACAGGTCTGTGTAGCTGCCACGAGGAAACTTCCATAACTTGACTTAATTACAACCGTCAATTAAGTCAAGTAACCGCTGATGGCAGCATGATGATGTACTCTGAAGTATTATGTGTTATGAAGGCCACTGATGTTAATTGATGGGGCCATAGCAGCTAGGGAGGTTTTCTGGGCCAAAACAGCGGAAACGTTTTCCGATTTTAAATTGGATTATAAATCTAATCGGAACATGCATTTAATTTCCTGCCGATAATATTTTAGGACCTAATAAAAGGTCATGAAGAGAAGATATAAAGAGGTCAAATCTGGTGAAGGTTGCTGCAGTACAGGCCTGGCAGAGCACCACCAGAGAAGAAGACAGTGAGTCAATGGTAAAAATGGACTGCACTTATATAGCGCCTTATTCCAAAGCTCTTTACGACGGCCTCTCATTCACCCATTCACACACACAATCACACACCAATGGCGGCAAGCTACCATGCAAGGCGCCGGCCCGTTCATTGGGAGCAATTGTGGGGTTCAGTGTCTTGCCCAAGGACACTTCCACATGTGGCCAGCCGGGGCTCGAACCGCCGATCTGCCAACCTTGCGATCATTAGACAGCGGCTCTACCTCGTGCGCCACAACGGGTTGCAGACTTCAGGCAGTTATTGCTGCAAAAGATTGTCCACCAAATATTAAACATGAGTGCTTGATTTGGTGAACCTGTTCCATTTACTTTTGGGCACCCTGAAACAGGGGGACTATACATAAAAAGTGGTGTCATTTCTGAATATTGAAACCAGTATGTACACAAATAAAGTAAGTAAGTAGCTTTGAGAGCCGATGGTTCTGGACGGCCCTTAGGGGGCAGGAGCCTATCTCCTGTTTCTGTAGCGTGAGGCGGCTTGATGTACAAGTACATCCCCTGGACATGACCCCCCCCAATTCAACCCTTAATGCTGAGTGCCAAGCAGGGAGGAATCGGGTAACATTTTTATTGTCTTTGGTGGTATGACTCGGCCGGGGATCGAACTCACAACCTCCCGATCTCAGGGCGGACACTCTAACCACAAGACCACTGAGCTGGTCTGTACACAAACACCATCAAATCAAAGCTGTGAATCTGTACTTTAACCCCATAGGAGTGTGGAGCCAAAAGAACAACGTCCTTCCTTGTCCCATCACTTACGCAGGGCACCGTATAGACATATACCACCCATACAGGGCAATACAGGAACAGATGGTCCACGTCTACAATCTTAATACAATCAGAAGACAGATGCAGCTCATGTTACACATCACCACCGCAGCAAGCAGCCCATCGCTCCTGAGAGCCCGCGTCCAGAAACACCACAGGACGTTTAAAGTCAGTTTGTAATTCGGTTGAAGCATCGCTTCATAATCCTGGACCCCAAACAAGCAAACAACATTATAGAATATGAGAATAAAACACTGGAGAATAGATGACGGGTCAAACATAAGGCCTGATTATAGGTCTGTACCTGACTCCTTCATGCTTAATAATGATTAACAATGTTTTGTTCATCCCTGTGCGACCGACGATGGATCATATCGGATCCGAGATTCATTAAGAATACCCACACTCTAAAAAAAGAATAGTTGAGAATATTAAAAAATTCAAGGCAAGCTTATGCACTAAGAATTTTTAATTTTAACTCATAATAGATCAACTATTAGATCGTTGGTCCAACTCATATTAGATCGTTGGTCCAACTCATATTAGATCGTTGGTCCAACTAATATTAGATTGTCCTGTCAATGGTCATCACGTTTAATTCTTCATTCTGCCAATGCAGATATGTTTGTTCAATAAATGGTGTTGTTCACAGAACTACAAAAAGCTAATCGAGAATATAATCGTCTTTCTTTCCACCCCATTCATTTTTTTTCATTAGCCAAAATAATTAAATATGGTAAATTCTTAAATGAATCAATAATACTGTAGCGTGGATATAAATTGGACTCCGCACACTAAATGTAATCACGCAAGCTTTTATTGACCGTTGCACGCCATCGAACAATGACACAGTCACAATTCAAGGCACAGTTTTAGCTTGTGATATCCCCTTGAACTCGAACTACCCCATACTTCCCCCTGTACGACACATCTACGGTTTGACCCATAAAACTTTCATAGAATGTGCCCATAACCCTTTGGGGCCGCTAACATACAACTCAGTTGTGGCCAAGCGGCCAATCAATAAACAACAACAACGCAGTGAACAACAGTAGTGAGTGAACATACCAGTAGTGAACATAACAATAGCCGTGACTAGCTAGCTGGCTGTAACGCGTAACCAGGCGATAACATTCGCCACAATAATGAATTTCATCAATATTAATCAATTTTATTCAGTGAGAACAATGCTCCTGATTTGTATTGTAGAGTGGATATTTATTGGACTCACACACAATGTAATTATTCTAACTTTTATTGGCGTAGTTGTTTTTTTTACAGTGCAGAATGCTGTTTCACCTCTCTCTCTCTCTCTCTCTCTCTCTCTCTCTCTCTCTCTCTCTCCCTCTCCCTCTCCCTCTCCCTCTCTACCCTCTCTCTCTCCCTCTCCCCCCCCCTCCCTCTCCCTCTCCCTCCCTCTCTCCCTCCCTCTGAATGGATATTTATTGGACTCACACACAATGTAATTATTCTAACTTTTATTGGCGTAGTTGGTTTTTTTACAGTGCAGAATGCTGTTTCACCTCTCTCTCTCTTTCTCCCTCTCCCTCTCCCTCTCTCCCTCTCTACCCTCTCTCTCTCCCTCTCCCCCCCCCCCCCTCCCTCTCCCTCTCCCTCCCTCTCCCCCTCCCTCTCCCTCTCCCTACCTTGCCCTCCAGTTAAGATGACTCGGCGTGCCAGGAGTTTAAGCTCAGGCTGATAGCTGAAGCTGTACAGAGATGAGGGCGGGTGTTTACAGGGGTTAGTGTTTATTTATTATCATTTATCATTTGGGTTCCTAAATATGTATTCTTTGTTTACTTTTTTAATGTAATTAAGTATGTAAATAGGATATTTGTATTTTGGGTACGCAGTATCTGTATATATATAATGAGATTGTATTACATTAAATTAAACAGGAAGCATCTTTCTGATTTATGGAGAAGGGCTGGGAGTGAATCAGTTGGACTTCTTCACACTCCTTTTCCAATATGTGTTTTATTTTTTGTTTTGTTTTCCGTTATATTGATATATATATATATATATATATATATATATTGATGGTTTATCTTTTTTGCACGTATTTGAATATTTTGTCTTGTATAGACAGGCTTTTGGATAGCCCCAAGGGCCTGTCTTTCTGTGTCCTGTTGATGCTGTTGTACACCTGTTGTCTGTTACTTGTTTTTATTTTCACTTGTTTGCCTGTTTTAACCTGCTGTGGCTTTCGATCTTGTATTACGTTTTATTGTGTTTCCTCCTTGTGTGTAAAGCACTTTGTGACCCTTGGTCTGGGAAAGGTGCTGTATAAATACATCTTACTTACTTACTAATCTCTGTGATAACCTGGTCACGATTATGTTGTGCTGTTTTAACAGAAAGTGAGAATAGAGTATCAACAAAATAGCCCACTTAATAGTTTCGAAGCAACATATGACTGTAGGTTTTAACCGTACGCAACACGGGAGAATGGTGCCTGTGACGGGCCTAACCTAAAAACTCCCAGATTACCTTGCAGTCCCTCTCCTTTAACACTAGGACAGCCATGGGTGGGGTCATTTGATCGAGTAAAAAGAAAAAGTATACCTTTGCACTTGATCAAATTTCAGGACCCTCCTTTCATGACTTTTCCTAGATATGTGCGTTCTACCAAAATCACATCAGGATAAGCTAGTATAAAGCTTTTTTGCTAGTTTTTCTGTGTAGGAGGCAGGCTAATTTACAAGACGCGCCAACTAGTGGTCTTTGTGTGTAAGTAGCAGCTTCCCATTGTAAAGACTATGGTCATTTGACCCCCGAGGTGGCTCTTATAGTAGGTGAAACAGGCACGGCGGTTCTAATGTTAATATCTTTCCCAACCAAGACAGGGTGTGAGACGCTCTACCATCATAAAGGACCAGCCAGGGTGGTGATTTCCTCAGGCTCCTTACAATCACCAAGCAACTGACGAACAGTGTGTGTGTGACTTCTTCAAGATGTCCACCAGGCGTCATTCAACTGCACACAGTCACACACACCGACATGGAGCCTGACGCCACCAACATCCCTCTACGACATCACGCTGGCTGTCTCTCAGGAGGTAGAGCCTGCATCTAATGATCGCAAGGTCGGCAGATCGGCGGTTCGAGCCCCGGCTGGCCACATGTCGAAGTGTCCTTGGGCAAGACACTGAACCCCAAATTGCTCCCAGTGAGCGGGGCCGGCATCTTGCATGGTAGTTTGCCGCCATTGCTGTGTGAATGTGTGTGTGAATGGGTGAGTGAGAGGCCGTTGTAAAGCGCTTTGGAATAAGGCGCTATATAAGACAGACCATTCACATCCTGATGCCTAACAGTGAGGACCGTGAGATAAGGAGGTGATAATGGTGGATCATCCTGTCTCTGGGAGGTGGGGTAGTTATCTGTCTCTGGGAGGTGGGGTAGTTTTCCTGTCTCTGG
>NC_137688.1:70339149-70348851 GCF_963989245.1 Nansenia antarctica | reverse complement strand
GGTAGTTATCTGTCTCTGGGAGGTGGGGGTAGTTATCTGTCTCTGGGAGGTGGGGGTAGTTATCTGTCTCTGGGAGGTGGGGGTAGTTATCTGTCTCTGGGAGGTGGGGGTAGTTATCTGTCTCTGGGAGGTGGGGGTAGTTATCTGTCTCTGGGAGGTGGGGGTAGTTATCTGTCTCTGGGAGGTGGGGGTAGTTATCTGTCTCTGGGAGGTGGGGGTAGTTATCTGTCTCTGGGAGGTGGGGGTAGTTATCTGTCTCTGGGAGGTGGGGGTAGTTATCTGTCTCTGGGAGGTGGGGGTAGTTATCTGTCTCTGGGAGGTGGGGGTAGTTATCTGTCTCTGGGAGGTGGGGGGTAGTTATCCTGTCTCTGGGAGGTGGGGGTAGTTATCTGTCTCTGGGAGGTGGGGGTAGTTATCTGTCTCTGGGAGGTGGGGGGTAGTTATCTGTCTCTGGGAGGTGGGGGTAGTTATCTGTCTCTGGGAGGTGGGGGTAGTTATCTGTCTCTGGGAGGTGGGGTAGTTATCTGTCTCTGGGAGGTGGGGGTAGTTATCTGTCTCTGGGAGGTGGGGTAGTTATCTGTCTCTGGGAGGTGGGGGTAGTTATCTGTCTCTGGGAGGTGGGGGTAGTTATCTGTCTCTGGGAGGTGGGGGTAGTTATCTGTCTCTGGGAGGTGGGGGTAGTTATCTGTCTCTGGGAGGTGGGGTAGTTATCTGTCTCTGGGAGGTGGGGGTAGTTATCTGTCTCTGGGAGGTGGGGGTAGTTATCTGTCTCTGGAGGTGGGGGTAGTTATCTGTCTCTGGGAGGTGGGGGTAGTTATCTGTCTCTGGGAGGTGGGGGTAGTTATCTGTCTCTGGGAGGTGGGGGTAGTTATCCTGTCTCTGGGAGGTGGGGGTAGTTATCTGTCTCTGGGAGGTGGGGTAGTTATCTGTCTCTGGGAGGTGGGGGTAGTTATCTGTCTCTGGGAGGTGGGGGTAGTTATCTGTCTCTGGGAGGTGGGGGTAGTTATCTGTCTCTGGGAGGTGGGGGTAGTTATCTGTCTCTGGGAGGTGGGGGTAGTTATCTGTCTCTGGGAGGTGGGGGTAGTTATCTGTCTCTGGGAGGTGGGGTAGTTATCTGTCTCTGGGAGGTGGGGGTAGTTATCTGTCTCTGGGAGGTGTGGGGTAGTTATCTGTCTCTGGGAGGTGGGGGTAGTTATCTGTCTCTGGGAGGTGGGGGTAGTTATCTGTCTCTGGGAGGTGGGGGTAGTTATCTGTCTCTGGGAGGTGGGGGTAGTTATCTGTCTCTGGGAGGTGGGGTAGTTATCTGTCTCTGGGAGGTTGGGGTGGGTAGTTATCTGTCTCTGGGAGGTGGGGTAGTTATCTGTCTCTGGGAGGTGGGGGTAGTTATCTGTCTCTGGGAGGTGGGGGTAGTTATCTGTCTCTGGGAGGTGGGGGTAGTTATCTGTCTCTGGGAGGTGGGGGTAGTTATCCTGTCTCTGGGAGGTGGGGGTAGTTATCTGTCTCTGGGAGGTGGGGGTAGTTATCTGTCTCTGGGAGGTGGGGGTAGTTATCTGTCTCTGGGAGGTGGGGTAGTTATCTGTCTCTGGGAGGTGGGGGTAGTTATCTGTCTCTGGGAGGTGGGGGTAGTTATCTGTCTCTGGGAGGTGGGGGTAGTTATCTGTCTCTGGGAGGTGGGGGTAGTTATCCTGTCTCTGGGAGGTGGGGGTAGTTATCTGTCTCTGGGAGGTGGGGGTAGTTATCTGTCTCTGGGAGGTGGGGGTAGTTATCTGTCTCTGGGAGGTGGGGGTAGTTATCTGTCTCTGGGAGGTGGGGTAGTTATCTGTCTCTGGGAGGTGGGGGTAGTTATCTGTCTCTGGGAGGTGGGGGTAGTTATCTGTCTCTGGGAGGTGGGGGTAGTTATCTGTCTCTGGGAGGTGGGGGTAGTTATCTGTCTCTGGGAGGTGGGGTAGTTATCTGTCTCTGGGAGGTGGGGGTAGTTATCTGTCTCTGGGAGGTGGGGTAGTTATCTGTCTCTGGGAGGTGGGGGTAGTTATCTGTCTCTGGGAGGTGGGGGTAGTTATCTGTCTCTGGGAGGTGGGGGTAGTTATCCTGTCTCTGGGAGGTGGGGGTAGTTATCTGTCTCTGGGAGGTGGGGGTAGTTATCTGTCTCTGGGAGGTGGGGTAGTTATCTGTCTCTGGGAGGTGGGGGTAGTTATCTGTCTCTGGGAGGTGGGGGTAGTTATCTGTCTCTGGGAGGTGGGGTAGTTATCTGTCTCTGGGAGGTGGGGGTAGTTATCTGTCTCTGGGAGGTGGGGGTAGTTATCTGTCTCTGGGAGGTGGGGGTAGTTATCTGTCTCTGGGAGGTGGGGTAGTTATCTGTCTCTGGGAGGTGGGGTAGTTATCTGTCTCTGGGAGGTGGGGTAGTTATCTGTCTCTGGGAGGTGGGGGTAGTTATCTGTCTCTGGGAGGTGGGGTAGTTATCTGTCTCTGGGAGGTGGGGGTAGTTATCTGTCTCTGGGAGGTGGGGTAGTTATCTGTCTCTGGGAGGTGGGGGTAGTTATCTGTCTCTGGGAGGTGGGGGTAGTTATCTGTCTCTGGGAGGTGGGGGTAGTTATCTGTCTCTGGGAGGTGGGGGTAGTTATCTGTCTCTGGGAGGTGGGGGTAGTTATCTGTCTCTGGGAGGTGGGGGTAGTTATCTGTCTCTGGGAGGTGGGGTAGTTATCTGTCTCTGGGAGGTGGGGGTAGTTATCTGTCTCTGGGAGGTGGGGGTAGTTATCTGTCTCTGGGAGGTGGGGGTAGTTATCTGTCTCTGGGAGGTGGGGGTAGTTATCTGTCTCTGGGAGGTGGGGGTAGTTATCTGTCTCTGGGAGGTGGGGGTAGTTATCTGTCTCTGGGAGGTGGGGGTAGTTATCTGTCTCTGGGAGGTGGGGGTAGTTATCTGTCTCTGGGAGGTGGGGTAGTTATCTGTCTCTGGGAGGTGGGGTAGTTATCTGTCTCTGGGAGGTGGGGTAGTTATCTGTCTCTGGGAGGTGGGGGTAGTTATCTGTCTCTGGGAGGTGGGGGTAGTTATCTGTCTCTGGGAGGTGGGGGTAGTTATCTGTCTCTGGGAGGTGGGGGTAGTTATCTGTCTCTGGGAGGTGGGGGTAGTTATCTGTCTCTGGGAGGTGGGGTAGTTATCTGTCTCTGGGAGGTGGGGGTAGTTATCTGTCTCTGGGAGGTGGGGGTAGTTATCTGTCTCTGGGAGGTGGGGGTAGTTATCCTGTCTCTGGGAGGTGGGGGTAGTTATCCTGTCTCTGGGAGGTGGGGTAGTTATCCTGTCTCTGGGAGGTGGGGGTAGTTATCTGTCTCTGGGAGGTGGGGGTAGTTATCTGTCTCTGGGAGGTGGGGGTAGTTATCTGTCTCTGGGAGGTGGGGGTAGTTATCTGTCTCTGGGAGGTGGGGGTAGTTATCTGTCTCTGGGAGGTGGGGGTAGTTATCTGTCTCTGGGAGGTGGGGGTAGTTATCTGTCTCTGGGAGGTGGGGGTAGTTATCTGTCTCTGGGAGGTGGGGGTAGTTATCTGTCTCTGGGAGGTGTGGGGTAGTTATCTGTCTCTGGGAGGTGGGGGTAGTTATCTGTCTCTGGGAGGTGGGGGTAGTTATCTGTCTCTGGGAGGTGGGGGTAGTTATCTGTCTCTGGGAGGTGGGGGTAGTTATCTGTCTCTGGGAGGTGGGGTAGTTATCTGTCTCTGGGAGGTGGGGTAGTTATCTGTCTCTGGGAGGTGGGGTAGTTATCTGTCTCTGGGAGGGTGGGGGTAGTTATCTGTCTCTGGGAGGTGGGGGTAGTTATCTGTCTCTGGGAGGTGGGGGTAGTTATCTGTCTCTGGGAGGTGGGGGTAGTTATCTGTCTCTGGGAGGTGGGGGTAGTTATCTGTCTCTGGGAGGTGGGGGTAGTTATCTGTCTCTGGGAGGTGGGGTAGTTATCTGTCTCTGGGAGGTGGGGGTAGTTATCTGTCTCTGGGAGGTGGGGGTAGTTATCTGTCTCTGGGAGGTGGGGGTAGTTATCTGTCTCTGGGAGGTGGGGGTAGTTATCTGTCTCTGGGAGGTGGGGTAGTTATCTGTCTCTGGGAGGTGGGGGTAGTTATCTGTCTCTGGGAGGTGGGGGTAGTTATCTGTCTCTGGGAGGTGGGGTAGTTATCTGTCTCTGGGAGGTGGGGGTAGTTATCTGTCTCTGGGAGGTGGGGGTAGTTATCTGTCTCTGGGAGGTGGGGTAGTTATCTGTCTCTGGGAGGTGGGGGTAGTTATCTGTCTCTGGGAGGTGGGGTAGTTATCTGTCTCTGGGAGGTGGGGGTAGTTATCTGTCTCTGGGAGGTGGGGGTAGTTATCTGTCTCTGGGAGGTGGGGTAGTTATCTGTCTCTGGGAGGTGGGGGTAGTTATCTGTCTCTGGGAGGTGGGGTAGTTATCTGTCTCTGGGAGGTGGGGGTAGTTATCTGTCTCTGGGAGGTGGGGGTAGTTATCTGTCTCTGGGAGGTGGGGGTAGTTATCTGTCTCTGGGAGGTGGGGGTAGTTATCCTGTCTCTGGGAGGTGGGGGTAGTTATCCTGTCTCTGGGAGGTGGGGGTAGTTATCTGTCTCTGGGAGGTGGGGGTAGTTATCTGTCTCTGGGAGGTGGGGGTAGTTATCTGTCTCTGGGAGGTGGGGGTAGTTATCCTGTCTCTGGGAGGTGGGGGTAGTTATCCTGTCTCTGGGAGGTGGGGGTAGTTATCTGTCTCTGGGAGGTGGGGGTAGTTATCTGTCTCTGGGAGGTGGGGGTAGTTATCTGTCTCTGGGAGGTGGGGGTAGTTATCTGTCTCTGGGAGGTGGGGGTAGTTATCTGTCTCTGGGAGGTGGGGTAGTTATCTGTCTCTGGGAGGTGGGGGTAGTTATCTGTCTCTGGGAGGTGGGGGTAGTTATCTGTCTCTGGGAGGTGGGGGTAGTTATCTGTCTCTGGGAGGTGGGGTAGTTATCTGTCTCTGGGAGGTGGGGTAGTTATCTGTCTCTGGGAGGTGGGGTAGTTATCTGTCTCTGGGAGGTGGGGGTAGTTATCTGTCTCTGGGAGGTGGGGGTAGTTATCTGTCTCTGGGAGGTGGGGTAGTTATCTGTCTCTGGGGGGTGGGGGTAGTTATCTGTCTCTGGGGGGTGGGGGTAGTTATCTGTCTCTGGGAGGTGGGGTAGTTATCTGTCTCTGGGAGGTGGGGGTAGTTATCTGTCTCTGGGAGGTGGGGTAGTTATCTGTCTCTGGGAGGTGGGGGTAGTTATCTGTCTCTGGGAGGTGGGGTAGTTATCTGTCTCTGGGAGGTGGGGGTAGTTATCCTGTCTCTGGGAGGTGGGGTAGTTATCTGTCTCTGGGAGGTGGGGTAGTTATCTGTCTCTGGGAGGTGGGGTAGTTATCTGTCTCTGGGAGGTGGGGTAGTTATCTGTCTCTGGGAGGTGGGGTAGTTATCTGTCTCTGGGAGGTGGGGGTAGTTATCTGTCTCTGGGAGGTGGGGTAGTTATCTGTCTCTGGGAGGTGGGGTAGTTATCCTGTCTCTGGGAGGTGGGGTAGTTATCTGTTAGAGTGTGTGTGTCCTGGTGTATTTATTGTTGTGTGTGTGTGTGTGTGTGTGTGTGAGTGTGGGTCCTGGTGTATTTATTGTTGTGTGTGTGTGAGTGTGTGTGTCCTGGTGTATTTATTGTTATGTGTGTGTGTGTGTGTGTGTGTGTGTGAGTGTGTGTGTGGGGGGCCGTTCCAGAGAGTCGCCCCTGAGGGGGGGAATAAGGTTGATCTAATCCAATCTAAGAGCAAGTCTGGTGAGGCCGTATCAATTATGGTGTGGGAGGGTGGAGGGTGGGGGTGTGTGTGTGTGTGTGGGGGGTGTGTGTGTGTGTGGGGGGGGGTGTGTGGGGTGTGTGTGTGTGTGTGTGTGTGGGAGGGGGGGGGTGCTATAGCGTTTAATGAAGTCTTGTGATGCCATATCAATTTGGGTATGGGAGGATGTGTGTGTGTGTATTCAATTCATTGCATGAAAACGAAAGCGTCAGTTATTTCACGAACTTTGCGGTCTGTCGATCTCGATAGGAGAACCGTTTCGAGGTTCCATTTAAGGATGGTTATCTTCCTCGTGTTCATACGGTCACGGGGGTGTGTCGTTTTCCATGGTAGCAGCCCGGGAAGTGGTTAGAAGATCGCATTGAAGCCCCACTTACTCACACAACTGAGCCAGGCAACACAACACACATATCTATGGACCCCAGGGTCGCTCCGTATGTCTACATCTCTTGCAGAAAACATTCAATGCTTTGTACTCACCAAAACAACTGATTATTTGAACACAAAATCCATCCTCCTTTCTTTCCTCAAGAAGACTTCAATGTCTCTGTTGTACAGTTGATCAGTTCCACCAATAAGTCATTTTCTACATGGATAGCGTCGCTAACGTCGCGGTTGGCCGTTCTCTTCTGATTATGTCTACTTTTCTTAGAAGGTTCTTCTTTGTTGTTATAATATCTGCCACCAAATCTACCTCTTCTCCTCCTTCAGCCATTGTGGCTGCTTGTAGGCTCCGCCTCCCAATAGTTTGTATCCAATCAAAAGACGTGCAGGTGCTGATCAGGTGCTCCGCCATCCAGCAGGCCCCTTCGTCGGATTTGCTTGGATTTGCTCGCCAACTCGAGATCTGACTACGGCACGCCACAGTTCTTTTCTCGTTCACTTTAAATTACAATCTGTACTCGCGCCACTGTTGAATCTGCAGGCGGGCAGATTTCTTGGTACCCTGGCAACACATTATGGCTGAAATATGATTGGATAAAAGCTAAAGGCCAGCTCTCCAAATGTCTGGAAGCAGCGCAACCAAGAGGAAAGCTATGAAATGAAGAGAATAGACTACGGGAATAATTTAATACATATTTGTAGAAAAAAATATATCAAAATTAAATGTATATTCTGATTATGTTTAGGCCAGCAGAGAAGGCCTTGCTGGCCCTGACGGCACACCACTGGCAGAATGCTGTTTCACCGCTGTTTCACCTCTCTCTCTCTCTCTCTTTCTCTCTCTCTCTCTCTCTCTCTCTCTCCCTCTCCCTCTCTACCCTCTCTCTCTCCCTCTCCCCCCCCCCCACCCCTCCCTCTCCCTCTCCCTCTCCCTCTCCCTCTCCCTCTCCCTCTCCTTCTCCCTCTCCCTCTCCCTACCTTGCCCTCCAGTTAAGATGACTCGGCGTGCCAGGAGTTTAAGCTCAGGCCGATAGCTGAAGCTGTACAGAGATGAGGGCGGGTGTTTACAGGGGTTAGTGTTTATTTATTATCATTTATCATTTGGGTTCCTAAATATTTATTCTTTGTTTACTTTTTTAATGTAATTAAGTATGTAAATAGGATATTTGTATTTTGGGTACGCAGTATCTGTATATATAATGAGATTGTATTAAATTAAATTCTTTCTGATTTATGGAGAAGGGCTGGGAGTGAATCAGTTGGACTTCTTCACACTCCTTTTCCCATATGTGTTTTATTTTTTGTTTTGTTTTCCGTTATATTAACTATTGATGGTTTATCTTTTTTGCACGTATTTGAATATTTTGTCTTGTATAGACAGGCTTTTGGATAGCCCCAAGGGCCTGTCTTTCTGTGTCCTGTTGATGCTGTTGTACACCTGTTGTCTGTTACTTGTTTTTATTTTCAGTTGTTTGCCTGTTTTAACCTGCTGTGGCTTTCGATCTTGTATTATGTTTTATTGTGTTTCCTCCTTGTGTGTAAAGCACTTTGTGACCCTTGGTCTGGGAAAGGTGCTGTATAAATACATCTTACTTACTTACTAATCTCTGTGATAACCTGGTCACGATTATGTTTTAACAGAAAGTGAGAATAGAGTATCAACAAAATTGCCCACTTAATAGTTTCGAAGCAACATATGACTGTAGGTTTTAACCGTACGCGTTAACATGTCAACAACACGGGAGAATGGTGCCTGTGGCGGGCCTAACCTAAAAACTCCCAGATTACCTTGCAGTCCCTCTCCTTTAACACTAGGACAGCCATGGGTGGGGTCATTTGATCGAGTAAAAAGTATACCTTTGCACTCGATCAAATTTCAGGACCCTCCTTTCATGACTTTTCCTAGATATGTGCGTTCTACCAAAATCACATCAGGATAAGCTAGTATAAAGCTTTTTTGCTAGTTTTTCTGTGTAGGAGGCAGGCTAATTTACAAGACGCGCCAACTAGTGGTCTGTGTGTGTAAGTAGCAGCTTCCCATTGTAAAGACTATGGTCATTTGACCCCCGAGGCGACTCTTATAGTAGGTGAAACAGGCACGGCGGTTCTTATGTTAATATCTTTCCCAACCAAGGACAGGGTGTGAGACGCTCTACCATCATAAAGGACCAGCCAGGGTGGTGATTTCCTCAGGCTCCTTACAATCACCAAGCAACTGACGAACAGTGTGTGTGTGACTTCTTCAAGATGTCCGCCAGGCGTCATTCAACTGCACACAGTCACACACACCGACATGGAGCCTGACGCCACCAACATCCCTCTACGACATCACGCTGGCTGTCTCTCAGGAGGTAGAGCCTGCATCTAATGATCGCAAGGTCGGCAGATCGGCGGTTCGAGCCCCGGCTGGCCACATGTCGAAGTGTCCTTGGGCAAGACACTGAACCCCAAATTGCTCCCAGTGAGCGGGTCCGGCATCTTGCATGGTAGTTTGCCGCCATTGCTGTGTGAATGTGTGTGTGAATGGGTGAATGAGAGGCCATTGTAAAGCGCCTTGGAATAAGGCGCTATATAAGACAGACCATTCACATCCTGATGCCTAACAGTGAGGACCGTGAGATAAGGAGGTGATAATGGTGGATCATCCTGTCTCTGGGAGGTGGGGGTAGTTATCTGTCTCTGGGAGGTGGGGTAGTTATCTGTCTCTGGGAGGTGGGGGTAGTTATCTGTCTCTGGGAGGTGGGGGTAGTTATCCTGTCTCTGGGAGGTGGGGGTAGTTATCTGTCTCTGGGAGGTGGGGGTAGTTATCTGTCTCTGGGAGGTGGGGGTAGTTATCTGTCTCTGGGAGGTGGGGGTAGTTATCTGTCTCTGGGAGGTGGGGGTAGTTATCTGTCTCTGGGAGGTGGGGGTAGTT
This sequence comes from Nansenia antarctica, assembly GCF_963989245.1. Lineage (NCBI taxonomy): Eukaryota > Metazoa > Chordata > Actinopteri > Argentiniformes > Microstomatidae > Nansenia > Nansenia antarctica. Next base: position 70,339,750 of record NC_137688.1, on the reverse strand, counting down.
ATCTGTCTCTGGGAGGTGGGGTAGTTATCTGTTAGAGTGTGTTAGTAGCTGTGTGTGTGTCCTGGTGTATTTATTGTTATGTGTGTGTGTGTGTGTGTGTCCTGGTGTATTTATTGTTATGTGTGTGTGTGAGTGTGTGTGTGTTTGTGTGGGGGGCCGTTCCAGAGAGTCGCCCCTGAGGGGGGGAATAAGGTTGATCTAATCCAATCTAAGAGCAAGTCTGGTGAGGCCGTATCAATTATGGTGTGGGAGGGTGGAGGGTGGGGGTGTGTGTGTGTGTGTGGGGGGTGTGTGTGTGTGGGGGGGGGGGGTGTGGGGTGTGTGTGTGTGTGTGTGTGTGTGGGAGGGGGGGGGTGCTATAGCGTTTAATGAAGTCTTGTGATGCCATATCAATTTGGGTATGGGAGGATGTGTGTGTGTGTACTATGACCGTGTGTCTGTGTGTGTGTGTGGTGTGTAGGTGCGTGTGTTCTATGTGTCTGTGTGTGGTGTGGGTGTGTGTGTGTGTGTGTGCAGGCGTTAATCTGTGTGTGTGTGAGTGTGTGTACTATGAGTGTGTGTGTCCTATGAGTGTGTATGTGTGTGTGTGTGTGTGTGTGTG
>NC_137688.1:70329149-70334149 GCF_963989245.1 Nansenia antarctica | reverse complement strand
ACCCCTCTCCAAAACTAATAGGAGATGGTGGGAGGAAGAAATAGGTTGTCAAAGATAAAACATAATGAATAAATACATTTGTTGCAGACCTACTAAACATGCAACATACTGTAATATGTTTCATGCACCATTTTAGTGTGTTTGTCTGTACCAGCTAGCCAAACAAGTGTTAGCTTGTTAGCTAGCTAGCTAGCTTTGTTAGAGATATAATAGATTATAGAAAAAGTAAATGCTTTTGTAATGAACGCTAATGTTGTGTGGAATCAAAAATAAGGATTAATTCATTGATATGTAGATTTGCTGTAGAATAATACTGTGGATTGAAATTATTTCACTAGCCTACTCCTTATAGTACAACAACAGTACACTGAGAGTCTATGGAAAACCTACACTAGCAGTGTGTCCACACCTCTGACCTGACATCTTTGTTACAGAATGACGAGGTGAGAGGTTCTGAGAGATGACACCTTGATGAGTCACCAGCACTTCAGCTTTGTCATTGTCATTGTATAAGCAATTCTATTTTATGAACATAGTAGTATTTTGTAAAAGTGGTGTGTTGGTAACAGTGGGCAATCATTTTAAATGTACTGTCTTCTTTTTTTATTAGGCTACAGCTTTGATGCCCGGATGGGAAGGAACTACACCAAGTCCCACTAGATGCTTTATGGACTATAATGATAAATGCATACACACGGACACAACATTATAATTTTTACCATTCTATTATTGTATTGCTCAATTGTATCTTGCCTAATTTTTTCCATTGCCATGAATTTTACTCTCTTGTACTTGTAATGGGACGTAATACACTTTTGGCACACATGGCAATAAAATGATGATGAATCATGAATCTTGAATTATTATTATTGTTATTATTATTATTATTATTATTTAGCTATTTAAACGTGTCAGCCCTGCAATTTTGCTTCCTGAGGGTTAGCTGACAACCCCACTGACAGATGACAGGTAGGTAATGACAGGTAGTGTAATGGGGGAGTGGTTGTCTTGAGGGTGTGGTTGTCTTGAGGGAGTGATTAGGGTGGAGTTAACCAGCTATTGTTCCCACCCATTACCTCTGTGAAAAACGTCTCTGAAGACTTTGAGGCTGGATATCTCAGTACGGTGGTTCAGGGGGTATCACCATTAAACTATCCATGACTTCTTCAACTTGTTTCAGATTTCAATGTATGACACATCATTTTAAAGCTTACAATCTACCTTTCTATCTAAAAACAGAAACATTATTTTGCCCTACTTGCGGACTTTTTAACCATGCCCTGTCACATATGGAGGAGAAGGTGTTACCTGTCTTACACTCAGACTGAAACACATTGAGCAACCGAGTGTCCTATGCTGATGCAGCTACTAATGTTTGTGTTCAAGAATTGTATTGTAAAATGTGAACGCAAATAAAGATACTAAAATGTGTGTGTGTGTGTGGGGGGGGGGGGGCATGGTGGAGAATGCTAAGGAACACAGAGGTCAGAATTCGGTCTGGGACGCAGGGAGCTTCTCACAGCACTCAGACAACAGAGAGAGAGAAAAGAAGAGTGGTGAGAGAGGAGAGAGAGAAGGAGAGAGAAAGAGAAAAGAAGAGTGGTGAGAGAGGAGAGAGAGAAGGAGAGAGAAAGAGAAAAGAAGAGTGGAGAGAGAGGGACATAGAAAGAGGGAGAGAGAGAAAAGAAGAGTGGTGAGAGAGGAGAAAGAGAAGGAGGGAGAGAGCAGAAAGAGAAGGAGGGAGAGAGAAGAAAGAGATGGAGGGAGAGAGGAGAAAGAAGAGTGGTGAGAGAGAGGGACATAGAAAGACCACAAGCAGAAGAGAAACAGGAAGACATGATGGCTGCATCATTCTGCACTAGATCTGTCCACGCTTTCACCGTCGAGTCACATTGCAGTATCGAGATCAGTGATTGGTTGATGGGGGAGTAGAGGACGGGGTTGGCCCTGAACACTGATCTCCTTTAGAGTTCCTTCCTCTGTAAGGTCTGTAGAGGGTCAGCTGACCTCAAGGCTGTTTCTAGTGGTTGATGGGGAATGTACTGGTCTGTGATTGGTTAAGCATTGTGATTGGCTAAGCATTGTGATTGGTTAAGCATTGTGATTGGTTAAGCATTGTGTTAAGGTAAGCATTGTGATTGATTAAGCATTGTGATAAGGTAAGCATTGTGATTGGTTAAGCATTGTGATTGGCTAAGCATTGTGATAAGGTAAGCATTGTGATAAGGTAAGCATTGTGATACGTTAAGCATTGTGATTGGCTAAGCATTGTGACAGGCTGAGCATTGTGATTGGCTACCCCAGGTCGAAGGCCTCTGATTGGCTAGTGGGCGGTACTTACGCTCGGAGGACCTGTCCAATCTCGTACTTGTCGGTGACGTCTGCCATGCTGTTGTAGCTCCGCCCATCTCTCAGGGCAAGGCACCCAAACGGCATGGCAGCATCCACCTATCACAGACAGGGAAGGCAGGGTCAGTCAGCACATCCACCAATCAGAGACAAGGGAAGGCAGGATCAGTCAACACATCCACCTATCACAGACAAGGAAGGCAGGGTCAGTCAACACATCCACCAATCAGAGACAAGGGAAGGCAGGGTCAGTCAACACATCCACCAATCAGAGACAAGGGAAGGCAGGGTCAGTCAACACATCCACCAATCAAAGACAAGGAAGGCAGGGTCAGTCAACACATCCACCAATCATAGACAGGGAAGGCAGGGTCAGTCAACACATCCACCAATAACAGACAAGGAAGGCAGGGTCAGTCAACATATCCACCAATCAGAACAGGTTATGAGAGCGAATGTACCAATCAGAAACAGATTCAATGACAATCATCACATCTACCAATCTGACAGAGAAACATTCACACGTGTCGATCAAAAACATCAAAACATTTCTGAATCTGAAACAGTTAAGACAGTAGTGGCAGCCATTACAAGGGACAGCTCAAAGGTTGACCAGATCACCGTACGAATATGTGACACAGTCTGATCATTTGGTCCGCATGTCAGCAACCAATCAAAATGTTCGACTGACTTTTCTTTTGACAACACGGAACTACGTTTCAAAGTTGTTGAGAACACAAACTCGCTAGTCAAGCCAAAATACTGCAACAACGCAATGGATTGGGTGAGTAATCCCTACTGCTATCTAGTTAACTAGAACACTACTTTACATTGTTAGCAGGCTCACAAAACAAGCTGTGTTAGTTGACTAGCGATGTGTGTCGTTTATTTTCAACAACGTGGAAATGTATTCACATTTTTCGAAAGAAAAGTCAGATCATTACATCAGATCCCGACATGAGGACCAAACAATCAGAACGTGTCACATATGTGAGCGTGTTAAAACAGCTCAGAGAAGCGTTCTGTTGTCATCAAAACCCAGGGCTCGCTCGATGGAGGGTGTCACCCCTTTGTGACGTAGTTTGGGGGTACGCCTAGACGCCCCCCCCCCCCCCGGACCTAACTGACAGGTGGGGGGGGGCTCAGCAGGATGTTCTAGGACGTAGTATGTGTTCCCTCCAACATATCATTTCCTGTTCCAGTCCAGTCCTGTTCTATTCGGCTATTCTCTCCCTCATTGTGCCAGGCAGGGGGTCTGCGCCTCAGGAAGGGAGCCAGGGCGTTTATCTAGGGGTTAGCCATGGGAGAGCTTCACTCTTGACACGCTGATGGTATGTTTTTAAAACACCATCGAGGAGAGATGACTGAAACCACCCAAAAATACACTTGGAGGCGTCTTGGGAAAGCTTGGGGGAGTCTGGTCTGTGTGGAACATTAGCGACGTGTTCCTCTGCCAGAAAGGCAACAAAGAACTCTAATAATGGGTGACAAAGGGTGACATTTTCGAGGCGAACGCACCAGGGGAGGCTGGTGGAGGTAGGAATCGGAGGCCGGGGCTCATTGTCATGCATGGAGAGGTAAACACACTGTCCTCCGATGTCTTGCTTCCCCCAGCCTCTCCTGGAACCCACCACTCGTCAACAACACGACTTACAATCTCAACGGACAGACAGGGCTTGAACAGAGTTGAGTAAAAATATAGACTCCCTGAATCAACTTAAGTGGGATGGAGATTCAGACCCTTAACACTTGAACCACCATTGGTGGGGTCATTCGACCCTGTGAGTAATTGTTTTTTAATATCTTTGCACTCTATAAAATTTCAGGACCCTCCTTTCATGACTTGTCCTAGATATGTGCGTTCTACCACCCAGTATCCTTACATTTTCAACATCACATCAAGCTAGTATAAATATGTTTTGCAGTGTTTCTGTGTAGGCGGCTAATTTACAAGCCGGCCAACTAGTGGTCGTTGTGTGTAAAAAGCAGCGTCCCATTGTAAAGGCTATGGTAATTTGGCCCCCGAGGCGGCTCTTATAGTAGGTAAAAAAGGCACGGCTGTTCTAGTGTTAAGCGTGTTCCCTGACCCGCCATTTTGGGACCACGTGGCCGAGCTCAGGAGCAGCAGAGATCCTCCATCATGGTTCCTCCCAGCTGAGGCGGCTGCTGGCAGCAGCTCTCTGCCGCCATGTCAGAGAAGTGAACAGCCACTAAGCTGCTCTGCTCATATTTTAACTGTCTCTAACATCTGGTTCATCTGGTTCGTCCCTAAAGCAGCTGCCAGCCTCGTTAGCAGCTACAGGGGCAGAGTAAACTACAGGGGCAGAGTAAACTCTGACAAAAGGAGAAGTCCCGGGGTGCTTTTTAGTCCAATCTATCTGTCTGTCTGTCTGTCTGTCTATCTATCTATCTATCTATCTAACGTTCAACTCCAACAGTCGTCCGACCGAGTCTCCACCTTGTGACCTCTGACTGCTAAATGCCAAAAATGTAAATGGAGACGACTGCCAATGGCCCCTGGCCTGACCTACATTACTCTTCCTGCTACGACTGGTGGATTGATGATTCACTTGCTTAGTCAAATGTATTGATTGTAAATCGCTTTGGAATAAGGCGTCTGCTAAATGCCAAACATGTTAAATGTAAAATGA
>NC_137688.1:70321649-70324149 GCF_963989245.1 Nansenia antarctica | reverse complement strand
AGATAGTGTACGTAGCCTTTATTTATGGAAACCAGCTCTTTTCCCTTTTTTATTTTACCCTTGGCCCTCTTGTTTTTAGTATTTTTTCCAAGCACCAGGGGAGCCCCCCCTCCTAAATTTCGTAGTATGGTACCTGTACTGTATTAATGACAATAAAGACCATTCATTCATTCATTCATGCATCATCATCATCATCATCATCATCATCACCATGCAAGCTGTCCCTCATAGCTGCCTGTCTGTTTGTTGTGTTTCTGTTTGTTGTTGTTTATTCTCCTGCCTCTCTTCTTCTCTTTTCTCTCTTTTTTTTCTGTTTCTGTACACTGTCTTTGAGTTTGACAAAAGGCGCTTTTAAATAAAATGTATTATTATTATAATTATTATTATTGTTATAACTATTATAATAAGAATAAGAATAATAATAATAATAATAATTATTATTATTATTGTTATTATTATTATTATTATTATTATTGTTATTATTATTATGACCATCATCATCATCATCATCATCATCATCATCATCATTATTGTCCTCCACATACACACTTCACACATTAACGTGTCCAGTCAGTGATGGTGCAGACAGATACCTGTACAGGATTGGCTGAGCCAGATGCTGGTCTGACAGGATTGGCTGAGCAAGATGCTGGTCTGACAGGATTGGCTGAGCCAGATGCTGGTCTTACAGGATTGGCTGAACCAGATGCTGGTCTTACAGGATTGGCTGAGCCAGATGACGGCCTGACAGGATTGGCTGAACCAGATGCTGGCCGGACAGGATTGGCTACTGTTCTATAGGTAGATGAATTAGCATATTCATGAGCATGACGACCACATGTTGTGTCATAATGAGAGTAGGAGTTGGAAGCCTGATATCGGCTGTTACTTCTGCGTGTGTGAGAGTATGTGCGCGCGCACACACACACACATACACACGCACGCGCACACGCACACACCAGGCACGTGCCGTGAGCTTTTAGATTGGGTAAGCATAAGATATAGAAATACACATAATTACACATACACGCTATCAGTGAACGCAGTTTCAAGGAAATGCAATGTTGATGCCCTAGAACCCGCTAATAAACTGTAGTGTCACTTTGTGATCAGATTACCAAAAACAAAAAAAACAGTTGCCAGTTTCGACTATATCAGGGGTGCTCATTGTTCAATCTTTTTTGAACCAAGATCTTTTCAAGAAGCCAGCCTGCTGAAATCTACAAGTCCAGTTTCAACATCGCAAACGCACACATGCACAACACATAGACACACACCGTTTCCATCCTCCATAGTAAACTCACAACACACTTTCTTTTCACACTTTGTCACACAGGCACTTAGCTCTCGGCATTTAGCCAGTAGTTGTGTTTTTCCAGTCCAGTCCAGTCTACGAAATCCCTTTAGGTCGCTGACAGTAATGTCCATATTCACAAAATCAAGCAAGTTATCCTTATTGATTATTATTATTTAGATCGTTTGAGCTAGCTAGCATAAGCTATTCTGCCGGGCGAGAGGTGAAATGTTAAGTGAACTTGAAAGTGATGAGAGCCAATCAGTAGCTCTTATCGGAATTAAAGAACTACTGATTGGCTGTAAGCATGCTTACCCTGGCCACATTAAACAGCGGGCTGAGGCATCGGAAAAAAATAAAAAAGACATTTTCACACATTCGAATGTATGTGAGGGAAAGCAGAGAGAGAAGTGCTTATAATGCAACGCAATGCAAGCAGAGTAGGAAGTGCTTACTCCTGCAGGTGGCGCTAAAAATGCAACGTCAAAATGAATGACTCCTGCTGCCCTGGGACCTAAAATACGACTCTTTTAATGAAAACAAACAAACGGTTACATGCACTTTTATTTAAATATTTTCACAGTCCTTTTTGATTTTTTCGTTGGGTAAGCACTGCTTACTCTGCTTATATGGACGGCACGTCCCTGGCACACACACACACACACGCACGCACACAAGCACACACGCACAGGCATGCACGCACACACACACACAAATACAATTTTACTTGATTCTGATTTGACAGACACACACCCCCCCCCCCCCACACACACACACGCACGCACACACGCACACACGCACACACAAACACACACACACACACACAAACAAACAAACACACACAGACCTAATTGGATGTGTGGAGCCGTGATGTGAGCCAAGCGTGTTTGTGTCATTAGCGTCTCACGCCACACGCCTGTCATGCCAGCGCCACAGCTGCACGGAGCAGCGCCTAGCGTGTTTCACCTCTCTCTCTCTATCTCTCTCTCTCTACTTTTCTGTGACATCTCTCCATCCCAACCCCAACCCTTTAACACCTGCCCCCCCACGTCTCTCTCTCTCTCTCTCTGTCTCTCTCTCGCTCTCTCTCTTTCTACTTTTCTGTGACATTTCTCCATCTCCCTGTACCCCCAACCCTTTAACACCTCTCTCTCCCTCTCCCTCCCTCCCTAAGTGGAGACCAGACTGCAGTGAACCAGAAGGAGA
>NC_137688.1:70294149-70309149 GCF_963989245.1 Nansenia antarctica | reverse complement strand
TGGAGGAGAGGAGGAGGAGGGGGAGTGGAGGAGAGTGGAGGAGAGGAGGAGGAGGGGGAGTGGAGGAGAGTGGAGGAGAGGAGGAGGAGGGGGAGTGGAGGAGAGTGGAGGAGAGGAGGAGGAGGGGGAGTGGAGGAGAGTGGAGGAGAGGAGGAGGAGGGGGAGTGGAGGAGAGTGGAGGAGAGGAGGAGGAGGGGGAGTGGAGGAGAGTGGAGGAGAGGAGGAGGAGGGGGAGTGGAGGAGAGTGGAGGAGAGGAGGAGGGGGAGTGGAGGAGAGTGGAGGAGAGGAGGAGGAGGGGGAGTGGAGGAGAGTGGAGGAGAGGAGGAGGAGGGGGAGTGGAGGACTGAGCTCTACTCTGCTCCACTGACCAGGCTACTGTACCATACCTCCCTCTGGACTGGCTGGGGAGGGGGAGAGGGGGTGAGGGGGAGAGGGAGAGAGAGAGAGACTGGCTGGCTGGTGAGGAAAGACACTCTGGACTAGCTGGTGAGGAGGAGAGAGAGAGAGAGAGGGGGGTGGGGGGTGAGAGAGAGGGTGAGAGACAGAGAGGGTGTGAGAGAGAGAGGAAGAGAGAGAGGGGGGGTGAGAGAGAGATGGAGAGACAGAGAGAGAGAGAGAGGGAGGGTGAGAGAGAGAGGATCATCACCTGGTGACTGGAAGCAAGGAGAGTGAGCTCCTGAGTTTTTTGCAGTTTTTTGCCTTGAATTGTAGGATTTTTTGATCAGATCGCAGAGCGTCTGGTTGCCCGTGGTTGACTAGCTACAGAGGCTGGTTCTGAGACGGTGGGACCTTTGGGGGTGACCAGGGACTCTCGTGGGGCCGTGATACAAATCTGAACCAAGAGGAGCTAAAGAGCTAAGTGCTAGTTTAACATTAGCTTGTTCAAAAAAGGCAACTGAGAACTCAATTTTCAACCAAGAAGCATTTTTCAAATGTGAAGATGAGCTTATAATACTATATCTATATTAGACTTACCCAAAGATTGTTTACAAACTGGGGAAGCTACACTGACACCTGGAAAACAGTGAACCAGAGTGAGTACTGCTTTATAACCTGGATACTAAAGGACAGCCTGCAACCTCAATAACCCTGAGGTGTGAAGAGGAACAGTGTGAAAGCCTTACTTGTACATCAACAATGGAAGCAAAACGTCATATTCCAGAGCTCCACATCCTCTCCACATGTGCAAATTCCTCTAATCCTTCCCTGGACTCTACACACCTCCACACAGAAGCCATCAAAGTAGAGTTTCCAGCAAAAATTCCAAATGAATCTGCAAGGAAGAAATACAAAGAGGAGCTCCTGGTGAGCAGTCCAGAGACATTATTTGTTGACTGTTGAAAAATGGAAACAAATCAAACCTCATTTTCCACACCAACAATCCCCAGGCGTGGCACGCTGCCATAATAGACCACTACTCCTCTGTCATAAAAGAAGGTTTTAGTTGTGGATGGAGACTACGAATAAATTCAGAGGATGAACAAACAATTATAAACGTCTACAAAAAAGGAACAGTGATGATCCAGGGCAATCTGAACCACTTTGAGGAAGACTTTCCCAGAATCAAAGAGAGAGCACAGGAGAAGACAATCCACTCTGGTGACGACACCCCCACCACCCCCACCCTCACCACAGGCCAGCTGGACATCCTACCTCCAGCTGATAACATCACAAAAACACCCCAAGTAAAGAGTCATCCTCCCACCAAAGAGTCCTATTCGCTCTCTGAGTTTAGAGACAGATTCACACTGTTGGAGATAAAGCAAGTGGAGATGGAACACACACTCAACACACTCAACACACTCCAACCTGTGCAGACAACAGTCCAGAACAAGAACAACTTCCCAACCAGACTCAGTGACTCAGAGGGGGAGAGAGGCTTGTCTGCTCTCTGGACTGTGGTGAAAAAACTCCAAGTCAACGAAGAGGCTTCCAAGCAGGCGATAAGGCAACTCAAAGAAGAGGTGCGAAAGCTCAAAGAGGAAGTGAGAATGCTGACCAGCGAACGAACTGTGAAAGAGCCATCCATCCCCTCACAGGACCCAGCAGAACAACAGGATCAAGATGACAACACCAGCCAACCAGGACCACCTCCAAACCAAGAGCCACAAATTCAAGCGCCCCCTTCTGAATCAGACCCCATTACCGAACCTCAAAATCCCCAAATTATACTCCTCATAGACTCAAACGGGAGATATGTGGAAGAGCAAAAACTCTTCCCAAAACACAGAGTTCTAAAACTAAAGTGTCAGAATACCAGTCATGCAATGGAGCTGCTGACAGAGGAGCACCAGGGGTCCCCCAGCCACATCATCATTCACACTGGCACAAACGACCTGAGGAAGCAGGGAGAAGAGGTGGCCAAGTCCATCAAGGGAGTGATAACCAAGGCCTCCTCCACATTCCCTCACGCGAAGGTAGTCATCTCTACCCTGCTACCCAGGTGGGACTTCCACCCAGCCTTCATCAAAAACATAAACGCTGAAATATCCAGAGAGTGTGCAATGAAGCAAAATGTATACCCCACCCTGGACGAGTACAGTCTATATGACCAAGTGCACATCTTAATTTTAATTTTAAAATTCAAGGCAACAGTCCCCATTTTTGCAAAGACCCTGAAGGATGTTACACTAGACCGCAGACCGAACACATCCTACAGGAGCAACAGAGACCATCAGACCACCACCTCGCACAGACCATCATCTAGATTCTAGACGACCTGCTGCATCCAGAGAACACCCTGCTGCATCTAGAGTGGGCTGCAACTAACGATTATTTTGGTAGTCGACTAATCTGTCGATTATTTTTTCGATTAGTCACGATTAGTCGTGTGGCTTTTCGCTGCGCGTAAATGGCGACGCAGAAGCATAAATCCGGCTTAACTAGCTATCTAACCTAACGTTACGCCAAGCTACAGCTGCTCACAGAGCTAGTTGACTGGCTAGCTAGCATTGCTGGCTAGACTACAGACAGCTCACGTTAGTAGGCTACGCTTGGCGCTGTTTATCTTACAGACAGCTCGCTGGTGGACTCAACATAATTGAAATAGCATTCACTTATCAAGCATCATTCATGATCATCCACCATGACTACCTGGTATTTTAATAGCGACCACCCCTCACTTCATTTCATCTCGCGTTCTCCTGGCTTCAACATGGAAAACCCCTGCTACGTAACGTTACATACAAGCGCCTCTGTCTGTCACATGCGCACAGGGCAAATAAATTAATAGCACAAACGCTCATAGCATGTCAACAGCCCTGTCCATGAGACGTTGTTTTCCAACATGTAACAGTAAAGCTAACATAAACATTACGACCCTAACAATATAACGTTAGCCAGTTGGCTAACAACGTTAGCTAAAACTTACCCAGCTGATTCTTGCATGGCTCCCAAAAAAAAAAAAAAAAAAAAAAAAACCGTTTTTTTTTATATACTTTTTTTATGCGATTAGTCGACAACAACATTTCACGCCGACGAATTTTCGTAATCGATTAGTCGTGACTAGTCGACTAATCGTTGCAGCCCTAATCTAGAGGACACCCTGCTGCATCCGGAGGACACCCTGCTGCATCCAGAGGACACCCTGCTACATCTAGAGGACACCCTGCTGCATCTAGAGGACACCCTGCTACATCTAGAGGACACCCTGCTGCATCTAGAGGACACCCTGCTACATCTAGAGGACACCCTGCTTTATCTAGAGGACACCCTGCTACATCTAGAGAACACCCTGCTGCATCTAGAGAACACCCTGCTGCATCTAGAGGACACCCTGCTACATCTAGAGGACACCCTGCTACATCTAGAGGACAGCCTGCTACACCCAGAGGTCTCCCGACTGCACCAAATAGACACCCTGCTGCACCCCAGGCCAGGCCCACCCCGCCCCTGCCATCCCCATACCACACATATGCGCAGGCTGTGAGCAGAGGAAGCCCAAAACCTACACCTAGCAGAGACCCACCCTACGACCTGAGCATACACCAGATGCTCAGTGAGCTCTACGCAGTCATGGTCCGGGACTAAAACCATTAGAACAAAAACAACATGGAATACAAATCTTTAACAATTTCATCCTGGAACATTCAAGGTCTGAGGTCGACTGCCTTTGGCATTAAGAGCAGAAACCCAGACTTCACGAAAGACATTTCAAACACAGACATAATTATCCTACAGGAGACATGGTATAGAGGAGATGGTCCCACTGGCTGTCCCGCCAACTATAGAGAGCTGGTAGTACCATCCACCAAGCTACCTGGGATCCAATTTATTCTAGTATGTACATGTATGTACATAACATTCTTTTTGTTTTTGTTTTTTATCTTCACACTTCACATGCTTTGGCAATGTAAATGTATGTTTCCCATGCCAATAAAGCCCTTTGAAATTGAAATTGAAATTGAAAATTGAGAGGAAGAGAGAGAGAGAGAGAGAGAGAGGGGGTGAGAGAGAGAGAGGGTGGGTGAGAGAGACAGAGAGAGAGAGAGGGTGGGTGAGAGAGACAGAGAGAGGGATAGAGAGAGATAAAAAAGGAACACAACGTTGATGGAGAGAGAGAGGGAGGAAGAGAAAGAGAGAGCGAGAGAGAGAGACAATTAGCGTGAGAGAATGAAAGTGAGAATTTCTTCCGTGAGAAAGTCAGCGATGTGTGAGAGAGAGATATTCACAGAGATAGAGGACTTATAGAAGTGAAATCCTCCCCTGGAGAGAAGAGAGAAGAGGAGAGGAGAGAGAGAGAGAGAGAGAGAGAGGAGAGAAGAGGAGAGGAGCGGTGAGGAGAGGAGAGAAGAGGAGAGGAGAGAGAGAGAGAGAGGAGAGGAGAGGAGAGGAGAGAGAGAGAGAGGAGAGGAGAGGAGAGGAGAGAAAAGGAGATGGAGAGAGAGAGTGTGAGAACCAGAGAGAGAGAGAGAGAGAGAGAGAAAAGGAGAGAGAGAGAGATAAGGAGAGGAGAGAAAAGGAGATGGAGAGAGAGAGAGAGAAAGGGAGGGAGAGAGAGAGATAAGGAGAGGAGAGAAAAGGAGATGAGAGAGAGAGTGAGAGAAAATGAGATGGAGAGAGAGAGAGTGAGAGAAAAGGGGAGAGAGAGAGATAAGGAGAGAGAGAGATAAGGGGAGAGGGAGAGAGAGAGATAAGGAGAGAGAGAGAGAGGGAGAGAGAGATAAGGGGAGAGGGAGAGAGAGAGGGAGAAAGAGAGAGAGAGAGAGAGAGAGAGAGAGAGAGAAAAGGGGAGAGAGATAAGGAGAGAGAGAGATAAGGAGAGAGGGGGAGAGAGAGAGAGAGATAAGGAGAGAGGGAGAGAGAGAGAGATAAAGAGAGAGGGAGAGAGAGAGAGAGAGATAAGGAGAGAGGGAGAGAGAGATAAGGGGAGAGGGAGAGAGAGAGAGAGAGATAAGGAGAGAGAGAGATAAGGGGAGAGGGAGAGAGAGATAAGGAGGGAGAGAGAGATAAGGAGGGAGAGAGAGAGATAAGGAGAGAGGGAGAGAGAGATAAGGAGAGAGGGAGAGAGAGAGAGATCAGGAGAGAGGGAGAGATAAGGAGAGAGGGAGAGAGAGAGAGAGACAGAGAGAGAGATAAGGGGAGAGAGAGAGAGATAATGGGAGAGGGAGAGAGAGAGATAAGGAGAGAGAGAGGGGGAGAGAGAGAGAGAGAGAGGGAGAGAGAGAGAGACAGAGAGAGGGGTCGTGACTGAAGATGGAGGTCTCTCACCTGAACACTCTCTCTCTCATCTGAACACTCTCTCTCTCACCTGAACACTCTCTCTCTCACCTGAACACTCTCTCTCTCTCATCTGAACACTCTCTCTCATCTGAACACTCTCTCTCTCACCTGAACACTCTCTCTCATCTGAACACTCTCTCTCTCATCTGAACACTCTCTCTCATCTGAACACTCTCTCTCTCATCTGAACACTCTCTCTCTCACCTGAACACTCTCTCTCACCTGAACACTCTCTCTCACCTGAACACTCTCTCTCTCACCTGAACACTCTCTCTCTCACCTGAACACTCTCTCTCTCTCACCTGAACACTCTCTCTCTCTCTCCTGAACACTCTCTCTCTCTCTCATCTGAACACTCTCTCTCTCCTGAACACTCTCTCTCTCTCACCTGAACACTCTCTCTCTCACCTGAACACTCTCTCTCTCTCATCTGAACACTCTCTCTCTCACCTGAACACTCTCTCTCTCACCTGAACACTCTCTCTCTCATCTGAACACTCTCTCACCTGAACACTCTCTCTCATCTGAACACTCTCTCTCTCACCTGAACACTCTCTCTCTCTCACCTGAACACTCTCTCTCTCTCGCCTGAACACTCTCTCTCTCTCGCCTGAACACTCTCTCTCTCTCTCACCTGAACACTCTCTCTCTCATCTGAACACTCTCTCTCTCATCTGAACACTCTCTCTCTCATCTGAACACTCTCTCTCTCACCTGAACACTCTCTCACCTGAACACACTCTCTCTCTCACCTGAACACTCTCTCTCTCACCTGAACACTCTCTCTCTCACCTGAACACTCTCTCTCTCATCTGAACACTCTCTCTCTCACCTGAACACTCTCTCTCTCACCTGAACACTCTCTCTCTCACCTGAACACTCTCTCTCACCTGAACACTCTCTCTCTCATCTGAACACTCTCTCTCTCACCTGAACACTCTCTCTCTCACCTGAACACTCTCTCTCATCTGAACACTCTCTCTCTCACCTGAACACTCTCTCTCTCACCTGAACACTCTCTCTCTCACCTGAACACTCTCTCTCTCTCACCTGAACTCTCTCTCTCTCTCACCTGAACACTCTCTCTCTCACCTGAACACTCTCTCTCTCACCTGAACACTCTCTCTCTCTCACCTGAACTCTCTCTCTCTCATCTGAACACTCTCTCTCTCCTGAACACTCTCTCTCTCTCACCTGAACACTCTCTCTCTCACCTGAACACTCTCTCTCTCTCATCTGAACACTCTCTCTCTCTCACCTGAACACTCTCTCTCTCACCTGAACACTCTCTCTCTCATCTGAACACTCTCTCACCTGAACACTCTCTCTCATCTGAACACACTCTCTCTCACCTGAACACTCTCTCTCTCTCACCTGAACACTCTCTCTCTCTCACCTGAACACTCTCTCTCTCTCACCTGAACACTCTCTCTCTCATCTGAACACTCTCTCTCCTGAACACTCTCTCTCACCTGAACACTCTCTCTCACCTGAACACTCTCTCTCTCACCTGAACACTCTCTCTCTCACCTGAACACTCTCTCTCATCTGAACACTCTCTCTCACCTGAACACTCTCTCTCACCTGAACACTCTCTCACCTGAACACTCTCTCTCTCATCTGAACACTCTCTCTCACCCGAACACTCTCTCTCTCATCTGAACACTCTCTCTCTCACCTGAACACTCTCTCTCTCACCTGAACACTCTCTCTCTCACCTGAACACTCTCTCTCACCTGGACACACTCTCTCTCTCACCTGAACACTCTCTCTCTCACCTGAACACTCTCTCTCTCACACCTGAACACTCTCTCTCTCATCTGAACACTCTCTCTCTCTCCTGAACACTCTCTCTCTCACCTGAACACTCTCTCTCATCTGAACACTCTCTCTCTCATCTGAACACTCTCTCTCACCTGAACACTCTCTCTCACCTGAACACTTTCTCTCATCTGAACACTCTCTCTCTCATCTGAACACTCTCTCTCTCACCTGAACACTCTCTCTCTCTCACCTGAACACTCTCTCTCTCTCACCTGAACACTCTCTCTCTCACCTGAACACTCTCTCTCTCACCTGAACACTCTCTCTCTCCTGAACACCCTCTCTCTCACCTGAACACTCTCTCTCATCTGAACACTCTCTCTCCCACCTGAACACTCTCTCTCATCTGAACACTCTCTCTCTCACCTGAACACTCTCTCTCTCACCTGAACTCTCTCTCTCACCTGAACACTCTCTCTCTCTCTCACCTGAACACTCTCTCTCTCACCTGAACACTCTCTCTCATCTGAACACTCTCTCTCTCACCTGAACACTCTCTCTCTCACCTGAACACTCTCTCTCTCACCTGAACACTCTCTCTCTCACCTGAACACTCTCTCTCTCTCACCTGAACACTCTCTCTCATCTGAACACTCTCTCTCTCACCTGAACACTCTCTCTCTCATCTGAACACTCTCTCTCCTGAACTCTCTCTCTCACCTGAACACTCTCTCTCTCACCTGAACACTCTCTCTCTCACCTGAACACTCTCTCTCACCTGAACACTCTCTCTCTCACCTGAACACTCTCTCTCTCTCCTGAACACTCTCTCTCACCTGAACACTCTCTCTCTCATCTGAACACTCTCTCTCTCTCATCTGAACACTCTCTCTCTCACCTGAACACTCTCTCTCTCATCTGAACACTCTCTCTCTCACCTGAACACTCTCTCTCTCATCTGAACACTCTCTCTCACCTGAACACTCTCTCTCACCTGAACACTCTCTCTCTCATCTGAACACTCTCTCTCTCATCTGAACACTCTCTCTCTCTCTCTCACCTGAACACTCTCTCTCACCTGAACACTCTCTCTCTCATCTGAACACTCTCTCTCTCTCACCTGAACACTCTTTCACCTGAACAGAACCTGAACAGTCCACACTCTCTCTCCTGAACATACTCTCAACTGAACACAGTCCACACTCACCTACGCAGTGGAGCCCCTAGACTTTTGGGGGCCCTAAGCAAACAACATTATGGAGGCCCCTGGTAAGGGTCTTAGGCGGGTGACGATGTGGACATTTTTAAATGTATTTATTTCCCTGACACTAAAATATAATACGGTTTTACGAAGTTCGCGCATATGCGCGCGCTCGTGTGTGTGTAAGTAAAAAAACAGTCTGAAAGACTAGCGTCTCTTTTACAAAGGAGCCCTGGCCAAGACAGCCACAATACAACAATTACATTTGACATAATAAAAGCACATAAAAACATGCAAAGCACATTACATAAAAACAGTAAAAACAGTACATGACCACAGGTACAGTAGCACACCTAGTACACATTGCGACATACTGGACCACAAGTAGCATACAAATTACATGCAACATGGAGCATGTAAATGATGCATGTAAATGCATGTAAATGATGGATCTTATCATGAATCATTTTTAAAGGCTTTAATATAGGCTACATGATGTATTAACTATTTGTATTTTGTACCCAGATGTCAAATAAATATGTAAAGAATGAATAGTTAACTTAAAAAAAAAAACTGCCCCGCTGAACCAATGAGAAGGACGGGGGGCGGTGCTTCCCATCGGTCCGGCCTATCAGTGTCCTAGATTTGCCGCTCGCTCCGGGCGGCACATAGAATCCGTTCTATGGATAAAGGTCTCCAGACGTTTGGAGCGAGAGCAAAGCGGAAGTGGAAACGGCTGGCACCGCAAGACTATCCAGCTATCAATAAACTACAATTCATCAGAGCAATTGTGCCGTCATCTCCCTGTCATCAGAATGATCACGCCCCTTTTTGGGTGATAGAAGGGGAGAAGTTTGACTGGCGGTCAATGGGAATTTCTGGTCTTCGCTACTTTAATCCGATAAAATAAGAAAACCGTAGTGCTTTTTAGATATTAGGAGCCCAAATCCGATGGCCAGTTAGGCAAACTATATTATAGTGTCGTTGCCGATCAATGATCGACGTCGTTATATAGAGAAAATAATGAAATAGGGGTTGATTAATCAGAGCAGTCATACGTCATCTCCCTGTCATCAGGGATTTGTAGTTCTTCATTTGATTTGCCGTGTAAATCCCCAGACTGCCCAAATCCGATGGCCAGTCAGGCAAACAATTATATAGTGTCATTGCCGATCAATGATCGACGTCGTTATATGGAGAACATTTATGAAATAGGCAATGAATGTGTGTCCTTTCAGTCTGCCTCCATGAACCACCCGACCCAAAGGCCTGAGGTGTTGTAGGAGGTATGAATATGATTTAGGGGGTATTTAGTATAACAGGCTAATGGGTTTATTGTGAGTTTACTTTGATTGTTTGTTTATTGCCTAGATCACCGTATTGAGAAGTCATATGGTTATGGGGGGTGATATTGCAAGGTAATTTAAGCACCTGCGCACCTTGCATGGTGGTAGTGGAGAGAGAGGGGAGCGATGCATTTTTGTTGACCGCATTATACGCACATTCTATACGCATTGTTTGTTATTTTTCTGGTTTTGATCGCTTATGGATTATTTTTGTACGTCGCCAAGTTTGATTGTTCTATTCAATAAATGCTCTAAAACGTACTTTTCATCTCAGCGGATTGTTTGGCGTGTCATACAATTACCAGCCAGACCCTGGTTGCGTCTCTCAGCGACTTTTTACTTTTGGCTCTATCTATCTATCTCGCTACAGGTGTCATATAACCCTAACCCATATCCTGTCATATAAAAGTACCTTATTGAATCTCCAGGTAATGTATTTCTGACATCCATCACTTTCGCTGTCGTTAAGATACTTTATTTTTCTGTTTTGGTAGTCTGTCCAATGTGACAATTGCCCTCCTCCACCGGCCCTAGTTTTGGATCTAGCTTGCTGTTCATTATTTTCATGATAAAACGTCATAACATCTTCATATACACCATACAGTAGACACTGAACAGTAGACATAAGACATGTTCATAAATGTTTATCTTATATGTGTATATGTTTGTGAATATGTGAATATGTTTTCTGTTTTTTTGCACCTTCGGAAGAGCCACTACAATTTCATTGTATAGGCAACTGTACAACGACAATAAAGTATATTCTATTCTATTCTATACAGGATAAATACTGATTAACAGTAGGCTACTTTGGCAAATGCCCATTGAACAGATTTATTTATTATCCTATCTTAAGAAAACTAATGTAACACTCCCATCTGGAGAAAAAAAAAAGGTTTTTTTGAAAAATAAATTGGAGGCCCTTTTTGTTTGGTGGCCCCAAGCAATTGCCTTGGTTGCCTCTATGGACGGGGCGCCTCTACGACACAGTCCACTCTCTCTCTCAACTGAACACTCTCTCTCACCTGAACACTCTCTCACCTGAACACCGTCCACTCTCTCAGCTGAACAGAACCTGAACACAGTCCACACAGTGACTCTCTCACCTGAACACAGTCCACACTAACACGGCAGGGTGTTAGTCCACTCTGACTCTCAGACCTGAACACACTCTCAGACCTGAACACACTCTCACCTGAACACAGTCCACACACTGACTCTCTCACCTGAACACAGTCCACACACTGACTCTCTCACCTGAACACAGTCCACACACTGACTCTCTCACCTGAACACAGTCCACACACTGACTCTCTCACCTGAACACAGTCCACACACTGACTCTCTCACCTGAACACAGTCCACACACTGACTCTCTCACCTGAACACACTCAGACCTGAACACAGTCCACACTCTGACTCTTAGACCTGAACACAGCTGGTTCTATTCCCTGGTCAGCTCATTACCGCGCTGAAAGGATTCCTGACTGATGTTCCTGTCGAAGCCTGGGAGCTCTCTGTTTCTTGGCAGGAGAGGAGGCGGCGGCCATGTTGTTTACAGTCTACAGTCATCGATCCCAGACCTGACCTGGGGGGATGCTACATCATCGCAAAAGGAAAATCTCTAGCGCGAGACTTAACAGAATAAGCCTAGATTTTTTAAATAAGTCTGGCCAAATAGTGAAAATACCACCGCTCATCCGTGATCAGACTTAGCTGAGGTGCTGCAGCTGAAGAGTATCAAATAGAGCAGCAAAAAAAGCAGCATATGTGCAACAACCGTTGTTTATTGCCAGCTTTCGGTCAGAGACCTTCTTCAGGCAAGAAGCAGACAAGTGAATGCAGCGGTATAAAGGGATCAAACAACATCAGCTGATTAGCCAACGCACAACACCTGATAAGTCTCACGAAATTTATCAAAATAAGCCTGGATTTTTTTCTCTTTTTTTAACGTCAGAACCCAACTGATCTGGAAGGTAAGACCCATGTTGACCTTTGACCTCGCTGGCCTGTGGGACGCTCCCGTATCGTAGCGGTTAGCTGCTGCTGACACCTGTCAACTACACAGCCTCCTCAACTACCCAACACAGCCCCAACTACCCAACCCTGCTAGATGCTGTGTGCCTGCGCTGCTAGCTGCTGTTAGCCTGCACTGCTAGCTGCTGTTAGCCTGCGCTGCTAGCTGCTGTTAGCCTGCGCTGCTAGCTGTTGTTAGCCTGCAATGCTAGCTGTTGTTAGCTTGCAATGCTAGCTGTTGTTAGCCTGCAATGCTAGCTGTTGTTAGCCTGCGCTGAGGTTAGCAACTGCACTGCAAAAAGTCAGCTCTCAAAACACAAGTACAAACAAGCACAAATAAAATGCGGGAAAATGTAGGCAAAATGATCTGCCGACAGGAAATTTCACATGCAAAGTAAAAAAAAAAATAAAAAAAAAAATAAAAACTTAAAACTTGTAGCCTACAGTCAAACTAAAGAAAAACAACAACAAAACCAAGCATATCAATATGACTCAGATTGACTTGTCTTGGTGTGAGCAGCAGCTTCCTCCTCTACCGCCTTGTTAGCGCAGCTCAGGGTGGCAGGTCGCGGCTCTGGGCCGTGACAGAGAGGAGGACAGACCCCCATGTTTACTGAGACGCGCTGCTGGCTGTGAGTCCGTCTCCTCTCTCTCTCTGCAGGAGAAACAGAGCCAGGCTCCTGGCTGGCTGGTTGGCTGGCTGCCCTAATTAGCAGCATCGCCCACACCTGGTGTTGGGCTGTGCAGGCAGCACCTCTCTCCACACGGACGCCTCGTCCGGCATTTCTAAATCAGCGGCGTTTATTATTTTACACCTTACGACATCCTGCCTTCACACACACACACACACACACACACACACACACACACACACACACACACACACACACACACACACACACACACACACACACACACACACACACACACACACACACACACACACACACACACACACACACACACACACACACACACACACACACACACACACACACACACACACACACACACACACACACACACACACACACACACACACACACACACACACACACACACACACACACACACACACACACACACACACACACACACACACACACACACACACACACACACACACACACACACACACACACACACACACACACACACACACACACACACACACACACACACACACACACACACACACACACACACACACACACACACACACACACACACACACACACACACACACACACACACACACACACACACACACACACACACACACACACACACACACACACACACACACACACACACACACACACACACACACACACACACACACACACACACACACACACACACACACACACACACACACACACACACACACACACACACACACACACACACACACACACACACACACACACACACACACACACACACACACACACACACACACACACACACACACACACACACACACACACACACACACACACACACACACACACACACACACACACACACACACACACACACACACACACACACACACACACACACACACACACACACACACACACACACACACACACACACACACACACACACACACACACACACACACACACACACACACACACACACACACACACACACACACACACACACACACACACACACACACACACACACACACACACACACACACACACACACACACACACACACACACACACACACACACACACACACACACACACACACACACACACACACACACACACACACACACACACACACACACACACACACACACACACACACACACACACACACACACACACACACACACACACACACACACACACACACACACACACACACACACACACACACACACACACACACACACACACACACACACACACACACACACACACACACACACACACACACACACACACACACACACACACACACACACACAGGGGCGCCGCTAAGGGGGTGGTAAGTTAGGACGATTCTAAGGGCCCAGCACTGACAGGGGCCCATGAGAATCTTTAAAAAAATATATATTATATTTATAAATATTATTATTATTATCATAAGGACGTTAATGTAGCCGAATTCAAATTATAATTCTATGTATTAAAAAAAGTCACAAAAGAAACAAACTGGAGTTTTGTTTCTCTATGTTTAACAAAATGAAGCCTTATTATTTACCCCTCTATTTATTCACTGCATGGTTCAGTCCACCGCGCGCGAGCTGCTAGACTAGAGGAACGTTACCGCAAATATTCTGACAAGGTTTCCATGACCAACATGTCCTGCTGTAGTATGTGTGTGGGACAGATGGAGGACAGCCAGATTGGAAATGCATCAAATGTACGTGTGCGTGCGTGGACGATGTCGTGAAAGGCAAAGCCAAAGTCAGGGTCTCAAAAGAGAAAAGTAAAAAAATCTGTGATCTAATCACTGCGTGGATGATCTAGTTAGCTCGCTATAGCTAATTAACATTAACTTCAAGTATAGTTAACTTACAGTGCACTGTCAGTATAATTTCAGTTAAATGTATGAGATGAGTGCAATTTTGGTTGGTCCAAATATAGGTTATTAGAGCTCAGTGAATTTGTATCCAGCAGCTATGCACTCTTGCTATAGCTAGCTAGCTAACTAGTATAATGTTACATGCTAATGACGTCATGCACAGATGCAGCTCCAGGATCAGGACTCCTTCCCTCAACCCACCTCCCAGTTGAAGGAGAAGGAGGTGAGCAGTAGGAGTTTGGGGTTAACAAACATATTTTGAATATTTTAATGTATGCTGCATTACCATGCAAGCATTGAATACAACTTTAGCTAATATTCATATTTAGTTAATAGTTCTTCCAGTAATTGCAATAACATTGACCACTGGCATCTTAATAATATTGTTAGCTAGCTAG
>NC_137688.1:70269149-70289149 GCF_963989245.1 Nansenia antarctica | reverse complement strand
CTGTCAGATTCAAAGTGGTGGCGAGGGAGATCAGGTGCAGAGTTATGGATGAGAACATGGATGAGAACATGGAGGAGAACAGGTGAGGTATGTGAGGTAGGGGAACAGGTGAGGTAGAGAACAGGTGAGGTACACTGTAAAAAAACAACAACTACGCTTTATTCAGTAGAGTTAGTATTCTGAATTGTTCAGACAGGAACATTTATGAGTGAACGTAAAAATGTACATCAGACCAACATTCTAATATGAGTTGGACCAACGATCTAATATGAGTTGGACCAACGATCTAATACGAGTTGGACCAACATTCTAATATTAGTTGGAACAACAAACTCAACATTCTTAGTTGGAACAACAAACTCAAAATTCTTAGTAGTGCATAAGGTTGCCTTGAATTTTTTAATATTCTATTTTTAGAGTGTAGAGGTAAGGTGAGGTAGAGGAACAGGTGAGGTAGAGGAACAGGGGAGGTTGAGGAACAGGTGAGGTAGAGGAACAGGGGAGGTAGAGGAACAGGTAAGGGAGAGGAACAGGTGAGGTAGAGGAACAGGTGAGGTAGAGGAACAGGTGAGGTAGAGGAACAGGTGAGGTAGAGGAACAGGTGAGGTAGAGGAACAGGGGAGGTAGAGGAACAGGTGAGGTAGAGGAACAGGTGAGGTAGAGGAACAGGTGAAGGTATTGAGAACAGGTGAGGTAGAGAACAGGTGAGGTAGAGGAACAGGGGAGGTAGAGAACAGGTGAGGTAGAGAACAGGTGAGGTACGAGAACAGGGGAGGTAGAGGAACAGGGGAGGTAGAGGAACAGGGGAGGTAGAGGAACAGGTGAGGTAGAGGAACAGGTGAGGTAGAGGAACAGGGGAGGTAGAGGAACAGGTGAGGTAGAGGAACAGGTGAGGTAGAGGAACAGGTGTGGTAGAGGAACAGGTGTGGTAGAGGAACAGGGGAGGTAGAGGAACAGGTGAGGTAGAGGAACAGGTGAGGTAGAGGAACAGGTGAGGTAGAGGAACAGGTGAGGTAGAGGAACAGGGAGGTAGAGGACAGGTGGTGAGAGGAACAGGTGAGTAGATCAGGAGGTAGAGGAACAGGTGAGGGGCGGCTCTCACACAGAGTCTCACACGACAGCCTCTCACACAGAGTCTCACACAGCCTCGACACGCCTCATAATCTTCTCTCTCTGGTTTGTTGGTTCATCAGGTGACTGTGGACCAGGATGTGGAATAACTGTCCCCAAAATCTGCTGTCCAAACATACATACATGGCTTGCATGGTCATGCACCTGTGGGTATAGGTGTGTGTGTGTGTCAGTGTGTGTCTGTGTGTGTGTCCGTCTGTGTGTGTGTGTGTGTGTGTCTGTGAGTGTGTGTGTGTGTGTGTCTGTGTCTGCTGTGTGCTGTCTGTCTGTGTCTGTCTGTCTGTCTGTGTGTGTGTTTGTGTGTGTGTGTGTGTATGTGTGTCTGTGTCTGTGTCTGTGTCTGCATGTGTCTGGTCTGTCTGTGTGTCTGTGTGTGTGTGTGTGTGTGTGTGTGTGTGTGTGTGTGTGTATGTATGAGAGAGAGTGCTTGAGATGATGCTTAAGAAGCTTTTGATTGAGAATAAAAGCAGCACTTGCTGTCTTTAACAAAAGGAGATCTGTCTCGGCCTGATGATGTAACGATAATGAGAATGTCCTGTGTGTAATTCATCTGCTGCCGCTGTAGTAGTAGCAGAGCGGATGCTGGGAGGAGCTGGGAGCTGGTAGACTGTTGGATGGAAGGTGATTCATTGGTTTAATCTGAATTTTTCATTCTCGCAAATCTGTTCGGCTGCTGTTCAATGAAAAATGTGGAGTTTAGATGTTAATGTGTTTGTGTGTGTCAGTGTGGGTGGGTGGGTGTGTAAGAGAGAGCGGCGAGAGAGAGAGGGAGAGAGAGAGAGAGAGGAGAGGAGAGAGAGGGAGACGAGAGAGGGAGAGAGAGAGAGACAGAAAGAGAGAGAGAGACAGAGAGAGAGAGAGAGAGAGAGAGAGAGGGAGAGGGAGAGAGAGAGAAAGAGAGCTTTAGGGGTTCAATAAGGGAGTGGGGGGCTCAGGTGAGGTAGATAGGGAGAGGGAGGGGGGGAGGGGGAGGGGGGGAGGGGGGGGAGGGGGGAGGGAACTCCAGAATCAGACTCTATTCCCACTACTCGAGGGAGTTCTGCAAAGTGCGTGCACCACACACCACACACACACACACACACACGCATACAGTCTCTCTCTGCTCACACACACACACACACACACACACACACAGTCTTGCTCTTACACACACACACACACACACACACACACAACACACAGACACACACACACACATACACACACACACACACACACACACACACACACACACACTCTCTCTCTCTCTCTCTCACACACACACACACACACACACACACTCAGAGTGATCATTATGTAACAGAGTCAGTCAGGTGCTCTTAGTGAGTTTAGGTAACGCTCATCTGGCTCTGCTATATAGAACACTATATACAT
Source organism: Nansenia antarctica (assembly GCF_963989245.1). Lineage (NCBI taxonomy): Eukaryota > Metazoa > Chordata > Actinopteri > Argentiniformes > Microstomatidae > Nansenia > Nansenia antarctica. Next base: position 70,286,644 of record NC_137688.1, on the reverse strand, counting down.
ATGATACATATGTACTAATATACATATACAGTACATATATATATAATATATATTCTCTTATCTTCAATATCCTTATATTAACTTAAGTTCAGAATAGATTTCAAGATCCTTCTGTTTGTTTATAAAGCTCTCACAAGACTAAACACCCATCTTTTTAATATCGCCTTTAAATTACTAAATAATTGAATTGATTACATAATGATTGGAGCATGTTTGCAGGAAAAGTGCTATACAAATAAAAAGTTATTATTATCATTATCGAACAATGATGATAATAATAATAATAATAATAATAATAATAATAATAATAATAAATAAATATATTTTTTAGCTAATCTCATAATAATAATAATTCACCTCAGTATGTTGAGCCACGTGAGGTTAAAGCAGGCAGTCAGATGCTCTGAGCTGACACACAGGGCTCAGGTGCTGGCAGGAGCGTTAGTCTCTTACTGTGGCCTTCTGGGACGCCATGCTATTATGGGATGTCGCCGGGCACAATGCACCACATGTACCAAACATGCATGTTAAATTCATATTGGTTTAATGAATATTGATGAAGTAATATTGATGAAGTAATATTTATGAAGTCATATTGATCATGTCATATTGATTCTATCATATTGATGAGGTCATAAAGTCACTTTGATTTCTCTCCTTGCTGAGTCAGCACGGGATGCTAATTCCCTATCTCATAAAACAGGATCCATGTGATCGACCTGACGCTCCTGTGTACAGTGCATAACCATCAGGAGACAGACGCTCCTGTGTACAGTACATAACCATCAGGAGACAGAGTGACGCTACATACTCACTAGGAACATCACTGAAGATGTAGTAGATGTATGTACACAAAAATTTAAACATTTGAAAAATAACACCACACAGGCATTAATAAACACCTAATGGATCAGTTTATGTAAAAAACTCAATATTGACAAAAATGGAGATAGAACCTTATAATTCTAACGTCACGATTTGTCCTTAAAGAACCTCAGTCTGTTACAGTCACACAGAGGCAGGCGTCACAGACAGGTGTGGGACGATCAATAACAATAATAATTATTAATATTATATATTTAATAATTATATATAATAATTCATCACAGTCGGCCTAGTGCTAGTACATAAGTGTTTTCCGTTAAAAAGGCGCGTCTTAAAACCTACTTCTCTGGAGCGATCAATAGCGTCGATAACTCCAAGCCCTCGCTCAGACGCTGTGGGGTGATCAATAGATGTGGAGCGTTGGTGTTATCAATCACCCTGGTCTACCTCCGCCTCAGCTCCTGACGTCAACATTGATCTGGTTCAGACCTGAGACCCCCCAGTGGTTTGGTGAAACACCACTAACTGACTTCTCAGGTAACGTCGTGATAGAGCAACGTGCTGTCTGCTCCGTGCTGGAGGACTGGCAGACTTCACAGGTGAAGGTATGTAGCTACCTAACAGACTTCACAGTTGAAGGTATGTAGCTACCTACCAGACTTCACATGTGCAGCAGTGAAGCTACATAGCTACCTGTCAGATTTCACAGGTGAAGGTATGTCGCTGCCTGGCAGACGTCACATGTGGAGCAGAGAAGCTAGGTAGCTACCTAGAATGTTATAAACTCTTGTTTTCATACTATATAAAACACACAAATACAAGAATAGCACTCATGGGGTCTGCGTTCATATACCTTCCAACGGCAAGCTGAAAAACTAAACCCTCAATATGGTTGAGAAATGAGAATATGTGACAGCTGCTGGTGAAAAGTTCAACCAGTTCCCCCGGGAGAGTAAAGGAGAGGCGGACACACACAGAAGGAGAGAGAGAGAGAGAGAGAGAGAGAGAGAGAGAGAGAGAGAGAGAGAGAGAGAGAGAGAGAGAGAGAGAGAGAGAGAGAGAGAGAGAGAGAGAGAGAGAGAGAGAGAGAGAGAGAGAGAGAGAGAGAGAGAGAGAGAGAGAGAGAGAGAGATGAAGAAGACTCCTCAATGTCGGTTTATAATATTTATTCAGACAAAGATGTCAACACCCTGTGGGTGGGAATACAGCGTATGAGTAAATACAATTACCAAAACAAGACATACATAACAAGATATAAACAAACATGAACGATTACTGTTAACCACAATCTGATAATAAGATACATATAACTAATAACAGACTTACGTATAACAGGCAAACACGTCCTAAAGAGAGAGGAGAAACAGCGTGTATCCTCGGACCACCTGGCATCCACAATGGCCACCACAACTTCTCCTAACTCTAACCTCTTAACAGAGAGTACTAAACACATAAACCAATACTATCGCCCCCTAGCGGTCGGGAGTACACTCCACCCTGCATCCCCCCCAGACCGGGGAGCCACGAATCCACGTGGGTCCACGGGCTCAAATCCATTGGCCAGACTCAGCTTCATATCGCTTAGGTGGCCTCCTAGCACGGGCCGGCCGGGCGGGCCGCAGTGGCGACGGCGCAGGAAGAGGTGTAGCGGGAGCCACACCAGCGGGAACTAGGGGTGCGGGGAGAGACGACGCCCCGCCTGAAGGCCCTAGCAGAGAGGGGCCCAGAACAGCAACACGGGGCCCATCCGTCCCCAGCCGGGCGTCACCCTGGGGCACCACTGGACCAGAGGGGGTAGCTAGGGGCAGAGAGTCCAGGGAGGGAGGAGGCAGGGGAGGCGGCGACGGCAGCCGCTGGGTACATGGGGCGACTGGCGTGTAGCCACGGAGGAACCGCCGGTTGCGCAACGTCAGGCGTCCTGAGCCATCAACTCTCACCCGATACTGATCGTGGCCAAGCGACTCCACCACCACCCCAGACCTGTCCCACTTATTGGGGCTCGGGCCCTGCTGATTCTGGATGAACACCCTCTCACCGAGTGCCAGAGGGCGAAGTGGTCTTGAATGAACCCCCAGAGACTCGGTGGTACGGGACATCCGCGTACGAAGGGCATCCTCCTTCACAGCCCATGCCTGACGCCAGAGAGGACGGATATGCGGGTTCGAAAACTTCTCCAGCCTGTTAACGAAGGAGAGCGAGCCTCGAAGGGGGTGACCGAAAATGATCTGTGCTGGTGAGAGGTTGCAGTCTGGGTCGGGTGTGTTACGCAACTGTATCATCGCGCGCAAGAAGCGATCCTGGTCGAGACTGCCCGCCGGGCCACTGTTGGACATCAGAAGCCGCTTCGCAGTCTTAACAGCGACCTCCGCTCTCCCGTTAGACTGTGGGAAACTGACGGAGGACACACGATGCCTGATCTGCCATAGGCGGAAGAAGTCCTGAGTGTGGCTTGCCATAAATTCTGGGCCGCCATCGCTTGAAAGCTCCTCAGGCACCCCAAAGGTCCGGAAGAATGAGCGGAGGTGGCGAACAAGGCCAGCTGCGCCTCCAGCATCAGTCCCGGCCGCAGCGCCCAGGACCTCCACCCAGCCTGAGAGCCGATCCCCGACGACCAGGTAGTGGCGGCCCCCGTAATCAAAGAAGTCAGCAAACACTGCCTCGAACGGGGTGGACGGTGGCGGAGATGACAGAGGGGGCGTAGCTGCCTGTGATGGAGCATTGCGGTTGCAGTCCGCGCACCCGGTCCTGACAGTGCGGATATCCCCAGACATCCCAGGCCAGTAGACTATGGCCCGGGCGTGCTGCTCCATCGCCGAAACCCCCTGGTGGGCAGCATGAAGGTGTCGAAGGACTCTCCCGCGGAGGGATAGGGGAATCACGACGCGATCCTGATACAGCAAGACCCCGTCCTGCGCATAGATGGAGTCACAGACCGGCGACAAACTCACCACGGCAGGGTCATGCGCGTCCACTCCGTCCCCGTGCTCAATCATGTCCAGCAGGCGGCCGAGGCATGCGTCAGCCGCTGTCTCTTGCGCGAGGAGGGGCCAGGAGACGGCGCCGAGCTCCTGAGCATCGACGCAGATGGAAGCCATGAGTGCCAACTCAACAGTGTCAGGCACGCCTGGCGGTTCCAGGGAGAGGCCGCTAGCCGAGCCCGAGGGGGAAGGGTGCCTTGAGGCAGCGTCAGCGGCATGGTTGCTCACGCCAGGGAGGTAAACAATCTCGAAACGCCATGGGAGGGTACGCTGTTTGAGCCTGAACAAGCGTGAGTTTGTGATCTCGTCGAGTGTGCGGTCCCCGAAGATCTTCACCAGGGGCTTGTGGTCGGTGACCACGACGAGATCGTCGCATCCCTGCGTGAAGTATCGTGCCTGCTCCAGACCCCAGGCCACGGCCAGGGCCTCCCCTTCGATAGCCGCATAACGCTGCTCCGCGGAGGACAGGAAGCGAGACCCAGCGAGTGTGATTCTCCAACCTCCCGGGCAGCAGTCCGGCACGCCCGAGGCACAGCTGCAATGCTGTTGGAGAAGGAAGTAGCCAATGCCTCGCCTGGACCAGTCGGGGCGGAGGCAGGTGCGCTTCTGCATGTCATAGATCTCTACACCTTCGCGAATGGCCCCAATTATGGCATGCTTAGACGCCTGGAACTCCTCCAGCTCGGTTGACCATGCGAACTTGCAGCGTGGGCTGAGGAAGGGCTTGAAAGGAGCCATAGTATCGCGCAACTGGGCGTAGTTAGTCACTTGATTTACAAGGCCGAACCAGCTTCTGATATCTGTCGTGGAGACCGGGCTGGGGAAGTCCCGGATGGCGTCCAGGTATTTGGGAAGTGGCTCGATGGTAGCGTCCGACACCCTGAAGCCAGCGAAGTCCACGCTCCTCTGCGCAAACTGAAACTTGCCCGGGTTCAACACGACGCCTGACCGCCCGACACGTGTCAGGAAATCGATGGTCCTCCACCAGTGCTGCTCCAAGTCGGTGTCGTAGTGGACCGTGTCATCCACACACCGTTCCTTGCGTTCAAAGTCTGAGAGGATAGCGTCAAAACGGCGGTTGTAGCCATCACCCGACGAGAGGAAACCCTGTGGTGCCCTGGTGTAACGCCACCGGCCAAAGGGAGTGATGAACGTTGTCAGATGACGGTCAGACTCGCGCAGTGGCACACTGTGATAACCATTCCAAGCGTCCGTGACTGTCTTCCAGGTGCCCTTCGGGACACGACGTGCGAGGTGGAATGGGGACTCAGTGGCGAACGTCTCACGCTGGCAGAACTTATTGAGAGGGGAAAGGTCCACGGTCCTGCGGGGGGACCCGTCGTGCTTCCGGGTAACCACCATCCGGTGGCACCATGTAACCGGTTCGCCGTACGGCACACGCTCGATGACACCAAGGGCCTCGTCCCGGAGAAGGTCGTCGTGGACCTTCTGCTGCCAGTGGAGAGGCACACCGGCTGCGGTGTGGCACGCTTTCGGCGCGGCAGCAGGGTCCACATGCATCTCGACGGGCGGCCCCTCCATGCACGGCAATGCCCGATGGGGGCACGTGTTAAATGTAGATGAGGCATACCTCTCAATCAACCACCCCTTCATCCGGCTATTGTTCTCAGGCTCGCAAGAGAATGGCAGCGCCGCGGGGCGTGACGGAGGGACTGCACGCTGTGGACACGAGCACCCGGCGTCATGGGGGTCGCTCGGGCCGTCGCAGCCGCCGTTGGCGGACCTCAATGCATTCACAGACAAGGGCCGACCCGGCGAAGACGGGGGGGCAGGATCGTGCGTGTCCCTGGGTCGCCCCTCACCACCTGTTGGGAAGTCCTTAGGCAGGAGGCTGAGGTTGAGCAGCGACTCATAGGAGAGGTACATTCCCCGGACCGAGCTGCTCACATACACCATTGAGCGGCAGGACGACACCTCGCCGCCGTTGGAGACCGCCGAGAGTGTAGCAAAGAATGCGCCATCAATGGCTATGGGGGAGCGATTTGCAGCCGAGAGGCTGAGGCTAACAGGGCGCAGGTCGTCACGCGAGAATCCGCAGGACAGGTACTCCTCTAACGACCAAATGTCCGACTGCGCACCTGTGTCTGCGATGGCGGACACCTCCACCATGTTCCCCGAGGGCCGACAGCCGGCGCCGCCCCCCTGACCCACCGGATTGTCAATCGAGACGGAGATCAGTGCCCGGGGGTGTTCCCTCAGCCTGGCCCGCCTCCATTCGCCCTTGGAGAAGATATGGTGCTCGAGTCTGAGAGGTGCCGTTGTGCGGCGCCGACGATGGTTCCCGTAGTGTCGATCTGGGCGCGCCTCAGACTGAATGACCGAGAGCTGGGAGATTGGCTCCGACTCCAGGGCGGCCTGCTGACCGTTAGACGGCGTCCGCAGCCACACCTCGGATCCCATGGTAGCCTGCTGACCGTCAAATGGTGGCAGCCGCCGCTTGCGTCGACGGGCCTTGAAGCAGTCGACACAGAGCTGGTGAGGCCTGATGTTCCATCCGCGAGACCCCTCTGTAAAGACATGGAACGTGTTCTGACACCCTGGGCACACGGCTCGTTTTGCCACATCAGCTGGACTCGGGGCCAAGGAGGGGCTCCGCTGTGGGCTTGGCTGTGGGTCCTTCCTCAAGCGCTGGAATGAGGAGACAGCCGACAGGGCGGATGATGGAAGGGCGTTACGAGCCATCTCCTTGCCCTCGACGAGCGCGACCACATCATTAACGGGCTTCAGAAGAATGTCAGGCGTCCCTAACGCCTCGCGGCGTATGTCCGGGTCGTAGATCCCATTAACAAGGACATCGCGGATGATGTGATCAGTGTAGCTCACACTCTTGCCACACTCGCAGACAGCCACGTAAGAGCACGTCTCCGCCTTCCCACGCACTCTGGCAGTAAAGGCGCGGAATGTCTCATCGCGTTCCTGGCGCAGCTGAAGCAGCTCTGTGCGCAGGACGCATGTGGCGACCGGGACAACGGCCAGCAAGCGCATAGCAGCAAGTAGTTCCTCTAGAGCCCCAGAGGCGACGTCCGGGTCCGCTTTCAACAGGCTGTCTCCAAGTTCGATCCCAGCGCACTGAAACAGCTGGAACGGGGCCTGGGCGGCTCCAATGCCCGACCCCGCCCGGAAGACCTCCCACCGCCGGACGAACACGTTCCACTCCTCCGTTGAGATGCCGGTGTCAACCCTAGGCCGCTCCATCCTCGGGCCTCGGGGAGCTGGGGTCTGAACCGCCGCACCTCGATGGAAATGTCCATGGTTTGTCAGCAAGACGATGGCGAGTGCTTCGGACACGTCTCTGGTCTCGAAGTCGCAGCCGGGGAAGGGGCATTCCACCTTCATGGTGTTGACATGAAGAAGACTCCTCAATGTCGGTTTATAATATTTATTCAGACAAAGATGTCAACACCCTGTGGGTGGGAATACAGCGTATGAGTAAATACAATTACCAAAACAAGACATACAACAAGATATAAACAAACATGAACGATTACTGTTAACCACAATCTGATAATAAGATACATATAACTAATAACAGACTTACGTATAACAGGCAAACACGTCCTAAAGAGAGAGGAGAAACAGCGTGTATCCTCGGACCACCTGGCATCCACAATGGCCACCACAACTTCTCCTAACTCTAACCTCTTAACAGAGAGTACTAAACACATAAACCAATACTATCGCCCCCTAGCGGTCGGGAGTACACTCCACCCTGCAGAGAGAGAGAGAGAGAGAGAGAGAGAGAGAGAGAGAGAGAGAGAGAGAGAGAGAGAGAGAGAGAGAGAGAGAGAGAGAGAGAGAGAGAGAGAGAGAGAGATTGCTCCAAGCAGCGTGAACCGATCCCGAAAAGGGGGCGGAGTGAATGCGGAGCAGACATCGAGTCCAGAAAGGGGAATCAGGGACTGAACATTACTCTCACAACCTCTCCCCAGCATGTCGGTGACGTTTGTTCAAATAAATAAGTGTTGATTACACCGTTCCTCTGTGTCGACCTCCCTCTGTGCCTAGAGACCTTTACACATACATTGAAATCGGAAACAAATTGAAGACGACATGAGTATTTGAATGTTGCTACCTCTGAAATCACAATCCAGAGAAAAAGCCGTTTAAAGATTCGGTTCTTTTTCACACCTTCGCCGGTGAAGAACGGAAAAACTTGGGCGGTCGATGAACCAGTTGCGGACCAGAGCGCCAGGGCCAACCGTCCGCTGGGCTGGGTGGAGGACAGTGTGTAGGGTGTCCAGTAATGTGATGGGATGGGCACTATTGTAGGGGCCAAGGGTTGAAAGGTCATGGAGAACGCCTTGGTGATTTATAGCTGCGCACATGGTGACCTGTTCCCCGCGCTGGCCAGGAACCTCAACAACGACACGCTGACTGATGATACATGGACTTGGTTTTGGGTCATTGCGTCTCAAGTTCCAGTGTTAGTGTGTAAGCTGTTATAATGATCATGCGGATACGGTTATAATCAAAGTCTCTTTACTCGCAGTTCAAGGACAATACAGAACGTACATCTTATGTCTGTGCTAGCATAGTAATGAATGTATCAACAAGCTCAACAAGCTCAACAAGTTCACTCGTAAGTAACACTCACTGCAGGTGGTGCCACCTGCAGGTCAACTCTCGTAACATCTCCTTTCACATAATCAATGAAGCGATTGAAGCGATTCTCTCAGAGATACTGAACTTAAACATGTAGTCCTTACAGTGGCCACTCAATAAACAATGAACAGTAAATAAGATAATAAACATTCCATTATCATTCCTCTTCTTTTCTTTTTTTTTTCTTCTTTTTTTTTTTTTCTTTTTTCTTTTGGGGGGGGGGATTATTATTGTTAAGTCACATAGTCTTTGGTATATTTCTCTGGTGGCTTGATGTTGGACCTGGTTCTGGTCTGCCGGAGACCTTGAGGCTCAGGGTCTGCCGGCTGGACTGTGTGTTCATCCAGTGCTGGAGCGTACTCGTCGGTATTAGTTTCAGCTCGACCCCATGTACCCCAGTCGTCCTCTCCTTCAGGGTTCTGAGGCGGTGATAGTCGGAGTGTTTCGTCCACTGGACGGATGTGTTTCCTGTTCCTTCGGTATGTTTTACCATGTACCATCACTTCATATGACCGGTCACTCTTCTGGTCAGTGCAAATGCCAAGCGCCCATGCACTGTTGGGTACATTGGGTTGTAGCAAGACTCGGACTGTCTCCCCTTGAATGATCACTGGCATGTCATGGGCATGTGCATCATAGTGGTGTTTTGAAATAAGCCCCTTTGTTTGCTTTTTTTCTATCACATTGTGCACTACCAGAGGTTGAAGCAGAAGGTCCTTGGAGGGCAGGTGTGTTCGTGTGCGTCTGGACATGAGTCGCTGAGCTGGGGAGCTGTCAAGTCCCTCCGTTGGAGTGTTTCTCCATGCCAGCACTGCCTTCCATGGGTCCTCTCCTGCCAACGCCGTCTTCTTTAGCAGTGTTTTGGCTATTTTAACAGCTGACTCCGCCTTGCCATTGCTTTGGCTGTGGTATGGTGATGACGTTACATGTCGGAAGTCCCAGTCATTCGCGAAGGTCTGAAAGTCAAGTCCCGAGAAGGGTGGGCCATTGTCTGAGATTACTGTGTGGGGTATGCCATGACGGCTAAACTGGTGTTTGCATCGATCGATGACAGTAGAAGCTGTGGTGTCCTCCAATTCATCCAGCTCCCAGTAGTCAGAGTAGTAGTCAACCATTATAAGGTAGTGTGAGTGGTTCACAGTGAATAGGTCCATGCCTACCTTAGACCATGGGAGTTTAGGGAGATGATGGGGATTGAGTGATTCTTTTGGTTGTCTCCTCTGAAGGGAGTTGCATGTGCTACATCTGTTGACATAGTCCTTGACATGTTCTGTTATTCCTGGCCAGAATACTGTGTCCCGTGCCTTCCTGAGGCTAGCTTCACTGCCGGAGTGCCCTGAATGTATCTTTGATAGGAAGTCATTTCGTAGTAACTCTGGGATGAAAACCCTGTCACCCTTGAATATCAGGCCATTATCGGTTGCCAGCTCCTCTTTGAATGTCCAGAACGGTCTCAGTGTTTGATCTACTGCCTGCTTGGAGATGGGCCAGCCTCCAGCGATTCGGGCATGCAGAACCTGACATAAGGGATCTTTGAGTGTGGCGGCTCTGATGGACTCTTGGGTCTTGGTAGAGATGTTGGTACAGCTGCTGTGATCCACGTGTTCGAGGGCTTCAGCGGTCAGGCCCATGGCGTAGACTGTGGCTGGTGTTTGCATTTGTGTGTGTGTTGTATTGGGTTGAGCAGTTCTAGATAGGAAGTCTGCCACATGTAGCAGTTTGCCCTGTTTGTATTGTACCTGTAGCTGATAGCGTTGGAGCCGTAGTAGCATCCTCTGTAGCCTCTTGGGGGCTGTGAGAAGGGACTTCTTGAAGATCACCTCGAGCGGTTTGTGGTCGCTGTGCACTGTGATGCTCTCCCTGCCATGAATGTATTGATCAAATTTGTCACATGCAAAGACAATAGCGAGGCAGTCTTTTTCTATTTGAGCGTATCTCTGTTCTGTAGGAGTTAGAGTCCTGGAGGCGTATGCAACAGGTTGTCCATTTTGCATGAGAGCTGCACCGAGGCCCGTTTCACTAGCATCACATTGAATTGTCACCTCCTCCCTTATGTCATAATACTTTAGTACTGGGTGATGAGTGACTAAAGTCTTCACAGTGTCAATGGCTGTGTCGTGTTGTGGAAGCCACGCCCATTGGATGTCCTTGTCGGTCAGTCTCCTGAGTGGTTCACACACATCAGATAGGTGGGGAAGGAATTTAGCTAGGTAATTTACAAACCCCAGAAACCTCTGCAGTGCTTTGATGTCAGTTGGTGTCTGCATGTTTTGCACCGCCGCTACCTTCTCTGGGTCCGGGAGTAGGCCCTCTGTGGTGAGAAGATGACCCATGTATGGCACACTGGGCTGCTTCAGCTTGAGTTTTTTCTTGTTCAACTTTAAGTTGACCTCTCTCGCCCTTTGCAATAGGGCTGCAAGGTTTTTGTCGTGGTCAGCTAATGCTGTCTCTTGTGTGTCTCCACAGCCATAGAGAAGGATGTCATCAGCTATGACACTCACACCAGCCAGTCCCTGTAGTACATCATGTTGTCTGCGCTGGTATTCTTCAGCTGCTGGCTTGATGCCAAATGGCATCCTTAACCACCTGTATCTTCCCAGAGGTGTCCAGAATGTAGTGAGATAGCTGCTTTCCTCATCCAGCTTCACCTGCCAGTATCCATCCTTTGCATCTAAAACTGAAAATACCTTGGCATTCGCGATGTCTGGCAATATCTCCTCTATGGTAGGCATCTGATAGTGGGACCTCAGCAGAGCCTTGTTGAGCGCACTCGGGTCAATGCAGGTGCGCAGTTTCCCTGGCTTCTCGATGACGACCATGTTGCTGATCCATTGCGTGGGCTCAGTGACTTTAACAATGATTCCTTGCTCTTCCATTGACTTTATCAAGCCAATTTCCATTGACTTTATCTCAGCATGCGCGTGCGTGCGCTAATGTCTTTTGTCCCAATGACAAGCCTGTCACGTATCATTTCTTCATTCAGCTGGCCAAAGTTACATGTATGTGCTAGCTTCCTTAAGTTTGCAACATATTGGTCTACTGACTCACTCTGGCTCTGTTGGGTGCTATTGAATATATACCGTTCATAAATCACATTCCTGGATGGTTCGAAATGCTGTTCAAGTGCATCTAGAATCTTGTCAGGTTTGAGTCTGTCTGCTTCTGTCATGTGAAGGTGCCGTTGCAGCATGTGGCATTCCTTACCTATTATGGTTAGTAGGGTAGCTATGCGGATCTTGTCATCCTTTTTGTCCAGCCCAGTTGCAATCTCGTAGTTTTCCCACTGTGCTCTAAAGAATGTCCAGTTGCTATATGCATCCCCTTTCATGTCCATCCGTTCCGGCACTGGAATCGCCGGGTAAATAGCTTTAGCTTCAGCCATTGCGTTCGTGATAGCTAGCGCGGTCCGTCTCAGCAGTAACGATAGTTATCAGAATGTTTTTTTCGTCTTTGGGTATGTTATTCCCTTCTTCTGTCGTTTGCCGCTGAGTCCAGTTCTGACACCATGTTATAATGATCATGCGGATACGGTTATAATCAAAGTCTCTTTACTCGCAGTTCAAGGACAATACAGAACGTACATCTTATGTCTGTGCTAGCATAGTAATGAATGTATCAACAAGCTCAACAAGCTCAACAAGTTCGTAAGTAACACTCACTGCAGGTGGTGCCACCTGCAGGTCAACTCTCGTAACATAAGCAACTGATAGGAACTGTACACACACACACACACACACACCACACACACACACACACACACACACGCCAGAAGAGTAAAGGGGGCGGCGGTAGCCTAGAGGTTAGAGAGGCCGGCTAGCAGTCGGAATGTTGCTGGTTCGATCTCCGCCTCAGGAGGGAGCTACATGTGCCTTTGAGCGAGGCACTTAACCCCTCCAATAACGAAAATGGCTGACCCTGTGCCTAGACCCTGTACCTAGACCCTGTACCTAGACCCTAGACCCTGTGCCTAGACCCTGTGCCTACACCCTGTACCTAGACCCTGTACCTAGACCCTGTGCCTACACCCTGTACCTAGACCCTGTACCTAGACCTGTACCTAGACCCTAGACCCTGTACCTAGACCCTAGACCCTGTACCTAGACCCTAGACCCTGTACCTAGACCCTAGACCCTGTGCCTACACCCTGTACCTAGACCCTGTACCTAGACCCTAGACCCTGTACCTAGACCCTGTACCTAGACCCTGTACCTATACCCTGTACCTAGACCCTGTACCTAGACCCTAGACCCTGTATCTAGACCCTGTACCTAGACCCTGTACCTAGACCCTGTATCTAGACCTTGTGCCTAGAGCAAAAATACCAAATTGGAACTAATGGCCTCTAGTTTCTGCCTCTCCTGACGCTCTTCCTCACGCCCCCCTCTGCTCTGAATGAGCTCTCATGAGACGGAGACAAACCTGAGACAACGACTCTTGATAAAGGGCCACGTCTCTTCACTATACCGGCTCCCCGCTGGTGGAACGAGCTTCCCACTGCTGTCAGGACTGCAGAATCACTCCCCATCTCCCGTCGGAGACTGAAGACCTCCATCTATTCAGGCTACACCTTAACTGTCCCTCCTGAGACATCTACTACGCCCCCCCCGTACTGTTCCCCGTGTCAAGGGGAGAAAAAAAAGAAATCTTCCATTTTCTAGCACGACGACTGCCAGTGGCCCCTTGGCCTGAACATAGATTACTTTTTCCGGCTGTGACGGGTGGATGGATGATTCACCTACTTAGTTAAATGTATTTGTTGTAAATCATTTTGGACAAAGGCGTCTGCTAAATGCCAAACATGTCAAATGTAAATGTAATAACTGTTATGCTGGTTATCCTCCTATGTTCAGGCTCATTGTCGCTTAATTGCTTTTATTAATATTCCTGTATGGTGTGCGTCTGTGTATGAAACGTGCTGTGTACCGTATACATTAAAAGTGATTAGATTAGAAGGACTATTCAGTGGTGGTTAATTACAATAAACCATTCAGCTAGACAGACAGACAGACAGACTAACATTACAGACAGACAGACAGACATGCAGATAGACAGACACACAGACAGGCAGACAGACAGACAGATAGAGACAGACAGATACAGACACGACAGACAGACAGGCAGACAGACATGAGAGACAGACAGACAGATACAGACAGACACGACAGACAGACAGACAGACAGACAGACAGGCAGGCAGGCAGGCAGGCAGACAGACAGACACAGACAGACAGACACTACAGACAGAGAGACAGACACTACAGACAGACAGACAGACAGACAGACAGACAGACAGACACTACAGACAGACAGACACTACAAGACACTACAGCCAGACAGCCAGACAGACAGCCAGCCAGACAGACAGACAGACAGACAGACAGAAACTACAGCCAGCCAGCCAGCCAGCCAGACAGACACACAGCCAGACAGCCAGACTGACTGACAGACAGACAGCCAGACAGACAGACAGACACTACAGACAGACAGACAGACACTACAGCCATCCAGCCAGCCAGCCAGCCAGCCAGCCAGCCACACATACACTACAGTCAAACATACTGTATATAAACCGCATTGCTTAGCTGTACTGTATGCATCAGATGGATACTGTACTAGTCTGCCTTACCTGTAGATCCCAGCGCCAGCTACGCTACCTCCCTACACTACCTCCCCCACAACACACTGCAACATGTCCCCCTGGTGAGATCACACGGCTGAAGGCGGGAGGTCTATGTATCTATGTATCTATGTATCTATGTATATGTATCTATCTATAGACATCCCGCCTGTACAGGTGGGCCTCTCTGCACCTCTGCTACCAGAGCTGAGGAGCCTGTTGATGGCTACAGCAGGAACAGAGAGGGGGAGGCCTGGGGAGCGTATAAGCCCCCCCCCCCCCCCTCTGTGCTCTCGTCCTGTGTAAGCCCCCTCCCTGTGCTCCCGTCCTGTGCTGTGACAGTGACGTGTCACAGGGGGATGTCTTCACTGTTTAACGAGGATCTGAAGGTGCGGAGGAATATACTGGTGACAGACGACGTGAGCAGATCTCCTACTATGTATGTACGCTGAACTGCTCCATATATGTATGTACGCTGAACTGCTACATATGTATGTACGCTGAACTGCTACATACCAACATGTCACTCTCTCTCTCTTCTCTCCTTCTCTACTCTCTCTCTCTTCTCTCCTTCTCTACTCTCTCTCTCTTCTCTCCTTCTCTGTTCTCTCTCTCTCTCTTCTCTCTCTCTGATCTCTCTCTCTGATCTCTCTCTCTTCTCTCCCTCTCTGCAGTCTCTCCTCCTTTTCTCACCATCTCTGCTCTCTCTGTCTTCTCTACCCCTCTTCTCACCCTCTTTACTCTCTCTCTTCTCTCTCTCTTCTCTCCCTCTGCTTTCTCTCTCTTCTCTCCCCCTCTCTGCTCTCTTCTCACCCTCTCTACTCTCTCCCCCTCTTCTCACCCTCTCTACTCTCTCCCCCTCTTCTCACCCTCTCTACTCTCTCTCTCTTCTCACCCTCTCTACTCTCTCTCTCTCCTCACCCTCTCTACTCTCTCCCCCTCTTCTCCCCCTCTCTACTCTCTCTCTCTCTTCTCACCCTCTCTGCGGGGTGCAGTAGTGTGATGTTTCTCTCCTCACCTCTGTGTGTTTCCTCCTCATCCTGATTGGATAAATATGGATGAAGCTAACGACCCGCGTGGCGTACTAGCATTAGCATGAAGGCGGTGGGAGCTGTGGAGCAGGCGAGGGGACTCGTCATAAAGCCATACTGGCATTAACTTATAATGAGACACATTTATTCCTCCTACAGACTCTGCCCTCTCAGCTGGAGGGAGGGGAGAGAGACTCAACTCTGGATTCAGTTTGGATCTGATTGATCTACAGTGTAATCCATGTCCTGGTCTCTGATCTCTACCACACTACTGCTACTGCTACTACTGATATTACTACTATAACTACTACTACTTCTACTGCTACTGCTATTACTATTAATACTACTATTATTATTACTACTACTGCTACTGCTACTACTGCTATTACTACTACAACTACTACTACTACTACTACTACTACTACTACTACTGCTATTACTATTACTATTACTATTATTATTACTACTACTGCTACTACTACTACTACTACTACTACTATACTACTAATACTACTACTACTACTTCTACTACTACTGCTACTACTACTACTGCTACTACTACTACTACTACTACTACTACTACTGCTACTACTACTAATACTAATACTACTACTACTACTGCTACTACTACTACTACTACTAATATTACTATTATTATTATTATTATTATTACTACTACTACTACTACTATTATTATTAATATTACTATTATTATTACTACTACTGCTACTACTGCTACTACTACTGCTACTACTATTAATAATACTATCATTATTACCACTGCTACTGCTACTACTATTACTATTGTTATTACTACTACTGCTACTACGATTACTATTAATATTACTATTATTATTACTACTACTACTACTACTACTACTACTACTACTACTATTACTACTACTATTAATATTAATATTATTATTACTACTGCTACTGCTACTATTACTAGTATTATTACTACTACTGCTATTACTATTATTACTACTTCTACTACTACTGCTACTGCTATTACTATTAATATTACTAGTATTATTACTACTACTGCTACTACTATTACTATTATTATTATTACTACTACTACTACTACTACTACTACTACTACTACTATTAGCACTATTATTATTACTACTATTACTACAACTACTACTATTACTGCTACTACTATTACTACTATTACTACTACTACTACTATTACTACAACTATACTACAACTACTACTACTAATATTACGACAACTACTACTACTATACTACTGTACAACTACTACTGCTACTACTATTACTATTACTACTATTACTATTATTACTACTACTATTACTATTACTATACTACAATTACTACTGCTACTACTATTACTACTATTACAATTACTACTACTATACTACAACTACTACAATACTACTACTATACTACTATTTTACTACAACTACTACTACTACTACTACTACTATACCACCACTACTACTACTACTACTATTACTATTACTACAACTACTATACTACTACTACAACTACTACTACTATTACTACTACTACTACTACTATTACTACTACTACAACTACTACTACAACTACAACTACTACTATACTACTACTACTACTACTACTACTACTATTGCTACTACTACAACTACTACTACTACTATTACTACTACTACTACTACTACTACTACTACTACCATTACTACTACTACTATACTACTACTACTATTACTATTACTACTACTACTACTACTACTACTATACTACTACTACTACTACTACTACTACTACTACTACTACTACTACTACTACTACTAGGGGAGGTAGAGGAGGGAGGGGGAGGTAGAGGAGGGAGGGGAGGTAGGGGAGGTAGAGGAGGGAGAGGAGGTAGAGGAGGGAGGGGAGGGAGGGGAGGTAGGGGAGGTAGAGGAGGTAGAGGAGGGAGGGGAGGGAGGGGGGAGGTAGGGGAGGGAGGGGAGGTAGAGGTGGTAGAGGAGGTAGAGGAGGGAGGGGGGAGGTAGAGGAGGGAGGGGAGGTAGAGGAGGGAGGGGAGGGAGGGGAGGGAGTGGGGAGGGAGGGGAGCTAGAGGAGGGAGGGGAGCTAGAGGAGGGAGGGGAGGTAGAGGAGGGAGGGGAGGTAGAGGAGGTAGGGGGAGGGGGGAGGTAGGGGAGGTAGAGGAGGGAGGGGGGAGGTAGAGGAGGGAGGGGAGGTAGAGTAGGTAGAGTAGGAGGGGAGGTAGGGGAGGGAGGGGAGGTAGAGGAGGGAGGGGAGGTAGAGGAGGGAGGGGAGGTAGGGGAGGGAGGGGAGGTAGAGGAGGGAGGGGAGGTAGAGGAGGGAGGGGGAGGTAGAGGAGGTAGGGGGAGGTAGAGGAGGGAGGGGAGGGAGTGGGGAGGGAGGGGAGGTAGAGGAGGGAGGGGAGGTAGAGGAGGGAGGGGG
>NC_137688.1:70241649-70264149 GCF_963989245.1 Nansenia antarctica | reverse complement strand
ATATTTATATTTATATTAGCTGAGAGCGTGCGTCATGGGAGAGCATCATGGGAGAGCGTGGTGTGGTACACTGGACTTACACGCTTATTTACATGCTTATTTACATGCTTGTTTACCTTTAACTGAATAAACCTGGAACCTAGCCTTCTAGATCCTTCTATAGAGGCTTACTGCAACACTGCACCAAACCTAACCACCCACCCACCCAACCAACACACACACACACACACACACACACACACACACACACAGACAAACACACATGCGTGCAGGTACACACACACACAGACACACAGACACACACACACACACACACACATGTACACTCTCACACACACACACACACACACACACACACACTCTCTCTCTCACACACACACACACACACACACACACACACACTGCAGGTCTCTCAGTGTGTATTTTACTGGATCCTCTCCCACTTCCTCTTGTCGGAAGCCTGCCCTCCCTCTCATCCCTCTCTCCCAACCTCTCCCCCTCTTCCTTCATCTGTTCTTCTCCCCATGCACTCTCATTCATCTCCAACCCTCCCTGCTCTCTTTCCTTTTCTCTCTCTCTCTCCCTCACCTCACCCTCTCTCACTCTTTCTGTCCTCCCTCTCTTACCCCCCTTTATTCCTCTCTCTGTCTCACATCTCATCCCTCTCTCTTTCTCTCTTTCTCTGTGACTGTGGCTGGGCAGTGGGCCAGGGATGGTGAGAGACAGGGTAATACTCCCCCTCTCCTCCTCCTTCTCCTCCTCCTTCTCCTCCTCCCTCTCCTCCCCCTCTCTCTTCCTCTCCTCTCCCCCTCTCCTCCTCCCCTCTCCTCCTTCCCTCCTCCCCTCTCCTCCTTCCCCTCTCCTCCTACTCTCCTCCTCCCCTCTCCTCCTCCCCTCCTCCCCTCTCCTCCTTCCCCTCTCCTCCCCCTCTCTCTTCCTCTCCTCTCTCCCTCTCCTCCTCCCCTCTCCTCCTTCCCTCCTCCCCTCTCCTCCTTCCCCTCTCCTCCCCTCCTGCCCTCCCTCTCCTCCCCTCTCCTCCCCTCCTGCCCTCCCCTCCTCCCAGGTGCCCAGACTGCCACAGAGAGCACAGCGTCTACCGTTTCTCAACCAGTTATCGACTCTACCGTTACTATAACAACCGTTAATATAACAACAACCGTTAATATAACAACAACCATTAATATAACAACAACCGTTATTATAACAACAACCGTTAATATAACAACAACCGTTAATATAACAACAACCATTAATATAACAACAACCGTTATTATAACAACAACCGTTAATATAACAACAACCGTTAATATAACAACAACCATTAATATAACATAACCATTAATATAACACAACCATTAATATAACATATAACAACAACCATTAATATAACAACAACCATTAATATAACACAACCATTAATATAACATATAACAACAACCATTAATATAACAACAACCATTACTATAACAACAACCATTAATATAACAACAACCGTTAATATAACAACAACCATTAATATAACAACAACCGTTAATATAACAGCAACCGTTAATATAACAACAACCGTTAATATAACAACAACCATTAATATAACAACAACCGTTACTATAACAACAACCATTAATATAACAACAACCGTTAATATAACAACAACTGTTAATATAACAACAACCATTAATATAACAACAACCATTAATATAACAACAACCGTTAATATAACTACACATTTCTCTCTCTCTTCTCACCCTCTTTGCATAACAACAAATGAATAAACATGAAGGAGTACAATCCAGTCGTATTTCATGATTGACCAGAGAGAGAGAGAGATAGAGAGACAGAGAGAGAGAGAGAGAGAGACAGAGAGAGAGAGACAGAGAGAGAGAGAGAGAGAGAGAGAGAGAGACAGAGAGAGAGAGAGAATGAGAGACAGAGAGAGAGTGAGAGACAGAGAGAGAGAGAGGGAGAGAGAGAGAGACAGAGAGAGAGAGAGAGAGAGAATGAGAGACAGAGAGAGAGTGAGATAGTGAGAGAGAGAGAGAGAGAGAGAGAGAGAGAGAGACAGAGAGAGAGTGAGATAGTGAGAGAGAGAGAGAGACAGAGGCAGAGAGAGACAGACTGAGAGACAGAGAGAGAGAGAGACAGAGAGACAGAGACAGAGATGCATTGTGGTTCCTCTCAGACATCATGAGTAGCAGCTCTCAGGCTGAGGGGCCTCAGAGACATGTGTGTGGACAGACCTCTGGGCCTGCAGAGAGCAGCAGAGAGGAGGTGGCCTCAATTGGCAGCAGGGCTGTATTAGAAGCAGGGCTGTATTAGAGTCTATATCTGAGTGAGGATGTAGGACAGGCCTGCCCTCTGCCTGACTTCAACACCAGTTTTAAGCCAAGACGGAATTCGAATACTACGTTCTAGAACAGAAATGTTGGTGTTCTGTTTTCATTCTAGAACGGGAATGTTGTTGGTGTTCTATCTCCGTTCTAGAACGGGAATGTTGGTCTTCTAATAATGTCTACATTCTAGAACAGGAACGCTGAAGTTCTTCCACTGCTTGTATTACAACAACAACAACAACAACAACAACAACAACAGTTTGAAAAGAGGAATTCGAAATACCTCCGATAACAAACCCACTGAACAGCGTTCGTTCCATCCTACATTTACATTTCAGCCATTCAGCACAGACGCTTTTATCCAAAGCCGACTTACTTAAGTACATTTGTCTACAGTAAGTGAGTCAATAATACAGCAGACATCGTCAGTAAAACCGTCGATAAGTAGGAGTGTAATTGGCGGTCACAGAGGTTTTTAATATTTAAATAAAATATAATATTTATTTTTCAGTTCAGTTTTTAAATGCCTGTTTCTCAGATGCTGGCAGAACAAGACACATCCATCCATACTATACTGTACTATACATACCCAACACTGTACATACCCAACACTGTACATACCCAACACTATACATACCCAACACTATACATACCCAACACTGTACATACCCAACACTATACATACCCAACACTGTACATACCCAACACTGTACATACCCAACACTATACATACCCAACACTGTACATACCCAACACTGTACATACCCAACACTATACATACCCAACACTATACATACCCAACACTGTACATACCCAACACTGTACATACCCAACACTGTACATACCCAACACTGTACATACCCAACACTATACATACCCAACACTATACATACCCAACACTGTACATACCCAACACTGTACATACCCAACACTGTACATACCCAACACTATACATACCCAACACTGTACATACCCAACACTGTACCTGGGGAGGCTGGTGGAGGTAGACATCGGAGGCCTGGGGAGGCTAGTGGAGGTAGACATCGGAGGACAGGGGAGGCTAGTGGAGGTAGACATCGGAGGACAGGGGAGGCTGGTGGAGGTAGACATCGGACGACAGGGGAGGCTGGTGGAGAAACGCTGAAGTTCTTCCGCTGCTGGAATAATTACTGTATATTAGGGGTGCAACGGTTCTCGGTTTTTTTACGGACGGTACGGTTTGCGTTCCACGGCTCAATTCACTAGTGAACCGTGACGGTTTTCGGTTTCCGTTCTTTTTTTTTTTTTTTTTTTTTTTTTTTAACCTTTATTTTACCAGGAAGTCACATTGAGATTAAAACCTCTTTTACAAGAGAGACCTGGCCAAGACAGGGTCAAAATAGTAGCTTAAAAAAACTGTTCAGATAACAAGACAGGACATAAGACAGTGGCAACAATACAATAGACAAACAATGGTAGGGGTATTTACAAGGTGATTAAAACATTGAGAAGTCTAACCAAAGCAGGTACAGCGAGCTGTGACCACATCCTTTAATCTACGCTTGAAGATACTTATGGAAATAAGGGCCTCTAATTTAAAAGTAGTCTGTAGGTCATTCCAAGACCAAGGGCCATAATAAGACAAGCTTGCCCTTCCAACATTGTTCATGATAAGTGGCACCTTGTATTGTAGCCATCTACGAGACCTGAGACCCGAGCCACTCGGTATAGGGATGAACTTCAGGCCCAGATAATTCGGTAAGAAGCCAGAGATGATTTTAAACACAAGAGTGTACCAGTGTTGGAGCCTTCTGACAGAAAGAGATGGCCATCCAACCAGACTATACAGTGTACAGTGATGGGTCCTGAAGGCACTATTGGTGATGTATCTTAGAACCGAATGATACAGGGGGTCTAGCTTGGATAAAGTGGACAGAGAAGCAAACCTATATACTGTATCACCATAATCCAATTGTGAAAGGAAAAGGGCGGAGACAAGACGTTTTCTGGAAGCCAAGGAAAAGCAAGATTTAAATCTATACAGGAAGCCCACTGTACGCTTAAGCTTTATGGCGAGAAGATCAATTTGGCCGCGTTCGTAAATTAGCTCTGAGAGCGCCGGAGCGTCCACGTGAATGCCTCGAACGCGGCCTTTGGTCAGAGGTCGAGTTGGTCTGGAACGTTTGTTTCTGAACCGAACCGTACCGAAAACCGTGACCCAAAATACCGAACCGTACCGAACCGTGGGCCAACTGAACCGTTGCACCCCTACTGTATATATATAAACAACAACAACAACAACAACAGCAACAACAACAACAACAACAATAACAACAACAATAACAACAACAGCAGCAAATCAAGGTGAAAGTCAAAAGAGAAAAAAGCGGTACATTAAAGTTTCCTTCCCCCCTCCCCCCTCCTTCATTAAGGAGCGTGTCACATGGGTCTGCGTCTGGTAAAGGGCAGAGGGACTAATTGCGTAGCGATCTGCCAGCGTGGAGGAGGCCTCACGGTGGAGCTGCGTGACAGGGACCAACGCCGCGGGAAAGGTTTCCTGTAATTGCAGAGACCTGAGAGCAGACAGGTGCTGCGTCTCACCTGTGGGACCAGGGTGTGTGTGTGTGTATGTGTGTGTGTGTGTGTGTGTGTTCTGCTGCTATTTCTGCTCTGCAGGGCCATCGGGGGGGGTGGTGGAGGGGGGGGGGGGTGGTGTGGGGGGGTAGGGTTCTGCTGTTGTTTGTGGCTGACAGAGGCAGAGAGAGGGGGTCAGAGGTCACCAATTAGGCTGCTCTGCTCTCTGGCCCTCTGTGCTGCTGGGGTACGCTACACACACTACACACACGTCACACTACACACACACACACGTCACACTACACACGCTACACACGTCACACACTACACACGTCACACTACACACACACACACACGTCACACTACACACGCTACACACGTCACATACACACACACACGTCACACACTACACACACACACACACACACGCTACACACGTCACACACTACACACACGGTTACCTGCACACACACACACACACACATGCTTACACACACGCTTACACAAGCATACTTTTGTACGCACGCACACACACACACACACACCTATCTGGGCTATAAGAGGTGGAGCAGAAGGTTGAGTGTGTGTGTGTGTGTGTGTGTCAGGGCCTTTAACTAGGCTGATTATTTTAAGATGGATGATGGATTCTGTGGCCCTACGGGAGCCTACTGGGGTCTGTGTGTGTGTGTGTGTGTGTGTGAGAGAGAGAGAGAAAGAAAGAAAGAGAGAGAGAGAGAGAGAATAGGACAGCAGAAGGAGAGGAAGGAGGAGCGGAGAGGAGGAGGGGAGAGGAGAGGAGAGGAGAGGAGAGGAGAGGAGAGGAGAGGAGGAGAAGGAGAGGAGAGGAGGGTAGAGGAGGAGAAGGAGGAGAGGAGAGAAGAGAGGAGGAGAGGAGAGGAGGGGAGAGGAGAGGAGGAGAGGAGGGTAGAGCAGAGGAGAGGAGAGGAGGAGAGGAGAGGAGGAGAGGTACTCCGCAGATTGCGGAGGTTATTAATACAAGGAGGCGCTTCAAGGAGAAGCCGCTGTGATCTGGGTCACACGGCGCCTCCTCCTCCTCCTCCTCCTCCTGAGGTGTTGCGACCAAATCTGTCCCCTCGGACCGAACGTCAGGTCCAACCCTGAAAAGAGGAAAAGATTAAAAACACACAGACGCTTAGTACAGCTCCTGGTAGGCCCTGACGACCAGGTGGCATGGCAACAGGCGTCTTAATACCTGACTGAGGAAAACAGCCATGGACTCCATGGGCGCAGGCTCTGGACTGGGTACTGCAGACCGAATAGACTGGATGACATTTACATTTACATTTACATTTTTGGCATTAAGCAGATGCCTTATTCCAAAGCGACTTACAATCAATACATTTGAATACTAAGCAAGAGAATCATCAATCCACCAGTCGTAGCAGGAAGAGTAATCCAGCTCAGGCCCGTGGCCATTGATAGAAGGAAAAACCTTCTTCTATACCTTTTTTTTTGTTTTTTGAAAGAAACAGAAAAACAGTACAAGGGGGGCAATAGAAGTTTTTAGGGGACACAGTAGAGGGGAAAAGCGGGTGTCTTCAGGAGACATAGTGCTGGGGGGCAGAAGATGTCTCAGGAGGAGCAGTTAAGGTGTAACCTGAAGAGATGGAGGTCTTCAGTCTACGACGGAAGATGGGTAGTGACTCTGCAGTTCTGACAGCCGTGAGGATGAGGGCGGGGTGGTTCAGTGTGGTGAACCCGTCACACAGCAGAAGACTGCAGCTCGCGGTCTGTGTCCTTGGAATGGCTCGACAGCCATTCCTGTTCCATTCATCACAGACACAGACAACACAACCGCCCACCTCTCCCCTCCCTCCATCCCTCCATCCCTCCGTCAGAGCGAAGATGCTCGTCCTCCCTCTCTCTCTGTGTGTGCTCACAGCACCTGACCACCTATTTATTTATTTGACACTTTAAGAAAGTCAGGGTGTTCAACGACGCCTACTGAATTAGCTGTTAGAGTCCTCTCTCTCTCCCTCTGTCTCTCTCTCTGTCTTTGTCTCTCTCTCTCTCTGTCTTTGTCTCTCAATTTCAATTTCAATTTCAGAGGGCTTTATTGTCATGGGAAACATACATTTACATTGCCAAAGCATGTGAAGTGTGAAGATAATTAAATTAAATTAAATTAATTAAGATAGACTAAGTGTCTCTCTCTCTCTCTCCCTCTCTCTTTCTCTGTGTGTGTGAGAGAGTTTGTGCAAGACAGTGACCAAGAGAGAGAATGAGAGATAGAGGGAGAGATAGATAGATAGATAGATAGATAGATAGATAGATAGATAGAGAGAGACAGAGAGAGGGGGGGAGATTGAGATGGAGAGAGAGCTAGAGAGGGAGGGAGAGAGAGAAAGAAAGAGAAAGAGAAAGAGAAAGAGAGAGAGAGGCAGAGAGAGACAGAGGGAGAGACAGAGAGGGAGAGAGAGAGACAGAGATAAAGAGAGAGAGAGATAGATACAGATAGAGAGATAGTTAGATAGATAGAGAGATAGATAAATAGAGAGAGAGATGGATAGATAGAGAGATAGATAGATAGAAATAGATAGAGAGAGTTTTACACAGTGCTTCTCATCGAGGTCATCACTTTAAAAAACCTCCAAAAAACTAAACAAAAACAACAGAGGAGAAAGCAGTTTCCTGTGAACCAGCTCTATAAAGACGCTACAACAAATACATATTTATAAATAAATACAGTTACAATAGGCTACCAATGAACGCAATGGGCCAAATTAGCTTTGATCTGGAACAGGCCAGAACAATGCTCCCACGGTCCGCCCTCTTTCATGTTCCCACATGGAGCCGAAGCCATCCTGCCTCAGTTCCACTATAATGAGGTCCCCCTGGGTGAGGGGTGATTTGAAGTCTAGTTAGTAACAGCTCTGGGGTCAGCACACTGGGGCAGGGAAAGCTGATCAGAAATCAGACGTCGGAAGCAGAGAGCAGTCTTTCTTATGCGCTGCTGCCATCTAGTGGCTGTAATGGATACTGACGAATAGAGTTTACCACTGATTCTCTCCTCGGGGTCTGAGAGGATTGGAGCTGGAAACGATATAATAACGATATAAAAACTATACAACAATGATTTTCGAAGTTATTGCTTACGATAAGCTCTTACTAATTGCTTACAATAAGCGATAAGCTCTTACGTATTGCTTACTATTCACCCCTCTGATATGAACAATGTTGTCAAGAAGGTAGTGAAGTTGGTTGATAGCCTACGATTTAAAAAAATTTGATTTACAAAATTGTACTTGGTTGATAGTCCGGTCCATAGTTACTACAGCCCCCCCACCCCTCCCTCCATTCATCCGTACATGACGGTTGACCGAAGAAGAATCAAAACTGTCCTGATTTGCATATTCCCAGCATGCCTCAGTCATTTGTCTCGTTCTGTTGTAGAAACATCAACAAACCTTCACAAATGTACTTTTTTGTACTTAAATAAACATAAAATAATGTATTAGTATAGTATTATATCAAATATAAACATATAATCGAATATAAACATATTTATATATGCGCATGAACTAAAACGTCAACACCGTGAATGAGACTGTGTAGCTCAGTACGGCTGTATATAGTCGCAACCTGCCCACTAATCATCCTGTGGGAGGAAGCTCACTGTAGAGGTCACATGCAGAGTGCTAGTCACTCCAACCAATCACCTCGGGGAAGGTCTGAGACAGGAGCCAATCACTGCCCTAGCAGGGTATCACCTGATCTGGGTGAATGAGTGCACAGAGAATGTGGGCCTGAGTGAGTGTTCTCGCAGGAGAAGCCAGCTAGAGCGGAATCCCAGGCTCTGCTGGTGGATGTGATCTCACTGCCTTGGAAACACTCATGGCTAGCGAATGAGTGCGATGTGTGAGCTGGAGTACATCTCCAGAACCCAATTCAGACTACTCTCCCCCCACTTTTTAAAAGTAATAATTTCATCTTTTTTCATTCATTCTATTTTACTTGACAGAAATCAAACATACAAATAAACCGTCGGGGGGAGCGTGAGTTGCCATGTCCGCAGGTTTCACGCCAAATTTGGCTACTTTGAAAACGAGGCATGGGAGGGAGAGGAGGGGGGAGAGGGTGTTTGTGTTGAAACAGCATCACTTCTATATAATAGCTCGGATTGAATAATGTGATGAACAAACCACAGTGACAATAAAATTGTTTGAATTTGAATTTGAAAACAAAGTAAAGCAACTGTAACAGTTATATTTAGACAACTGTAATTACGAGACACATGGATAAAATGTGTCAACTCCTCTCTCTTGCAGTGAAAAAAAAGAGGCTAGTTTTCAGGCCTTATGGGCGGGTTTTTAGTGGCCGTTAGGCTGGAAACGTTAGCCAGACCTGGCAACCCGGCAACAACACCGACCATAGAAGAAGACCCGTCTCATCCTCAAGGTCCCCGGCGTCGCCAACGTTTCGTGTCTAATTTAGACTTAAAAGCGAGTAAATGTGGCTGTTGATTGGAGTCTGTGATTATGTTATGATGTTATTGTCATTAATGATACGGAGTTGAGGTGTTGAAGTCTGGCAGCGTCGCTCGGGTGGAAAGTGCGTCACAGGCTGACAGACAGATACACCGAGGACAGCTTCTCTGTCTGTCTGTTTATATATGTCTGTCTGTCTGTCTGTCTGTCTGTTTATATATCTGTCTGTCTGTCTGTCTATTTGTATGTCTGTCTGTCACAATTATCACTCTACTGTGTTTATTGTGTGTAGATCACTATGTTGACTGCTTCGGTCTATTCGGAAAAATCGAATTATTAGCTGCTATTATTATTATTGTTATTATTATTATTATGGTTATTATTATTATTATTATTATTGACATGTTGCCAAACTAGGTCCACGCCAGCAGCACCTGCTGCCCCTTGCCACTCAGCCTCTCCAACAACAACAACGTTTCATGTCCAACTATAAACATGTTTAGCACCGGCTCATAACAGTCATGATACATGATCTCACGATGCCGAATGCGCGTTATACACGTTGTATGTTCATATGTTACAGAATGCGTTATTCATGTTGTATGTTCATATAATAATAATAATAATAATAATAATAATAATAATAATAACTTTTTATTTGTATAGCACTTTTCCTGCAAACTTTGCAGCTCAAAGTGCTCCAATCATTATATAATCATAATTTAATTAGGGTTAGGGGTTTTTAGATGGGTTTTTAGTCTTGACTTGAGCATATGTGCTGAGGTTGCATCCCTAATGTAAACTGGCAGTGCATTCCACAATCTGGGTGCATAAAATGAGAATGCAGCCTCACCAAATCTCTTGGGCTGATATTCTAGCAAAAGGTCTTTCAGATATTCTGGTGCTGTGCCAGCCCAGTAAGAGCTTTATAAACAAGCAGGAGGATATTGACATATATATGTTAAATCTATATGTTAAATGTATGTGTTACAGAATGCGTTACTCATGTTGGATGTCCGTGTGTTACAGAATGCGTTACTCATGTTGGATGTCCATGTGTTACAGAATGCGTTACTCATGTTGGATGTCCGTGTGTTACAGAATGCGTTACTCATGTTGGATGTCCGTGTGTTACAGAATGCGTTACGTGGCCGCGTACCTGCTGGCCGTGCTGGGCGGTAACCCCAGCCCCAGCGCCAAGGACATCAAAGGCATCCTGGGGAGTGTCGGGATCGAGGCCGACGACCAGCGCCTGGACAAGGTGGTTATAATATTATATATATATATATATATATACTAGATATATGGTTATATATCTCTATATATATGGTTATATAAACTCTGGACAAGGTATGGAGGTGTAGATATAATATAAACTAGATATGGAGGTGTAGATATAATATAAACTAGTCAAGGTATGGAGGTGTAGATATAATATAAACTAGACAAGGTATGGAGGTGTAGATATAATATAAACTAGACAAGGTATGGAGGTGTAGATATAATATAAACTAGTCAAGGTATGGAGGTGTAGATATAATATAAACTAGTCAAGGTATGGAGGTGTAGATATAATATAAACTAGTCAAGGTATGGAGGTGTAGATATAATATAAACTAGACAAGGTATGGAGGTGTAGATATAATATAAACTAGACAAGATATGGAGGTGTAGATATAATATAAACTAGACAAGATATGGAGGTGTAGATATATTATAAACTAGTCAAGATATGGAGGTGTAGATATAATATAAACTAGATATGGAGGTGTAGATATAATATAAACTAGACAAGGTATGGAGGTATAGATATAATATAAACTAGACAAGATATGGAGGTGTAGATATAATATAAACTAGACAAGATATGGAGGTGTAGATATAATATAAACTAGATATGGAGGTGTAGATATAATATAAACTAGACAAGGTATGGAGGTGTAGATATAATATAAACTAGTCAAGGTATGGAGGTGTCGATATAATATAAACTAGATATGGAGGTGTAGATATAATATAAACTAGACAAGGTATGGCGGTGTAGATATAATATAAACTAGTCAAGGTATGGAGGTGTCGATATAATATAAACTAGATATGGAGGTGTAGATATAATATAAACTAGACAAGGTATGGCGGTGTAGATATAATATAAACTAGTCAAGATATGGAGGTGTAGATATAATATAAACTAGATATGGAGGTGTAGATATAATATAAACTAGACAAGGTATGGCAGTGTAGATATAATATAAACTAGACAAGATATGGAGGTGTAGATATAATATAAACTAGTCAAGGTATGGAGGTGTAGATATAATATAAACTAGTCCAGGTATGGAGGTGTAGATATAATATAAACTAGTCAAGGTATGGAGGTGTAGATATAATATAAACTAGACAAGATATGGAGGTGTAGATATATTATAAACTAGTCAAGGTATGGAGGTGTAGATATAATATAAACTAGTCAAGGTATGGAGGTGTAGATATAATATAAACTAGTCAAGGTATGGAGGTGTAGATATAATATAAACTAGTCAAGGTATGGAGGTGTTGATATAATATAAACTAGTCAAGGTATGGAGGTGTAGATATAATATAAACTAGTCAAGGTATGGAGGTGTTGATATAATACAAACCAGACAAGGTATGGTTATAATATAAACTAGACAAGATATGGAGGTGTAGATATAATATAAACTAGACAAGATATGGTGTGTGGGTCAGAATTGGAGGATATCATATATAATTCACACCTCTATCTCTCTCTCTGGTTAGAGGTCGATGGTGTCTATAGGCAGGGGGGGGTCTTGTCTATAGGCAGGGGTTCCTGCTTTCACCAGCTGCTGTCACATATGTGTGTTATGTACGTTTGTGTTATGTACGGTAAATATATGTTTGGGCTGCTATGTGTTTAAGGGTCTATAAACAGAGCTATAGTGTTCTGGGGGGTATTCCAAAAACGTAATCAATGACACACTCGCTAGTCAAGCCAAAACATTGCAATGCAATGGATTCAGTGAGTAATCCCCACTACTCTACACTAACTAGGTAGCAGTGGGGATTACTCACCGAATCCATTGCATTGCAATTGTTTTGGCTTGCCTAGCAAGTGTGTCATTGATTTTCAACAACATTGACATTTATTAACATTTTCCAAGTCTGAACATTTGGTCGGTTGCCGACTTTTTCCTGCCAGGGTTCCCACGGGTCCTTGAAATCCTTGAAAGTTTGTGAATTTGAGAAAAGGTCTTAAAAGTTTTTGAAAATAGACATGGGTCATTGAAAGTGCTTGAATTCCTCTCTCCCTGTCTCAAAAACTAAACTCAACTAGTAAATAAGTCTCTGTATTGCTTAACTTTACACATATTTCACAATATATTGTTTTGCTGTGCTGTGGTAGAGAAGGCAAGAGACCATCTAGTGTTCACACATTCAAGCCTCTCTTTTTTATTGTTGTCTGTGAGCGGATAGTTCCTATTATATAAACTCTCATCTAGATCTGTCTCAAACTATGCCGTGTTGGGTCCTTGAATTTGAGGAAATTGAGTCTTGAAAGTCCTTGAAAGGTGCTTGAATGTGATGTTTCAGAAGGTGTGGGCACCCTGTCCTGCTTTCACCAGCTGCTGTCACACGTGTGTTATGTACCTTGGAGATATTGTGAAACGGGATGCGTTGTGAAACACTGTTGAATTGGGTGAGACTGACATTGTCTTCTGCTTGAACCACACAGATCATCAGTGAGCTGAAAGGGAAAGACGTCAACGAAGTCATGAACTCAGGTAACCAGAGAAATTTACCAACTGCTAAACCAATTCTGCTAAACTCCAAGCACATTTTCCTGCTTTAGACTCATCTTCCCATTCCATACCACACATTTTCCTGCTTTAGACTCATCTTCCCATTCCATACCACACATTTTCCTGCTTTAGACTCATCTTCCCATTCCATACCACACATTTCCTGCTTTAGACTCATCTTCCCATTCCATACCACACATCTTTCAGCTCACTAAACACAATTCTCCATATCTTGCACACTCTTCCTGATTTTCCACTCCTGATGTTCACTCAGAACACACTGCCAATCACATTCCTAAACTCCAAAGGCTGTTGTGCACTTTGCAATCATCAATTTGGATGATTGTGGATGAGATCTTGTGGCCAGGCAGGGACCAGAGGGAGGATGCAGCCTAGTTTTGTTTTGTTTACGTTTGTTTATATATTCTCATTTGCTGTAATTCCATTTCCTGTTTTCATCCTTCATGTTCATCATTCATGTTTGCCCTGACATACTATGCATAGATAGTAGTCTGCATAGTCGATAGTAGATGCATAGTCTATGCATAGATTTGGGGCACAAATAAAATATAATTCGATGGCAAAATATTGTGTGTTTTCTCTTTGGGTATACAGTACATACAACAATATATGTCGATATTTCACATCCAACAGGTGAAACACTGAACATGCAAAGTCCTGATTCCACTGCTAAGGCATTCCTACAGTGTTTTCCATTCATATATAGTGTTTTCCATTTTGCACATCAGTGTTCAATGAGTGCTTGGAATGTCTACTCGTATGATGTATGTGTTTGAGTTTTGAGAGCAAAGTGTGCTTGTGCAAAGGAAGTATAGGATTTAGCATTTTGTGCTTGAGTTTTGAGGGCAAAGTGTGCTTGTGCAAAGGAAGTGTAGGATTTAGCATTTTGTGCTTGAGTTTTGAGGGCAAAGTGTGCTTGTGCAAAGGAAGTGTAGGATTTAGCATTTTGTGTGTGAGTCTTGAGATTTGTGTTTAGGATTTTGAGGGAGTGAGGTAGTGAATCAGGGAATCTGTTTAAACAACCAGGAAAAACTGTAACACTAGAACAGACATGAGCCTTTGAGTAAAGAAACAGGTTATATCTTTGCACTCGATCAAATTTCAGGACCCTCCTTTCATGACTTTTCCTAGATATGTGCGTTCTACCACCCAGTATCCTTACATTTTCAAAATCACACCAGGATGAGCTAGTATAAAGCTGTTTTGCAGTTTTTCTGTGTAGGAAGCAGGCTAATTTACAAGCCGGCCAACTAGTGGTCGTTGTGTGTAAATAGCAGCTTCCCATTGTAAAGGCTCTTATAGTAGGTGAAAAGGCACGGCTGTTCTAGTGTTATCCCAGCTGGTCTGGAGGTGAAAGGTACCCTGAGAGCTTCTGTCTGTGTGTCTGCAGGCCTGTCCAAGCTGTCCTCCGTGCCAGCGGGGGGCGCTGTGGTGGCGGCGGTGGCGGCTGGAGGCTCGGCTGCTGCAGCTCCGGGGGCCGCTCCTGCTGGTGAGAATCTCTGTGGGGTGTTCCATCAACCTCGCTAAAGGAAAATCCAGGCTTATATTCTTAAGTCTCGTGAGAGGCTTATATTGATGAGTCTCACAAGATTGATCAAAAATAAGCCTGGATTTTCCTTTAGCGACGTTGATGGAATACCCCCCTGCCATAATAATAATAATAATAATAATAATAATATCTCAGATTTATGTAGCGCCTTTCAAGGAACAGACAGACAGACAGACAGGCAGACAAGCAGACAGACTGACACAGACACAGACAGAGACAGACAGACAGACAGACAGACAGACACAGACAGACACAGACAGACAGACAGCGACAAAAACTAAACTAGGGGCCAAAGGCCTTGGTGAGGGGGGTGGGGGGGCTTGGTGGGGGGGGGACACTGGTGATTAAAGCTGTTTGTTTCTCTGTTTCAGCGGAAGAGAAGAAGGAGGAGAAGAAGGAGGAGTCGGAGGAGTCAGATGAGGACATGGGCTTCGGCCTGTTTGACTAAGACTCTTTAACTGTACTTTACTTTCTCTTAACTTTGTTAAAACCAACGGGGGAAAAAAATGAAATATTTGCTTTTTTTACCTCTGTTCATTTGAGAATGCAGAGATGTTTTCATTTTTACATTTGTTAAAAAAACTAATTAAACAAAGTTTGACGAAAAGCTGTTTGTCTTTTAGAACTGCCGTGCCTTTTTTACCTACCAGAAGAGCCGCCTCGGGGGTCAAATGACCATAGTCTTTAAAACGGGAAGCTGCTACTTACACACAACGACCACTAGTTGGCCGTCTTGTAAATTAGCCTGCCTCCTACACAGAAACATTTTTTTATATTAGCTTATCCTGATGTGATTTTGAAAATGTAAGGATACTGGGTGGTAGAACGCACATATCTAGGGCAAGTCATGAAAGGAGGGTCCTGAAATGTGATCGAGTGCACATATAAAAACATTTTCACTCACAGAGTCAGGCTGTTCTAGTGTTAAGAACTGCAGCCTGGGGGTGGTGGGTGGAGGCTGGGGGTGGTGGGTGGAGCCTGCTAACTACTGTTGAACTCACACAAGTGGCATCACAACAGCCCCTTCTCTGATTGGATGCTCCCTTTGGTGTTAAGGCATGATGCAATCACCAATCAGCATACTGCAGAGGAACCTGTAAGTATTAAAATGGCTACAACTGTAAAACAACATCATGAACAAGTTGAACAATGTAGGCCCACATTGTTAGCGGAGCCTCTCTACACACACAGCAAGCAGTCTGATTGATGCTGGTTGTTGATTTATTGATTGTTGCTGTACGAGGAGCCAGACTCATAAAGCATCTCACTACATCACCTACGGCTGTATGCCATGTACGGGACCAACACCATTAGCTTTTGATTTGATTTGATCTAGCAATCTATCCCATTATATTTGTTCTATCAAATCAAATGTTTACTTGACTATACTGTTTTAAACTGTCGTCAGGATTCATTGACAATTAATTGAGAAGAATTCAAAGAGAAGAGAGGATCTCCGTGTGAAGTGTTCATGACGCATCAATATGAATGAATCTGCCGGGTGCGATCTGAGGACGGAGTCAGGAGCCCGTAGGTAACCCAGAGGACAGACTGCTGTTCTTGTTTTCGCCACACGGGGGCGCTGCTGTGCAGCTTGTCTACTGTAGCATGCTGCCATTGCTGACACAGGCGTGGTGAGACCTCCGTCCTACTACACCAGTTAGATACAGCAGGATGTCATGAACAAGTCATGAAAGAGTGTCTGTCACAGTATGGCTGGCAGGCAGGCAGGCAGGCAGGCAGGCAGGCAGGCAGGCAGGCAGGCAGGCAGACAGCTCTGTTCTCTGGACAGACATACAGACAGACAGACAGGCAGCCAGGCAGACAGACAGGCAGGCAGGCAGACAGACAGGCAGGCATGCAGCCAGGCAGACAGACAGACAGCTCTGTTCTCTGGACAGACAGACAGGCAGGCAGACAGACAGACAGACAGCTCTGTTCTCTGGACAGATAGGTAGGCAGACAGACAGACAGACAGACAGAGAGGCAGAGAGACAGGCTCTCTTCCTTTCCTTTCCTCCTCCCCATCCTCCCCTCTCCTCTCTTACCCTTCAACTGATCTGAAAACAGCAGATAGGTTGAATAAATTTGATGGATTAACAATTGTTAAGTTTCCTTTTACCTGTCCAGTTCTACCTGTCCAGGTGTGTTTTATAAAGTAGTCCCTCTGCTTCCTGCCTTAGTGGCCAGCATCA
Source organism: Nansenia antarctica (assembly GCF_963989245.1). Classification (NCBI taxonomy): domain Eukaryota; kingdom Metazoa; phylum Chordata; class Actinopteri; order Argentiniformes; family Microstomatidae; genus Nansenia; species Nansenia antarctica. Next base: position 70,247,250 of record NC_137688.1, on the reverse strand, counting down.
CAGACAAGCCCCTGCAGTACTCCAGGAAGGCCACATGGTGGCGCAGGGAGCACAAGAGTAACAGGAGGAGACAAAAAAAAAAGCAAAAACCAATTCAGATTTTTTGGACTTCATTAATCCTGTTTCCCTGCTTACTGCCAGACCATTCATTAAGAAGATGGAGAGAGAGAGAGAGAGAGAGAGAGAGAGAGAGAGAGAGAGAGAGAGAGAGAGAGAGAGAGAGAGAGAGAGACAAAGAGAGAGACAAAGAGAGACAGAGACAGAGAGAGACAGAGAGAGGGGGAGAGATAGACAGAGAGAGAGAGAGACAGAGCAAAAGAGACAGAGAGACAGAGAGAGAGACAGAGAGAGAGATAGAGAGAGAGACAGAGAGAGAGAGAGACACAAAGAGAGAGTGAGAGAGAGACAAAGAGAGAGAGAGACAGAAAGCAAAAGAGACAGAGAGAGACAGAGAGAGAGAGAGAGAGACAGAGAGAGAGAGACACACACACACACACACACACACACACACACACACACACACACACACAGAGACCTAACCCTAAGGCCTAACCCAGGTACCAGAGACCTAACCCTAAGGCCTAGCCCAGGTCCCACACCTCTCACATAACCAGACACAGTCTAACCCAACAACCTAGGGACATATAAGGACAACCTCGTATATAGGCGACCTTGTAGGAGCTGTATCACATCCTCCACCTTACACCCTCCCTCCCTCCCCCCTTCCCTCCCTCCCTCCCTCTCTCTTACAGCTGATGAGCTGGGCCGCTCCTCCCAGCCTGGATCTCCTTACTGCCTCCAACACCTGATCTGGGGTCAGCTAACCAACACCACCACAGTCCGGCCGCAGCCAACTGGTAGGTGTTTAAAACTAGACAAATCTAGACAAATTGATGGCAGCTACTAGATTGAAATCAAGTGTAATACTGAAACACAACTGTGTACATTTCAAACCTGCAAACTGCGACACTTTAAATGAATGTGCAATAACACTATGTGCAATATGACAACCCTAGGGTACATAAGGTTCAGAGAATAGGAAATGTTAGAATAGGTATAGCATAGCATAGAGTACAGCACAGTGTTTTATTTGTATAGTATAGTATAGTGGATAGTGTACATAGCCTTTATTTTATGTAAACCAGCTCTTTTCCCTTCTTGTTTTTAGTTTTTTTTCCCTAGCACCAGGGGAGCCCCCCCTCCCAAATTTCGTTGTTTGGTACCTGTACTATATCAATGACAATAAAGACCATTCATTCATTCAAAACCCCACACGTCACCAGGTCTTTCCTCTCTCCTCCTCTCTTATTCCCCTCTCCTCTCCTCTTTTCCCCTCTCCTTCCCCTCTTCTCTCTCTCCTCCTTTCCTCTCTCCATCCCCTCTTCTCTCTCTCCTTCTCTCTCTCCTCCTTTCCTCTCTCCATCCCCTCTTCTCTCTCTCTCCTCCTTTCCTTTCTCCATCCCCTCTGCTCTCCATCCCCTCTTCTCTCTCTCCTCCTTTCCTCTCTCCTCCTTTCCTCTCTTCTCTCTCCTCCCCCTCTTCTCTCTCTCCTCCTTTCCCCTCTTCTCTCTCTCTCCTCTTTTCCTCTCTCCTTCCCCTCTTCTCTCTCCTCCTTCTCTCTCTCCTCCTTTCCTCTCTCCTTCCCCTCTTCTCTCTCTCCTGCTTTCCTCTCTTTTCTCTCTCCTCTTTTCCTCTCTCCTTCCCCTCTTCTCTCTCTCTCCTCCTTTCCTCTCTCCTTCCCCTTTCTACCTCTCACTGTTGTTCCTGACCCCCTGCTACTAAAGTAATCAATCAATCAATCAATCAATCAATTCAATTCAATCAAATCAATCATTGTCAGTCACAGTCACAAAGCTCCAAGTGACAATCATCCCATTGTGTGTCCTGTACCTGTCTGGTTGGACTGGTGATCAGAAGGTCACAAGTTCAAGTCCCACTGTAACAGGGGGGTAGTGGGGATGAGGAGGTATTTAGGAGGAACACTTAAGATGTAGCCTGAAGAGATGGAGGTCTTTAATCTACGGTGGAAGATAGGTAGAGACTCTGCAGTCCTGACAGCAGATAGGTAGAGACTCTGCAGTCCTGACAGCAGATAGGTAGTGACCCTATACAGTCCTGACAGCAGATACAGTAGGTAGTGACTCTACAGTCCTGACAGCAGATAGGTAGTGACTCTACAGTCCTGACAGCAGATAGGTAGAGACTCTACAGTCCTGACAGCAGATAGGTAGTGACTCTACAGTCCTGACAGCAGATAGGTAGAGACTCTACAGTCCTGACAGCAGATAGGTAGAGACTCTACAGTCCTGACAGCAGATAGGTAGAGACTCTGCAGTCCTGACAGCAGACAGGTAGAGACTCTACAGTCCTGACAGCAGATAGGTAGAGACTCTGCAGTCCTGACAGCAGATAGGTAGAGACTCTGCAGTCCTGACAGCAGATAGGTAGAGACTCTACAGTCCTGACAGCAGATAGGTAGAGACTCTACAGTCCTGACAGCAGATAGGTAGTGACTACAGTCCTGACAGCAGATAGGTAGTGATTCTACAGTCCTGACAGCAGATAGGTAGAGACTCTACAGTCCTGACAGCAGATAGGTAGTGACTAGGGCTGCAACTAACGATTATTTTGGTAGTCTACTAATCTGTCGATTATTTTTTCGATTAGTCGTGTGGCTTTTCGCTGCGCGTAAATGGCGACGCAGAAGCATAAATCCTAAAATAAAGCTAGCATTGCTGGCTAGACTACAGACAGCTCACGTTAGTAGGCTACGCTTGGCGCTGTTTATCTTACAGACAGCTCGCTGGTGGACTCAACATAATTGAAATAGCATTCACTTATCAAGCATCATTCATGATCATCCACCATGACTACCTGGTATTTTAATAGCGACCACCCCTCACTTCATTTCATGATCTCGCGTTCTCCTGGCTTCAACATGGAAAACCCCTGCTACGTAACGTTACATACAAGCGCCTCTGTCTGTCACACGCGTGCCACAGGGCAAATAAATTAATAGCACAAACGCTCATAGCATGTACAGCCCTGTCCATGAGACGTTGTTTTCCAACATGTAACAGTAAAGCTAACATAAACATTACGATCCTAACAATATAACGTTAGCCAGTTGGCTAACAACGTTAGCTAAAACTTACCCAGCTGATTCTTGCATGGCTCCCGTTTAAAAAAAAAAAAAAAAAAAAACAGCAGATAGGTAGTGACTCTACAGTCCTGACAGCAGATAGGTAGTGACTCTACAGTTCTGACAGCAGATAGGTAGAGACTCTACAGTCCTGACAGCAGATATGTAGAGAGTCTACAGTCCTGACAGCAGATAGGTAGAGACTCTGCAGTCCTGACAGCAGATAGGTAGAGACTCTGCAGTCCTGACAGCAGATAGGTAGAGACTCTGCAGTCCTGACAGCAGATAGGTAGAGACTCTACAGTCCTGACAGCAGATAGGTAGAGACTCTGCAGTCCTGACGGCAGATAGGTAGAGACTCTGCAGTCCTGACAGCAGATAGGTAGAGACTCTACAGTCCTGACAGCAGATAGGTAGTGACTCTACAGTCCTGACAGCAGATAGGTAGAGACTCTGCAGTCCTGACAGCAGATAGGTAGAGACTCTGCAGTCCTGACAGCAGATAGGTAGTGACTCTGCAGTCCTGACAGCAGATAGGTAGTGACTCTGCAGTCCTGACAGCAGATAGGTAGTGACTCTGCAGTCCTGACAGCAGATAGGTAGTGACTCTGCTGCACCCCCGCTGCCAACCAGTCAGCCAGTCAGTCAGTCAGTCAGTCAGCCAGCCAGCCAGCCAGCCAGTCAGCTAGCCAACCAGCCAGCCAGCCAGTCAGTCAGTCAGTCAGTCAGCCAGTCAGTCAGCTAGCCAACCAGCCAATCAGCCAGCCAGCCAGTCAGTCAGCTAGCCAATCAGCCAGCCAGCCAGTCAGTCAGCTAGCCAACCAGCCAGTCAGTCAGTCAGCAAGCCAACCAGCCAGCCAGTCAGTCAGTCAGCTAGCCAACCAGCCAGCCAGTCAGTCAGTCAGTTAGCTAGCCAACCCGCCATTCAGTCAGTCAGTTAGCTAGCCAACCAGCCAGCCAGTCAGTTAGCTAGCCAACCAGCCAGCCAGCCAGTCAGTTAGCTAGCCAACCAGCCAGCCAGTCAGCCAGTTAGCTAGCCAACCAGCCAGCCAGTCAGTCAGTCAGTAAGCTAGCCAACCAGCCAGCCAGTCAGTTAGCTAGCCAACCAGCCAGTCAGTCAGCTAGCCAACCAGCCAGCCAGCCAGCCAGCCAGTCAGTCAGTCAGCAAGCCAGCCAGCCAGTCAGTCAGCTAGCCAACCAGCCAGCCAGTCAGTCAGTTAGCTAGCCAACCAGCCAGTCAGTCAGTCAGTTAGCTAGCCAACCAGCCAGCCAGCCAGTCAGTTAGCTAGCCAACCAGCCAGCCAGTCAGTCAGTCAGTCAGTTAGCTAGCCAACCAGCCAGCCAGTCAGTCAGTCAGTAAGCTAGCCAACCAGCCAGCCAGTCAGTTAGCTAGCCAACCAGCCAGTCAGTCAGCTAGCCAACCAGCCAGCCAGTCAGTCAGTCAACCACAACGCCCAGGTAAGCAGATACAAGATAGGCACAGTACCCAGATAATCACATATAGATAATCACATATAGATAATCACATATAGATAATCACATATAGATAGGAACCCTAACCCTAACGTTCAGGTAAGCTCATACAGGTAAGCCCAGGTAAGCTCATACAGGTAAGCTCAGGTAAGCACATACCATACAGTGCCCAGATAGGCACTGCGCCCAGGTAGGCACTGCGCCCAGATAAGCTGTACCCAGGTAAGCTGTGCCCAGATAACCACATACAGATAGGAACAAAGCCCAGGTAAACTCATACAGGTAAGCCCAGGTAAGCACAAACCAGGTAGGCACACTTCTTAACACACACTCACACACACACACACACACACACACACACACACACACACACACACACACACACACACACACACACCTCTCAGTTCAGGTCTAGCTGACACAAAATGACAAAAGACTTTTACGGGCCAAATAAAAGTCGTCTAAACACCTGGGCTGAATATCAGCATCGTCTACACGTCTGATATTCTACCTGACGCATATTGAGGTCAGGGAGGTCCCTCTCTGGACTTTCCCTCCCTCCCTTCCTCTCTCCCTCTCTCCCCCCCTCCCTCTGCTGTTCTTCCTCTCCCTATCTCTTACCGCTGAGTGTGAATAATAGAGGCGGTGGTGGAGGAGTCCCTGTGCTAGCTCCATTATTAACACTGGAACAGCCGTGCCTTTCTTACCTACTATAAGAGCCGCCTCGGGGGTCAAATGACCATAGTCTTTACAATGGGAAGCTGCTATTTACACACAACGAAATTAGCCTGCCTCCGACACAGACAAGTGGGGCGGCTGTGTCTCAGGAGGTAGAGGCTGTGTCTCAGGACGTAGAGCCACCGTCTAATGATCGCAAGGTTGGCAGATCGGCGGTTCGAGCCCCGGCTGGCCACATGTCGAAGTGTCCTTGGGCAAGACACTGAACCCAAATTGCTCCCAGTGAGCGGGCCGGCGCCTTGCATGGT
>NC_137688.1:70206649-70236649 GCF_963989245.1 Nansenia antarctica | reverse complement strand
CACACACACACACACACACACACACACACACACACACACACACACACACACACACACACACACGATTATTTCTAGGAAATAATGGGGTTGTAGGACAAGGCAGGAGTATTTGGGAATGGTAACTCTGTTCTGATTGGCTGTTGGACTTCCTGGGTTTTCCTACCCAGAGAAAAGCTCTGATCCTATTGGTGCAAACACGGCAGGGATGTGTTCGGTCTGCTGGGTGAAGTTCATCTGCTGAGACCATATCACAATATTCCTCTGGGCTCCCTCAAACACACTAACACACATTCCTACATTTCTGGGTTAGTGGCACTGTGTGTGTGTGTGTGTGTGTGTGTGTGTGTGTGTGTGTGTGTGTCACTAAATCCTTGACACTGCACGCTGGAAGATTTCTGTCAAATGCTTAAAGATGCATGAGTGTGATCCATCTTTAACGAGACGCACGGACGGAAGTTTCCACACAGCTGTGGGAACAAGAGAGAAGGAAAGAAAAGAGAGAGGGAGTGTACACACTACAGTTACAGTAGCGTAGGTTTACAACAGAAACAAACAAAAAAACTAACAGGCTCAATTTTGTCATTCAAATTCAAATACACACAATACAGGATACAAACTATCATACACTTCTAGCATGGTTAACTGCCAATGGCCCCTGGTCCTCTTAGCATAGATTACTTTTTCTCATGATGACTGGTGGATAGATAATAATAATAATAATAATAATAACTTTATTTGTATATCGCTTTTCCTGCAAACGTTGCAGCTCAAAGTGCTCCAATCATTATATAATCATCATTTAATTATTTAGTCATTTAAAGGCAATATTAAAAGATGGGTTTTTAGTCTTGACTTGAACATATTTGCTGAGATGATTCACTTACTCAGACAAATGTATTTGTTGCTTTAGATAAAGACGCCTGCTAAATGCCAAAAATGTATATATAATGTACATATCATATTAAATGGAATGCAATGTAAACATGCTTTGTGGAGATCTGAGAGGATTACACCTGGCCTACACATTACACCTCATCTACCGTAATCAACATCAGCCTCATTTAGAAGGGAGGCGGAATTAAAACACACCACCGCCAATCTGTCCAGTTAGGGTTATCTGTCCCTGTTCACCACCCTGCTACATCAGACCCTGATCTGAGAGGAGAGGTCGTACTCCAACACACACACACGCACATCCACGAACACGCACGCAGACACGCACACAAACGCACGCACACATGAATGCACGAATGCACACACATCCACGCACGTGCACACACGCATGCACACACACGCACACGCACACACACGCGCGCACACACACACACACACACGCACACACACACACACACACACACACACACACACACGCACATCCACACACATAAATCTTGGTGTGGAGCAAACCTGACAACATCTGTTTGGAGACGTGTTGAATGAGCTGAGAGACTTAATCATCTCTCCCTCCCAGACCACACAGATTAACTGTAGACCGGAATTAACTACAATCCCTTTCTAGGCCTATTATATATGCCAGAGATTGGCTATGTGGCTATCTGGCTATGTTTCCGTCATAACAAAATACATCTAATCATTGACTCCAATGTAATTATCACTAGGTGCAAAGAATTGTAGAGTCTGTGCTTATTTAGTGCAAGATAAGTCAAATAGAATGAATCAATGGGGCTGTAATAATAATGGATACTCATACATCTAGTACAAGGCAAATCCTTAATAGAAGAAGGTCTATGACTGAAAGCTGGCAATAAACGAAAATGTTTGCACAGATTTGAGTGTGCGGATGCGTCTTTTTTGCTTCTCTATTTGATACTCGTCATCTCCAGCACCTCAGCTAAGTGTGATCACGGATGAGCGGTGGTATTTTCACTAATCCCTAATAGAGAAAAGTTATATTCTAGTACAGAGAACAGAGAGAGAGAGAGAGAGAGAGAGAGAGAGAGAGAGAGAGAGAGAGAGAGAGAGAGAGAGAGAGAGAGAGAGAGAGAGAGAGAGAGAGAGATGACCTACAGTCGTCACAACACACAACACTTACAACATGTAGACAACAACAACACCCTGGAACAGAAGAAGACCTCACCAACAAGACCCCGGGACTGAGACCCTGCGACAAAGACCCCATGGACCAAGAACCAGGGACCGAGACCCAAGAACCAGAGGCCCAGGGATGAAGATGACCGAGAACCAGTCCCTCACCTCCACCTTCATAGGAAGGGAGCGCCGGGAAGAGAGGACTTAAAAACACAGGTGCCAAACACACCCAGGTGACACACATTAGTGCCTAACGAGGAGAGGAACAGGGTGTGTAGTAGCATCCCAGCGCCACCAGGGGCCGCCAGAGGGAGGCAATCACAGTTGTCCTGATTAGCATTATGTCAAGTAGCTAGCTAGCCCCACAGTTCAATCTAGGCTTCGGTTATGGGGCTAGTAGCTAGCTAACACTGTAACTCCAGCGCGGTAAACTATGGAAACAGGTAACAGGTAACTATGGTAACAGGTAACAGAAGAACATGGTCAGGTAACATTCAAAGTGCCATTTACCTGTTACCTGTGCTGGTGATTGATTGGAAGCAGTTGCCCTGATTAGCATATCTCCCAGAATGCCTCACTCTATATGTAGAGTATTTGGGTTTCCATCTATTGCTCTAGCATTGTTTATTCTACCTGGCCTGAGTACGTTACGTCACTACGTTATTACGTACAGTGTGCGAATTAAATCACGGTGTGCGGGGGAGCCCAGGGATTAAAGCAAAAAAATAATAATCTCCTGACGGAAAAAAAAAATCAGGCCAAATCGGGGCCGGTGGCTTTCCGTGCGAAAGCGCGCGTGCGATGTTCCGTTCTACGTTCTAATGCTTTGACTTTTCTTTCGGAAAATGTGAATACATTTCCGCGTTGTCGAAAATCAATGACACATCGCTAGTCAACTAACACGGCTTGTTTTATGAGCCTGCTAACAATGTAAAGTAGTGTTGTAGTTTGTGTTGTGATTCTCAACAACGTTGAAACGTAGTTTCACCCTTTTCCATATTTTTTAATAATAAATGTGTGGACTGACAATGTAGCGCAGCCTAACTTATTCTAATAATTATTTAACATAGTTTTATTGTGATAATTATTCCCCCCTCCTCCCAGACTTACAAGGTCACATTATTATTGGATTGGTTGTTTGCGTGCCGGGTGAAGTTAGCTAAACATTTAACCTGCTAGCAAGAGAAACATCATGTCACTCTCCAAAGGTCTAAAGAGGAAAGTTGAAGGTGGAAACAGGGCATTTAGGAATGGACAGTGAACTATGCGTTCATCCTACCTGGTTTCATCAATGCAAAGCCGTTGTGAGACTCACATTTTCCCTGCTCACAATGAATGTTCCCTTCCACCTATACATGCGAGTCGTCCTTTTCGTCAATGAATGTGATAAAGACGCACTGACTAGAGGAATCGATTGGTGCATAAAAACCTTGAGAACTGCCGGATTAAAGTGACGTCCATAATAATAATAAATAATAATAATACATTAGACATTTTCTAGACACTCAAAGACGTCCATATCACCAGATAGCCAACAAATAGTGACCGATGGGAGATGCCAGTTTTCTCATTAAGTGAGATTTAATAGCCTAATATTATTTTTTCTATTTTTAATAAATGGCTCATTGTAATTATTATCCCTGGTAATGTAGCGTGTTTGCTCTGTCGTTTCAGGAGCATATAGGCTAAGCGGATTCAGCGTCAATGTTTTTCATAAAATTAAACTGCATTTGCTTTGTTACTGTTCACATGTGTGGTGCAGTCACATTCACATAGCCTATAAGTAAACATTAAGTTTGAATTATTTACTGAGCTGGCGTTACTTTTTTCAAACCACACACCGCATGTCGGCTATTTCAGCAGCACGCACCATGTCCACCTACTTATCACTATGAGGGGTTCAGCGTCAGTGCACCCCGCTCTGTTACCTTCGCATAGTTGTAGCCAATAAAGGCCTATATGTAGGCTATATAGGCTATTATATATCATTTATATACCTAATACCAACATCAAAATAGATTGTATGCCTCTACAAATCATATTACACCAGGTAAAATCCGTCACAACTTGGAATAAATCCATCGCAATTTGGAATATTTTAGAGCTCCCCCAAAATGTCACAAACCATGTTTCCAGGGGAGCTCATGTCACCACTAGGGGAGCTATAGCTCCCCGAGCTCCCCCTTATTTCGCACCCTGATTACGTACCTGTTGGACGTACCTCCCAGCATTCCTATGTAGAACGTGACATGCAATGTAACGTGGTCATTACTCCAAGTAAAGAAGCTAGTAAACTACAGTCCGTTTCTCCGTGTTTATTTGAGTAGCCTACTAACCACAGTAGGTACACAACAGTGGCGACGAGGTGGTTGGAAAGTGAACCCAGTCTCTGATATGACCGAACTTGTTTCGCGGGAACAACAAACTGTGACTCCGACGTGAGTAGTGAAAGTGAAAGTCCCGTTATACAGCGTGGCAAGATGGCTAGAATTGGATCAATTGACCCGTTTGACGGCGCGACGGATGACTGGGTCGAATATACTGAACGCATTTCACAGTATTTCAAGGCAAATGACATTGAGGATGACAAACATGTTGCAGTGTTGCTGAGTGCAATGGGAGGGAAATCATATGGCCTGTTGCGCAGCTTAACTGCCCCAGAAAAGCCTTCCGTAAAAACATTCCAGCAACTGGTGGAGGTAATGAAAGAACATTTATCCCCAAAACCACTACTAATTGCTGAACGTTTCAGATTCCATAGACGAAATCAACATGAGGGTGAATCCATAGTCAGTTACGTGGCTGAGCTGAAGAGACTCACTGAACATTGTGAATTTGCAAATGGACTGAATGATGCGTTGAGAGACCGTTTGGTATGTGGCATTCTTGGTCAGGCCATACGGAAGAGACTGCTAACAGAGGCCGGCCTCACGTTCAAAAGGGCAGTGGAAATCGCAGTCTCAATGGAAACAGCAGCCAGGGATGCTGTTGAAATGCAGACAGGAGTAAAGGCAGTAAATGTAAACAAAATGGCAACCGTCACACAAACAAGAGAGCAAGAACTGTGTTACAGGTGTGGGAGGGGCTCACATTCCCCATCACAGTGTAGGTTTAAAGACGAAGTCTGCAGACAATGTAACAAAACTGGACATATCCAGAGGGTGTGTCGCTCGGGAAAATCAAGAGTGAACAAAAATGAAAAAAAGACACAGTGGAGTGCGCAAAAGAACAGGAAAGTGCACAACATGGAGGAGGCTGCAGACGACGAGTCAGACGAGGAGAGTGAACATACCAATAGCTTGGATGTTTACCATGTCAAAGGAGGCGGCAGGGAAGCTATCTGGCTTGCACCACAGGTGAATGGCAAACAAGTACAAATGGAACTGGATACCGGCTCTGCAGTGTCAGTGATGGCACACATTGACTTTGTGAAGTATTTTGGAGACCAGAAGCTGAACCCATCATCTATCCTAAAAACATACACTGGAAAGAAAATCAAGCCCCTCGGAGTACTGCCTGTGGATGTACAACACAATGGTCAACAATGCATTTTGGACTTGTACGTCGTAAGAAGAGGAGGACCAGCGTTGTGGGGGCGAGACTGGCTGAGGAAGCTGCAGCTGGACTGGAAATCCATTAAGCGCCTGCAGGTGGCGCCAAACCCCACTCACAAGTCCACAGAGGTGAAACTGGAGAAAGTCTTGGATGCCGCAGCACCTGTATTCCAAGACGGCATCGGGACGTTAAAACACATCAAGGGAAAAATCGTTCTCCAAGACGGAGCCAACCCACGTTTCCACAAAGCACGCCCAGTTCCATACGCCATACGACAGAAAGTGGAAGCTGAGCTGGACCGCCTGGAAGCTGATGGGATCCTGTCCAAGGTAGACTGGAGTCCATGGGCCACACCCGTTGTCCCAGTAGCAAAGAAGTCCGGGGCAGTGAGGCTGTGTGGAGACTTCAAGATCACCATCAATCCTGTGCTACAAGCAGAACAATATCCATTACCCAGGATTGAGGACATCTTCGCAAACCTGGCCGGTGGAAAACGGTTCACCAAGGTGGACCTGGCTGAAGCCTATCTACAGATGGAGATAGAAGAAGACTCGAAGATGTTCCTGACGATAAACACTTTGAAAGGCCTGTACCGATACAACAGGCTGGTCTTCGGAGTGGCCTCTGCCCCGGCCATATGGCAGCGAGCCATGGATCAGGTGTTACAAGGGATTCCAGGCACACAGTACTACTTAGATGATATCATTGTGACGGGGGCCAACGATAACGAACACCTGGAGAACCTCCAGAAGGTCTTACAGAGACTTCAAGACTACGGACTCCGGGCCAGACGTGACAAGTGTGAGTTTTTTAAATCATGTATCACATACTGTGGCCACACCATCGATGCACAGGGCTTGCATAGATGCAAAGAGAAAATCGAGGCCGTCATGGAGGCTCCTCAGCCACAGGATGTACAGCAGCTGAGGTCGTTTCTCGGATTCATCAACTACTACAACCGGTTCATGCCTAACCTGTCCACGGTGCTCTACCCGTTGAACCAACTACTTCAGGCAGAACGGAAATGGAAATGGACCACAGAATGTGAACAGGCCTTCCAGGAAGTGAAGAAGCTTGTGACATCGGAGACAGTACTCACACACTATGACCCCTCCTTGCCTGTGAAGTTAGCATGCGACGCTTCGCCGTATGGTATAGGAGCCGTTATGTCACATGTGATGCGGGACGGAACCGAAAGACCAATAGCGTTCGCCTCACGCTCCCTGGCCCCGGCCGAGAAGAATTACTCTCAAATAGACAAGGAGGTGTTGGGCCTGGTCTGGGGCGTAAAACGGTTTAACCAGTACCTGTACGGCAGGGAGTTCATCCTGGTGACTGACCATCAACCGCTGGTCTCGATATTCAACCCCCAGAAGGCGATTCCCGTGACAGCTGCAGCACGGATGCAACGCTGGGCCCTGTTCCTAGGAGGGCACCGGTACAAGATCGAATTCAAGAGAACACTGCAACACGCCAACGCAGACGGGTTGTCCCGGCTGCCACTTGACACAGCAACAACGACAAAGGGGGACAAGGAACCGGTGGAGATGTTCACACTCATGCAACTCGAAAGCCTCCCGGTGACGGCGGAAATGATTGAGAGAGAGACCCGGAAAGATGCAACTCTCTCACAAGTGTACAGAGCAACACAGACTGGCTGGACAACCCACGAAGGGTCTCCCCTCACTCCCTATTACCGACGTAGGGACGAGCTCACCATTGACTCTGGATGCCTTATGTGGGGAATGAGGATCGTCATCCCCACCAAGCTCAGGTCCAGGGTGCTGGAAGAGCTACACAGTGGCCATCTGGGAGTGGTGAAGATGAAAGCACTCGCCAGGAGCTACGTCTGGTGGCCGGGGATTGACCAACAGATAGAACAGCTCGCCATGCATTGCTCTGGCTGCCAGCGTGTACAGAATGAGCCGACAGTTGCACCTCTCCATGCCTGGGAATGGCATGCATCGCCATGGCAACGTATCCACATTGATTTCGCCGGTCCATTCATGGGGACAACATTCCTAGTGGTGGTCGATGCATGTTCAAAGTGGCCAGAAGTGTTCACCATGAGCTCCACGACAACAGCCCACACGATCGACGTGTTGAGAAGCCTCTTTGCAAGAACTGGTATCCCCGAACAGTTGGTGAGTGACAATGGTCCTCAATTCACGGCTAATGAATTCCAGATGTTCCTGAAGCTCAATGGAATTCGCCACATAACATCAGCCCCCTATCATCCGGCTACCAACGGGCTCGCCGAGAGGTTCGTACAAACCCTAAAACAAGGTCTGCGAGCTATGGCAGATGCCTCTCTCTCTCTACGTCAGAAGCTGGCCAATGTCCTGTTTGCCTACCGTAACGCCACTCACGCTACTACCAACCGGACACCCGCCATGCTGTTCCTGGGACGTGGGTTACGCTCAAGACTGGACTTGCTTAAGCCAAATCTGCGGCGGACTGTAATGGATCGGCAGATCAGACAGGGTCTAAGGGCGCACGACAGGGAAACACGTAAACTAGAGATTGGACAGACTGTGCTGGGCAGGGATTACCGTGGAGAACACAAGTGGGTGCCCGGCATAATCAAAGAAAGACAAGGGCCCTTGTCCTACACTGTAGAAGTAGCTCCTGACACTGTCTGGCGACGCCACCTTGACCAACTACGGAGGTCAGAGGTACGCACTGCAGAAGAGGTGGTGGATCCTGCTGCACGTATCACCGCTGCTCAGGAGAGCCTGAGCCTGCCTACCTCCAACACTGCTCAGGAGAGCCTGGGCCTGCCGACCTCCGACCGTGAAACGGGGTGTCTGCCTAGCCCTGGTCGGCCCCTGACCCCACGCCTGGGTCTCCCTGCTGGTGGTGCGAGCCCGGGGGTCACACCCCCGGAGGAGAGACGTTATCCAACACGCACCCACAGACCTCCAGACAAACTATCTCTCTGAATAAGACACTAGTGTGTTTAGTTATCCGTTTAAAGCAAGGGTATTGTTAGTTATGTTCAACCTAGTAAATGCTATGGTGTTTAATGATGTTGTTATCTAGAAGGGGAGGAGTTGTAGAGTATTTGGGTTTCCATCTATTGCTCTAGCATTGTTTATTCTACCTGGCCTGAGTACGTTACGTCACTACGTTATTACGTACCTGTTGGACGTACCTCCCAGCATTCCTATGTAGAACGTGACATGCAATGTAACGTGGTCATTACTCCAAGTAAAGAAGCTAGTAAACTACAGTCCGTTTCTCCGTGTTTATTTGAGTAGCCTACTAACCACAGTAGGTACACAACACTATACCTCATTGTATTGTGAAACAAACAGAAACCAACATGCTCAGCTGAGCCAGTCTGGATGTTCTGCCAGAGAAACGCATGTTTGTTGAGTCTCTAGAGGAGATGAACTGACAAATCCCGAGTTGCCTGATCGCCTGATTTATTTCAATCGCCGATATACTAATCCATGTTAGTGGAACGGCCCCCAGGTTGATACAGAGAATATTGTCCGAACCGTCAGTGAGGTTCTAGTGGCTCTATCCACTGTATATAGGCCTGTCCCTGGACAGTCTGGACGGATTGATGGCAGCTGCTGGACTGAAAAAATCAGGTGTAGTGCTGAGGCACAAATATGTACATTTCAAGCCTGCAAACTGCGACACTTTAAATAAATGTGCAATAACACTATGTGCAATATGACAACCCTAGTCGTCTATCTGTACAGTATAGTATAGTGGATAGTGTACATAGCCTTTATTTATGTAAACCAGCTCCTTCCCTTCTTGCACCAGGGGAGCCACCCCTCCTAAATTTCGTTGTTTGGTACCTGTACTGTAGCAATGACAATAAAGACCATTCATTCATTCAGTCTCTCACCTCCACTTCCTGTGGGAGGAAGCTCACTGTAGAGGTCACATGCAGAGTGCTAGTCACTCCAACCAATCACCTTGGGGAAGGTGTGAGACAGGAGCCAATCACTGCCTTAGAAGGGTATCACCTGGTCTGGGTGAATGAGTGCACAGAGAATGTGGGCCTATGTGAGTGTTCTCGCAGGAGAAGCCAGCTAGAGCGGATTCTCAGGCTCTGCTGGTGGATGTGATCTCACTGGCTTGGAAACACTCATGGCTAGCGAATGAGTGCAATGTGTGAGCTGGAGTACATCTCCAGAACCCAATTCAGACTACTCTCCCCCCACTTTTATGGAAACATGAATACCGTTACACACACACAGTGTTTTCGACCTGGGGCCGGTTGCATAAAGATAGACTAAGCCTTAGACTAGTCTTGTATTCTCAGGTTAGTGTTTTCTAACCAGTCTAATTAAGACTGCCTGTTGCATAAAAAATAAGACCGACTTATTTTGAGGTTAGAAAGTTAGCCACCTTCCCCCCCCGGCTAAGCTTGACTTAAGAGCTGTGTTGCTATGGGAACGAGTCAACCTTAAGTGTCAGTTGGAAAGGTGTTTTAATGCAAAACGACTGACGAGCCTGCACACACACACATCCATTGTGTATGATTTAGCTACGATTAACGTTACTCGTAGCTGGCAAGCCCATGGTTTATGGAGCAGTTTGGTTTTGTTTGTCAAGTAGCTAGCTAGCCCCACAGTTCAATCTAGGCGTCAGTTATGGGGCTAGTAGCTAGCTAACACTGTAACTCCAGTGTGGTAAACTATGGAAACAGGTAACAGGTAACTGTGGTGTTATGTTAATATATGGTGTGACGCTTATGCTGTAGACCAATGGGAATGAGTTGGGGATACAGGGGAGAGCATGCGCAGTGGGAAAGCGGGCAGAGTGGAATGAATGGTGGAACTGGATGGTTAATAAAGTACGTGGTATATAGTTAACAGTTGTCTCACGCGTTTACTTACGAAACACGACAGTAACTATGGTAACAGGTAACAGAAGAACATGGTCAGGTAACATTCAAAGTGCCATTTACCTGTTCACTGTTCATTGTGCTGTTGATGGGTGGGGAGCTGATCACAGTTGTCCTTATTAGCATATCTCCCAGAATGCCTCACTCTATACCTCATTGTATTGTGAAACAAACAGAAACCAACATACTCAGCTGAGCCAGTCTGAATGTTCTGCCAGAGAAACGCATGTTTGTTGAGTCTCTGGAGGAGATGAACTGACCAGGGGGCCGTTCCACTAACATGGATTAGTATATCGGCGATTGAAATAAATCAGGCGATCAGGCAACTCGGGATTGGAATTCAAGCCTCAGGTGATTCCTCGAACGAGGATCAGGCTTGTGTCATGAGTGTTCACAGAACACCGGCTTACAAATCTTCGATATGGGCGCGTGCACGCAGACATAAAGAGCCCCGAAGAGTCGATCTGTCGAAATGAAGATACTCCACTCTGCAGGGGTTCTACATTTGCGCAGCATTCCGAATTATTGATCTTTATGAAGACGGGAAAATAAGATGTAAAATAGTGCAATACTGCCGCAATTAACAAGGCGAGGGAAATGGTTTGGCAAGAAATTGCTGACCGATCAAATGCATAGGTCATACTAGCCCCAGTTATTGTTATATGTTCATATTTTAATAAATGCATTTTACTACTGTGGTAATATCAGCAGCAGGCTATAAACCGTCATAACCAGGGGTGCACATAACTGGTGCGCCAGTGCGCATGCGTCGCCAAAATGCATGCTGCGCGGCAGATCAGCCGCATGGAGGCGCTTTTGCGCACCCAAATTTTTTTTTTTTTTTTTTTTAAAAGGCCCACATCCTCTACCATGGTTGAAATTGAGGACAGTGATAATTTACAGCAGTCAAGAGAGCAGTGATGATGACGATTAAGCTTGTAGCATAAATAAATGCTTAGGCTGTAACTTTTTGTTGAAAAGTTGATTTCAGTGTTTACAGAACAGAGCAGTGCTTAAAGAGATGTCCGTTTATTTCAGTGTGTTTAAAGAACAGACATTCAGTTAGTGCTTAAAGAGATGTCAGTTGATTTCATTGTGTTTAAAGGAGTCTGACAGACTTTCATGCAAGAGCAGTCATTTGATTTTGCATTTGTTTATTTTGTTTTGCACACAATCATTTGTTCGTTCATCTTTAATTATGAATAAATGTCGTTTTGCTAATATAAGTTATCCATGTATCCCTTTTTCATCCATCCTGTGGGACGGGTCGTGACTCGCGAGCTCGGGGAGCACCAAGCAGCATCCCTAGGTGCTCCTCTGAGCACTGGCCCCAAAAAGTTATGTGCACCCCTGGTCATAACGCCACAATGGCCTAGTGGTATCGACCGCTGCCATAGTATCTATTTGTACGTTTTAGACGGTGGTTCAAATCCTTCTTCGGACACACTTTTTACTGCATTTCGTTGTCTGAATCTAATCTAAAATCTCATCTAAAAAAGTATGTAGGCTATAAAATTATGGTGCAGGCTAATTTACAAGAACTGACACGATTACAATGGTGTTTGAAGCCTTTGCATGAAATCTTCGGTTAAATGTAAAAAAATAAAAATAATCACTTAGTCAAGTCTCAAACTCTCAACCTTCAGAACTCTAGCTGGTTGCCTTAACCACTGCGCCAGCCAGACCGCTGTGTCAAAACCAATGCAAGTTGATAGACATATTTTTATTTATTTTTTTACACTTTTTAATTTATCCATCGATCTATCTATCTATCACACTTTCAAAATATCAGGTTATCTATCACACAATCAAACTATCTATCTATCGATCGATCACACTTTCAAATTATCAAATTATCTATCTATCTATCTCGTAAAAAGTGGGAAGTAATATTTCCTAAAAGACACCTGATGGAACTGTCGTTCGGGATGTAGTTTCCGCCTGTGAGACAATTTTGACGCACACATTACTTTAGCCAGGCTAATTATATCTGACTCAGAAGGATATGTTGCATAGCAACCAAACAGCGAATTATTTGAGCCACATTGATGGCACCGAACGCAAGCTAACATTATCGCCGATTAGAACTTTATCGAGGCTTAGAACATAATCTCGCATAGTGGAACGGACCCCAGGTTGATACAGAGAATATTGTCCAAACCGTCAGTGAGGTTCTAGTGGCTCCATCCACTGTATATAGACCTGTCTCTCACCTCCACTTCCTGTGGGAGGAAGCTCACTGTAGAGGTCACATTCAGAGTGCTAGTCACTCCAACCAATCACCTTGGGGAAGGTCTGAGACAGGAGCCAATCACTGCCCTAGCAGGGTATCACCTGATCTGGGTGAATGAGTGCACAGAGAATGTGGGCCTATGTGAGTGTTCTCGCAGGAGAAGCCAGCTAGAGCGGTGGATGTGATCTCACTGGCTTGGAAACACTCATGGCTAGCGAATGAGTGCAATGTGTGAGCTGGAGTACATCTCCAGAACCCAATTCAGACTACTCTCCCCCCACTTTTATGGAAACATGAATACTGTTACACAAACACAGTGTTTTCGACCTGGGGCCGGTTGCATAAAGATAGATTAAGACTGGTCTAAGCCTTAGACTAGTCTTGTATTCTCAGGTTAGACCAGTCTAATTAAGACTGCCTGTTGCATAAAAAATAAGACCGACTTATTTTGAGGTTAGAAAGTTAGCCACCTTCCCCCCCCGGCTAAGCTTGACTTAAGAGCTGTGTTGCTATGGGAACGAGTCAACCTTAAGTGTCAGTTGGAAAGGTGTTTTAATGCAAAACGACTGACGAGCCTGCACACAAACACATCCATTGTGTATGATTTAGCTACGATTAACGTTACTCGTAGCTGGCAAGCCCATGGTTTATGGAGCAGTTTGGTTTTGTTTGTCAAGTAGCTAGCTAGCCCCACAGTTCAATCTAGGCGTCAGTTATGGGGCTAGTAGCTAGCTAACACTGTAACTCCAGCGTGGTAAACTATGGAAACAGGTAACAGGTAACTATGGTAACAGGTAACAGGTAACAGAAGAACATGGTCAGGTAACATTCAAAGTGCCATTTACCTGTTCACTGTTCATTGTGCTGTTGATGGGTGGGGAGCTGATCACAGTTGTCCTTATTAGCATATCTCCCAGAATGCCTCACTCTATACCTCATTGTATTGTGAAACAAACAGAAACCAACATGCTCAGCTGAGCCAGTCTGGATGTTCTGCCAGAGAAACGCATGTTTGTTGAGTCTCTGGAGGAGATGAACTGACCAGGGGGCCGTTCCACTAACATGGATTAGTATATCGGCGATTGAAATAAATCAGGCGATCAGGCAACTCGGGATTGGAATTCAAGCCTCAGGTGATTCCTCGAACGAGGATCAGGCTTGTGTCATGAGTGTTCACAGAACACCGGCTTACAAATCTTCGATATGGGCGCGTGCACGCAGACATAAAGAGCCCCGAAGAGTCGATCTGTCGAAATGAAGATACTCCACTCTGCAGGGGTTCTACATTTGCGCAGCATTCCGAATTATTGATCTTTATGAAGACGGAAAAATAAGATGTAAAATAGTGCAATACTGCCGCAATTAACAAGGCGAGGTAAATGGTTTGGCAAGAAATTGCTGACCGATCAAATGCATAGGTCATACTAGCCCCAGTTATTGTTATATGTTCATATTTTAATAAATGCATTTTACTACTGTGGTAATATCAGCAGCAGGCTATAAACCGTCATAACGCCACAATGGCCTAGTGGTATCGACCGCTGCCATAGTATCTATTTGTACGTTTTAGACGGTGGTTCAAATCCTTCTTCGGACACACTTTTTACTGCATTTCGTTGTCTGAATCTAATCTAAAATCTCATCTAAAAAAGTATGTAGGCTATAAAATTATGGTGCAGGCTAATTTACAAGAACTGACACGATTACAATGGAGTTTGAAGCCTTTGCATGAAATCTTCGGTTAAATGTAAAAAAAAATTAAAAATCACTTAGTCAAGTCTCGAACTCTCAACCTTCAGAACTCTAGCTGGTTGCCTTAACCACTGCGCCAGCCAGACCGCTGTGTCAAAACCAATGCAAGTTCATAGACATACTTTTTATTTTATTTTATTTTTTTACACTTTTTAATTTATTTATCCATCGATCTATCTATCTATCACACTTTCAAAATATCAGGTTATCTATCACACAATCAAACTATCTATCTATCGATCGATCACACTTTCAAATTATCAAATTATCTATCTATCTATCTCGTAAAAAGTGGGAACTAATATTTCCTAAAAGACACCTGATGGAACTGTCGTTCGGGATGTAGTTTCCGCCTGTGAGACAATTTTGACGCACACATTACTTTAGCCAGTCTTTTAGCCTGCTCGCAACCAGGCTAATTATATCTGACTCAGAAGGATATGTTGCATAGCAACCAAACAGCGAATTATTTGAGCCACATTGATGGCACCGAACGCAAGCTAACATTATCGCCGATTAGAACTTTATCGAGGCTTAGAACATAATCTCGCATAGTGGAACGGACCCCAGGTTGATACAGAGAATATTGTCTAAACCGTCAGTGAGGTTCTAGTGGCTCCATCCACTGTATATAGACCTGTCTCTCACCTCCACTTCCTGTGGGAGGAAGCTCACTATAGAGGTCACATGCAGAGTGCTAGTCACTCCAACCAATCACCTTGGGGAAGGTCTGAGACAGGAGCCAATCACTGCCCTAGCAGGGTATCACCTGATCTGGGTGAATGAGTGCACAGAGAATGTGGGCCTATGTGAGTGTTCTCGCAGGAGAAGCCAGCGGTGGATGTGATCTCACTGGCTTGGAAACACTCATGGCTAGCGAATGAGTGCAATGTGTGAGCTGGAGTACATCTCCAGAACCCAATTCAGACTACTCTTCCCCCACTTTTATGGAAACATGAATACCGTTACACAAACACAGTGTTTTCGACCTGGGGCCGGTTGCATAAAGATAGATTAAGACTGGTCTAAGCCTTACAGGGCTCTACGCTAACCTTTTTCACTAGGAGCACATGTGCTCCTAAATGAAAAATGTTAGGGGCACACAAAGAAATTTAGGAGCACAGTGAAAAATGTAATTATAACACATTTTTATTAGTGATTTTGCAATTTTTGCACCCAAATCACACATTGGCCCATGCCTACAGCCCTACTAGACGCAGAGTTGATGGCATTGTATTATGGTAACTAGCTGTGTCAAGTTCTCCTGGTTAGCAGCATGTTCATTCATTCATCCATGTCATGCCTGTCAGCTAGCAGCTAGCAGCCCAGCCAGGCTTTAGGGCTAGGTCTGTCAGCTAGCAGCCCAGCCAGGCCATGCAGAGGTCTGTCTCCATGCTGCCCACCTCCCTGCTGCTGGGTCAGGCTACATCAGTCACACACGGTGGCCAGACAACTCCACATCTAGGGGTATTAAACTACCCCACATCCAGATGACCAGTCCCCAGCCCCATGCTGCCCGGGGTGGTGACATGTGGAGGTGGCCAGCCCAGCACGGTGCCTCTGCGGCGGCTAGCTGTTAGCACACCACCATCCCCGGGGGTCCCACCTCTCTGCCACACTCAAGTACAACATGTTGCATTTTCATGCCATTAGGCAACTTGCTTCCTAGGGTTTCCTAGGATTAGAGATGCATTTGGACTTCTGGAGTACCTCCACTACTTTCAATGGGTTCTGAAGGTCTGAGAGCTTTCTACTTTCTACCCTGGGTAGTTAACCCTGGTTGTAACCTTGGGTTCAAATCTGGAGTGTGTGGGACCAAATCTGTAGATGTGGTGAGCTAATGAAGCTAATGAAGCTTGAGATGAGAAAAGGGCGCTTGTCTCTTTAAGGCCCAAAAGGGAGTTAGCGATTAGCGATGTTAGCTTAGCGCCAGTTTAACAGAAGTAACTTCACTTTTAACATGACTTCCCGTGGTCGTAGCGGGCTGGCTGACGGCTTAAAATGTGGCCACACGGTTCGCGCAGATTTATTTTTAGAATTAAAAAAAAAAAAAATAATAATAAATTAAATAAATTCTGTACTCGCACGTGTGCTCGTGAATTTATTTCTCTAGTCGCACAGATGTATTTTTAGTCGCAAATGCGAGTGAAATGGTCGCACTGTAGAGCCCTGCCTTAGACTAGTCTTGTATTCTCAGGTTAGACCAGTCTAATTTAAGACTGCCTGTTGCATAACAAATAAGACAGACTTATTTTGAGGTTAGAAAGTTAGCCACCTTCCCCCCCCGGCTAAGCTTGACTTAAGAGCTGTGTTGCTATGGGAACGAGTCAACCTTAAGTGTCAGTTGGAAAGGTGTTTTAATGCAAAACGACTGACGACAAACTGCACACAAACACATCCATTGTGTATGATTTAGCTACGATTAACGTTACTCGTAGCTGGCAAGCCCATGGTTTATGGAGCAGTTTGGTTTTGTTTGTCAAGTAGCTAGCTAGCCCCTCAGTTCAATCTAGGTGTCAGTTATGGGGCTAGTAGCTAGCTAACACTGTAACTCCAGCGCGGTAAACTATGGAAACAGTGTAACAGGTAACAGGTAACAGGTAACAGAAGAACATCGTCAGGTAACATTCAAAGTGCCATTTACCTGTTCAATGTTCATTGTGCTGATGATTGATTGGAAGCTGATCACAGTTGCCCTGATTAGCATATCTCCCAGAATGCCTCACTCTATACCTCATTGTATTGTGAAACAAACAGAAACCAACATGCTCAGCTGAGCCAGTCTGGATGTTCTGCCAGAGAAACGCATGTTTGTTGAGTCTCTAGAGGAGATGAACTGACCAGGTTGATACAGAGAATATTGTCCAAACCGTCAGTAAGGTTCTAGTGGCTCCATCCACTGTATATAGGCCTGTCTCTCACCTCCACTCCCTGTGGGAGGAAGCTCACTGTAGAGGTCACATGCTGAGTGCTAGTCACTCCAACCAATCACCTTGGGGAAGGTCTGAGACAGGAGCCAATCACTGCCCTAGCAGGGTATCACCTGGTCTGGGTGAATGAGTGCACAGAGAATGTGGGCCTATGTGAGTGTTCTCGCAGGAGAAGCCAGCTAGAGCGCATTCTCAGCTCTGCTGGTGGATGTGATCTCACTGGCTTGGAAACACTCATGGCTAGCGAATGAGTGCAATGTGTGAGCTGGGGTACATCTCCAGAACCCAATTCAGACTACTCTCCCCCCACTTTTATGGAAACATGAATACCGTTACACACACACAGTGTTTTCGACCTGGGGCCGGTTGCATAAAGATAGATTGACGCCGGGTGCACACCGCGGACCGTGACCCACCGTTCTGGCGCAACCTGATGGGATGGACTTGACGTACTTCAACGTGCGATGCAGACGCAACAACTCTACTCGTGTTGCTAGCGAAGTTTCCCACAGAAGTGGGGGAAAAAACGTCAGATCAGATATATAAACGGGTTATTTTGATAAACTGGACACAATTTGTGAATATATATGGTTACTTTCTCGCCTGAAAACATATAAAAACTTCATAAAATGACATATTAACACTTGTAGAGCCAAATTACTGATTTTAGCCAATGGCGGCCAAAATTTAGGATTTAAAATCTGAGGCGAGAGCTCCGGGCAGGGTTCGAGTTATAAGATGAACTCTGTGGGGGTCTCCAAAATAACAGTGCGAAATGTTCTCATGCACGCGCGAATCATGCCCACACAGCGATGGGACTTACAAGTTTTAATTAGCTATAGGCAGTAGCGGATTAAGGTGGTCAGTGGCCCTAGGCTACTCCTTTGTGTGAGGACCCCCCGCCCCCATACACAAGCCTCCCCCCTCCCCAAAATATACAACTCACGAGCACCCTGCACACACACACCACTCATAATGCTTTACCATAAAACACCTAAACACTTTAATAACACAATAACACAACAGTGTTAATAATGCAAAGAATAAAAAAAAGGTTCAGTGCATTCAGTTCTGTCTCTATTGCTCTCCTCTCCCGTTGTCTCTCTGTTACTGTCCTGTTGTCTGTCTCTCTGTTGCTGTCCTGTTGTCCGTCTCTCTGTTGCTCCCCTCAGCTCTAAATGACAGAAATGAATTAGCTAATTAGTTGGCATGTAAACATATAGTTAGGGTTGGGTACAGTAACAGTTTAGGTTAGTACACTAGGTTAGTAAAAAGTAAAAGCCACCTTACCTTTACGGAGACAAGATAGACCAAAGTGGTCTGTTTTCAGTAGGCTGCGGTCGCGGTCCTGGAACCCATGATGCTGACGTCCGATGTCCTTTCTTTATCCAAGATTGGATGAACGGGAGGGGGTCAAATTTGTCGATCGGAGGCCCATTTAAGTCCACGAACAACAATGCGGTAAGGCTCCTGGCTTGCAGCCGGTTCCTGTTCTGACTGTCAGTGTCATTGCATCCAGAAAAGCCCCTCTCACACTCTGCAGAGGTCGGAAGAAAAGTGTTGCTCGCCACTATAAGTCTTTTCAAGGTTTTACCCTGCTGTTCCTTGTCTTGTAATTTCCAGTCTCTGAACTCACTGACAGCATCACTCGAAGGCTCTCCGAGAAGTTTAGCA
Source organism: Nansenia antarctica (assembly GCF_963989245.1). Lineage (NCBI taxonomy): Eukaryota > Metazoa > Chordata > Actinopteri > Argentiniformes > Microstomatidae > Nansenia > Nansenia antarctica. The sequence goes on along the minus strand of NC_137688.1, from coordinate 70,217,586 downwards.
AACTTCCCCACCTCACGCTCTCCAAATAGAACAAGTTCTGCCCTCTCTTTTGGCCAGAAGTGCTGATCCAGAGGCTTCAACATGCTTACCAGCTCACTGTCAGGGAGACGCTTGGTGAGATTATCAATAATTGACTGGTAAAATTGGGACTTGTTTATTTTACGTTGCGTTTCGGTGAGAGCAACCTCTTTGAACTGACCGCTGGTTATGGCCATTTTGACTTTCATTTCTGTTTTCCCTCCCTGGTCCTTCATGGCAGAGAGCACCTCGATCGTTTGGTGAATGTGGCGGCTTGCATCAATCAGGGATGTGTCGCGTTTCTGTAGTTTCAGGGAGAGACTTTGTAGTTCACGTAACACGTCTTTCATTGTCGCTAAATCAGAGAGAAATCCAGTGGATGTCAGATGCTTACGTAAACCAGTGTACTTGGCCTTCTCCATACCGGAACGTGAGCCATCTTCACTAGCTGATTTAAAGTGACGTGCTAACACTGGAAAATCCTTCAGCACAGCTTTGACAGTGTTGAAACTGCTGGACACCCATCTTATTGTAAACACTTTCCCTATTTTCAGTATCTGCAGGTTCAGTTCCGCAGCTGCTTCCTGTAATTCCCTTGCATTTTTCGAGGACTGGTGGTAAAGAGCATAGAGTTTTGAGAGGAAAAACTCTAAATGATTACAGCCAGTCACCTCCTTCAATGAGTCATTCACCGCTAATTCTAACCGATGCGCGAGACAGTGAACTGCCTGCAGCCGAGGGAAGTCCCGTTTCAGTCTAGCTATGAGTCCATTCACTCTCCCTGTTAGCACGGCCGCCCCATCTGTGGCTATGCTAATTAGGTTTTTCCGAAGAAATTCGTCATCCATTCCCGCTGATCGAAGGCTGTTTTTCAGTGCATTGCACAGGGACTCGGCATCTGTGCCCTGGTCAAGTTCAACTATGTCAAAAAACACATTGTCCACATCTCCATTTCCAGTGACATCGCATCTGACATAAATAATCATGTACGCTCGTCCATGAATTGTGCTTTCATCTATTGTTATGCTAATACTCGAATTAAGTGATTTGACATTAGAAATGAATTTATTTTTCTTCTCCTGTGCAATGTGCTCTACAATCTGGGCACATGAATGATCTGATCGGTGAGTAGGGCCGACTATCGCGCCATTCATCTCATTAAGCTTCATGATTGGATTCAGTTTTGTATATGGCATCCTTTCTTTAGCCACAGTATAGGCTGCCCTGAACGAACTTGCTGTCTCCTTGTACATAATGGAAGTGAGTGCTGCTACGTTCTTAGGAAGCACTTCCTTTTGTTTAAGCTCTGCTATTTCAACAGCTCGTTTATGAGCATGACTGTCGCGGTGTATATAAATCTTTTTCCGCAACTGCTTTTGAACGGGGCTACTTACTGTCCCATTGATCCAGGCATCCGCCAAATGCACTCCCCACTTTTTCTCTGAAAGTAAAAGAGTCTTTGCCTCTTTACAGGCAAGGCATCCAAGGCCATCCTCATTTGCAAATAGCCAGGGGTTTCTTTTTTTCCAGGATCTCCACTGATCTTCTCCCCAGTTCTGTGGCGTTGCCTCCCCTACCTCTTCATTCTGCCCCTCATCTGAACTGTGTGTGGGTGTTGCGCGTTCAGGCCTGGTAGCAGAGTCCTCAGTAGTAGCAGCAGTAGTAGCAGTAACAGTAGTAGCAGCAGGGCTAACGTTAGGTGTCATAGCAGGTTTCTTTGATAAAAACCCGAAATGTTCTAGGCTTGATGACGGCAGCAGTGGCCTTTTTTTGGGCGGCATGGTAGCTACTGTATAATATACTCCTGTATAACTAATGAATGAATGTTTGCTTCTCAATAATAGGCTAGGTGCACGATCTCACTACTTCCTGAAAGGCAACTGGTGTCTCACTCTATTGGTTTAATTGATTAATCAGCTGTGCACTGTGTGTTCCAACGGTTTACCGCACAGCTGATTAATCAACCTTTTGCTGTTGCACAATATTCTACTGCGCCCCATGGTGTCTTGGTGGTGAAGTGCAGGCAGTCAAAGGCATACTGTCATTCACAGGAGATTAATGGTGCGCGTAGTTCTTTTGGAAAACGTGTTTATTTTACAATATTTATAATATAAATTAAATAATATTCATTACATTGACATTTTGATCAAATAATAGTTGTGGTAATGTATTATTAGCGACCCCCACAGATTTTTGATTTTACTGCCTTCATGGGAGCTCAGAGAGACTCAGACCATCTCTATGGGAGCTCAGCTCCCATTGGCTCCCACATAACTCGAACCCTGCCAAGAAACTACTTCCGGTTTACTTCCGGATCCAACGCAACGCAGAAAGCTGAAATTTGTTGACTGATTGCCGCACCCTGACGGTCAAGAAACGCAATGCAGAGCAAGGCAACTGATCAACGCAACGGCCCCATTGAGATGAATGACTTCCGGTGCAACGCAATGGCCCTGTGTGCACGCAGCGGACTGGTCTAAGCCTTAGACTAGTCTTGTATTCTCAGGTTAGACCAGTCTAATTTAAGACTGCCTGTTGCATAAAAAATAAGACCGACTTATTTTGAGGTTAGAAAGTTAGCCACCTTCCCCCCCCGGCTAAGCTTGACTTAAGAGCTGTGTTGCTATGGGAACGAGTCAACCTTAAGTGTCAGTTGGAAAGGTGTTTTAATGCAAAACGACTGATGAGCCTGCACACAAACACATCCATTGTGTATGATTTAGCTACGATTAACGTTACTCGTAGCTGGCAAGCCCATGGTTTATGGAGCAGTTTGGTTTTGTTTGTCAAGTAGCTAGCTAGCCCCACAGTTCAATCTAGGCGTCAGTTATGGGGCTAGTAGCTAGCTAACACTGTAACTCCAGCGCGGTAAACTATGGAAACAGGTAACAGGTAACAGAAGAACATTGTCAGGTAACATTCAAAGTGCCATTTGCCTGTTCAATGTTCATTGTGCTGATGATTGATTGGAAGCTGATCACAGTTGCCCTGATTAGCATATCTCCCAGAATGCCTCACTCTATACCTCATTGTATTGTAAAAACAAACAGAAACCAACATGCTCAGTTGAGCCAGTCTGGATGTTCTGCCAGAGAAACGCATGTTTGTTGAGTCTCTAGAGGAGATGAACTGACCAGGTTGATACAGAGAATATTGTCCAAACCGTCAGTAAGGTTCTAGTGGCTCCATCCACTGTATATAGGCCTGTCTCTCACCTCCACTCCCTGTGGGAGGAAGCTCACTGTAGAGGTCACATGCTGAGTGCTAGTCACTCCAACCAATCACCTTGGGGAAGGTCTGAGACAGGAGCCAATCACTGCCCTAGCAGGGTATCACCTGGTCTTGGTGAATGAGTGCACAGAGAATGTGGGCCTATGTGAGTGTTCTCGCAGGAGAAGCCAGCTAGAGCGCATTCTCAGCTCTGCTGGTGGATGTGATCTCACTGGCTTGGAAACACTCATGGCTAGCGAATGAGTGCAATGTGTGAGCTGGGGTACATCTCCAGAACCCAATTCAGACTACTCTCCCCCCACTTTTATGGAAACATGAATACCGTTACACACACACAGTGTTTTCGACCTGGGGCCGGTTGCATAAAGATAGATTGACGCCGGGTGCACACCGCGGACCGTGACCCACCGTTCTGGCGCAACCTGATGGGATGGACTTGACGTACTTCAACGTGCGATGCAGACGCAACAACTCTACTCGTGTTGCTAGCGAAGTTTCCCACAGAAGTGGGGGAAAAAACGTCAGATCAGATATATAAACGGGTTATTTTGATAAACTGGACACAATTTGTGAATATATATGGTTACTTTCTCGCCTGAAAACATATAAAAACTTCATAAAATGACATATTAACACTTGTAGAGCCAAATTACAGATTTTAGCCAATGGCGGCCAAAATTTAGGATTTAAAATCTGAGGCGAGAGCTCCGGGCAAGAAACTACTTCCGGTTTACTTCCGGATCCAACGCAACGCAGAAAGCTGAAATTTGTTGACTGATTGCCGCACCCTGACGGTCAAGAAACGCAATGCAGAGCAAGGCAACTGATCAACGCAACGGCCCCATTGAGATGAATGACTTCCGGTGCAACGCAATGGCCCTGTGTGCACGCAGCGGACTGGTCTAAGCCTTAGACTAGTCTTGTATTCTCAGGTTAGACCAGTCTAATTTAAGACTGCCGGTTGCATAAAAAATAAGACCGACTTATTTTGAGGTTAGAAAGTTAGCCACCTTCCCCCCCCGGCTAAGCTTGACTTAAGAGCTGTGTTGCTATGGGAACGAGTCAACCTTAAGTGTCAATTGGAAAGGTGTTTTAATGCAAAACGACTGACGAGCCTGCACACAAACACATCCATTGTGTATGATTTAGCTACGATTAACGTTACTCGTAGCTGGCAAGCCCATGGTTTATGGAGCAGTTTGGTTTTGTTTGTCAAGTAGCTAGCTAGCCCCACAGTTCAATCTAGGCATCAGTTATGGGGCTAGTAGCTAGCTAACACTGTAACTCCAGCGCGGTAAACTATGGAAACAGGTAACAGGTAACTATGGTAACAGGTAACAGAAGAACATCGTCAGGTAACATTCAAAGTGCCATTTACCTGTTACCTGTGCTGGTGATTGATTGGAAGCTGATCACAGTTGCCCTGATTAGCATATCTCCCAGAATGCCTCACTCTATACCTCATTGTATTGTGAAACAAACAGAAACCAACATGCTCAGCTGAGCCAGTCTGGATGTTCTGCCAGAAAAACGCATGTCTGTTGAGTCTCTAGAGGAGATGAACTGACCAGGTTGATACAGAGAATCTTGTCCAAACCGTCAATGAGGTTCTAGTGGCTCCATCCACTGTATATAGGCCTGTCTCTCACCTGCACTTTCTGTGGGAGGAAGCTCACTGTAGAGGTCACATGCAGAGTGCTAGTCACTCCAACCAATCACCTTGGGGAAGGTCTGAGACAAGAGCCAATCACTGCCCTAGCAGGGTATCACCTGGTCTGGGTGAATGAGTGCACAGAGAATGTGGGCCTATGTGAGTGTTCTCGCAGGAGAAGCCAGCTAGAGCGGATTCTTAGCTCTGCTGGTGGATGTGATCTCACTGGCTTGGAAACACTCATGGCTAGCGAATGAGTGCAATGTGTGAGCTGGAGTACATCTCCAGAACCCAATTCAGACTACTCTCCCCCCACTTTTATGGAAACATGAATACCGTTACACACACACAGTGTTTTCGACCTGGGTCCGGTTGCATAAAGATAGATTAAGACTGGTCTAAGCCTTGTCTTGTCTTGTATTCTCAGGTTAGACCAGTCTAATTAAGACTGCCTGTTGCATAAAAAATAAGACCGACTTATTTTGAGGTTAGAAAGTTAGCCACCTTCCCCCCCCGGCTAAGCTTGACTTAAGAGCTGTGTTGCTATGGGAACGAGTCAACCTTAAGTGTCAGTTGGAAAGGTGTTTTAATGCAAAACGACTGACGAGCCTGCACACAAACACATCCATTGTGTATGATTTAGCTACGATTAACGTTACTCGTAGCTGGCAAGCCCATGGTTTATGGAGCAGTTTGGTTTTGTTTGTCAAGTAGCTAGCTAGCCCCTCAGTTCAATCTAGGTGTCAGTTATGGGGCTAGTAGCTAGCTAACACTGTAACTCCAGCGCGGTAAACTATGGAAACAGTGTAACAGGTAACAGGTAACAGGTAACAGAAGAACATCGTCAGGTAACATTCAAAGTGCCATTTACCTGTTCAATGTTCATTGTGCTGATGATTGATTGGAAGCTGATCACAGTTGCCCTGATTAGCATATCTCCCAGAATGCCTCACTCTATACCTCATTGTATTGTGAAACAAACAGAAACCAACATGCTCAGCTGAGCCAGTCTGGATGTTCTGCCAGAAAAACGCATGTCTGTTGAGTCTCTAGAGGAGATGAACTGACCAGGTTGATACAGAGAATCTTGTCCAAACCGTAAGTGAGGTTCTAGTGGCTCCATCCACCTCACCATCATCATCATCATCATTATCACCATCATCATCATCATCACCATCATCATCACTATCAGTATCATCACCATCATCATCATCACCATCATCATCATCATCACCATCATCATCATCACCATTATCATCATCATCATCATCATCACCATCATCATCATCACCATCATCATCATCACCATTATCATCATCATCATCATCATCATCATAGAGCAGGCAGCTCACATTTTCATTTATTTAATTTTATTTTTCGTTAGATCATCAGACATGTAGAACCCTAGTCCCTGGACCCAATACTGTTAACTGTACATAATTTACTACCATCCATCTCTCGTACTCTATCACTACCACTATCACTCTCTATACCTAAACTACTACTTGCACTTCTGGTTAGATGCTAAACTGCATTTCGTTGTCTGGTACTTTTGTACTCTGCAATGACAATCAAGTTTAATGCAATCTAATCTAATGTAATCTAATCTAATTGTATCACCTTGGCAACTGCATTTGTTGTCTGTGTTTCCCTTTGCTCCTTTGAGTGTATCTGTCTTTGGCTATCTTTCCTTTCTCTCTCTGTGTCAACAAGTATCGAAAATAACCTAAATAACCTGATTGTCTTTTGGTGTCCTTGGTTTCTTAGAAAACAAGAGATGTGTTTTGCCGACCGTGCATGTGGGGAGGTAACAACAAACAAGACCGTAAGTAGAGAACGTTGAACGTTGCATCACTGCGATGATTGTTTAACTGAAAGGTTGGTTTTCATCCCTTTGCTTCACAAGCATCATTCATCATCGTCATACCACAGAGAGGGACATCACTCCTGGTTAAAAACCTAACAAATACATTTGCATAATCAACATATGTGACACGTTCTAGTCTTTCGGTCCGCATGTCGGCAACCAATCAAAATGTTATTTTCTTTTGAAACACAGAACTACGTTTCAATGTGGTTGAGAATCACAAAACACACTCGCTAGTCAAGCCAAAACACTGCAATAACGCAATGGATTGGGTGAGTAATCCCCACTGCTACCTAGTTAACTAGAACACTACTTTACATTGTACGTTTGTGAGCAGGCTCACAAAACAAGCTGTGTTAGTTGACTAGTGATGCGTCGTTGATTTTCGACAACGCAGACATTTATTCACATTTTTCGGAATGTCAAATCATTGCATCAGATCCCGATATGCGGACCAAAGCATTAGATTGTGTCACATATTATATATGGCGATCTCCTCAAAAGTGTTCAAAAGTAATACCGTAAGGCACTCAATGTCAACATACACTGCAGAATTCTCATTACAGCCGTCAATTATGTCAATGATAGAAGATTCTTTACAGTAAAAGTGCTATTATTACTATTAACTAGTGATAATAAATAAAGTCATAAGTCATACGATAAAGTGATGTAATAATACATAATTCTGGAATAAATATAATATAATTATCATCTACTAAGTAAACATGTAATCATGTCATCAAAATGCACAAATAAATAATATATATAATATATATATATAATATAAATATATAAACAAAAAACATTTAAACATACACAGTATTTACTTATGACTAAAATTGGTGAAAGTTAACACTAGAACAGCCGTGGGTGGGGTCATTAACACAAGAACAGCCATGGGTGAGGTCATTAACACTAGAACAGCCATGGGTGGGATCATTAACACTAGAACATCCATGGGTGAGGTCATTAACACTAGAACAGCCATGGGTGGGGTCATTAACACTAGAACAGCCATGGGTGGGGTCATTAACACTAGAACAGCCATGGGTGGGGTCATTTGACCGTGTGAGTAATAATAGTGGTCGTTTCGTCGATCGTGTGTAAGTAGCAGCTTCCCATTGTAAAGACTATGGTCATTTGACCCCCCGAGGCGGCTCTTATAGTAGGTGAAATAGGCACGGCTGTTCTCGTGTTAAATGACCGCACAACAGTATGCATTCACATATGCTGACCTGTCACTGATACCTACATGTAAGGTTATACAGCTGGGAGCAGACATGGGTGTTAGTATGTATGGTGTCACTATACGCTAACCTCAGAGAAAGTGGTGATGGAACAGCTAACAGCTAACAGCCTGTCTAAGTACAGGTAACCTTCACCCCCTGTCTGAGTACAGGTAACCTTCCCCTCCACCCCCTGCCGTCTGAGTTTGGGGTCAACCACTCTACAGGAACCAGAGAGGATCACAGGCAGGTGGAGGTGTTGTAGGAGCAGGTGTCTTCGACCTCAGAAACTTCAGCTATCCAGCTTCAACATCTCATCACAGGGCTTTAAAATGGGCCGGGTATTATCTGGCAGAGCGGATGCAGCGTGTTGGGATTAACAGTGAACTGTCATCACCAAGGGATTGTACAATCAATGGGAGTGCAACAGGGGTGCACAGAGTACAACGAAATGTATTTATGCTCTAGGCCAGGGGTCAAGGGTCAGAGCCATAGAAGGCGACCCTGGAGCAATTAGGGGGTTTAGTGCCTCGCTCAAGGACACTTCGACACGTGGCCAGCCGGGGTTCCAACCGCCGAGCTCCAGACCGTAGGATCATTAGACGCCGGCTCTACTGGCTGAGCCACAGCCGCCCCGATAGAAACAAGCACTGAGAACCATTACCATCTCTGTAACGTTCTCCCCCCAACAACAATCTGTTACGTTTCACAAACTGAATTGTTGTCCTCAAGTGCCAGTCTAGTTCACCCCCATCCCTGCCTCTGAACGATTGTGTCATCTTAAGCTCTGAATGAAACAGCAGAGACACCAGGACCTTTATCTCAGATCTGAGAACCTCATCTCTCGATCGATGAGACTCTGGCGCTGCAGGATGGAAGTTGATCGGAAGTTGTCACGAAGACCAGAACTCTCAAAGCATTTCCGATGCAGCTCGCTTGATCATCGATGACCCTACCCCTTCTGCCGATGCCCTCTAGAGCTCACATCCCGGTTTGCATGCCTGGATCCCACCTCCCGTCCACAGAGAACAGTGAGTGCTTTTAATTGGAGAGTTTTAACTTAGTGAGACTAGCCAGACCTCCACCAGAGGAGACCGTGTCATCCCTAAAAGACAAAACACCTTCGGGCAGTCAGCTTTCTCCAGGCATCAGGAAGTGAAATTCCCTCCCCTCTACCTTAAAGAAGCGCTACCGGCTTTCAATTCTTCTCCATGAAGGTTAAAGGTCAGTTACAGTATAGTTACTATACTACTGGATGGGTGATGTGTATGTTCAGCTATGTTTATGTATTTAGTTATGTTTAGTCAGGGACTGTGGGTGTCCATCTGCTGTGTTTAGCTAACTCTGGTGCATCCTATTTCACTGTCTGTCTGTGTGTTTTTAATTGCACATGGTCCCTGTCTTAAACAAACTTCCTTCCACTTTCACCATATTGTATCTGTTGTATATTGTCACTGTTTGTCCCACTGTATTTATTTATTTTGAGGTAAGAGTTGTCTGTTAACGTTATAAAACCCACCATCATTCACCAGAACAGCAACACCAAGATGGCGTCAGGGCCCTGCTTGTAACACAATCTGAATAATCAGAACAGACCAGATCTTAATCCGTCCTCAAAGCAAAGCAGTGAGTTAGACTGACTGTTTGTCTCCGTGCCAGCCCAGTGTACATCCCCTTGTCTCTGTGCCAGCCAGGCCAGCGGCTAATCGCCTCCCCAGATCTCAGAGGCCAGTGTATTTCCCCTTGTCACTCTGCCAGGCTCCGTTGCTGGCCTTGTTCAGGGAGGTGCTGCTGGCGTGTTTGGAGTCCGTCTTGTTGTCCGTCTTGTCGACCTGCTCCACGTCCTCCGCCAGCGGCTGCTTGTCCTCGCTGTCCGCCTCGCGGTGGTAGAAGTAGTTGAAGTTGGAGACGATGACCGGCACGGGCAGGGCGATGGTCAGCACGCCGGCGATGGCGCACAGGGTGCCCACCATCTTGCCGCCCATGGTGATCGGACACATGTCCCCGTAGCCCACGGTCGTCATGGTGACCACGGCCCACCAGAAGCCGTCGGGGATGCTGATGAACTGCGTGTTGGGCTCGTCCACCTCGGCGAAGTAGATGGCGCTGGAGAAGAGGATGACCCCTATGAAGAGGAAGAAGATGAGGAGGCCCAGCTCGCGCATGCTGGCCTTTAGCGTCTGGCCCAGGATCTGGAGCCCCTTGGAGTGGCGGGAGAGCTTGAAGATGCGGAACACCCGGACCAGGCGGATGATCCGCAGGATGGCCAGGGACATGTTCTGACCCGAGCTGTGGTCCGGCGTGCTCACCACCTCCGTGACCATGGTGACGAAGTAGGGGATGATGGAGACGATGTCGATGATGTTCATCAGGTCGTGGAAGAAGTTGTTCTTGCTGGGGCAGACCACGAAGCGCACGCACAGCTCGAAGAAGAACCAGACGATGCAGGCCGTCTCGATGATGAAGAACGGGTCGGAGAAGGCCGAGAAGGTCGCCTTGGACGACACAGCGCCCGCCGATTGGTTGGAGGAGGCGGGGGAGGAGGAGGAGGAGGAGGGGGGGTGCGGGCGGTTGATATGATCATGGTCCTCCCGGAACTCGGGGAGCGTCTCCATGCAGAAGATGATAATGGAGATGATGATGACGAAGATGGACACCAGCGCCACGCCGCGGGCCGCGTTGGAGCTCTCCGGGTACTCGAACAGCAGCCAGAACTGCCGGTGCATCTCGTTGGCCGGCAGCGGGATCTCCACGTCCTTGATGAAGCCCTCGTCCTCCCTGAACTGCTCCATGGCGTCGTGGCCCAGCTCGTAGAAGACGATCTCGTCCGCGAACACGTCCAGGGGGACGTTGGCGGGCCGGCGGATCTTCCCGCCTGACTGGTAGTAGTACAGGATCCCGTCGAAGCTGGGCCGGTTGCGGTCGAAGAAGTACTCGTTCCGCA
>NC_137688.1:70196649-70201649 GCF_963989245.1 Nansenia antarctica | reverse complement strand
AGTGTGTCTGTGTGTGTGAGTGTGTGTATATGTAGTGTGTGTGTGTCTGTATGCTTGTCTGTGTGTGTATGTAGTGTGTCTGTCTGTGTGTGTGTGTGTGTGTGTGTGTGTGTGTGTGTGTAGTGTGTGTGTGTGTGTGTGTGTTGATGCCTGCAGATGTTTAATTAAAGACTCCAAAGATGAGTCACCACCCAGGCCCCTGCCAACATAGAGAGAGGGAGGGAGGGAGGGAGGGAGGGAGGGAGGGAGGGAGGGAGGGAGAGAGAGAGCGAGAGAGAGAGAGGGAGAGAGAGAGGGAGAGAGAGAGGGAGATAGAGGAAGGGAGGGAGGGAGAGAGAGAGAGAGGGAGGGAGGGAGAGGGAGGGAGAGAGGGAGGGAGGGAGAGAGGGAGGGAGAGAGGGAGGGAGAGAGAGAGGGAGGGAGCGAGAGGGAGAAAGAGAGAGAGGGAGAGAGAGAGAGAGAGAGAGGGAGGGAGGGAGGGAGGGAGGGAGAGAGAGAGAGAGGGATGGAGGGAGGGAGAGAGAGAGAGGGAGGGAGGGAGGGAGGGAGAGAGAGAGAGGGAGGGAGGGAAATAGAAAGAGAGAGAAATAAAGAGACAAATTGAAAAAGAGAGATAGAGAGAGAGAGTAGAAAGAGAGAGAGAGAAAGAGAGAGAGGAGTTCAAAGGGTGAGGGAAGGGAAAGAGGAGGGAAGGAAGGAAGGAGGGAGGGAGGGAGGGTGACGATAATTGGGGTGAGGATGTGAACTGAATGGACTGACTTATATAGCACCTTATTCCAAAGCGCGCGTGTGTGTGTGTGTGTGTGTGTGTGTGTGTGTAATGGTAAATGGACTCACTTATATAGCGCCTTATTCCAAAGCGCTTTACAACGGCCTCTCATTCACCCATTCACACACACATGGCGACAAGCTGCCATGCAAGGCGCCGGCCCGCTCAATGGGAGCAATTTGAAGTTCAGTGTCTTGCCCAACGACACCTCGACATGTGGCCAGGCCAAGGATGTTACTTGCAAAACGGTTCGATTCTTTGAGCTAGATGTCAGTATGTCCACGATTAGCAGCTAACAACAGTTAGTAACAGCCTCATGTTATGACAGAGGATCTGGGGCCATGCTGATTAACGCTAAGTAGTGTTCTATGAAGGCTTATGAAGCTTCACCTTGAACCTGTAAAACACTGTGGTGTTCCTCCACAGATGGATGGGGGAAGGAGAGAGGGAAGGAGAGAGGGAAGGAGAGAGGGAAGGAGAGAGGGAAAGGTAGACCAGCTGAAACTCCACCACATATACAACATAGTTAATTGTACTGCCCCCGGGTACCTAGGCTCACAGATAGTCATGGTCCACACTCAGCACAGTCACAGCACCAGGGCGAGTGTGTGCTCCTGTAAGGTTCCACGAGGGAATAGTGCAGCTCGCAGTTCCTTCTGCTATACTGGAACATTACTGGGGTAATGATTATTTAATGATTGTTTGATGTTATTGTTGTCTTGTATGTTAATATCAAAGGACCATGTTGGAAATAAGTGTTCACACTTTCACATGTCATCCCTTGGATTACTGTTTTTACTCGATCCATGAATAAACTCAATCAATCAATCAATCAATCAATCAATCAATCAAGGAGAGAGGAAATGAGAGTGAAGGAGAGAGGTAAGGAAGAAAGGAAAGGAGTGAGGGAAGAAAGAGAGGGAAGGAAGATATGGAGGTTACCATGAATGAATGAATGAATGGTCTTTATTGTCATTGCTACAGTACAGGTACCAAACAACGACATTTAGGAGGGGTGGCTCCCCTGGTGTTAGGAAAGTTTTTTTTTTTTTTTAAAAACACTTTAAAAAAACACAAGAAGGGAAGGAGCTGGTTTACATAAATAAAGGCTATGTACACTATCCACTATACTATACTGTACAGATAGACGACTAGGGTTGTCATATTGCACATAGTGTTATTGCACATTTATTTAAAGTGTCGCAGTTTGCAGGCTTGAAATGTACATATTTGTGCCTCAGCACTACACCTGATTTTTTCAGTCCTAGAGGGAATCTGGGAGACAGAGTGAGAGAAATGAATGAGACGAAGAAAAGAGAGGGATGAAATAAGACGAGAGGAGGACAGGGGGATGAAGAAGGAGGAATAATAATATACACTGTAGTAGAATAATCTATCAATGAACGTATGAGACTGAAGAGATGGAGGGATGGAGGGATGGGGGAAACACAAACCAAGGAGAGAGAAGAGAGGGAGGACAGCTACATAGATGGGGAGAGAGAGAGAGAGAGAGAGAGAGAGAGAGAGACCGACACGCTCCAGACGCTTACAGAGGACAGTGAAGACTGCAGCCAAAATAATCACCACAGAACTGCCACAACTCAATAACATCTACAACACCCGCAGTATAAAGAAAGCTCACAACATCATTAAAGACACCAGCCACCCTGCCTGTGCACTATTCACACTCCTCCCATCCCCAAAACGCTGTAGAAGTATCAACTCACACACCACCACCCGCCTCAGAAATAGTTTCTTCCCACAGGCAGTCAGGTTGCTGAACAGCTGAACCATGCGCACTGCACTTGGCACTTTCCACCCTGCACTAAGCACCTTGTACTGTGTTGTTGTTGTGTTTGTATTGTGGATTATGTTGTTGTGTGTGATACTACAGAGAGAGACGAGGCTGAAGAATGTCATTGTATTAATACATACAACATCCACTCTCCACAGAATACGAAGTTCTGCCCCTAGGTAGAAGGCTTCGCATGGCCAAGATGTAATTATAAGCTCTTAAAATTATAATTTGTCCCATTCTCCATTAAACTAATCAATTCGCTCAAGCAGAAACGATGATTAGGACATGATCACCAGCACCTGCACTTTATCTTAGACACCACTTGAAGGGCCATGTGCAATATTCGAAAACACCACTTGAAGGGTTATGTGCAATATATATTTATACCAAATTATGCCATGTCCAGGTGGAAACTGTTCGGGTGTCCCAATACTTTTGTCCATATATAATGTATGATAATATGGATAATATAACTGCAGGCCCAATGCCAACAGTACAACAGCCTCCTGCTCTGTCAGATATGTGTCTTGCATACAAAGACACCAGGCTATGGCAGATGCTTCTGCTCAATTCAATTAGTTTCTATTCTGTTCTGATATACGAGCGTGACAGAAGGCCTTCTGGGTAATGGTCTGGCTCTGGGCCACGTCATAAACCCCTAGAACAGCCAGACCTCCAGAACTGCTGGTCCTTAGAGGGCTGTTCAAGGATCCATACCTAATCAATAGATGAGTCCCTATGCTTATCTCCTTATTGCTCAGCCCAATAGAGCTCTCATGTCTTTTGCTAGCATATCAGCCCAATAGAGCTCTCAGGTCTTCTGCTAGCATATCAGCCCAATAGAGCTCTCAGGTTTTCTGCTAGCATATCAGCCCAATAGAGCTCTCAGGTATTCTGCTAGCATATCAGCCCAATAGAGCTCTCAGGTCTTCTGCTAGCATATCAGCCCAATAGAGCTCTCAGGTCTTCTGCTAGCATATCAGCCCAATAGAGCTCTCAGGTCTTTTGCTAGCATATCAGCCCAATAGAGCTCTCAGGTCTTTTGCTAGCATATCAGCCCAATAGAGCTCTCAAGTCTTTTGCTAGCATATCAGCCCAATAGAGCTCTCAGGTCTTCTGCTAGCATATCAGCCCAATATAGCTCTCAGGTCTTCTGCTAGCATATCAGCTCAATAGAGCTCTCAGGTCTTTTGCTAGCATATCAGCTCAATAGAGCTCTCAGGTCTTTTGCTAGCATATCAGCCCAATAGAGCTCTCAGGTCTTCTGCTAGCATATCAGCCCAATAGAGCTCTCAGGTCTTCTGCTAGCATATCAGCCCAATCGAGCTCTCAGGTCTTTTGCTAGCATATCAGCCCAATAGAGCTCTCAGATCTTCTGCTAGCATATCAGCCCAATAGAGCTCTCAAGTCTTTTGCTAGCATATCAGCCCAATAGAGCTCTCAGGTCTTCTGCTAGCATATCAGCCCAATAGAGCTCTCAGGTCTTCTGCTAGCATATCAGCTCAATAGAGCTCTCAGGTCTTTTGCTAGCATATCAGCTCAATAGAGCTCTCAGGTCTTTTGCTAGCATATCAGCCAAATAGAGCTCTCAGGTCTTCTGCTAGCATATCAGCCCAATAGAGCTCCCAGGTCTTCTGACACTGGTTTTCTCTGTGTACCACATGTACAGAAGAAGAGATTTTGTGAGGCTGCATTCTCATTTTATAAGTCAAGACTAAAAACCCATCTTTTTAATATTGCCTTTAAATGACTAAATAATAAAATGATGATTATATAATGATTGGAGCACTTTGAGATGCAACGTTTGCAAGAAAAGCACTACACAAATAAATGTTATTATTGTTATTATTATTATTATTATTATTATTTTTTTTATTATTATAAACCTCCAGACTTCCAGATGTGCTGGTCCTCAGGGGGCTGTTCAAGGATCCATACCTGATCAATAGCTGAACAAGTCCCTCTGCCTCAGGCTCTGTGTCTGGAGAACTGCTTTTCCGACATGTCAGTCACTGACATTGACGTTTCAATTAGCTTAATGCACCTGCAAGAATTGACCAATCCCGACGCTGCCTCTGAAAGCGGAGGACAGCGGGGCGTCCCTGGCTCTTCCCTACGGCAACACCAAAGGATCAAATCAATATCGCGACTCCCGAATCCATAACACACACTTGTAAATTGTTTTTTAATTAAGTTAATACGATTTGGCATGTATGAGACTCGATCTGTGGAGGAATGTAAGACACCAGCAGGTCTGACACCAACGATTCACCACACGGTTTTACAGTTATTTCATCCCTCTCTTTTCTTCATCTGATTCATTTCTCTCACTCCATCTCCCAGATTCCCTCCAGTAACCTCCTTTCACCTCCATATCTTCCTTCCCTCTCTTTCTTCCTTCTCTCCTTTCCTTTCTTCCCTCTCTCCTTACCT
>NC_137688.1:70186649-70189149 GCF_963989245.1 Nansenia antarctica | reverse complement strand
GACAGGAAGGGTGGGTGAGAGAGAAAGAAAGAGGAGGGATGACAGGAAGGATGGGAGAGAGAGAGAGGAGGGATGACAGGAAGGATGGGTGAGAGAGAGAGAGAGGATAGAGACAGTAGAGATTGACAGGAAGGATAGGTGAGAGAGAGAGAGAGAGAGAGGGATAGAGACAATAGAGATTGACAGGAAGGATGGGTGAGAGAGAGAGGAGGGATGACAGGAAGGATGGGTGAGAGAGAGAGAGGAAGGATGACTGGAAGGAGGGGTGAGAGAGAGAGAGAGGAGGGATGACAGGAAGGATGGGTGAGAGAGAAACAAAGAGGAGGGATGACAGGAAGGATGGGAGAGAGAGAGAGAGAGAGGAGGGATGACAGGAAGGATGGGTGAGAGAGAAAGGAGGGATGACAGGAAGGATGGGAGAGAGAGAGAGAGGAGGGATGACAAGAAGGATGGGAGAGAGAGAGAGGAGGGATGACAGGAAGGATGGGAGATAGAGAGAGAGAGGAGGGATGACAGGAAGGATGGGAGAGAGAGAGAGAGGAGGGATGACAGGAAGGATGGGTGAGAGAGAGAGAGAGAGAGGAGGGATGACAGGAAGGATGGGTGAGAGAGAGAGAGAGAGAGGATAGAGACAGTAGAGATTGACAGGAAGGATAGGTGAGAGAGAGAGGGATAGAGACAATAGAGATTGACAGGAAGGATGGGTGAGAGAGAGAGGAGGGATGACAGGAAGGATGGGTGAGAGAGAGAGAGAGAGAGAGAGAGAGAGAGAGAGAGAGAGAGAGAGAGAGAGAGAGGAGGGGAGACATGCAGGATAGGGTGATAGTTGGAATTGAACCAGATGACCCTGCAATTAGGTGCCATCCCACCTCCCACCCCTCTGCCCCCCCCCCCCCTGCCCCCCCTCTGCCCCCCCCCTGCCACCCCCCCCCCCTGCCACCCCTCTGCCCCCCTCCCTGCCACCCCGCTGTCCCCCCCTTGAATGAATGAATGAATGAATGAATGAATGAATGGTCTTTATTGTCATTAATACAGTACAGGTACCATACAACGAAATGTAGTAGGGGGGGCTCCCCTGGTGCTTGGAAAAAGACTAAAAACAAGAGGGCCAAGGGTAAAATAAAAAAGGGAAAAGAGCTGGTTTACATAAATAAAGGCTATGTACACTATCTACTATACTATACTACTATACTATACAATAAAACACTGTGCTGTACTCTATGCTATGCTATAAATATCCTAACTTTTCCTATATCTGAACCTGATGTACACAAGGGTTGTCATATTGCACGTAGTATTGTTGCACATTCATTTAAAGTGTCGCAGTTAGCAGGTTTGAAATGTTCACAGTTGTATTTCAATATTGCACTTGTGTTTTGCAATCTCGTAGCTGCCATCAAGTTGTCTAGATTGTCCAGGACCTAGAACCTAGGTCAGTGTTCAGGGCCTGAATGGCCCTAGGGTAGAAGCTGAGCTTCAGTCTATTTGTCCGTGCGGACATGGTCCTGAACCGCCTGCCTGAGCGCAGCCGAACAAAGTGTTCGTTAGGCTGCGCTCAGGCAGGCGCCCCCCTCTCCCCCCCCCTGCCACCCCACTGGCACCAATATCTAGATTTAATACAGAGTCAAGAATAGAGGTGTGACCAGACACATAATGTGGGATCCAGTGTGTGTGTGTGAGCGTGTGTGTGTGTGTGTGTGTGTGTGTGTGAGTGTGTGTGTGAGTGTGTGTGTGTGTGTGTGTGTGTGTGTGTGAGGACAGCTGGATGGTGTTAACGGGGTAGCGTGGTTCTTCCTGTCCTGCTCTGCTCCCCGGACCCCTACTCTGACCCTGCTATTAATACACAGAGGACACACACACACACACACACACACACACAGACACACACACACAGGCACGCACACACACATTTCTGTTCTACGATGTTCGCTGAAATCAAATCAATAAACTAAAAGGTTTAGGAAACACTATGTGGTTTGGTTGTGATTACAGCTATTCTATGTTTCACCCATATACTGTAACTAACAATGTTATCTCCACAGCTAGCTCCATCCTCAGCACCTGTCTGACCTTGAACTCTACGACATCTCCAGTCCTGCTTCAGAACACCACAGAACACCACATCACCACAGCACGGAGACCGCCCTCATCAACACCACCAACCATCTCCTCAGCACCAGACCTCCCTCATCAACACCACCAACCATCTCCTCAGCACCAGACCTCCCTCATCAACACCACCAACCATCTCCTCAGCATGGAGACCTCCCTCATCAACACCACCAACCATCTCCTCAGCACCAGACCTCCCTCTTCAACACCACCAACCATCTCCTCAGCATGGAGACCTCCCTCATCAACACCACCAACCATCTCCTCAGCACGGAGACCTCCCTCATCAACACCACCAACCATCTCCTCAGCACCACACGTCCCTCATCAACATCACCAACCATCTCCTCAGCATGGACACCTCCCTCATCAACACCACCAACCATCT
>NC_137688.1:70171649-70174149 GCF_963989245.1 Nansenia antarctica | reverse complement strand
TTTGTGTGACTATGCCAAATTGTTGTGTGCCTATCAAATATTGCAATACTCATTGTTTAACCTTAAACATATTTTATGTGTGCCCACTCTCCGTAGTCAACAACATATTTAGGAGCAGGCACATACCATATCAAGTAACAGTGAGACCAGTTTAACTCTAAAGGACATAGGAGCCTTAGCCCAGTGGTCAGCAGCAAAGCAGAGCAGCATGAACACAGGATAGAGCCATGTATGGGAACTAATGTCACTATTGTAAGTTACGAGGTAAAGCTATTTTCCTCTCTGAGAACTGTATATAAGCTGTAACAAACATCAGTACTAGGCTTGGCATCTCTATGCCACAGCCAGGCTCGGCACCAGCCATGTCGTAGCCATGCTTGAAGCTTGGACTTAACAGAGCATGCTGTCTTGGAAACATCTGTACATGGGAATGCAACCCAGATCTGCCTAATACAATGATTACGATTCAACCTTCTCTCTGAGTCATCAATATATAATTTCCGGCCACGTGACCAAGAAAGATCTCCTTATATCAAATGGCGTCACGAACATTATTAACAAATGGCTTCTAACGAACAGGATGCTAGATTCAGCGAAACAGGTAAGGCACAATGTAATTATTTGCTTAACCTGAATTGCTGTTCTAGAACGAATCTTAATTTTTTTCAAAAAGGAGATGTATTGATATTGGAAAGTACTAAATTAAAATAGTTTGAATAGAAGGCGCTGTATAGTCAAAGACGGTGTGACTGGTCAAAACACTGAGAGTTAGGATTTATTGAGATTCTGAACTTTGTAAGGAACAAAGCAGAAGTCTATTGTGTATTAAGTTAGGGACAAGACCTTAAATACGTGATTGAAAGCACAGCACTTTGAGGAAAACTAAGTTTGAAAAGATTTGGCCATAATATTTAAAAGACTCTAAGAGAAGTTTCAATCAACATCATTGATTACTAAAACCGCATGTCTATTAACATCATGGGAAGCAAACTACTATGTATGGCATGCAGAATGTTATCATTAAGAATGAAATGAATAACAACCATATTTCTGAACCAAGCTTCACAACAGGGCGAGAGTGTTAAAACTCTGACCCTAGGCTATTAATAGAACGGAGACTGCTCCTGTAACCAAACACACACACACACACACACACACACACACACACACACACACACACACACACACACATCGAGCTACAACATACAACAAATAGACAAATTTGTCTCATATTGAAATGATCATGCAAATCTGTGTTGATTCAGCAGACATATAACATTTTGATTGATTTAGTGAACAGAGAAATACACATTAAGACTCTAAGACTGTGAAACATCAAAGGAGGACATTTCTGATGGAGAAAACACAATTCAGCAAGAAAGACCTGGAATGTATTCTGACAATGCCTGTCGATTCTATTTCCTGACAGAATCAAGGAAATCAAGAGACATTGAGCGAAGGACTAAGAGATCGAGATGCTGTTAAGATCTGGTCTAAGTTAACCATTGCAGAAGTGGGGAGAGAATGTTGCAGATGCTGAAGGAAGCTATTGCCGGATGAAACAAGAGAAATGAGACAAACTAATGACATTTCAATGTGACAAACAATGGAAATGTTAATTCTTATGATTTAAGACAGAGACATGATGATGACAAGAGAGACTTACACATACTTTTATGTAGTCGTAATTGTTCAATTGTACTGACGCACGCAACTAACAGTGTCATCAGCAGTAAACAGCTGAATTCAACATACAAAATTTGTATACTCTTAAGAGAGAACAAACACTTGCAAGTTTGCAATACCATGCACACACTACTCATAGCATGAACTTACAAACTTTCTTCTAGGAATTCTAAGGGACGGGAACAACAGTCCAGATAACCCAATTAACAGACTTATGCTTAACATCTGTATTTTTGTTTCCAACTGTTTCTGAGCAGGTTAATTCCACAATCCATTGATGGAGAGCCTTTTTTATAAGATTGTATAGACTTGAGTCAAGAAAAGGAGGGGTGTAGTGTAATGATAATGCTTAAATTGTCTTAAGTTAATAAAACCTATTAACGCTGTGAACAGAGGCAAGAACACGTGCAAGACTGATGACCATCAAAGAATCAAATAGCACTCCTTGTTACCAGAAACACAAGGCCGTTCCTTTGATTGAAGATCTACTTCCAGACATTGTTATATTGACATATAATGTACTTTGTATGATGGAACCGATGCCTAATGTATTTCTGATGTGGTCATTGACTTTATTAAGAACACCACATGTTTTTCAATAGAAATAATTTACCAGTCAAATTAATCTTACATCATGGGGAAAAAAAAAGAGTGAGCTGATATGATGCGTTTTTGTGTGACTATGCCAAATTGTTGTGTGCCTATCAAATATTGCAATACTCATTGTTTAACCTTAAACATATTTTATGTGTGCCCACTCTCCGTAGTCAACAACATATTTAGGAGCAGGCACATACCATATCAAGTAACAGTG
>NC_137688.1:70164149-70169149 GCF_963989245.1 Nansenia antarctica | reverse complement strand
CCCCCCACACCTCCCCCCATGCCCTACCCACCTCCCCCCACCCCTCCCCTTCCTCTCTGCCCTCCTCATCCTCTTCAGGTGTGTTCTACACCTCCAAGGAGATAACTGACTCAAACCCTCCTTACATAACTCACCCCTCCCCCCCCCCCTCCATCCCTCCTTCCCCTCCTCCATCCCTCCTCCTCCCCCTCCCTCCACCCGAGAGAAAAGTGAGGGAAGACCCTATATCTTCCTACAGGCAGATATTTTACCCTCTGCTCCCCCCTCCACACCCTACCTCTCTGCACCCCCCCCCCCCCCATCTGTACCACCCCCATCCTATATACCAGGCAGTCGTAAAGCCATATCTATCTGTACTCCCCCCCTCCCCCAGTCGTAAAGCCATATCTATCCGTACCCCCCCTCCCCCCAATAACCAAGCAGTCGTAAAGCCATATCTATCTGCCCCCCCCCCCCCAGTCGTAAAGCCATATCAGGCTGACAGTCCATTAACCTTGCTGGGTATTAGTCTATAAATCAGTGCACAAGGGAACAAGGCAGTGTTTAAGGAGACCTACAGTACACACACACACACACACACACACACACAGTAATTATTAACAACTAACATATTCCCAGTGACGTATTAAAGGAGAACGTTTTGACAAAAGAGATAGATAGATAGATAGATAGATAGATAGATAGATAGATAGATAGATAGATAGATAGATAGATAGATAGATAGACAGATAGATAGAGACAGAGAGAGAGAGAGATAGATGGATAGAGATGGATAGAGAGATGGATAGAGAGATGGATAGAGAGATGGATAGTGAGATGGATAGAGAGATAGATAGAGATCGATAGAGAGATGGATAGATAGAGAGATGGATAGATAGAGAGATAGATAAATACGGATTGACAGATAGATACAGAGATAGAGACAGGGTTAAAGTGATGGATACAGAGATGGATAGAGATAGATAGATAAGATGGATAGACAGATACACTGTAAAAAAAAAAAACTACGCTTTATTCAGTAGAGTTAGTATTCTGAATTGTTCAGACAGGAACATTTAAATTACTATGAGTGAACGTAAAAATGTACATCAGAGGAATGTAATGGACCCCAATACGTTCTAAACATACAATTGTGAATAAACTGAAATTGCAATTCGTTGTTGGCACATCAGGCCTGGGTTGCACCAATTTGGCGTAAGTCCAGTGGCGGACTGGCCACCGGGCAAGCCTGGCAAATGCCAGGAGGGCCGCGAGACTCTAGGCCGCTCAGAATGTATTATATAAAAAAAATATATATATTTGTAATTTTGTCTCTAGTGATTTTCATTGAAAATAACTTATTTCAGCAGACCGCGGCCCAAAACATTTGATATCGGCCGGGCCATCCACGCAGTTCTGCATCGCGGATGCCCAGGGCCCTAAACCAATAGGAGCAGAGCTCCCCTATGGGGCGGAGCTCCACGATCTAGAAGGATAGTTATGGTAAACCAATAGGAGCAGAGCTTTAGGTAGCGGGGTAAACCAATAGGAGCAGAGCTTTAGGTAGCGGGGTAAACCAATAGGAGCAGAGCTCCCCTATGGGGCGGAGCTCCACTCATATAACTGGAGTATATCTCCATAACTATCGTAGTCAGTTCTATATCGCCAGTGGACACGCACCTCATGTCATCATTCCGTTTATAACAGCAGTTAACGTTACACTGCTTTCATTTTCAGAATGAGGGAATTTGATGAGAGCGATGCAGTTAATGTGCAACAACTGGATGCAGGGAGCAAGTGTAGTTGGAAGTAGGAATGCACCGAAATTCGCATGTATTGGGCCGAAAATAGCACAAAAAAGTACATTCGGTGTAAAAAGGCTATTGAAAGAGATATTGACTGATGACTGCCTACTGATAATACATAATTACAGCAAACATGTCGGTAGTTTGGCATCTGTCCTCTGACTTTTTATGTTAACAATCCGTGTTGCGTGTTGCTTTGGAAATAGGGCTGTTGTGTCGCAAATGCCAGGGCTGTTTTTTGATCCCAGTCCGCCCCTGCGTAAGTCATTACTAAGTGTAGGCATTTAGTAGTTACTAAACCCCTAGTAGTTACTAGCTAGTTTCAAACTAGTTGTTTACTAATTTCGGTTGCACCACGCCAATCGTTTGTCAATCTTAGCTAGTAAATACTTAGTAATGCGCAAGTTGTTACTAAAAAGACATTGTCACATAAAACGTAGAAGAAGAACATTATAGTCAATCAGCGAGCAAAGCAAAACCCTCCGTTTTTAAATCCTACATTTTGGCCGCCATTGGCTAAAAGCTGTAATTTGGCTCTACAGGTGTTAATATGTCATTTTATGAAGTTTTAATATTTTTCAGGCGAGAAAGTAACCATATATATTCACAAAATGTGTCCAGTTTATCAAAATAACCCGTTTATATATCTGATCTGACGTTTTTTTCCCCCACTTCTGTGGGAAACTTCGCTAGCAACACGAGTAGAGCTTACCGTCGTTACCTCAGCGGTGATAAAGTAAGGTATCTTAGCAACGTAATGTTGCTAGCGAAGTTTCCCACAGAAGTGGGGAAAAAAACGTCTCCCTAACACATCAGACACTTGTCAGGACTTCACCTGGTCTCCACTAACACATCAGACACCTGGCAGGACTTCACCTGGTCTCCCCTAACACATCAGACACCTGGCAGGACTTCACCTGGTCTCCCTAACACATCAGACAGTTGTCAGGTCTTCACCTGGTCTCCCTAACACATCAGACACCTGGCAGGACTTCACCTGGTCTCCCTAACACATCAGACAGTTGTCAGGACTTCACCTGGTCTCCCCTAACACATCAGACACCTGGCAGACTTCACCTGGTCTCCCCTAACACATCAGACACCTGGCAGACTTCATCTGGTCTCCCCTAGACTGAAGAACTGCTTCTACCACAGGGCCGTCCAGGCCCTGAACACAGCAAAGACCTAAGTTCTGGGCCCAGGACAGTCTGGACGGATTGTATGGCAGCTGCTGGACTGAAAAAATCAGGTGTAGTGCTGAGGCACAAACATGTACATTTCAAGCCTGCAAACTGTGACACTTTAAATAACGTGAAAAAATACTATTGTGCAATATGACAACCCTAGTTGACTATCTGTACAGTATAGTACAGTGGATTGTGTACATAGCCTTTATTTATGTAAACCAGCTCCTTACCTTCTTGTGATTTTTTTTTTCTAAAAGTTTTTTTTTTTTTTTTTCTAACACCAGGGGAGCCACCCCTCCTAAATTTCGTTGTTTGGTACCTGTACTGTAGCAATGACAATAAAGTCCATTCATTCATTCATTCATTCATAACACATCAGACACCTGGCAGGACTTCACCTGGTCTCCCCTAACACATCAGACACCTGGCAGACTTCACCTGGTCTCCCCTAACACATCAGACACCTGGCAGGACTTCACCTGGTCTCTCTAACACATCAGACACTTGGCTGGACTTCACCTGGTCTCTCTAACACATCAGACAGTTGGCAGGACTTCACCTGGTCTCCCCTAACACATCAGACACTTGGCAGGACTTCACCTGGTCTCCCCTAACACATCAGACAGTTGGCAGGACTTCACCTGGTCTCCCCTAACACATCAGACACCTGGCAGGACTTCACCTGGTCTCCCCTAACACATCAGACACCTGGCTGGTCTTCACCTGGTCTCCTCTAACACATCAGACACCTGGCTGGTCTTCACCTGGTCTCTCTAACACATCAGACACTTGGCAGGACTTCACCTGGTCTCCCCTAACACATCAGACACTTGGCAGGACTTCACCTGGTCTCCTCTAACACATCAGACACCTGGCTGGTCTTCACCTGGTCTCTCTAACACATCAGACACCTGGCTGGTCTTCACCTGGTCTCCCCTAACACATCAGACACCTGGCAGACTTCACCTGGTCTCCCCTAACACATCAGACACCTGTCAGGACTTCACCTGGTCTCCACTAACACATCAGACACCTGGCTGGACTTCACCTGGTCTCCCCTAACACATCAGACACCTGGCTGGTCTTCACCTGGTCTCCCCTAACACATCAGACACCTGGCTGGACTTCACCTGGTCTCTCTAACACATCAGACAGTTGGCTGGTCGTCACCTGGTCTCCTCTAACACATCAGACACCTGGCTGGTCTTCACCTGGTCTCCCCTAACACATCAGACACCTGGCAGGACTTCACCTGGTCTCCCCTAACACATCAGACACCTGGCTGGACTTCACCTGGTCTCCACTAACACATCAGACACCTGGCTGGTCTTCACCTGGTCTCCCCTAACACATCAGACACCTGGCAGGACTTCACCTGGTCTCCCCTAACACATCAGACACTTGGCAGACTTCACCTGGTCTCCCCTAACACATCAGACACCTGGCAGACTTCACCTGGTCTCCCTAACACATCAGACACCTGGCAGGTCTTCACCTGGTCTCCCCTAACACATCAGACACCTGGCAGACTTCACCTGGTCTCCCTAACACATCAGACACCTGGCAGGTCTTCACCTGGTCTCCCTAACACATCAGACACTTGGCTGGTCTTCACCTGGTCTCCCCTAACACATCAGACACCTGGCAGACTTCACCTGGTCTCCCTAACACATCAGACACCTGGCAGGTCTTCACCTGGTCTCCCTAACACATCAGACACCTGGCAGACTTCACCTGGTCTCCCTAACACATCAGACACCTGGCAGGTCTTCACCTGGTCTCCCTAACACATCAGACAGTTGGCAGACTTCACCTGGTCTCCCTAACACATCCGACACCTGGCAGGACTTCACCTGGTCTCCCCTAACACATCAGACACTTGTCAGGACTTCACCTGGTCTCCACTAACACATCAGACACCTGGCTGGACTTCACCTGGTCTCCCCTAACACATCAGACACTTGTCAGGACGTCACCTGGTCTCCACTAACACATCAGACACTTGGCAGGACTTCACCTGGTCTCCACT
>NC_137688.1:70145134-70163949 GCF_963989245.1 Nansenia antarctica | reverse complement strand
AGTGTACAGCGGACATTGTACGGACCGTGATAGTAAATATAGTGTATATATACACGCCATACGCTGACGCTTTTATCCATCCATACATGTTTCAGTATATATGGTCCCAGCGGGAATCAAACCCACAACCTAAGTGTTGTTAAGAGCATGTTCTACCAGGTGAGCCACAGAGCACGCACACATGCACACACAATGGACACACATGCACACGCGCGCACGTGCACTCACACACGGACACACACACTCACACTCCCTCACACTCACACACACACACACTCACACACACACACTCACACTCACACTCACACACACACACACGCTAGCGAACACACACCTGTACGACAAAGAATCATAACACAGTGGAAGGAGGTTATCATAACGATATTATTATTATTATTATTGTTGTTATCATGAACACCATCAGTACTTATTATATTTGACTTGTAGTACAGTTATAATCATTTTGGAAGGATTAAATGCATTTTTAGTCTCCAGTCAGTCTCCTCTCTCTCTCTCTCTCTCTCTCTCTCTCTCTCTCTCTCTCTCTCTCTCTCTCTCTCTTTCTCCTCTCTCTTTCTCTCTCTCTCTCCGAGGGATGTGGAACTTGAGGTGAGTACAGTGGATCCTTCTGGAAGTCCTTGTAAAGTGCAGACAGACATTCAGAGTTCCTCTGACGTACACGGAACACATCTTTAGGGTCTTTAGTTGTCGGTTTTCACTTGTTTATGGTAGAAAAAGTCTTAATCTCTGTACATCCATGTGAGGGGGGGGCATCTGAGACGGGGGGGGGGGGCTGAGGAGGCACGGGACGAGCTGTCAGACACACACACACACACACACACACACACCCCCACACACACACACACACCCCACACACACATAGGCCTGAACCCCCTATTATCCACACAGGTAGGGATAAAGGAGAGGAATAAGAGGGGGATGAAGAACCACCGTCGCTGCTCAGCGTTAGAGATACAGAGAGAGAGAGAGAGAGAGAGGGAGAGAGAGCAGGAGTACAGGAGGGAGGTAGGGAGGGAGAGGCAGGGAGGGATAGGCAGGGAGAGAGAGACAGAGAGAGATTAACAACCCAGTACTCTTTCATAGATGTATGGATGTGAGAGTGAGAACAGGGTAAATATGTGGTCACAGATCGATAGGGTCTCCTTGAGTCAAAGACGGGCGTGGAGAGAGTGTGTGTGTGTGTGTGTCAGTCTGCGCGTCTGTCCGTCTCTCCTCAGCTCCGACACTCTCCGGTGATGATGACATTCAGTAAGCGAACAAAGAAACGAAACAGAATAAAAATAAAAACAGCTTATTCATACTGTATCTGCACAGCAACAACAACAACAACAACAACAACAACAACAACAACAACAGAAGCAGGCAGAGTTCCCATAGAAACGATTCCCCCATGTTGTCTTTTTGTTTTGTTGTTCGCCTCCCTCCGTAGTGCGTAGTCGGAGTATATAAAAGCTACAAGTTTATAAACCTACAATACTTGGTTTGGTGTCTTTGTTTACGTTGGACAGAGGTGGGTCTCCCTTCGCTACACGGGACCGCTACGCTACATGGCAGAAGCTAGGTTTATAAAGCTGAAGCTTTTTAGGCGTTTAAGACATCGATGAAAAGCAGCCGTGTGACAAGAACAGTCGGGCGTCCTCTGAGCTGTGCATTCTGGGACGTACAGGACAGTGAGGTTGTCCAAGATGGCCGCCTACTCCTCTGTGTCCTGTGCTGTTTGTCTGTTGGTGCTGTTTGTCCTGTTTGTGTTGCTGTAATCCTGTGAGGAGCGTCCAGCCTTGGTGGCTGCTGGGAAGTTTCCCACAGTTCTCTGAGTTCTTGGTAATCCATTAGAAGAAAGAGATATTCCTGCTCTAGATTCAGGTCTTCACGCACACACACACGCACACACATCTCTACACACCCCAGCCGACTCACGCCTCATCTCCCTCATCTTCCTCACTCCTCTCCCTCTCCCTCTCTCTCTCTCTCTCTCCCTCTCTCTCTCTCTCTCTCCCTCTCTCTCTCACGCTCATTCCTTTCCCCAGACATCGTGAGGCTGTTTCCACTCCTGTCGACGCCCTAGCTCACCTGTTCATCAAAACACTTTAGAGAGGAGGGCACACACACACACACACACACACACACGCTCACACACACCTGGAGCTGTGCGCTGGGCCGGAACAGAGCGTCTCTCTCCCATGGGCCGTTTCAGACCTGGAGACGATGTTGTGTTTTACCGGCTACCGTGAGCAGGCAGTCTCTAAGAGCTACTCTCACACACACACACACACACACACACACACATCACACACACACATCACACACACACACACACACACACACACGCACACACAACAAACACACACCCACAACACACACACCCCCACACACACACACACATACACACACCACACACACAGATCCTGTCGACTCTCTCTCTCCCTCTCTCCCTCTCTCTCTCTCTCTCTCTCTCTCTGTCTCTCTCTCTCCCTCTCTCTCTCTCTCTCTCTCTCTCTCTCTCTCTCTCCCTCTCTCTCTCTCTCTCTCTAGAAGACCAGAGAACCCACATGTCACATCTCTCAGAGAGAGGTACTCAGACACTCAGAGTGTTACCACACTCCTCTACTACTACTACCACACTACTACGCTGTTTGTTGTTGTTGCCACCCTCCGCTGAGCGCAAAGCAGAAGACACCCAGAACAGATAACAGACCCAGAACAGAGAACAGACCAGTTCAGAGAACAGACCAGTTCAGAGTAGCTGAGGCGGCGCTGTGGGCTGGCAGCAGTACAGAGGTCTGTCTGAGCTGTGCTTCTGGAACGGGCCTGGTCCTGCTGCCTCCTCACAGAGGGAGGAAGAGAGAGAGAGAGAGAGAGAGAGAGAGAGAGAGAGAGAGAGAGAGAGAGAGAGAGGAGAGAGAGAGAGAGAGAGAGGGAGAGAGGCGGGGTCGTGCTGCCTTCTCACAGAGGGAGAGAGAGAGACAGAGAGGGAGGGAGAGAGAGAGAGAGAGTTCTGAGGGAGAGAGAGGGTGCCGTGCCTCTGGTCCAAGGTGCATTAGGCCTTCTGCCCGCATGGAGGAGCTTGTGAAGGCTTTTAACAGCGCTGTGGGTCTAACCCATCAGCACTGCCCTTTTACTGCCTCCCCCTCTCCCTCCGCCCCCCCTCCTCTCCCTCCCTCCTCTGCCTCTATTCTCCTCTCTCTCTCTCTCCCTCTCTCCCTCCGCCCCCCCCCTCCTCTCCCTCCCTCCTCTGCCTCTATTCTCCTCTCTCTCTCTCTCCCTCCCACCCCTCTCCTCTCCCTCCACCCCCTCTCTTCTTCTCTCTCTCCATCCTCCCCCTCTATTCTCCTTCCTCCCCCTCTCTTCTCCCTCTCTCTCCCTCCCTCCCTCTCTCTCCCTCCCCCTCTCTCCCTCCGCTCCCTCCATCCCTCTGTCCTTTCCCCTCACACCTTCTAACGCTCTCTTCTCTGTCCAACTAAACCTCTCCATCCCCTCCCTCCCTCCCCTCTCTTCTTTCTTTTCATCCCTCTTTCTTTCTCAACCTCCTCTCTCCTCATCCAAACAGGCAACTTGCTCACAGACACACAACCTCTGTTGAGAAGAAGGCCGTGTATGTCCAAGGTCCTCTATAACTAAACTAAACAGACACTCGTCATCTTCGTTTACATATTGCACATAGCATTCATCATATCATATAAAAAATAGAGATAGGAATAGGCTACTTATCACTAGATTAGCTTGTTAAGTATCATCCATACCATACGCATGCTACAAGGAGTATGGATAGGAACGCATGCAGCATTAGAGTAGTAGAATAGCTCCTAGTAGCTCCTAGCTAATAGCTCCTAGCTAATAGCTCCTAGCTAATAGCTCCTAGCTAATAGCTCCTAGCTAAGAGCTCCTAGCTAATAGCTCCTAGCTAGTAGCTCCTAGCTAATAGCTCCTAGTTGATCAAAAAGCTGATGAAGGAAGTGTTTCCTTCTAAGGTCCCTCTACACAGTGTCCAGCATCTCGGGCACAAGAATGTCTCTACGTACAATAATGGATACAAAACCTCTTCAGTACACTTGACTTAACAAAATCTCTTCTTTTCTTTTACAAAGCAAGATACATCAAAGTGGCAGTGGATCTGTCTTTGGAGACCTGGCCGGTGCTCAGCTCAACAGATCAGGTTGTTGTTGTTTATCTTGTGGGTTTTTGTTGTTGTTTGGTTCTAAGGGAAGACTGAGGCGACAGTTTTAATTGGTAAAGTGGTGATGTGACTGGTGTGGTGCGGTTACTAAAACAACACATTCAAATGATGAAAGAAAAGAGAGAAAATAAGTTGTTGTAGAGTTGTGCTTTCCATCACCCACACAGTTATACATTCTTATGACATTCTTCATTATTTGCTGGCATATTTACCTAGTTGGGTGAAAGAGGGCATCCATTGCTGTAATATACTGTAAATATAGTGTGTTTGTAGCCAGCTACTGTAATGTTGGAGCTAGCTACGGTAATGTTGGAGATAGCTACTGTAATGTTGCCCAAAAAAAAGCTACATGAATTCTTTGCTAATTTGATTGTCTGGCTAACAACAACGCATCCAACTTTGCTGAATAGCTTTAAATGTTGCTAGCGAGCAGCTGAGATAACACAATAGAATAATCATGGAGCTGATGTTGCTTCCTTGCAATTAGACATTTAACCTTCATTAGCGCTGATATTACAGCTTGTTGACGGACTGAGAATCGACCACAGATCGTCAGTGCAAACAAAGGCAGCGTTAGCGTCCTGCGCTAGCCCAGGCGTTGGCTCAGGGAGCAGGGTTGCCAGATGGGATTGACAATTTCGAGCCTATCCACAATCTAAAAACCACTAAATCCACCAAAAACCACCAGCCCAAAACCTATTGTCAGAAAACTGCTAATTACTATTGGGCAGGTGCCCATCTCCTGCCCCTAAACTGTATGTCTGTTGCCTAGTGATGTTTGTAAAATAAACAAAACCTGCACATTGTATGTAGCTACTAGGGTGTGTGTTTTAACTTAACACATTTTGGAACTTTCAGGCACTGACATTTTGATACCGCCTAAATGCTAATTATCCAGCCCAACTGCCAAAAATGCCCAGTGTGATCAAAAGTAGCCCATCCGGTGGTAGCCCGCCCCATCTGGCAACCCGGCACCCCGCCCCATCTGGCAGCCCTGCCTGAGAGCTATAGTATCCATCTGCGCGCAACAAATCCAACACCCGGAAATGTGTTGGGCCACGTCATCGTAAGCGCGTCGGTAAAAGAAACCGCGAGAATCCGCGAGATTTTGAAGGATCTGATAGTTCGCTGGATGTTCGCTGATGTCCTGGATATTACAAGGCCACATGATGAGCTCATCATCAAAGATAAAACAACTTGCCTGAACAGGGAAAACATGTTGACCCTTGGACTTCAAAAGGACATGGACTCATTTGTATGTTACAACTATCCATGTTAGTGGTGAAGGTATGTTTTGAAAAGAAATTGTCATGAATTCATTGTCTAACGCTATCTGTAAACTACATCACCAGGTAGGAAACGCTTGCCTCAGGCTGATTGACCAAATGGCTACTATGAAGGTATGTTTTTTTAAAATCATTTATGCAAGAAATGTTTATACTAAGGATAGTTGATTGTTGAAGTGCCTGGATGAAAAGGTAATGTTGTGGCTTATATGCCTTGTTGTGATTTTAATAGATAGCTGGAACTCAGCCATATGTTTTACGTACCATTTTCTAGCATTGACTAATTTTAGATGCACTTGAATTCTACAGGGAAAGGCGGTTTTCATTGCTGACCTTCATGTAACCTCAACGTGGGTCCATTCCCACAACTGTGATCCCATGAGCCATTTCCCAGTAAGTCAAATGATTGAGCCGGTATTTGAATAAGATAAACAGCTATGTAGACAACATTGTATCCAGCATTACAATTGGCATGCCCTTCATGGGACATCAGCACATTAGCTGTGTTGGTCCTAAATACCTAAAACTAAGCCAAAAAAAACACTACATGTCTGAGAAAGGACTTCATCAAATTATCATGTAATTCATAATCATGCACACCCCAGTTAAGTGTTGGATAAAAATGATAAATGCAGTACATGGTTTTGAACAGGAACATGCTGATCAGAAGGATGCCCTTATCCTTCCACTGTGGGTTCCAGGCCACTTTGTCCTGTGTGTAAGTGTACTATACCCATATATATATATATATATATATATATATATATATATATATATATATATATATATATATATATATATACAGAGCATAACTTTATATGCAACATACAGTGATGCCGGTAACGCGATACTAAGTATCGCGATACTCTAATCTGATTACTTTTCCCAGTAACGAGTATTCTATCGCGATACTATTTCCAAATCAGTAATCTGATTAAAGTTACTTATTCGAGTGACTGTGCGTTACTATTGCGTTACTACCTCATAACTTAGGCTAAATGCAGTATTTCTTTGTAATGTTCGATAGTAAACAAACATTTATTGCTTTTCTCGCGTCTTGGGGAGTGACGTCAGTGATCACGTTTTCAACACGAGGTGCAGCAGAATCGCTCACGTGTATCACCACGCTGATTGCACAGTGTAAACAGAAGCGTATAATGGAGCGAGAACAGAGATATGCGTTAAATAGCTGGAAATATAGGGATTATTTTGAGTTTGTGTCAGCAAAGGATGACAAGAACATAAATGTTCGTTGTACACTCTGTGCTGGAAAGAAAATATTGTCCTGTGGTAAAACCACAACATCAAATTTAAAGAAACATTTGGAATCTCTGCACAGCACAGTCAAGCTCGCGGAGAAAGTCCCAGAGACCGCGGCCTCGACTTCTGCGGGAGGTCCCACACCGCTCAAGCAACAAAAGCTGGACTTCAGTAGGCCTACAAAATCACAACCTGTAAGTGTGGGAGAGTTGAATAAATTGGTCGGGCGGTATGTTGTAGAGGAAATGCTGCCCATAAACACAGTTGACTCGCCCTCTTTCCGTGCCATCATTAACAAGATCCCCACTACTACCAATGCCGAGCTACCTCACAGAACATCTTTTTCTTCGTACTTGGAGAAGGAGTATGCAGAGATGGAAAAACATCTGAAGGCTGCGCTGAACGAGGTCGACTATGTGTCAACTACAGCGGACATTTGGACAGCTAACAATAGGAGCTATATGGGAGTAACGCTCCACTGGATTAGTAGATCCACATTAGACCGCAACAAGGCTGCATTGGCGTGTAGGAGAATCCGCGGTAGACACACGTATGATGTTATTGGTGCAGAAATCGAAAACATTCACTCTTCATATGGACTAATCAACAAAGTAGTAGCAACAGTGACAGATAATGGATCTAACTTTGTCAAGGCATTTCAAGTCTATCAGCCTGCTGTCACAGAGTCCGATGATGAGACGGTGGAGGAGGCCACGGATGATGTCACTTTTTTAGATGTGTCAGAAATCCTATCAGCTGAGGATGATAGTGATGGCCAGCTGATTCTTCCCCCGCACCAAAGGTGTGCTTCACATACCCTCAACCTTATTTCTACAAGTGATGTGGAGAAGTACATCACTTCCAAACCAGAGAGCAAGGCTGTGTATAGGAGCAGCACAGCAAAATGCACAGCTCTCTGGACGAAAGCAAGCCGATCTACCGTTGCGTCAGAAACGGTGGAGGAGGTTAACAAAAGAAAGCTCCTGGTACCGACATCCACAAGGTGGAATTCCTTTTACGAAGCCATAAAGAGAATCGCAGAAATCCCCATGAATGAGCTGACTACTCTGTGCAACAAGCTGGGAGTGAAGTGCTTCAAAGACCAGGAGTACCAGTACCTGCATGAGTACTGTACCGTCATGAAGCCTCTAACTATAGCACTGGATATCCTACAAGGTGACTGTCCGTATGGGACTTTACTGCCCACACTTGAAGTCCTGATGCAGAAGACCCTTGCTGTGAAAGACACCCTATCCAAGATGACTGCAGGCCTTCCAGATGCCATAGTGCAGGTATGCTATGTTGTTCCATCTTAAAGATAAATAAATACATTTTCATTGCACTATTCATGAACATGGAGCAGAGTCACACCATACTGCAGTATGTAGGTTGTCAGTTGCACAAACTAATTGCATACATAATTAGTAAATAAAGGTATAAATAATAGACCTTATAGGCTACAACTAGATAATAATAAACATATCAAATTATATCTTTCAGGCTATCCAGACTCGTTTTGCCAGTGTGCTGGACAACAAAGATGCCCTTCTCGCAGCTGCTAGTTGTCCAAAATTCAAACTCCGATGGCTGAGAGATGAAGGTAGGAGGGAGCAAGTAAAGGAGCTTCTCACAGCAGAATGTCGCAAAACTGCTCCTGCAGCACAGAGCCCTGCCAGTGTACCCACCACGACTGCCAACCAAGGCGAGATGGACTTTTTTGCTTTTGAGGCGGAGCCAGAGGAGACCTACTCGGCAGAAAAGGAAGTCATGGACTACTTGAGGTCAGGGCATGAGCTTCAGATTCTGAATCAGTATCCAAACATTAAGAACATTTTCTTGAAGTATAACACTCCAACCCCATCTAGCGCTCCTGTAGAGCGGCTCTTTAGTCTGGGAGGTTTGGTGCTCACGCCTAGAAGGAACAGACTTTCTGACAAGAGGTTTGAGAAGCTTCTGTTAATGAGATACAACCACTGGTTTACTCGCCCCTTTCCACTGTTTCACTCATAGTGTGTTCATGGCCTCCATAGCGTGTTCATGGCCTCCATAGCGTGTTCATGGCCTCCATAGCGTGTTCATGGCCTCCTTCCAGTCTTGACAGCTGAGTTCACTCTTCATTGATAAACTCAGACTCACCCAGTTTAGGATTAGGATTATATTAGGATCATATCTGAATGGTCAGGGTAGGTTTTAGGTTTTGTGAAACCACTCCTTGCTAGTTACTGTGTTAAATAAAGATTATATTTATTTTATTGTTTAAAAACAAGTATTTATGTTGGGTGAGGCAAAGAAAGACTCTTTATTTTGTTGTTTTAAGTTATTGTTTAAAGTTTAATTATGTAATTTAAGTTACTGTTAAAATAAAGTGAGTTTTGGCAAAACCAGTTTTCATTTTTATGTTGCGGGGGGGGGGGGGGGGGGGGTCGGGTGCCTAGGCAGCTGCCAATAGTAACTAAAAAAGTAACTAGTAATCTAACTTAGTTACTTTTTAAATCAAGTAATCAGTAAAGTAACTAGATTACTTTTTAAAGGAGTAATCAGTAATCAGTAATCAGAATACTTTTTCAAAGTAACTGTGGCAACACTGGCAACATATGACATCCACAGTAGTAGATTATAAAGACATACAATGTAGTTGAGCATTTCTCAGCTTTAACCTTCATATGCCATTTGCTTGTGAGTTTGTGTCTATTGTATTACCCCCAAAGTGTCCTTTTTGCTTATTGTCCAGAATGCGTTATTCCCTGTAGGTAATGAGGCCACACCAGAAAGACATTTTCTTTCTAGATTCGCAGTATTTCAAAACTCCAAGGGGATTCACCTCTGAAGCCTACAGAACACTATTAAGGTTGCCCCAAATATTTTTTGCTCTGGCAGTCACGTTCCCCTGACCTGCCTGGCGGTCACGTTCCCCTGACCTGCCTATGATGTGTGTCCTGGCGGTCACGTTCCCCTGACCTGCCTATGATGTTTGTCCTGGCGGTCCCCTGACCTGCCTATGATGTGTGTCCTGGCGGTCCCCTGACCTGTCTAATGTTACTGCCATTTCTAAAGACTTGTGTTCAATCAGGAGGCATTGTGGCAATGCATGCATTATGTACTGATTGTTTGTCCAACATTCAGAAAGGATTGGCTTCCCGAAAGCTGGAGTGGACTTAAATAGACACATTTCCAACACAAGGAAAGAGAAACACAGAGAAATCCTCCTCATTGAACTTTTGCAAATAAGCATGATCGACCGACTTGCATGGTGTGAAGTGGTTCTGAAGCAGCAGTGGTACGAATGTTGTTCCTTTTTTCTCTCCTGTAGGAGGTGTGTACTTCTTTGTTTGACTTAGTTTTATTCTTGGTTGCCCAGGGGTGTTGCTGAGAAAATTGTTGCGGGATCCTGGACAGAGAAGACTGGTCTGGATTTGGAGGTATTGTTTGAATGTTGCTATCATATTATAGCTATAGTCATAATTACCTACTATTCTCTAACTAACTTTTCTTCGTACAGGGGCTTCCGAGGCAGACCAGTGGCAATGACTGTGGTGTCTTCATGATAATGGTGAGTTATGGTAATGCCACCAAG
Organism: Nansenia antarctica; assembly: GCF_963989245.1. Taxonomy (NCBI): domain Eukaryota; kingdom Metazoa; phylum Chordata; class Actinopteri; order Argentiniformes; family Microstomatidae; genus Nansenia; species Nansenia antarctica. Next base: position 70,153,634 of record NC_137688.1, on the reverse strand, counting down.
TGATATGGCACACTTGATTGTTCCTTAAAACCATCAAAAAAATGTGTAAATGTATGTAACAATGACTGACCACCACTTAGTCCTGACCAACATTCTGTTTGTGCATTTGCAAATAAAAAGGTGTGCAATAAAAGGTATTAAGGAACATTCATGTGTGCAGACCTCTCATATCACTTTCCTATGGAGTTATCAGCCATGTACATTTCATTGGATGTGTGTGACTACCTTCTCACTGAGTTATAAGCTGTCACATGGTAATCTTGTCTTTGTGTCTTTTCTCATTACAGTATGCCTGGTATTTCGCCATGGAGGCTACCTTTGACTTCAGCATTGTAAGTATTAAGAAAACAAGAACCCATTATATCAATATGCTATAAGACTTTGAATGCAAATTGAGTAACTGCTCTTTCTTTAGGATGACATGTCTCTCCTGAGAAGGTGGTGGTGTATTGTCCTGGTGGAAAACATTGGGCTGGAAGGGTATGCTGCAGTGCTACAAAAATAATAATTGTATTTGTACATTTATTATCAAGAGGACTTTGGGGTAACACCTGGCCCTACAATTCAACCTTCCGGTGAAGATAATGTGTGTTAATTTCAGATATGGAAGGAAGTTTGCTCACTTTAGTGAGGAAGGCAGAGCGACCCTTCACGACAGTGTCCCACCTGTATTCAGGACCTATTCAAGTGTTAAAAGGAGTCATGCAAGCAACACCATGGTCAGTGCATCTCTCACTAAGTATCTATGACCGTGTGCCTGTTTCTGAATGGGCTACTGCTCCTAAAACACATACTCCATGCAACTTTATGGCACATGCAATATGTTTAGTGGTACTGTGTCATTCTGAATCCAGCCTGGATCTCTTTTTGAAGTAGTTAACCCTTTCATGTAAAACATACTGGCAATAATGGTGGACTCTGTACAGATGCCACTGGACACTGACGAGGACCACACGTACTTCAAGAGGCCTTACAGCTTTCCTCCTAAAGAATTGGTTAGTGTGAATGAAGTTTATTGCATACAAACATACTATCCACCATTCACAGCTGTACACATAGTCATGCTTATGTGTGTATCCTGTTACCAGGGACAAAGATGTCAGAAGCCTGGAAAGTGAAACCACACTTTATATCAGGACACTTGAGGTAGAATGATCAAGGAAAGAAAGTGAGTGACTCATTCAGTACTTAACTGCACCTTTTCATTGTAACATGGTTAAGCACTGTATTATTATTTTAGGAAAGGGCTCAACAAGTTCAACACCAACGAAGAGTGACCAATGACTTGTTAGTGCATTGCATTTGCAATGCATTTTGGAAACATGAGGAGAGTGCTAATACAAATTCCATGACAGTTTGCAACCACTGATGAATGTGAGTTTCTTAAATTAATTATTAATCACTTCTTTATAACATTTTGTCTCAACAGTGAGAAGCAGCTGTCTCACCATTATATGGTCGAAAATGTGAGAAGAAAAGGAAGCTGAAAGACCATAGAGACAATGTTGAAAGAGCACTTGTGCTAAAGTGCAATCAGCAATGATGTCTTGATTGAAGCGCATTGAGTCGTATCTTGTGAGATGCGCTATACAAATAAAGCTTGAATTGATTTGATCCCTTGTACACTTTTTTTGGGCATTTGTGTTGCAACACACCTGTACATTCTGCACTCTACCCTGTTAGGCCCTTATTTTACTCTAGACAGAAGGGTTGTAACACTTGTTATTAATTCCATTTGGTATACCTCATAAACTTTCTTGCATTTCTGGTGTTTGCATTTTACATATTCTAAATATATGCTATCTACCAGTGGCGGGCGGTGCATTTCACACCTAGGCCTTCAGTTATGTCCGACACAGTCCTACCTGAATTATTCTACCTCTTAATACCATCATTATGACGCCATGGCTCTAGAAACTAGACAGAAACACAGTATAACCGGGCGTTGCATCACCTTAACATAATCAGACAAGTACAACAGAGTTATATTAATATTTCCGAAGCATTTTTAATCAATAAATCCGCATTTACAATGAAGAGTGTGATCTTTAAGATCGCTTCGCTTGGATACTGTCAAAACTTTTAAATAAAAGGCACTTTTATCGTCAAGAAACGTGACAAAACAATTCAACAAGTCTCTTTGAGTACTTTTACTGCACAGCTGATTCACGTGCGCCACCCACGTAATCTCCACATCTCTTGCAACCTGCAACAGACGCATCAAACATTTATTTTATAAGCCTATATTTGTCATTTTAATTACCTATATATTAATTCGTTAATATTGAAACGAAAATAAAATGAATTTTAATTACCTATATATTAATTCGTTAATATTGAAACGAAAATAAAATGAAATAACGAAATAAAATGACAAAAATATATACAAATAAAATAAAAAATAAAATGCTTTGTACTCACCAAAACAACTTCATTTGAAAACAAAATCCATCCTCCTTTCTTTCCTCAGGAATACTTCAATTACTCTGTTGTACAGTCTGTTGAGCTGTAAATCCACTCGAGTGTCCCCAAAGGTGTTCAAAAGCACCGTTGCTTGTAAGTGCCCAGCCGTGCTTTGGTGTCTCGTTGCTCCCTTGGTTAGACAACTCAAGTTTGCAAAACCAGTGTGGCTCCAAACACCCGATCGATCTGTTGCAAATAGCAGGCATTGCCAGCAGTACAATTTGCAGTGCCTTTCGGAGCCTGTGAGCCAGGGGTACCGCTCGTAGTTAGCGATCTGAAAGTGCCGGACAAACCCTTTTCCCCGCTGAGAAAGGCTCGCAAGAGTCGGGGTTGGCCGTTCTCTGATAATGTCTATCTTTTCCTGGAAAGTTCTTCTAGAAAATGGCGTTGTTTTAAGATCTGCCACCACATCTGCCTCTTCTCCCCCTTCCGCCATTGTAGCTGATTGCAGACGGTATAAAGATACGCAAATTACCTTGCTACGCATCTCAATAGTGCGTATCCAATCAAAAGACGTGCTGGGTGCTGACATCAGATTGAGCCTTCCAGCAGGCGCCGTTGTTGATTTTGCTCGCATCTACGTAGGTTTACTAGGAACGCCACAGGTTTTCTCGTTCCAACGTTAAGTTACAGGTCGAATTCGCGGCACCGTCTGTTGTGAAGGCGGGCAGATTTGGGAGCCCCCTAGCAACACATTTTGATTGGATAAAAGCTCTAACATAAAGGCCAGCCCTCCAAATCTCAATTGGAGACTGGAAGCAGCGCAACCAAGAGGAAAGCTATGAAATGAAGAGAATAGACTATGGGGAATCATTAATACATATTTGTGGAAAAAATATATTAAATAAAATGTATATTCTGATGATGTTTAGGCCAGCAGAGAAGGCCTTGCTGGCCCTGACGGCACACCACTGCTATCTACATGTCGCACTGGATGGGGTTATTGCTGTTGACTCATCAGAAAGTAAAGACTAATTCACAGAGTGTATGAAGATTCCAGTAAGGGTTTTGTGAAGGAGCCCTAGTGCTGTTGACATCAGAAATAGAATGTTTTATTTAGCTCATCAGTGTGCACTCAGCACCATGGACACCTCCAGCCCAGCACCTTGCACCACGGTTCCTGCCCTGCTCCATGGATTACAACGATGATCGCCTGACCCTTGCCTGACTCCACCAAGTCCTTTGCCTGACCCCTCAAACCTGTTTGACCTAATAAAGTCCCTCACCTGGGGTCATTGACATTCTTTTATTTATATACAGTTAGGTCTGGAAGTATTTGGACAGTGACACAATTTCCATAATTTTGTCTCTGTATGCCACCACAAAGGATTTGAAATGAAACAATCCAGATGTAATTGAAGTGCATTTTACAGCCTAAGGATGGCCTGTTTCAGTTGCATTGAGAGCTCTGTTGACTGCATGTTGTGCGTATACAGCAACAGCCTCCAAATGCAAATGCCACACTTGGAATCAACTCAGACCTTTTACCTGCTTAATTGATAAAGAAATAATGAAGGAATAAATAGCCCACACTGGCCCATGAAACAGCTTTTGAGTCAATTGTCTAATTACTTTTGGTTATTATACATAAGAGCTATAATTCATAAACCCTTCCTTCAATTTGGATGTGAATACCCTTAACCTAAAGCTGAGAGTCTGCACTTTAAGCCCAGTAAATTCTGTTGGAAATCTCATAAGATACGTTAGATCCAAAGTATCAAGGAGTATTGCAGTATTGTGCAGGGCAAAACATATTCTGGAACAGAGGATGTTGTATACTCTATATTGTTGTCTTGTCTTACCCTATTTGAGTTACTGTGTGGAGATATGGGGAAATGAATATAAAAGCATGTTAAACCCATTGATTACACTACAGAAAAAAGCTATGAGGATTTTGATTGATTGATTGAAAACTTTATTAGAAGATTTGCAGAAGTAGGTACATGAAAGTACATATTACATACAAGGTCAACTAACAGGATAAAAACCCAAGAAAGCCACTGGCTTATTTCAATTGGGGTCCTTGATTCTCAATTCATCGTTACATGTAAGACCGACAAAACAAACTAGTACTATCTACAAGATAATACAGACAAATAACTATTACTATCTACAAGATAAAAATACATCCATCATGGGAAGAACAATACAACAAAACATCAGGTATGTACAGCGGGTAGGGCAGGTGGGGACATACACCACAGGTGGGGGCGGGGGACAAAACACAAAGTATGTACAGTGGGTAGTTCGGGTCTTTTAATCTGATTTTTGATTTAGAGGGTCCAGTTACGGATTGCAGCCTCCTGTAAATGTTTTTTGAGAGTGGTTTTGAAGGTGGGCAGTGTTTTGCACTCCTTTAAGATTATAGGAAGGGCGTTCCACATTTTTACTGCAGTACAGATTGTACATGAGGTCGGATATCGTGATCACACTAATAACTTGTTCCTAATGTCAAAAATATGAAGAAAATATGAAGGAAAGCAGAAATATTGCTCTATTGCTCTATTTAAAAAAAGGTTTAAATTCTTTTTAATGAAAAAGTATTAGAACGGATGATACTGAAATATATGTATTAATTAATTGGATTATATAATGTAAGCATAATTGTTAAGTATAAACAGGGGTAGGACAGGCTTCTTCCTACTCCTTTTCGAACAATTGATAGGACTGTACTCTACATATTAGTTTTTTTCCGTAGTTTTCACCGTAGTAAGGCCGTAGTAAGGCGATTCATGGTTTACTCCTAGTGTATCCATCTGCGCTGCGCGCATCAAATCCATCACCCGGAAATGTGATGTACCATACGTCATCATACCGCGCCTGCATATTTGCATAACACATTTCCGGGTGTTGGATTTGTTGCGCGCAGATGGACCCTACTCCCTGAGAGCCAAGTCTGAGGTTATCGCCACGGAAACGCAGAACCACTTCCCCTGCATCTGCATTAGCGGTGGGCTAACTACCCGGGAAAGCTTTCTTCTGACAAACACAACAACAGCAGCTCATTAATACGTAAGATAACAACAGATGTGTCATACAGTGAGTCATGCTTCTGATATCAGTGATACGGTCAAACTTTACGTTATGAAGTTAACACCGTAATAACTCTGCAATTACTCTGCTAACTAGCGGTAGTGCATCAGTGATTGCTTAGTGTTTAACCCTTTGCTTTATTACAAGTGGATAAAGAACTGTGTTTATAACGTGTTACTGGAGTAATTACAGTGTTATTACACAGGTTGACCTTCCGCCCCTTACCCTTAGAACCAAATTGATAAAAAAACAAGTAAAAAAAAAATCAAGTGTCATTAAGACACCTGTAGCGTCATTAAGACACACACTCAGGTGTGTTACCCACTCAGGTGTGTTACCCTCAGGTGTGTTACACTCTCAGGTGTTATACACTCAGGTGTGTTACTGCTTATAGAACTACTGCTTGGTCATGAGGACACCTCCTCTGCGCTCTATCACTACAAACATGGAATGCTACGAAGTATAGGAAAGGCTAGTGGTGTGGGACGGCAGAGTGGCAGGGTGGGAGTGGGTGGGGGGGGGGGGGACAGAGAGAGATGCTTCTGGGAAGAGGGGATGGCCGGAGGGAGGCACGGAAGAGGAATAGGCACTCCCCCATGGGTGACAGAAACCATTTAGCTCAACCCAACACACACACACCCAAGAACCCACATTCAAACCAGAGGCGAAATAAATAAAATAAATAAATACAGAATAAACAATCAAATATACAGACGTAAATAAATAACAGAAACATTCATTCTGCTTTGAGAGGGACCCCCCTCTTCACACACACCGCTGCCAGCCCTACATGGGTCATGGGGAGGGGGGTATTGTGGGTTGCGTACATCTACATACATTTCCTTGTTACGTCTCTGAAGGTATTAAAAACCCAGCAGAATCCCCTAGTAGTGGAATAGTAACCTAGGGGTGGGGGGGGGTGTTGGGTGGAACATAACTAGTCAGGTCCTGTGCTGGCGGGGGTGGGGGGGGCACTCTGACCAGGCAGACACAGCTGAAGAAGAAGGCCATATGGTAAAGAGGACAAACACCCTCTCTCCCTCCTCCCTCCTCTCCTCTCCCTCCTCTGCCTCATCAGCAGTGACCTCAGCGATGTGACTTTCACAACTTCTGAGTCATCAGATCTACAGTTTGTGTGATGGGTGGGCGGGGGCTGGCGGGAGGGTGGGGGGGGGTTGGCGGGGGTATGGGGGGGGGGCTGGGAGCTAAAGGTGCTGGGATCAGCAGCATCTCTCTAGTAGTAGTGGCAGTTGGAGTGAAGCTGCTGCCCCTTGATGCAGATTTAAGTGTTGAAGGTTAACTTCTGGGGGAGGTAAACTGATCGTCGATATCTGCGTTGTCGGCAAGGGAGAGGGGGGTGGGAGGTGGGGGATGGGTTAGCTATCTGTGGTCCCACTATGCTGTATGTATGTTGGTTATTATTGTTTAGGCTACTGTTTGGCTACTGTTGCGAACTACTGAACAGTCACACAGGTGAGACTAACTCCATGCAGACACAAAAAATGTCCCAACAAGGGATGGGATGGTAGTTCTAGGTCCCGGGGGGGGGGGGGGGGCAGGTCCGTGGATCCGGGGGTCCGGGGTTGGGAGGAGTAGGGGCTAAGGTCCAGATGCCCTCTGCTCCCATTGTAGCCCCCCCCCACCAATCCCCACTGGCCTAGGGCTGCAAGGGCAACAATCCTTCTACAACATGGACAAGAGTGCACACTCTCTCCCCCCCCCTTTTTTCCGGCGATCACCCCTTACACCCCCCAAGACAAGGCTGTGTTTAGGTTTCCTCAACAAACCCCCAGGTTTATACATCTGTGCGCATCTTGGTAATGTTGACGTAGTTGGTGTTGGCATTCACGGCGGCGGCGGCGGCGGCGACGGTGCAGTTGCCCGTTTTGAGGCTCCTCTCCGGGCAGAAGTCCTCCACGCTGTGATTGGCTGTGGCCTCCTGGATCTCCATGTAGTCCGACTTGCTGAGGGTGGAGCCGCTGCCGCTCCGCCCCGCCCCGCTCTTCTTCAGGTCCTCGGCCGACTCGGCCTTCGGCGGGCTGGCGGGCAGGTTCAGGTACTGCGCCTGCTCCTCGCCCTCCGTCTCGCGGTGGTAGAAGTAGTTGAAGTTGGACACAATGACCGGCACGGGCAGGGCGATGGTCAGCACGCCGGCGATGGCGCACAGCGAACCCACGATCTTGCCGCCGATCGTGGTGGGGACCATGTCCCCGTAGCCCACGGTCGTCATGGAGACCACAGCCCACCAGAAGGCCTCGGGTATGCTGCTGAACTGCGAGTCGACCTCGTCGGCCTCTGCGAAGTACACAGCGCTGGAGAAGAGGATCACCCCGATGAAGAGGAAGAAGATGAGGAGGCCCAGCTCGCGCATGCTGGCCTTCAGCGTCTGGCCCAGGATCTGGAGCCCCTTGGAGTGGCGGGAGAGCTTGAAGATGCGGAACACCCGGACCAGGCGGATGACGCGCAGGATGGCCAGGGACATGGCCTGTTGTCCCGCCTGCCCGTCCTCCGGTTTCTCCGCCAGCTCCGTCCCCAGGGTGATGAAGTAGGGGATGATGGCCACGATGTCGATGATGTTCATGATGTTGCCGAAGAACCCGGCTTTGCTGGGGCAGGCGAAAAACCTGACCAGGAATTCGAAGGAGAACCAGATGATGCAGAGGGTCTCCAGGATGAAGAAGGGGTCGGTGAAGTAGGTGGAGGCATAGACGGAGGAGGAGGTGGAGTTGTTGTCGTTGTCGAAGGGCTGGTACAGCTTGTGGAGGTCCTCCTCATCGGTGCGGAACACGGGCAGCGTCTCCAGGCAGAAGCTGACGATGGAGATGAGGATGACCATGACGGAGATGATGGCGATGATGCGAGCGGGACCAGAACTCTCCGGATACTCGAACAGCAGCCACACCTGCCTCTGGAACTCGTTCTCGGGCAACAACCGCTCCTCCTCCTTGATGAAGCCCTCGTCTTCCCGGAAGATCTCGATGGCCTCCTCGCCCAGCTCGTAGAA
>NC_137688.1:70137634-70140134 GCF_963989245.1 Nansenia antarctica | reverse complement strand
AGAGAGAGAGAGAGAGAGGAGAGAGAGAGGTAGAGAGAGAGAGAGAGAGAGAGAGAGAGAGAGAGAGAGAGAGAGAGAGAGAGAGAGAGAGAGAGAGAGAGAGAGAGAGAGAGAGAGAGAGAGTGAGACAGGCATGCAACCGTGGTCGTGATGTCATACTAGCTCCTATAGCCTAGGATACTCTCTAGTTAAACCTAATCTAGTTACACCTCCTCTGAGAGTTTGTTTTTATCAACATGAAAGGGAAGATAACATCGATTGTTATCAGGGGCAGAAATAGACCTGAATAGATGGCTGCTGTCATCTCCTCAGTCTCAGGTGCAGTAAATATGGTTGGTGGCCCTGTGTGTGTGTGTGGGTGTGTGTGAGTGTGTCTGTGTGGTGTGTGTATATGTGTGTGTGTGTGTGTGTGTGTGTGCGTGTATATGTGTGTGTGTGTGTGTGTGTGTGTGTGTGTGTGTGTGTGTTGGGCTGGGGTTGTGCTCCAGCCATAAACGTGTCTGGTCGTGATGAGGGATGTGTGGGTGTGTGTGGGGTGTGTGTGTGTGTGTGTGTATGTGGGGGGGATTTGCATAAAGCAGAGAGCAGCGGCTCGTAAACATGACAGAGATTTGCTGCCTGTGTGTGTGTGTGTGTGTGTGTATCTGTGTGTGTGTGTGTGTGTGTGTGTTATGTTGTGTGTGTGTGTGTGTGTCTGCCTGTCGTTAACCAACAGCTCCTGTCCAGGCGTGTATCCCAAATAGCCTAAGCTGTACCACACAGACACACACACACACACACACACACACACACACACACAGTCACACACACACACGCACGCACGCACTCACACACACACACACACACACACACACGTATGCACACACACACACGCCAGTATCACGGTCACACATTGGAGTTGGTAGCCTTAGCAGTAAGCTGACACACAACAACACAACAACACAACACAGCCCAAACAGCTCCTGGTCGTCAAAATCAGCTCCTCCTCAGGGACGTGTTTGACATGACGTCTGCTCCTTATGCCGGTAGTATCTATCTGTGTGTCTGTGTGTGTGTGTAGTGTTTCTCTGTGTGTGTGTGTGTGTGTGTGTGTGTGTAGTGTTTTTCTGTGTGTGTGTGTGTGTGTGTGTGTGTAATGTTTCTCTCTGTGTGTGTGTGTGTGTGTGTGTGTAGTGTTTCTCTGTGTGTGTGTGTGTGTGTGTGTAGTGTTTATCTGTGTGTCTGTGTGTGTGTGTAGAGTTTATCTGTGTGTGTGTGTGTGTAGTGTTTCTCTGTGTGTGTGTGTGTGTGTGTGTGTGTAGTGTTCCTCTGTGTGTGTGTGTGTGTGTGTGTGTGTGTGTAGTGTTTCTCTGTGTGTCTGTTTGTGTCTCTATGGAAGGCTAACCCTTAAACCACATTAAACTGCGACGGATAATTCAGTTGAACCCATTACTTTGGCCCATTGAGTTTATATGATGTACGGCATCTTTTACTGTCTCTCTCTTTAACTGTCTCTCTGTGTCTCTGTTTTACTGTGTCTCCGTGCAACGACAAGGCCTCCGGAGTCCTGTCCACAGCCTCCTGGACTTCTTAAGCCCAGTTAAGCCCAGTTCACATCTAGGATTCACAACTGGAGTCACAGCGGTCTGAGTTTACTCCGCAAATCGTCGCCAGAGTTCTGACTTGTCAGGCAGCAGAATGTCCAGATTCTTCTGGAATGTCTGCCGAGTTTTTTCTCTGCAACGTTCTAAGAACTGAGCGGTCATGTTGAGAACCCTAGATGTGACCTGGCTTTAGTGACCTGAGTTCAGATGGGTAAAACTCACTCCTACAGTTCAAACACTCCCACCACCCCCCACCGCCCCCCTGCTCTGCAGAGTGGCTAGCTCTTCGATAGGGTAGCTGGTTAGTGTCTAGTGTTTGAGGAGAGAGAGAGGGAGAAGAGAGAGAGAGATGGAGAGATATGGAGAGAGATGGAGATGGAGAGAGAGAGACAGATAGAGAGAGAGAGAGAGGTGTTGAACGTGTGTTGGAGGTCAGAGGTCAGGTGTGTTGGCAGGTCAGGGGTCGTAAGGTCGAGGCTCGGTTGGAGCTCGTGGAATTGCGGGGCGGCTGTTTGCAACAAACTTGACGTCTGTCTCATGTACTTGAAACTGAGAGACAGGGGATTTACAGGACCCTTCCTGTCCCCAGGACCACACCCCCTTCCACACGCTACAGGGCTACACACAATGACCACTAGTTGGCGCGTCTTGTAAACTAGCCTGCCTCCTACACAGAAAAACTGCACAATATCTTTATACTAGCTTATCCTGATTATGAAAATGTAAGGATACTGGGTGGTAGAACGCACATATCTAGGACAAGTCATGAAAGGAGGCGTCCTGAAATGTAATCGAGTGCAAAGATATAAAAACACTTTCTCTTACTCACTTGTCTCAATGACCCCCGCCGCCCACAGGCTGTTCTCTCGTGTTTAACTGTTAAACGCGTGGCCACAACGTAATCACCTAGAAACGTC
>NC_137688.1:70117356-70137434 GCF_963989245.1 Nansenia antarctica | reverse complement strand
GAGAGGGAGAGAGGGCAGGAGGAGAGAGGGAGAGAGGAGAGAGAGGAGAGGAGAGAGGGAGAGAAGAGAGGAGAGGAGAGGAGAGGAAGTGAGACTGATGCGGATAAAAAAGAGAAAGGGTGTGGGTAGAGGGGTGGGAAAAAATAAAGGAGAGGAGAGAGGGAGAGGAGTGGAGAGAAGAGAGGGATGGAGAGAGAGAGAGGAGTGGAAAAGGAGAGGAGTGGAGAGAGGGAAAGGAGAGGAGACAGGGAGAGCAGAGGAGACGGAAAAGAGAGGAGGATGGGAGAGGGGTGGAGAGACGGAGAGGGGTGGAGAGAGGGAGAGGGGTAGAGAGAGGGAGAGGGGCGGAGAGGAGAGGAGAGAAGGAGAGGAGAGAGGGAGAGGGTGGAGAGAGGGTGAGGAGAGGAAAGAGGGAGAGAAGAGGAGAGGAGAGGAGAGGAGAGAGGGAGAGGAGAGGAGAGAAAGGTCATGCTGGTAGAGTGATGAGTCATACAGCTCGTAAAAAAGTAGCAAGTCGCTGTCTGTGTTCTCCTCTTCCCCTCCTTCCATCCCTCCCTCCCTCCCTCCCTCCATCCCTCCATCCCTCCCTCCCTCCCTCCCTCCCTACCCTCCCTCCCTCCCTCCCTCCCTCCATCCCTCCCTCCCTCCCTCCCTCCATCCCTCCCTCCCTCCCTCCCTCCCTCCCTCCCTACCCTCCCTCCCTCCCTCCATCCCTCCCTCCCTCCCTCCCTCCATCCCTCCCTCCCTCCCTCCCTCCCTCCCTACCCTCCCTCCCTCCCTCCCTCCCATGTGTCTGTCACTCTTACAGTAGCTGTACAGTTATGTTCTGTAGTAAACTATAGTTTATCATGGGTGACCGGCTTAGAGACAATCCAGTGTGTGAGTGTGTGTGTGTGTGTGTGTGTGTGTGTGTGTGTGTGTGTGTGTGTGTGTGTGTGAGTGTGTCAGTGTGATGTAATGTGATGCTGGCATTTGGGTGTGTATGCAGACTCTTAAAGAGAGACCCACACATAGATAGTACATTTTTATCATTTTTATTTGATTGATCATTTGTATGCTCAAAAGAGAGGAATGTAATGGCTAAAAATGCTCTAACGTGTCTTCCTGTTATTCCTGTGTATAATCAGTATATCCTAAGTTGATTTGTTCCTGTACTAACGTCATAGACTAAGAGGTTAACAGTATGTTATCTGATCTAACTGCTCTAGAGTTTCTACATGAATGCAAGTTTGGATATTGTGTTCTGATTAAATCTTACCTTACTTCTCAGTACAGAATGTGCTAAATCTGCCACTTGACTAGATAGGGTGCCCATCTGCTAGTACTGAGAAAGATAAGGTACACACCAGCTCATTGTCTGTAAATCACGCCACCCTCGGAGGGGGGCCGGCTGACCTTGTGCGCCCAGTCCAAGTATAAGATGTTCGTGAGACAGAATTGAGGGCTTCTTGCCAGGACAGCTCTCATAACACTTCTGTTGTGTACTGTTGTTTAAGAAGTCAATACTTTGCAAACTATTTTGATTAAACCTTATTAACGAGTAAATATTGTGTACCATCTTGTTGGTTTCCTGTCTCACCTGAGGACCGTATGGTTAAATTTCCATTACACCCCACACTCACACTCACACTCACACTCACACACGCACATGCACACACACACACACACACACACACACACACACACACACACACACACACACACCAGACATCACTTCTGGTCTATTATACATCTTCTTCATATTCCGATATTCAAAGGTCTTGGTTGCTAGGGCAACAACCTCCCCTCCCCTGTTGCTATGGAGATTCCCAGTTGGAGTGGAGCAGGGTGGGGTGGCGGTGCACTTTGATCATGGCCTACTCTCTACCTCTAGGATTCTGGGGTGCACACAGACACACAGACACACAGACACAGACACACAGACACAGACACAGACACAGACACAGACACAGACGCACACGCACACGCACACGCACGCACGCACGCACGCACACACACACACACACGCGCGCACACACACACACACACACACGCGTTGTTCAGCTGTAGCAGCCCTGTCACCACGCCCGGGTGAGCGCTAGCTAGCTAGCTGACCCGCGGTGACCTCACTGTCACTGGTGCTGTCACCGCCCCCCCCCCCGCCCTCCTGACATCCAACCGTCGTTCACGCTCGTGTTTCACCGGCGAGTCGAGTGTGTGGAGTATTAATAATCATATAGCGCCTTTCATAAAAACCAAGGACGCTTTACAATTCTAAAGGACACGGTCAGACAGACAAAACAGAAAACATACAAAACAAAACAGAAACAGTGACTAGGGGCCAAAGGCCTTGATGAACAGATGGGTTTTGAGGGCTGATTTTAAGGAGTCCAGGGTGGGGGCGTTGAAGGTGTCCAGGGTAGGGGGGGGCGTTGCGGATCACTATGGGGAGAGAGTTCCAGAGGGTGTGGAGCGGCCACGCTGAAGGCTCTGTCCCCGAAGGTCCGTAGGTTGGTGCGGGGGTTGGACAGCAGGCCCATGTCTGAGGACCGCAGGTTCCGAGAAAGGGTGTGTTGGGAGAGGAGGTCAGTTAGGTAGTGGGGGGCGCAGGCGTGGAGGGACTTGTAAGTGAGCAGAAGGATTTTGTAAGTGATGCAGGACTTGACCGGAAGCCAGTGGAGGTGGACGAAAATACAGTTTGACGATCGGCAAAAAAACTAAACGATCTTAGGGAAGGGTTCGGGCACGTACGAGTGTTGTTGTGTGTTGTTGTGTGTTGTTTAGTGTCACACGTATGAAACAGACGTGTCAAACAATCGGCCCGTGTGATCTCCGACCGAAACCTCGACCTCGCGACCTCTGACCTGCCGACACACGTGACCAACTGTCTCCTCAAACACCTGATGGTAACCAGCTACGCTATCGAAGAGCTAGCTATTGGACAGCGATAGGGGGTAGGTGGGGAGGTGTTACACCTAGAGAGATACAGGTGATCTTGTTGTTATGGTTACAGGTGTAGGACACGGTTGTGCTGCTGTACCTTGTTGTTATGGATACAGGTGACCCTGTTGTTATGGATACAGGTGACCTTGTTGTTATGGATACAGGGGGACTGTTGCTATGGATACAGGTGTAGGAGACAGTTCTGCAGCTCCTGACCCTGTTGACCCCGAGTGCCATTCTCACTAAGCTTTCTACTTATTTTCTACGTCTTTTATTTTACCATTTTGTACTCTTAATTGTGTCATATTTGTCTTACGTGTCTCCTCACTTGTCCAACTGTCTCACTTACTGTCCTGTACTATTGTCACTTTATTATCTTGAACTATGCCCTATTGCAGTGGTTCTCAACCTTTTTTGGGCCAGTGCCCCCCTGTCCATTATCCAGGTCTCTTACCGCCCCCCATCAAAAAAATACTTCCCTGAATATTAATGTTGACTAATATTCTGTGTTATATCATTTAAAAAGCATGTCACTGAATGCCAAATAATAGATTTGATTTAACTGGGCAGTTGGAATATCATTATCATTAGTTTACCAGAGAGCAGAAAGGCCATGTGAATGTGAATAAAAATGCTGTTTATGAGTGTTAAACAAACTCAGACAACATCAGAGAATACAAACAGACTGTTTTATGATGCTAATATTTATTAATTTTTGATTAGACTTTGTTAACAAAGTTCCAAAGTTCAGAGCACTGCGCTCTGGGACCGCTCAGAGATGGGTGCTCTGACTGAAAAGACGGTTTGCCCGAGCGAACTGACCGTTCGTGCATTTACGAACGTACCTGTAATAACACTGCTGACAGCTGATCAATCGCAAGCAGACAGAGTAGTGGTTTCCTATAGCAACAAAAGACGTTGACGTTCGGAGTGCTTATGTGTTCGTTTCCAGGGCATCACATGAGGAGCAACATATCACTAAAAAGCGATCGTATATTTTAGTTTGTAAACGTTAAGACGAACACATCGCAATGCTAACCTCAGAATGGCACTAGGGATAACATCCACAACAACACTTAACAGTAATACATTTATGTAATATACTGTGATGAACCTGCGAGGGGAGGGGACATTCGTAGCTGATTTCTCCAGGTTAGATTATTGGTAGGCTAAGCGACAGAGAACTTTCCGGACTGGTTTATTACAATACGATCGCTTTTTTGAGGTTGTTCCTGCTGTGATGTTCTGGTATGGTGGTATGGTATTAGTACTCATTTTAACTAAATTAAATAAGCTGTATTGAAAGGAAGCGAACGAAGCGAACGCATAAGCGCAGAGGGTAGTGTGTATACGCGGGGAGGGAGTATTTGGAACGACAGGCTTACGTCACCGGCGGGGACATGGACTCAGTATCAAAACTAACATAAGAAATATTCTCTCTCTCTTATAGCCAACAATTACAATGAGCCTACAAACTGAAACACATGTCACTCAAGCATAGCTTACAAGGAAAACACTCATAGAAATTAAACAAGACCGTAAATTGAACAACACCGTATCGCTGTTAGATGAGCAACACAAATTAAATAGCCTATTCCTCATAAATCTTCGCCAACTGGCTAAATCCAAAGACAATCAACTATTTACAGTTATATAGCCTATTCCACTCCGTGTTCATTTGCGGGTGCTATGCAAGAAAAGGATGGCAAGGGTTGAAAGTTGGCTTGTGCTAGCATTAGCTATGGTGCATCCATGGTCAACATGACATTACAGCCAGGTGGGATGAACCGGGGTTCTTTCTATCGTAGCCTAGCATAGTATTGTAATTTCTGCACTGTACATGAACTGTCAAGATTCTTCTACAATGCAGCTTACCCAGACACATTGGAAACTATCAAAAGCTCTGCCTTTGCTAGCTGAGTTTTTAGCTTCATCTTCTTGATGACACTCTCACTTGTATTTTTTGGGGCGCTGCGCTACGTGTGTCTGCGTCACAGAGCCCGGCCAAGTTCAGAACACTGCGCTCTGGGAGCGCTCAGAGATGGGTGCTCTGACTGAAAAGACGGTTTGTCCGAGCGAACTGACCGTTCGTGCATTTACGAACGTACCCGTAATAACACTGCTGACTGCTGTTTTTCATGAGAAAAATACTTTATGCGTGAACGCCCCCCAAGAACACCTCAACGCCCCCCTTTAAAAAATATTTGCTACAGCGCCCCCCGATGTTGTCTGAACGCCCCCGTTGAGAAACGATGCCCTATTGTCTTATTGTCTGGTGCTGCAATGTCAGCAACCCAAGCCTAAGAATCTTACTGTCTTACACTTTGTGACATAACAATAAACTTGAAACTTGGAGACTTGGAGAGTTCTGTTGCTCCTGACCTGGTTGTCATGGATACAGGTGTACCTGATCCTGTTGTCATGGATACAGGTGACCCTGTTGTTGTGACAGAGACAGGTTCCCTCCGGAGCCGCTGTCTGGGTGTGAGAGAGAGACAGCCAATCACAGTCCTGTCTGTGTGTGAGAGAGAGATAGACAATCACAGCCCTGTCTGGGTGTGAGAGAGAGACAGCCAATCACAGCCCTGTCTGTGTGTGAGAGAGAGAGACAGCCAATCACAGCTCTGTCTGGGTGTGAGAGAGAGAGAGCCAATCACAGCCCTGTCTGTGTGTGAGAGAGAGAGACAGCCAATCACAGCTCTGTCTGGGTGTGAGAGAGAGACAGCCAATCAGAGCCCTGTCTGTCTGGGTGTGAGAGAGAGAGACAGCCAATCACAGCCCTGTCTGTGTGTGAGAGAGAGACAGCCAATCACAGCCCTGTCTGGGTATGAGAGAGAGAGACAGCCAATGGGTGTGAGAAAGAGACAGCACAGGGCGGCTGTGTCTCAGGAGGTAGAGGCTGTGTCTCAGGAGGTAGAGGTTGTGTCTCAGGAGGTAGAGGCTGTGTCTCAGGAGGTAGAGGCTGTGTCTCAGGAGGTAGAGGTTGTGTCTCAGGAGGTAGAGGCTGTGTCTCAGGAGGTAGAGGCTGTGTCTCAGGAGGTAGAGCCGCCGTCTAATGATCGCAAGGTCGGCAGATCGGCGGATCGAGCCCCGGTTGGCCACATGTCGAGGTGTCCTTGGGCAAGACACTGAACCCCAAATTGCTCCCAGTGAGCGGGCCGGCGCCTTGCATGGTAGCTTGGCCGCCATTGGTGTATGAATGTGTGTGTGAATGGGTGAATGAGAGGCCATTGTAAAGAGCTTTGGAATAAGGCGCTATATAAGTGAGTCCATTTACCATTACAGCCAATCACAGCCCTGCTCTGCCCCTGACACATAAAACACAGCTGAATTATCTCGCCCAGGACGTCAGGGAGATAGGAATGTGTTAAAGTGCTGCTCCTCCTATTTATAGTCGGATTAAAACCTGGTTTCATGACTTATTGATTAGCGTCTCTGCCGTGTCTTTGCAGAGAATTAATTTTCTCTCTCGTGCACACGAGCGCTTGGCTAGCTGCCCTCTTCTTCACCTGGCGAGGATGAGGAGGAGGAGGAGGAGGGCTGCTTGGCTGTGGTTGTGTTGTGGTCTGGAGCTGTGAGGGGTTTGTTGGTTGTCCCCCGTGCCAGATTAAAAACCAAAGGTGATGGAGCATTCCAAACCGTGCCTCCCAAACTCTGGAATGCTCTTCCCTTGGATCTTAGATCAGCGGTCTCGGTCGAAGCATTTGAAAAACAGCTCAAGACTGTCCTATACAGTCTACTAACCCCTGCCTGCCTGTCTTTTTGTGTCTTGTTGTGTCTTGTTGTGTCTTGTTGTGTCTTTTTGTGTCTTGTTGTGTCGATTTGTGTCTATTTGTGTCTATTTGTGTCTTGTTATTATTTGTTGTACACTTGTTATTTGTAAAGCACTTTGCTGTGATAGGTGCTATATAAATAAACTTTACTTACTTACTTACTCACTGTGTTTGTGTTGTGGTCAGGAGCTGTGAGGCGGTGTCAGAGGAAGGGACTCTGGACTGGACATTTGTTGTTGTAAGTCGCTCTGGACAAAGGCGTCTGCTAAACGTGACACGTTCTAATGCTTTGGTCCTCATGTCGGGATCTGATGCAACAATCTGACTTTTCTTTCAAGAAATGTGAATACATTTCCGACTTGTTGAAAATCAACGACACATCACTAGTCAACTAACACAGCTTGTTCTGTGAGCCTGCTAACAATGTAAAGTAGTGTTCTAGTTAACTAGGTAACAATGTAAAGTAGTGTTATAGTTAACTAGGTAGCAGTGGGGATTACTCACCCAATCCATTGCGTTGCAGTATTTTGGCTCGACTAGCCAAACTACTTCCGTAGTTCCGTGTTTCAAAAGAAAAGTCAGAACATTTTGATTGGTTGCCGACATGCGGACCAAATGATCAGACTGTGTCACAAATGCCAAAAACGTAAATGTTAAAGATGTCACACTGGCTTGAAACTGAACAACTCAACTCTAACATTCTCTTCTCACAGAACCAACCAATCATAGGTCTTCTCACAGGCGTGGTGGTGACCAATCAGGATGCACGATGGATCGACAGACAGGAAAGAAGACCACAGACTCGTCACACAAAGTTCTGAACCGGTTTACATGTTAGAGACACACCGCGCAGTTACACCTCACACACACTGGGACACACACATCTGTCCCCCAACACCCCTCCCCCATCCCTGATACACACACCTGTGTGTGTGTGTGTGTGTGTGTGTGTGTGTGTGTGTGTGTGTGTGTGTCTGTCCTCTGTGTGTGTGTTCCTCTGTGTGTGTGTCTGTGTTCCTCTATGTGTGTGAGTGTGTGTGTGTGTGTATAAGGGGAATAGCAGCAAACGTCACACAGGTGACTAAAGCAGCTACCAAAGGCATGTGGCTAACAGTCCTGCATCATAACATCATAACATCCTGGTTCATACTCCACCTCATTCATATCACAGAATTCAACACTATTTTAACACTAGAACAGCCGTGCTTATTTTACCTACTATAAGAGCCGCCTCGGGGGTGAAATGACCATAGTCTTTAAAATGGGAAGCTGCTACTTACACACAACGACCACTAGTTGGCCGTCTTGTAAATTAGCCTGCCTCCTACACAGAAAAACACAGCAAAATAGCTTTATACTAGCTTATCCTGAAAATGTAAGGATACTGGGTGGTAGAACGCACATATCTAGGAAAAGTCATGAAAGGAGGGTCCTGAAATTTGATCGAGTGCAAAGATATAACAATTTGTCTACTCACAGGGTCAAATGACCCCACCCCCATGGCTGTTCTAGTGTTAATGACCCCCCCCCCCCCCCCCATGGCTGTTCTAGTGTTTATGAGTTATCATAATTCTGTCTCACATTGGGCCAATAAGCTCCTGCCAGTAACGTATCACTGTGTGGGTCCGGTCCTGTGTATGGTGGCTAAGATCTGGCTCAGTTCTGTCCAAGTTCTGTCCAAGTTCTTCCTGTGTTCTGGCACTGAGGTTCCAGTTCTGAACCAGTTTGTCCTGTGTTCTGGTACTGGTAAGTGTTCTGGTTCTGAGGTTTTGGGCTTTGGTCCTGGATGTGTTCCTCTGTGATGAGAGGCTTCTGATGGACCGGGCCATGGCGAGGAGGGGCGGGGAGAGATGAGGGGAGGAGGAGGGTAGAGGACGGGAGGAGAAGGGAGGGGAGGGCTGGAGAAGGGAGGGGTGGGGAGAGGAGAGGAGAGGAGAGGAGGGGAAGGAAGGGAGCGTAAGGGAGGGAAGGGAGTGGAGGGAAGGGTAGAGGAGCTGTGATGCCCCCCCCCCCCCCCTCTCTGCGTTCACCTGCGTCCAGCTGAGGGAGAGAGATCACAGGTTAGAGTGACCTCTAGTGGCTGCTGTGGGGAAGCACACTCTCACACAGACTATAATGATGCAGAGACATGAATACATGAAGCACTGTTTACCTGGACGGGACGGTGTGTGTCTGTTTATCTGTAGGGTGGTAGGTCTCTACAACACACACCTGGAGAGAGAGAGAGAGAGAGAGAGAGAGAGAGAGAGAGACAGAGAGAGAGAGAGAGAGAGAGAGAGAGAGACAGAGAGAGAGAGAGGGAGAGAGATAGTTTAAAAAGTTAGATTCAAAAGCACTTTCTAGCAGCCTGTGATACATCTCAACACTCCCTCGGCGCGATCAGACGCGAGGCTACAGGGGCTCCTAACATCGGTGCTTTTTAGTGTTTTTAAGTACATTTGGATGTACATTTTTATGTATTTATGTAAACCAGCTCTTTTCCCTTCTTGTTTTTAGTTTTTTTTCCTAGCACCAGGGGAGCCCCCCCTCCCAAATTTCGTTGTTTGGTACCTGTACTATATCAATGACAATAAAGACCATTCATTCATTCATTCATTCATTCATAACACACCTTACGCCTCTCCCATCCTGCCCCCTGTCTCATCACCAGCCTAGCATAGACAGACTGTACACACACTGTCACCTCAGCAGGGGGGCAAAGGGGGATGGGGGGGGGCAGAGAGGGATGGAAAGCTGTTCTGCTCTCATTCTGGTGAGTGCTCTGCTCTCGTTGTGTCTGGTCTGAAACACCACGTGTCCTGACCCAGGTCAGCCTGACCCACCTGACCCACCTGGATTAGCCAATCAGGTCAGCCTGACCCACCTGACCCACCTGGATCAGCCAATCAGGTCAGCCTGGCCCACCTGACCCACCTGGATCAGCCAATCAGGTCGACGTTAAACCGTCTGACCCACCAGGATCAACCAATCAGGTTACAGTACTTCATGGGTCAGTTATAGTATAGATATGGATACATGTTCAATAGCCTATGTGTTGCAGTGCTTTGTTTAATCAAACATCTCAAGTGGAACACGCACATCTGTCTGTCTGTCTGTCTATCTATCTGCCTATCTATCTACCTGTCTATCTGCCTGTCTATCTGCCTATCTATCTGCCTATCTGCCTGTCTGTCTGCTTGTCTATCTGCCTGACTATATGCCTGTCTATCTACCTGTCTATCTGCCTGTCTATCTGCCTGTCTGCCTGCCTGTCTGTCTCTCTATCTATCTATCTAGCTAGCTATTTGTCTGCCTATCTATATAGTTAGTTATCCCCAGTGTGTCAGAAGCTGAAGGTCAGAGAATGTCATGCACAGATGAAGATGAAGATGAAGGTCAGAGATTGTCATGGTTACAGGCGTATATGAACAATGGAGAGCTTGACCTTTCAGGTAAGGGCCAATCAGGGAAGCAGACAGCAACAACACACAGGCCAGACAGACAGACCGCACCCCGGGGACACACTGCAGGGATGAAGGATGTGTACTGTCTCTAGTTATCTATGTGCCGACAGAAGGAATCGCTCCCCCTTTTTCTCTAGTGGCTGCAATGTCAAGAAACCGAAGGCTAAGAATTTTACTCTCTTATACTTATAGGGCCGGTTTCACAGACAAGGCTTAAGCCTAATCCTGGACTAAAAAGCATCTTCAATGGAGATTTTACATTGAAAGTGTGATTTAGTCCAGGACTAGGCTTAAGCCTTGTCTGTGAAACCGGCCCATAATGTATTAACCCCTGTGAGTAAAAAAACATGTTATATCTTTGCACTCGATCAAATTTCAGGACCCTCCTTTCATGACTTTTCCTAGATATGTGAGTTCTACCACCCAGTATCCTTACTGCCCCCCTGTGGTCTGATCTGCTCTCTACTGCCAGACCACAGGGGGCAGTAGAGAGCAGGAGGCACCACAGGGGGCAGTAGAGAGCAGGTTAGACCACAGGGGGCAGTAGAGAGCAGGACACACCACAGGGGGCAGTAGAGAGCAGGTTAGACCACAGGGGGCAGTAGAGAGCAGGAGGCACCACAGGGGGCAGTAGAGAGAAGGACAGACCACAGGGGGGCAGTAGAGAGCAGGTTAGACCACAGGGGGGCAGTAGAGAGCAGGTTAGACCACAGGGGGCAGTAGAGAGCAGGTTAGACCACAGGGGGCAGTAGAGAGTAGGTTAGACCACATGGGGCAGTAGAGAGCAGGTTAGACCACAGGGGGCAGTAGAGAGAAGGACAGACCACAGGGGGGCAGTAGAGAGCAGGTTAGACCACAGGGGGCAGTAGAGAGAAGGACAGACCACAGGGGGCAGTAGAGAGCAGGTTAGACCACAGGGGGCAGTAGAGAGCAAGTTAGACCACAGGGGGCAGTAGAGAGCAGGTTAGACCACAGGGGGCAGTAGAGAGCAGGAGGGGGCAGTAGAGAGGCTGCCAGGGCACAAGGACATTGAGACAAAGTCAGCTGAAGGTGACAGTGAAGTGGGACACACACACAAACACACACACACACACTTTTTCATTTTTCATTTCAAACCTTTATTTAAAACTCGATAGGCACTGAGGTCACCCTCATTTACAGTGACGTCGAGTGTACAATAGAACAGTGAGCAAGGGCAAACAAACAGTGAGCAAGACAGGATTAAAAAGAAAAAAAAAAAGAAAAAAAAAGAAAGAAAAAAACTAAAAACAATTGCAATCGGTAGAATACAGTTTTTGCACCAAGAGTTTAAAGGTAGAGGCAGAGGGGAGGACCTCCAACCGGAGAGTTTGCTGCAGAGTGTTCCATGTATTAGGGGCATCAGTAAAAAAGGCTGTTTTACCCAGGTCTGAACGCGCATACGGAACCCGAAAAGAAAGCCAACTATTAGATCTGGTCACATAAATACCAAGACTCCAGTCCAATAAAGATGAGATATAAGGAGGAAGCTTGCCACAGATGGCCTTGAAAACGAACAAGTTCCAGTTACACACACACACACACACACACACACACACACACACACACACACACACACACACACAGACACACCCACACAGAGAGACAGACAGACACACACCCACACAGACAGACAGACAGACAGACACACACACACACACACAGACAGACAGACAGACAGACAGACACACACACACACACACACACACACACACACACACACAGACAGACAGACAGACAGACAGACAGACAGACAGACAGACAGACAGACAGACACACACACACACACAGACAGACAGACAGACAGACAGACACACACACACACACACACACACACAGACAAGACAGACAGACACACACCCACACAGACACACACACACACACACACACACACACACACACACACCCACACACACTGAGCCCCCCCACTGGGACCATGAATGACTGTGGTGTTTTAACTGTTTTAAGTGGAAGCTATGGAGCGATCCTGTCAGCCAATCAGATCCCTTAGATTTACATGACCTAACTAGGAGCTCAATATGGACCCAATTAACCCAAGGCCCAAGGATACATGACCACACACACACACACACACACACACACACACACACACACACACACACACACACACGGGAGTGACTTTGTCTGAGTATGTCTTTTGATCTATGCAGGGAGACCTGAGTCTGACGTCATATACTGGAAACAGCAGGTCATGAGATTGGAACGTTACCGTGTGTGTGTGTGTGTGTGTGTGTGTGTGTGTGTGCGTGTGTGTGCGTGTGTGCGTGTGTGTGCGTGTGTGTGTGTGTGTGTGTGTAGTAGGGGGTGGCATTCTGTTCAGCAATAGATCAAGACTCACTCTGTCCACTATCCACTAAAAATAAGGTCATATATGAAACACAACCTTGGGGAAAAGACTTAACACCTGCTGCTAACATCTCGTGACAGTCTCGTGCGTAGTAGAGAACAGAACCAGTATTACAGAAACAGAAGCCGGTGTGAGACGCGCTCCTTTTACTCACCAGGTTCGTTCAGCGGGACGTGGGCGCCCTCTAGCGGGCTGCTGGGGGTAGTGCAGGCAGTCGGTCTCCATTCATTCAGCCAGTCCATTCATAATTCCCAGCAGCGCAGACTCGACTGGGGATTTCAGCCTCACTTTCTTTCTTGATAGTTTCTCAACAACACACTGATGATACTCCATTAGATCAGATCAGATCACCACCTGTCGTCATAGTAACATCAATGTCACTGTCTGTCAGTCAGTCAGGCACAGAGCTTAGGTGCTCAGTGGTTGGTTACTGGGGTGTGTGTGTGTGTGTGTGTGTGTGTGTGTGTGTGTGTGTGTGTGTGTGTGTGTGTGTGTGTCGGTTGAAACAGGGATGAGATGAGGCGCTTCCTTCCTGTCTGTCTGGGCTCCCAGGCCACCTGGAAGATTACTGTGGAAACAGCAGTGCCATGGCAACGGTGGCTCTGGGGTTACCCAGGAAACGACGGTCGCTATGGAGACTGCGTCACAGACAGCGGCGGGGGGGGATATTTAGAGAGCATCCAGAGAAAGAAAGAAAGACAAAGGCGTGTTCATGTCTGTGGTTCGCTGTATGTGTGTGTGTGTGTGTGTGTGTGTGTGTGTGTCTGCGCGCGCATCTAGACAGCATGTGTCTCCTACTAGTGTGTATTTACGGCTTTTCCAAACAAGGTTTAAGAAAGAAAGCTCTTTGTTGTTGTCTGTATAATACAATCACGACTCACAGGTGATGAGACTATAGTTTCTCTCGGCATGTGAACATATAAGGCTACTCAACTTCCACCACGACGAAGGCAACGAGAGGAGACACAATAATCTATTAGAGATATACTGTAGTTAGGCAGGTAATAGATTTGCAACATGAACTGTTTCAGACGCAACACATTTATAGGCTACTACTGCTATACAAAACGCACCCAGATAATATATATAAAGCGATATATAGATCAAATACTTAGGATGTAGATTGTTCCTTACGGATCATACATAATATATGCTCTCTCTGTGTGCGTGTTATATCAGACTGGTGACAGGACGACAGGATGTGTCAGAGAGTAGCAGGCGTATCTGGAGAAGCACCCAGGGGAACATGGAGGGGGGGGGGGGGTTTGGTCTCTGAAGCGTTTATTTCTGAACCAGAATCCCGAGTTCATCATTGTTCAATTATGAATTCTGCTGGCTTGAACAGGACAGATTTAGCTCTCTAGCCTCTCCTCTCCTCTCCTCTCCTCTCCTCTCCTCTCCTCCTCTCCCCTCTCCTCTCCTCTCCTCCTCTCCTCCTCTCCCCTCTCCTCTCCTCTCCTCTCCTCTCTGACCCCCAGATAATAGACCGTAGTTAAGAGTCTAGATTGTGATTATATCCCTCCTGTGTTCTGGGTCAGAGAATCAACCAACCCCATCCTGTAGTTTAGTTCTACACGTCAGTGAAGATCTTCTGATTGATGCTGACGCAGTTGTGAGAGTTCTGTTCTGACGTTGTTGTTGTGTTTGTTGTTATTGTTGTTGTTGTGGCGAGGAAGTTGCAATGTTGTTGTTGTTGTGGTTGTTTGAAGGCGCAATTGCTGATCCCTTGCTCCTCGATCACCATGTACTCGCTCTTGCCCAGCGAGGTAGACGAGGAGCGGCTCTTCCTCCTCAGCGCCTCCTCCTCCTCCTCCTCCTCCCCCGCGTCCTCGGCCAAGGGCTGACAGCTTCCCACGTGGAGGTACTGCGCCTGCTCCTCGCCCTCTGTCTCGCGGTGGTAGAAGTAGTTGAAGTTGGACACGATGACCGGCACGGGCAGGGCGATGGTCAGCACCCCGGCGATGGCGCACAGCGAGCCCACGATCTTCCCCCCGATAGTCACGGGGTGCATGTCCCCGTAGCCCACGGTCGTCATGGTGACCACGGCCCACCAGAACGCATCGGGTATGCTGCTGAAACCGGACTCCGGGTCATCGGCCTCGGCGAAGTACACGGCGCTGGAGAAGAGGATGACCCCGATGAAGAGGAAGAAGATGAGAAGGCCCAGCTCGCGCATGCTGGCTTTCAGCGTCTGGCCCAGGATCTGCAGGCCCTTGGAGTGGCGGGAGAGCTTGAAGATGCGGAACACCCGGACCAGGCGGATGACGCGCAGGATGGCGAGAGACATGGCCTGTTGGCCGCCATTGCCGCCCTGCTGCCTCTCCGCCAGCTCCGTGCCCAGGGTGATGAAGTAGGGGATGATGGCCACCACGTCGATGATGTTCATGATGTTCCTGGAGAAGATGGCCTTGCTGGGGCAGGCGAAGAAGCGCACCAGCAGCTCAAAGGAGAACCAGATGATGCACAGCGTCTCCACCACGAAGAACGGGTCCGAGAACGGGCTGGAGTCCAAATACGACGGCACCACGGTACCGTTCACCCCCGACCCGGCGACGATTGGGTCTTTGCTGCTGCTGCTGCTGTGGTGGTCGTCCCTGAACTCTGGTAAAGTCTCCAGGCAGAAGATGACGATGGAGATGAGGATGACCAGGACCGACACGATGGCGATGCCCCGGGCCGGACCGGAACTTTCCGGGAACTCGAACAGCAGCCACACCTGCTTCTGGAACTCGTTGTCGGGTAAGGGACGCTCCTCCTCCTTGATGAAGCCCTCGTCATCCCGGAACTTCTCCATGGCCTCCTCGCCCAGCTCGTAGAAGCGGATCTCCTCGGAGAAGATGTCGATGGGCACGTTGACGGGCCTCCGGATCCTTCCACCCGACTGGTAGTAGTAGAGGATGGCGTCGAAGCTGGGTCGGTTGCGGTCGAAGAAGTACTCGTTCCTGAGCGGGTCGAAGTACCTAGGGGACAGAAAAGAGAGAGAGAGAGAGAGAGAGAGAGAGAGAGAGAGAGAGAGAGAGAGAGAGAGAGAGAGAGAGAGAGAGTGAGACAGGCATGAAGCCGTGATCGTGATGTCATACTAGCCTGACATCTCGTTACACCTCCTCTCTGAGTTTGTTTTTAGCAACATGAAAGAGAAGATAACATCGATTCTTATCAGGGGCAGAAATAGACCTGAATATAAGATGGCTGCAGTCATCTAGTCAGTAAATGTAGTTTGGTGGCCGTGTGTGTGTCTGTGTGTGTGTGTGTGTGTGTGTGTGTGTGTGTGTGTGTAGAAGTACTCGTTCCTGAGGGGGACGGGGGGGGAGTACCTCATCCTCTTCTTGGGGTCCCCCAGCAGGGTCTCTGGGAACTGGGACAGGGTCTTGAGCTGCGTCTCGAAGCGCAGGCCAGAGATGTTGATGACCACCCTCTCGCAGCAGTCGTGGTCGGGAGGGTCCGAGTCGTAGGGGTCCAGGAGAGAGAGGTGGCCGGGCAGGGCCGCCGACTCCTCCAGCGTGGTGTCACACGCCGCCACGGTCATCACGACTAGGGTCTTTGCACATTGATGCGTGTTTTAAAATCCGAAAGTCATCCGAAAAAAACAACAACAAAAAAACGTTACGCACCGAGAGACCTCGCACACTGATGATCGACCGATGCGTTTTTATTAGAGTCCAGTTAGTTATTAGATCCACCCGATCATCAGAACTGGTCCTGCGAAGAAGGAGAGTTTCACCTGCTGGTAGAAGATCTGAGGAATGTTCCAGAAGGTTTCCACTTCAGAGACTCGCATCAGAAAAAAGTTTCACTTTTCTATTTTCGTTTCAATAGAATACATTTTGCGAGAACAACAACAGCTCATTCCTTCAGAAAGCCAATTAACTGCGTAATACATCAAACATATACATCACACAACAAATATTTAAACTTTTACCCTCCTACTCCATAACTTCAAAGCAGACAATGAAACAGAGGCACACACACACACACACACACACACACACACACACACACACACACACACACGCACACACACACACACACACACACACACACACACACACACACACACACACACACACACACACACACACACACCAGCTCCCGGAAAACCACAAAGTCTCTGCCTCTTTGAAGGCTTTTGACGGACGCGAAAAACGCAGAAAATCGAACCTGTTCCGAGAAAAGAATATGACGGACGAATATCTGTGATCAGGTGCAAACGTGACTGACACAACGAGAGTTTCTAATTATCTTTTAAAAACCTGCGAACATTTCGGACGTGAAAAAAAAACATCAATGGGCAAAGACCTCTCTCGGTGTGTCCGTGGTTCAGGAGGAGGGTGGAACCACGGGAGGGAGGGGGGGTTGGAGGAGGCTGAGGTGGTCCTGGTCCATGCATGCAGCCCCCCTCCGCGAGCCCCTGCTCAGCCACAGCCACTGCTCCACCGTCTCCTCTTTCGTCTCCCTCTCTCTCTCTCTCTCTCTTTCTGTCTGTCTTTCTCTTCTCCTTCTTCTTCTCTCGCTCTCTCTTTCTTTCTTTCTCCAATCGGTGTTCCCGATTGGAGAGCGCTGGGGGTTTATAAACAGGCGCGCGGAGACGCTGGACACCTTTCCTCTCCTCCACCGCCAATCGGTGCCAAGCGCGCGGAACCTCAGACGCGCGTCACCCCCAACGCCCCCCTTTGGGCGTGCCCGCCTTGAACACACACACACACACACACACACACACACACACACGCACACACACGCACACACACATGGAAGCACGCATGCACGCACGCACGCACGCGCGCGCACACACACACACACACACACACACACACGCACATACGCGCACGCACACACACACACACACACACACACACACACACACACACACACACACACACACACACACACACACACACACACGTCCTCTACCTTCTGAACAAGGTCATTGTGTTCTGAGGGTTAAGTACATCTTAAGATATTCTGATGAACTAAATATATTACACTATTTGATATGCAATACAAATACAATCATTTTATAGAATGTTTTTTTTTCGTAAACAAAGCATATTTATGTTGTTTAGGTGACTTCGAAGAAATGTGTGCTGTGAGATAGGTGGCCGTGGAACGTTCCGTGGCTGGGGGAGATGTGAATAATTAAACAGTAAACAGTAAAACCGGAGATATGATCACCTCCCTAACCTCCCTGGCAGATGTGCCTGGTGTGTGTGTGTGTGTGTGTGTGTGTGCGTGTGTGTGTGTGTGTGTGTGTGTGTGTGTGTGTGTGTGTGTGTGTGTGTGGTGAGGAGGAGGAGGAGGAGGAGGAGGAGGAGTAGTAGGTTATAACATGTGTATAAATTCCATGTTGTTTTTTAAAATGTATACCATTTTCATTCACTAAAACAAAAGGTAATAAATTAGTCTATTGACAAGGAGACAAATATAAATATATAGACAAGAAAAAAAAACTGAAAACAAGCAAAGAAACAAACAACAAAAACATAATATATTCAATAAAGTTTTTTGTTTTTTTAAGAGTCGAGAAAAAATAAACGTGTGCGTGTGTGTCTGTGCCAGTGTGTGTGTGTGTGTGTGTGTGTGTGTGTGTGTGTGTGTGTGCGTGTGTCTGTGCCAGTGTGTGTGTGTGTGTGTGTGTGTGTGTGTGTGTGTGTGTGTGTGTGGGTGTGTGCGTGTGTGTGTGTGTGCGTGTGTGGGTGTGGGTGTGTGGGTGTGTGTATGTGTGTGTGTGTGTGGGTCCTGAGGCATAGCGGTAAAGGGTACTGTCCATGGTTCTGAAAAGGTCACCTTCAGTTATGATATTTCTAAATGATAAATGGACTGCACTTATACAGCGCCTTTATCCAAAGTGCTTTACAATGGCCTCTCATTCACACACACATTCACACACACATTCACACACCAAATGGCGGCAAGCTACCATGCAAGGCACCGGCCCGCTCACTGGGAGCAATTTGGGGTTCAGTGTCTTGCCCAAGGACACCTCAACATGTGGCCAGCCGGGGCTCAAACCGCCGATCTGCAACCTTGCGATCATTAGACGCTACCTCCTGAGACACAGCCGCCCCTCTTATATTAACTGACACACCATTCATATAAGAGTGCAGCTGTATCTCAGGAGGTAGACCCGGCGTCTAATGATCGCATGGTTGGCAAATCGGCGGTTTGCGCCTTGCATGGTAGCTTGCCGCCATTGGTGTGTGAATGGGTGAATGAGAGGCCATTGTAAAGCTCTTTGGAATAAGGCGCTCTATAAGTCAGTCCAAAATATAACTCATATTAACTGCCCTGAACAGACTGACCCCTGACCCCCACGGAACACAGGCAGTCTGTCAGCCAATCACAGCAGGCGTCCTATCCCTTTCATCTACTCGGCCTTCATGGCTTCAATCAGCGTCAGAAAGTAAGAACCATGTGACCTCGTCTCACCTGAGAACCTGACTCACCTGACTTACCTGACTTCTCTCACAAAGTTTCTAAATCACCTCGACTCTGAGAAACTTCAGCTGCCTCATTCACACTCAAGGCTGTCTGGCTGGCATAACGAGGGTTTGCAGAACAAAGGCATACAGGCCCTGGGGAGGTGAGTGTGTGTGTGTCTGAGTGTGTATGTGTATGTGTGTGTGTGTGTGCGTGTGTGTGTGTTGTCTTCAGAGCGCCAGGGTCGACCTGCTGCTAGATCAACAAAGCAACGCTCACAAAAAGAGACCCTGGAATAGCTGATGCCTTTCTCTCATTTCATACACGTCCTTTCAGGGTTCATCCTTTCTTTCTGGGTTCACCCTCTCTTTCAGTTCATCCTCTCTTTCAGGTTCACCCTCTCTTTCAGGTTCATCCTCTCTTTCAGGTTCATCCTCTCTTTCAGGGTTCATCCTCTCTTTCAGGGTCCACCCTCTCCCTCTAAGTCAGGGGTCCCCAAACTACGGCCCGCGGGCCGAACACGGCCCACCCCCACACTTGGACCGGCCCTTTGAACAACGTGTAATTTCTAACTGCAATTGCGGCATTGCACCGACGTGGTGGCGGGGGCGCTGTTTCGCAAATAATTGGAAATACATTTCCACCATAAATTGATGCAGAAATGGCACAAATTGCATCTAAATTTACCAGAATGCAAGAAATTAAGTGTTTGATGCTCGTTTAAGGACCCCCAGACAGCCCTGCTTCATGGGTCCCCCCGTGTATGATGAGGGTCCTCCCTCAAGTATCAGACTGTAAAACTGATTATATTTCATTGACATATCACTATAGGTATAAATTCCATCCAAATTCAACTGTTTAGACTTTGTTTGCATCCACCAGTGCTCTCCTGCGCGCAATTGCTTTGCGCAACCGCCTCCATTTCACACCGTTCCACTCTGTTCCATATTATTTTATGTTAGAGACCAACCCAGGCCCCCCATCACAGAAAGGAAAAATGATGTGGCCCTCACAGAAAAAAGTTTGGGGACCCCTGCTCTAAGTGAATCATCTATCCATCAGTCATAGCAGGAAAAAGTAATTTATGCTCGGGCCAGGGGCCATTGGCAGTCGTAGTGCTAGAAGAAGGGAGATTTTAAC
>NC_137688.1:70104856-70112356 GCF_963989245.1 Nansenia antarctica | reverse complement strand
AGCACAACCAGTAAAACAATTTAAAGTATTAAATAAGATTTAAGATTATTTAAGATAAAAAAAAACTATTGACTAGAAATGTAGCAGAGGTGTGGAGGCAGGTTATTCCAGAGAGATGATGATCTATAGATAAACGTTGGTAAATGGTAAACAGACTGACTTATATAATGCCTTATTCCAAAGCGCTTTACAACGGCCTGTCATTCACCCATTCACACACACATTCACACACCAATGGCGGCAAGCTGCCATGCAAGGCGCCGGCCCGCTCATTGGGGTTCAGTGTCTTGCCCAAGGACACCTCGACATGTGGCCAGCCAGGGATCGCTGTAACTCAGCAACAGAGAGAGAGCGAGAGAGAGAAGGAGGGAGAGAAGGAGG
Organism: Nansenia antarctica; assembly: GCF_963989245.1. Lineage (NCBI taxonomy): Eukaryota > Metazoa > Chordata > Actinopteri > Argentiniformes > Microstomatidae > Nansenia > Nansenia antarctica. The sequence continues at coordinate 70,111,975 of NC_137688.1, read as the reverse complement.
GAGAGAAGGAGGGAGAGAAGGAGGGAGAGAGAGAGAGAGAGAGAGAGAAGGAGAGAGAGAAGGAGGGAGAGAGAGAGAGAGGAGGGATACATCTGACCATGACAGATTGTTATTGTGTGACATCACTCAGCACATGGGGGGTAAGGGAGAGTTAGACACACACACACACACACACACACACACACACACACACACACACACACCATGTAGATGTATAATGTAGGTATGAAGCAGCTGTAATGTCAACACCCTCTAATGGAGGAGGTCCCTACTGCCCACACTGAAGGAAACCTCCATATTATCTGTACCTCTATCTCTATAGAGGTAGAACACATAGAACAGACTCTCCTCCCAGACAACCTCCTTTAGAGAAGCACCGGGGAACCCCCCCCTCCCCCCAACATCTAAGACTTTGTTTTTCAAGGCTAGACTCAAGGATGCCATCCCTGAGATGAATTATAGAACCATGGTTGATTATCTATTTATCCTTCTGTACCTCAGGGCGTCTGAGCGTAGCATCCTACTTTAGACCTGTCCCTGAGACTCTGCTGAGAGAGGAGAGAGGAGAGAGGGATGAGAGGGATGAGATAGGAGAGAGGAGAGAGGAGAGAGGAGAGAGGAGAGAGGTTAGGGTTAGGGTTAGGGTTAGACATGCCAGCATGTACCAAGTCGACGTTTTATGCTGCCATGTCCCTGGAAATGCCGACATAAACCGTTTTCCACATGTACCGTAACATATATATTTATATACACAGTAATGGTGAAAAATATTGTCCCCAGATAATGCACCACTTCTCCCAGAACATTGTTGCAATTACAATTACAGAAATGCTTTGGATTCACATGTTTATTTACTTTGTTTGCATTGGAACGACACACAAAAGCAGAGGAGAAAAAGCCACATTTGATATCATTCCACATAGAGAACTCCAAAAATGCACTGGACTAAATTATTCGAAGTGCAATATTTTTGGCCATGACTGTAAAGCTTCAGATCATATCAATAAAACATGAAGATGTCTGTGCCCTCCAGGAGAGTCCAGACAGGAAGCTGTGCATCAAACAGGAAACACAGGAGAGCCTATCTAAGCCAGACCCCCCCCTCCCTCCCCCACCCTCTCTCCTTCACTCACCGTTTGATCTTTCAGTGCTTCCCCCCTCCTTCTCTCCTCCTCCTCCCTCTCTGAACCTCTACCTCTCTCTCTCTCCTCCTTCTCTCTCTCTCTGAACCGCTACCTCTCTCTCCTCCTCCTCCCTCTCTCTCTCTCTCCTCCTCCTCCTCCCTCTCTCTCTCTCTCTGAACCTCTACCTCTCTCTCCTCCTCCTCCTCCCTCTCTCTCTCTCTCTGAACCTCTACCTCTCTCTCCTCCTCCTCCCTCTCTCTCTCTCTCTGAACCTTTACCTCTCTCTCTCCTCCTCCTCCCTCTCTCTCTCTCTCTCTCTGAACCTCTACCTCTCTCTCCTCCTCCTCCTCCCTCTCTCTCTGAACCTCTACCTCTCTCTCCAGTTCTTCATTACTGAATCTCTCCATCCACCTCCCTCCATTTGTCCCCTCCTCCATCTCTCACATCTGTCCCCCCCCCCATCCGTTACCTCTCCCCTCCTCTCCTCCCTTCCTCTTCTTTACTCTCATTCCTTCCCTTCTGTCCTTCATCTCCTTTCCTCTCCTCTCCTTCATCTCCTCTCCTCTCCTCTCCTCTCTCTCTCCTCCTCCCCCCTCTCTATCTCTCTGAACCTCTACCTCTCTCTCCTCCTCCTCCTCCTCCTCCCTCTCTCTCTCTCTCTGAACCTCTACCTCTCTCTCCTCCTCCTCCCTCTCTCTCTCTCTCTGAACCTTTACCTCTCTCTCCACCTCCTCCCTCTCTCTCTCTCTCTCCTCCTCCTCCTCCCTCTCTCTCTCTCTCTGAACCTCTACCTCTCTCTCCTCCTCCTCCTCCTCCCTCTCTCTCTCTCTGATCCTCTACCTCTCTCTCCAGTTCTTCATTACTGACTCTCTCCATCCACCTCCCTCCATCTGTCCCCTCCTCCATCTCTCACATCTGTCCCCCCCCACAATATGTCCTCCCCCCCATCCGTTACCTCTCCCCTCCTCTCCTCCCTTTCTCTTCTTTACTCTCATTCCTTCCCTTCTGTCCTTCATCTCCCCTCCTCTCCTCTCCTCTCCTCTCCTCTCCTCTCCATCTCCTCTCCTCTCCTGCCACACTGTATCTCAGAGCCCAGCACCCCCATGATTCAGAGCCTGATTCCAAGCTGACCTACCATTGGTTGTTGCAATTAAATCCTTCCCCAGGTGGATTGTCTCAGTTCCACATCTCTGCTCACAGAGCAGGAAGTCAGGAACACAGGAACACAGGAAGTCAGGAACACAGGAACACAGGAAGTCAGGAACACAGGAAGTCAGGAACACAGGAAGTCAGGAACACAGGAAGTCAGGAACACAGGAAGTCAGGAACACAGGAAGTCAGGAAGACAGGAAGTCAGGAACACAGGAAGTCAGGAAGACAGGAAGTCAGGAACACAGGAAGTCAGGAACACAGGAAGTCAGGAACACAGGAAGTCAGGAAGACAGGAAGTCAGGAACACAGGAAGTCAGGAACACAGGAAGTCAGGAACACAGGAAGTCAGGAACACAGGAAGTCAGGAACACAGGAACACAGGAAGTCAGGAACACAGGAAGTCAGGAACACAGGAAGTCAGGAACACAGGAAGTCAGGAACACAGGAAGTCAGGAACACAGGAAGTCAGGAACACAGGAACACAGGAAGTCAGGAACACAGGAAGTCAGGAACACAGGAAGTCAGGAACACAGGAAGTCAGGAACACAGGAAGTCAGGAACACAGGAAGTCAGGAACACAGGAACACAGGAAGTCAGGAACACAGGAAGTCAGGAACACAGGAAGTCAGGAACACAGGAAGTCAGGAACACAGGAAGTCAGGAAGACAGGAAGTCAGGAACACAGGAAGTCAGGAAGACAGGAAGTCAGGAACACAGGAAGTCAGGAAGTCAGGAACACAGGAAGTCAGGAACACAGGAAGTCAGGAACACAGGAAGTCAGGAACACAGGAAGTCAGGAACACAGGAAGTCAGGAACACAGGAAGTCAGGAACACAGGAAGTCAGGAACACAGGAAGTCAGGAACACAGGAAGTCAGGAAGTCAGGAACACAGGAAGTCAGGAACACAGGAACACAGGAACACAGGAAGTCAGGAACACAGGAAGTCAGGAACACAGGAAGTCAGGAACACAGGAACACATGAAGTCAGGAACACAGGAAGTCAGGAACACAGGAAGTCAGGAACACAGGAAGTCAGGAAGTCAGGAACACAGGAAGTCAGGAACACAGGAACACAGGAACACAGGAAGTCAGGAACACAGGAAGTCAGGAACACAGGAAGTCAGGAACACAGGAAGTCAGGAACACAGGAACACATGAAGTCAGGAACACAGGAAGTCAGGAACACAGGAAGTCAGGAACACAGGAAGTCAGGAACACAGGAAGTCAGGAACACAGGAAGTCAGGAACACAGGAACACAGGAACACAGGAAGTCAGGAACACAGGAACACATGAAGTCAGGAACACAGGAACACAGGAAGTCAGGAACACAGGAAGTCAGGAACACAGGAAGTCAGGAAAACAGGAACACAGGAAGTCAGGAACACAGGAAGTCAGGAACACAGGAAGTCAGGAACACAGGAACACAGAAAGAAAAGAAGTCAGGATTAATGTTCAACAGAAACTAATAACAACAACAAATGTTTTGATGAGAGGCGTTGTCCTCTTCACTGGCTCTGCCTTCACTGGAGGATCAGACGCTAATTGAATTGAATGAAGCGGGAAATGGTGGTAATGATGTGTGTGCGTGCATGTGTGTGTGTGTGTGTGTGTGTGTGTGTGTGTGTGCAATTACACAATCACCACTTTTTCAGAGAAATCTAGTTAGTTCTTTTGTTACATCGTCCTCTCACTGTCGCCAAGATAGAGAGAGACACAGAGAGAGAGAGAGACAGAGAGAGAGAGAGACAGAGAGAGAGAGAGAGAGAGAGAGAGAGAGAGAGAGAGAGAGAGAGAGACAGAGAGAGAGAGAGACAGAGACACAGAGACAGAGAGACAGAGAGAGAGACAGACAAAGAGAGAGAGACAGAGAGACAGACAGACACACACACACACACACACACACACACACACACACACACACACACACACACACACACACACACACAGACACACAGGGATGAAACTAGGGTTTCTCAGTAAAAGCTAAAATGCCATTCCTGAATAATTTATCAGAGCAACATCTGAGAGAATAACCCACGGCTCACAGCCCAGAAACACCTTAACACCTTAACACCAAAACACCTTAACACCTTAACTCCAAAACACCACAACGCCTTAACACCTTAACACCATAACACCTTAACACCTTAACACCAAAACACCAAAACACCGTAACACCGTAACACCGTAACACCAAAACACCATAACACCTTAACACAATAACGCCTTAACACCATAACTGTTGTGGCTCCCCCTTCGGCACCGCTCGTTCCCTCCTCGTCTCCACTCGTTGAGCCTAATCAGGCCCAATCTGGGACAGCTGCGCCGGCTCCAGCAAGTGGCTACAATTTCAGACTGAGAAACCAGCAGCATACCTGCCGTCCGATGCTTGATCATTCTGATCCCATGTGGTTAGTTTACTCGCTCCCTCGTGGTATCTCCTGTGAAAACTATAGCTTTATATATATATATATATATATATATATATATATATATATATATATATATATATATATATATATATATATATATATACACATTAGATATACAGCCCCTTGGCTTTTTACCTATTTTATTACATTACAACCTGTAATTTAAACATTTTTAAAATCAGAATTGTATTTGATGAATCTGCACAAAATAGTGTTAGTTTTTAAATGAAATGAGAATATATATATATATAAAAAAAGAATTTAAAAAAATAAAGAACTGAAAATTGGCATGTGCATACAGTATGTATTCACCCCCTTTGTTATGAAGCCCCTAAACACTTATGGTGCAACCCATTACCTTCAGAAGTCACATAATTAGTGAAATGAAGTCCACTTGTATGCAATCTAAGTGTCACATGATCTGTCAGTATATACACACCTTTTCTGAAAGGCCCCAGAGGCTGCAACACTTAAGCAAGAGGCACCGCCAACCAAACACTGCCATGAAGACCAAGGAACTCTCCAATCAAGTCCGAGACAAAGTTGTTGAGAAGTACAAGTCAGGGTTAGGTGTTGTAGCCTCTGGGGCCTTTCAGAAAAGGTGTGTATATACTGACAGATCATGTGACACTTAGATTGCATACAAGTGGACTTCATTTCACTAATTATGTGACTTCTGAAGGTAATTGGTTGCACCATAAGTTTTTAGGGGCTTCATAACAAAGGGGGTGAATACATATGCACATGCCAATTTTCAGTTCTTTATTTTTTTACATTCTTTTTTAATATATATATATATTTCTCATTTCATTTAAAAACTAACACTATTTTGTGCAGATTCATCAAATAAAATTCTGATTAAAAATATTTAAATTACAGGTTGTAATGTAATAAAATAGGTAAAAAGCCAAGCGGGGTGAATACTTTTGCAAGGCACTGTATATGTTCTCATCCGTTTTATTATTTTTACCTGTGTTTGTTTCTCTCTCTCACCATTCATCCTCCCCGGCATCCCAGTGTCGCTCCCCGCTCCTCCACCATTCCATCCCATCATCTCCGGACAGCCTTCCCAACCTCCCTCCGTTCTCACCCAACATACCACCCTCTGGATTCTCCCCCTTTCATCACGGACGGACTTCACCCCCTTGCTAGTCCTCCCGGACCCCTCTCCCTGGATTACCCCCTCACAGTTCTGGACTGGTCAGTACACGGACATTGAACAACAGCCTCCACATTTACATGTCTACACCACATTAGTTTTTGCATGCTAGACACTCGCGCCCAGACACATACTGTAGCTGTCCAATACACACCTCACTTACATTTCGTCTCAGGCACCCACACACTCCCCCCACGTAGGCCCTGTTAGTGTAGGTTTGTTATTTTGTCTGTCTTTATTAATACATCTTTTATTATTGTCACCCTTGTCTCTGTGTCCGTCTGTTCTTGGGTTCTGCCACATTTGACCACTTGGTTCAGGCCTAACAGTAACACCGTATCACCTTAACACCTTAACACCATAACACCGTAACACCGTAACACCATAACACCGTAACACCTTAACACCGTAACACTGTATTACTGTAACACCTTAACACCGTATTACTGTAACACCTTAACACTGTAACACAGTATTACTGTAACACATTAACACTGTATTACTGTAACACCGTAACACTGTATTAATGTAACACCTTAACACTGTATTACTGTAACACCGTAACACTGTATTACTGTAACACCGTAACACCGTATTACTGTAACACCTTAACACTGTATTACTGTAACACTAACACTGTAACACCGTAACACTGTAACACCTTAACACCGTAACACTGTAACACCGTAACACTAACACCTAAACACCGTATTACTGTAACACCGTAACACTGTATTACTGTAACACCGTAACACCGTATTACTGTAACACTAACACTGTAACACCGTAACACTGTAACACCTTAACACCGTAACACTGTAACACCGTAACACCGTAACACCTAAACACCGTATTACTGTAACACTGTAACACCGTATCACCTTAACACCGTATCACTGTAACACCTTAATACCGTATTACTGTAACACTGTAACACCTTAATACCTTAACACCGTAACACCGTAACACCGCAACACCGTAACACCTAAACACCGCATTAATGTAACACCGTATCACTGTAACACCGTAACACCGTATTACTGTAACACCGTAACACTGTATGACTGTAACACCTTAACACAGTAACACCGTAACTCTGTAACACCTTAACACCTTAACACCGTATTACTGTAACACCGTAACACCGTATTACTGTAACACCGTAACACCTTAACACCAAAACACTGTAACACCAAAACACTGTAACACCAAAACACCATAACATCTTAACACCAAAACACCATAACACC
>NC_137688.1:70089856-70092356 GCF_963989245.1 Nansenia antarctica | reverse complement strand
TCCAAGCCCTGCTGGGAGGAATCCTGGACATTGATTGGGTCCCTGAATCCTTTCCAAAGTCACGCATACGACCACCCTCTTCCCTGTAGCTGGCTAGTCCACTTGTCTTTCTGTCTGTCTGTCTGTCTGTCTGTCTGTCTGTCTGTCTGTCTCTCCCCTGTAGCTGGAGAGGGAAGGAAAGAGAGGGAAGCAGGGAGAGGGAGAGAGGGACAGAGAAAGAGGGAGGGATGGGCAGCTGTGGCCCAGTGCCGTCTAAATATCGCAAGGTCGTCAGGTCGGCGGTTCGAACCCCGGCTGGCCACGTGTCGAGGTGTCTTTGGGCAAGACACTGAACCCCAAATTGCTCCCAGTGAGCGGGCCGGCGCCTTGCATGGTAGCGTGTCGCCATCGGTGTGTGAATGTGTGTGTGAATGGGTGAATGAGAGGCCGTTGTAAACCGCCTTCGGAATAAGGCGGTAATATATGTAAGTGCATGAGTCCATGTCTAGTATCTTTATCCAGCAGGCTGAGAGAGAGAGAGAGAGAGAGGGAGGAGAGAGAGAAAGAGAGAGAGAGAGAAGAGAGAGAGAGAGAGAGAGAGAGAGAGAGAGAGGGAGGAGAGAGAGGAGAGAGAGAGGGAGGAGAGAGAGAGAGAGAGAGAGAGAGAGAGAGAGAGAGAGAGAGAAAGAGAGGAGAGAGAGAGAGAGGAGAGAGAGAGAGAGAGTAGTATTATATGATTTATCCATCAGGCTGCCTGTCTGGAAGCAGTCAAACAGTTCTAGAACCTCCCAGACATCAGGGTCTCTCAGACACATCCTTGTTTCATTAGAAGGGATGTTACTCTTCACCACCACTAGAGGGCAGCAGACTAAAGCTTTGCTCTGGTGCTGAGAGGCGCCCAGGTTCAGCTGGTCTGGGACGGAGGGGTTCAGGGTGAGGGGGGGGGGGGCAGGGTGAGAGGGTGGGGGGGGGCAGTGTGAAGGGGGGGGCAGGGGATGATGGAGGGAGGATGGAGGGATGATGGAGGGATGATGGAGGGATGATAGAGGGAGGAGGAGGGAGGATGGAGGGAGGATGGAGGGATGATGGAGGGATGATGGAGGGATGATGGAGGGAGGATGGAGGGAGGATGGAGGGAGGATGGAGGGATGATGGAGGGATGATGGAGGGATGATGGAGGGATGATGGAGGGAGGATGGAGGAGGATGAGGGATGATGGAGGGATGGTGGAGGGATGATGGAGGGATGATGGAGGGATGATGGAGGGGATGATGGAGGGAGGATGGAAGGGAGGATGGAGGGATGATGGAGGGGAGGATGGAGGGAAGATGGAGGGATGATGGAGGGATCGTTTTAACGCCTTTCCATTTACAACTAAACCATATTGTCTTTTACCTGCTGCCTCTTACACAATGTGACCCATGCATGACACACACGCACACACACACACACACACACACACACACACACACACACACACACACAGAGAAACACACACATAAATGCACACACACACAGACAGACACACAGAAACACACAGACAAACAGAAACACACACGGAAACACAGAAACACACACACACAGAAACACACACACACACAGACACACAGATACACAGACACACGCAGACACACAGACAAACAGAAACACATACAGAAACGCAGACACACACACACACACACAGACAGACACAGACATCTGTTGCATGTCTGGCAGTGTGTCCATCGTCAAGCTGAAAGAATCGAACATCCTCTGGAAGCTCAAGGACAAACAGGGATACAGTAGAACAGTACACATGCCTGAGAGGAACACACACACACACACACCACACACACAGGCTTACACTCTGCTGCCAATTACAGTCTAGCTCTAACAAACAGACAGGTAGACACACACACACACACACACACACACATCTCATCTCTGGTATTGACAGACAGAGACAGAGTAGCCTTGCTCTGACAGCAGGTTCAGTCAGAGAGGAGAACTCACAGTGTGTGTCTGCATATACCCTGGAAATGACAGCTACATGTAATGTACACACACACACACACACACACAAACACACACACACACATATAGATGGTGGTAAACTCTAGGTGTGTAATAGGCAGGTGAGGAGGGATGTATGATGTCTGTGTACATTTCCGCTGCGTTAGCTAAGCGCTGTCTATACGGCAGGGAGGAGGTGTGTAGGTGTGTGTAGGTGTGTCTAGGTGTGTGTGTGTGTGGGCCGGGAGGCCCCCTGATGAGATGCTAGTCTTTCGTTCGTTCCTGAACCAGGAAGTCCCTCAGAGTCAGAGTATCTGTTCCTCCTGTGACCTATATGAGGCTGGAGCCACGCCCTGTCTCTCTCTCTCTCTGTGTCCTCTCTCGCTCTCTCCCCTCTCTCTGTCTCCTCTCTCTCTCTCTCTCTCTCTCTCTCCCCTCCCTCTCCTCCTCTCTCTCTCTCTCTCTCTCTCTCTCCTCTCTCCCTCTCTCTCCCTCTCTCTCTCTCTCTCTCTCCCCTCTCTCTCTCTCT
>NC_137688.1:70018287-70085787 GCF_963989245.1 Nansenia antarctica | reverse complement strand
AGAGGTTAGTCAGGTCCAGCAGGCTTCAGGTACACTATAATCTCTGACAGCTGTGGTGTCAAAACCACCACTGTGTGTGTGTGTGTGTGTGTGTGTGTGTGTGTGTGTGTGTGTGTGTGTGTCTGCTGGCTGACCTGATGGTGGCATCTGTCTGCAGACATCAGCAGTGACTGCAGTTGTTTACATCTCGCGGTTCGTGACGTTCAGATCTTCCATAGCGTATCAAGAGACGCGGTAATCCAGTGTGTCAGAGCGTTGGCTACATGCCACACACACACACACACACACACACACACACACACACACATACACATGTCTGTGTCTGGACTGGTATCAACAGCTGTAAAGTCCATCATTGTCACTCCTCATTCTGATGCAGTAATACACTTGAACACTGGAACGCGGTTCCAGAGGTTAGTCCGGTCCAGGGCTGTCCTTCCAGAGGTTAGTCAGGCCCAGGACTGTCCTCCCAGAGGTTAGTCCGGTCCAGGGCTGTCCTCCCAGAGGTTAGTCCGGTCCAGGGCTGTCCTCCCAGAGGTTAGTCCGGTCCAGGGCTGTCCTTCCAGAGGTTAGTCCGGTCCAGGGCTGTCCTCCCAGAGGTTAGTCAGGTCCAGCAGGCTTCAGGTATACTATAATCTCTGACAGCTGTGGTGTCAAAACCACCACTGTGTGTGTGTGAGTGTGTGTGTGTGTGTGTGTCTGTCTGTCTGTGTGTGTGAGTGAGCGTGTACGTGTGTGTGTCTGTGTCTGTGTCTATCTGTCTGTGTGTGTGTGTGTGTCTGTCTGTCTGTGTGTGTGTGTGCGTGTGTCTGTCTGTCTGTCTGTCTGTCTGTGGGTGTGAGCGTGTGCGTGTGTGTCTGTGTGTGTGCGTGCGTGTGTCTGGCTGTGTGTGTGTCTGTCTGTGTCTGTGCCGCGTGTCTGTGTGTGTGTGTGTGTGTGTGTGCCGCGTGTCTGTGTGATGAAAGAAAGGTCAACTGGTTGGAGGGAGGGGGGGTAATGGCTGCTGACTAAACACTTCCAGTCTTAAAGGTCAGCCTGTCTGCAACACTGAGGGTCTCTGTACCTCCACTGTCATTTATTACCCTCATGAAACACACGCCACACACACACACACACACACACTCACACACACACACACACACACACTCAAACACACACACACGCACACTCTCTCTCTACACACACACACACACACACACAGGCCACACACTCTCTACACACACACACACACACACACACACAGGCCACACACTCTCTACACACACAAACACACACACACAGGCCACACACTCTCTATACACACACACACACAGGCCACACACTCTCTACACACACACACACACACACACAGGCCACACACTCTCTACACACACACACACACACACTCGCATTCCTACCAGGTCATAATTACCTATGATTACACCCTGGGTGATGAGGGACCCACATGGGTTATGGGTTATGGGTTATAAGGCCTACTGTTCCACAACAATTATCCTGATTATCCTGATTAGCATTAAAGACTTATAGCATCATCAACAGTTTTAACTGCAGGCTACAGATTACACTGTAGCCTCCCTGTTTAACTTTAGTAGGTGTTCATTGCCGAGGCGGCTTCTTAGCGTTAGCTTCACGTTTCAAGTTTTATTGTTGCATCGCATTACACACTTACAGTGTAAGGCAGTAACGTTCTTAGGCTTCGGTTTCTTGACACTGCAGCACAGAGGAAAATAAGGCGATGAGTCAAGATAATAAAGTCACAACAGCTACAAGACATAACTAACCAACCCACTAACCAACCCACTAACCAACTCTCTAACTGAAACAGCTCCTAACCAACCCTCTAACCAACTCTCTAACCAACTTTCGAACTAACCCACTTACCAACTCTCTAACCAACTTTCGAACTAACCCACTAACCAACTCTCTAACCAACTCTCTAACCAACTCTCTAACTAACTCTCTAACCGACTCTCTAACCAACTCTCTAACCAACTCTCTAACCAACTCTCTTACCAACTCTCTTACCAACTCTCTAACCGACTCTCTAACCAACTCTCTAACCAACTCTCTAACCAACTCTCTTACCAACTCTCTTACCAACTCTCTAACTGACTCTCTAACCGACTCTCTAACCAACTCTCTAACCAACTCTCTAACCAACTCTCTAACCATCTCTCTAACCGACTCTCTAACCAACTCTCTAACCAACTCTCTAACCGACTCTCTAACCGACTCTCTAACCGACTCTCTAACCAACTCTCTAACCAACTCTCTAACCAACTCTCTAACTAACCCTCTAACCGACTCTCTAACCGACTCTCTAACCAACTCTCCAACCAACTCTCTAACTAACCCTCTAACCAACTCTCTAACCGACTCTCTAACCGACTCTCTAACCAACTCTCTAACCGACTCTCTAACCAACTCTCTAACCAACTCTCTAACCAACTCTCTAACCAACTCTCTAACCGACTCTCTAACCAACTCTCTAACCGACTCTCTAACCAACTCTCTAACCAACTCTCTAACCAACTCTCTAACTAACCAACTCTCTAACCGACTCTCTAACCAACTCTCTAACCAATTCTCTAACCGACTCTCAAACCGACTCTCTAACCAACTCTCTAACCGACTCTCTAACCAACTCTCTAACCAACTCTCTAACCAACTCTCTAACCAACTCTCTAACCAACTCTCTAACCAACTCTCTAACCGACTCTCTAACCAACTCTTTAACCGACTCTCTAACCAACTCTCTAACCAACTCTCTAACCAACTCTCTAACCAACTCTCTAACCAACTCTCTAACCAACTCTCTAACCAACTCTTTAACCGACTCTCCAACCAACTCTCTAACCGACTCTCTAACCAACCCTCTAACCAACTCTCTAACCAACTCTCTAACCAACTCTCTAACCAACTCTCTAACCAACTCTCTAACCAACTCTCTAACCGACTCTCTAACCAACCCTCTAACCGACTCTCTAACCAACTCTCTAACCAACTCTCTAACCGACTCTCTAACCAACTCTCTAACCGACTCTCTAACCGACTCTCTAACCAACTCTCTAACCGACTCTCTAACCAACTCTCTAACCAACTCTCTAACCGACTCTCTAACCGACTCTCTAACCAACTCTCTAACCAACTCTCTAACCAACTCTCTAACCAACTCTCTAACCGACTCTCTAACCGACTCTCTAACCGACTCTCTAACCAACTCTCTTACCAACTCTCTAACCAACTCTCTAACCAACTCTCTAACCAACTCTCTAACTAACCCTCTAACCAACTCTCTAACCAACTCTCTAACCGACTCTCTAACCAACTCTCTAACCATCTCTCTAACCAACTCTCCAACCAACTCTCTAACCGACTCTCTAACCAACTCTCTAACCAACTCTCTAACCAACTCTCTAACCAACTCTCTAACCAACTCTTTAACCGACTCTCCAACCAACTCTCTAACCGACTCTCTAACCAACCCTCTAACCAACTCTCTAACCAACTCTCTAACCAACTCTCTAACCAACTCTCTAACCAACTCTCTAACCAACTCTCTAACCAACTCTCTAACCAACTCTCTAACCAACTCTCTAACCAACTCTCTAACCGACTCTCTAACCAACTCTCTAACCGACTCTCTAACCGACTCTCTAACCAACTCTCTAACCGACTCTCTAACCAACTCTCTAACCAACTCTCTAACCGACTCTCTAACCGACTCTCTAACCAACTCTCTAACCAACTCTCTAACCGACTCTCTAACCGACTCTCTAACCGACTCTCTAACCGACTCTCTAACCAACTCTCTTACCAACTCTCTAACCAACTCTCTAACCAACTCTCTAACCAACTCTCTAACCAACTCTCTAACCAACCCTCTAACCGACTCTCTAACCGACTCTCTAACCAACCCTCTAACCGACTCTCTAACCAACCCTCTAACCAACTCTCTAACCAACTCTCTAACTAACTCTCTAACCAACTCTCTAACCAACTCTCTAACCAACTCTCTAACCAACTCTCTAACCAACTCTCTAACCAACTCTCTAACCGAATCTCTAACCGACTCTCTAACCGACTCTCTAACCGACTCTCTAACCAACTCTCTAACCAACCCTCTAACCAACTCTCTAACCAACTCTCTAACCAACTCTCTAACCAACTCTCTAACTAACTCTCTAACCAACTCTCTAACTAACCCTCTAACCAACTCTCTAACCAACTCTCTAACCAACTCTCTAACCAACTCTCTAACCAACTCTCTAACTAACCCTCTAACCAACTCTCTAACCAACTCTCTAACCAACTCTCTAACCAACTCTCTAACCAACTCTCTAACTAACCCTCTAACCAACCCTCTAATCAACTCTCTAACCAACTCTCTAACCGACTCTCTAACCAACTCTCTAATCAACCCTCTAACCAACTCTCTAACCAACTCTCTAACCAACTCTCTAACCGACTCTCTAACCGACTCTCTAACACAATAGTTACAAGACATAAGTGAGACAACTGGACAAGTGACAAGTTGTGGGACACAATAAGACACATGGACAGGACACAATCTAGCAGTACAAATAGTCTTCTTCGGCGTATGGGCTGTTGTTTCCTCTCCACTCCACCAGGCTCGGGGCCGAGGGGCTACCCTTTTACCACCCCGAGACCTGGCTATATTTCTGGACACCCCTCCAGAAGCCACGTCATCGTCTCGTCATCTAATACCGACAGACCATGCATCCCCGTTGGGTGGGTGGTACACCGGGCAACATGGTCTGCGATTTGGTCCTCTGCGCCACACTCGCACGACGCATTTGGGGCCAAGACCCATCTGTGCATTGATGAGCCGAAACGCCCGACGCCGGTCTGGAGATGATTGAGCCTCACCCAGGATAGCCTTGGCAAGTCCATCCCGTACAAATAGTAACAAACTAAAACAGAACAGTACAGAATAGAAATGTTATGAGTATTGTACTCAGTGGCAGTGGGTGTAAGAGGTATTGAATAAGCATAACGTACAGCCGTGCCTTTTTTACCCCACATAAGAGCCGCCTCGGGGGTCAAATGACCATAGTCTTTACAATGGGAAGCTGCTATTTACACACAACGACCACTAGTTGGCCGTCTTGTAAATTAGCCTGCTTCCCACACAGAAAAAACTGCAAAATAGCTTCATACTAGCTTATCCTGATGTGATTTTGATAATGTAAGGACACTGGGTGGTAGAATGCACATATCTAGGAAAATCCATGAAAGGAGGGTCCCGAAATTTGATCGAGTGCAAAGATATAACATGTTTCTTTACTCACAGGGGTCAAATGACCGCATATGTGGCTGTTCTAGTGTTAAAGAGTTATTGAGTAAGCATAACGCACTGGCCTTTATAGAGTTCTGGTGGTTTAGTTATACGAGGCGGTACTGGTGCCAGTCCAACGGCATCCTAGCGGTCGACCAGGCAGCACCACAACTTTACGAGGCTCCCGCGAGTCCCGCGGGCTGACTGTTAGCATGCTAGCATGGTTAGCATAGTAAAGGTACCTCAGCGTTCCCCCCTGGTGCAGTAGAACCCCCAGAGGCACCCTGGGAGAGGTGCGTGACAAGGTGTGCAGTAAACCTGGAGGTGGGGAGGCGGGAAGTGTGGGGGAGGTGGGGGGGTAGGTATGAGGGAAGGGGGGGAGGAAGGGGGGGAACAGTAAAGGAGAGGAGGGAGAAACTGATGTTGTTGTTGGACGTCCCCTGGGGGTGATGTCCAGGGTGATGGCTGTGTTGTTAACAGTTCATCCTGTTAAAGGTGACCAGCCACACAGCAGGGACATACAGTTAGGTCCATATTTGGACACAGACAGAATTTGTGTTATTTTGGCTGTTTACCAAAACATCTTCAAGTTACAGTCATATAATGAATATGGGCTTAAAGTGCAGACTCTCAGCTTTAGGGTAAGGGTATTCACATCCAAATTGAGGGAAGGGTTTAGGAATTACAGCTCTTTAATATGTAGGTCCCTCTTTTTCAAGGGACCAAAAGTAATTGGACAATTGACTCAAAAGCTGTTTCATGGGCAAGTGTGGGCTATTCCTTCATTATTTCTTTATCAATTAAGCAGGTAAAAGGTCTGAGTTGATTCCAACTGTGGCATTTGCATTTGGAAGCTGTTGCTGTATACGCACAACATGCAGTCAACGGAGCTCTCAATGCAAGTAAAACAGGTCATCCTTAGGCTGTAAAAACAAAAAAAATCCATCAGAGTGGGAACATTAATAGTGGCCAAATTAACTGTTTGGTACATTCTGAGAAAGAAAAGAACGCACTGGTGAGCTCGGCACCACAAAAACGTCTGGACGTCCATGGAAGACAAGAGTGGTGGATGATCACAGGATCCTTTACATGGTAAAGAAAAACCCCATTCACAACATCCAGCCAAGTGAAGAACAGTCTCCAGGAGGTAGGCATATCATTATCCAAGTGTACCATGAAAGAAAGACTTCACACAAGCAAATACAGAGGGTTCACCACAAGGTGCAAGACATTTATAAGCCTCAAGAATAGAAAGGCCAGATTAGACTTTGACAAAAAACATCTAAAAAAGCCAGCCCTATTGTGGAACAGCATTCTTTGGACAGATGAAACTAAGATCAACCTGTACCAGAAGGATGGGAAGAAAAAAGTATGGAGAAGGCTTGGAACGGCTCATGATCCGACGCTTACCACATCATCTGTATAAAAACGTGGAGGCAGTGGGATGACATGGACATGCATGGCTTCCAATGGCACTGGTTCACTAGTGTTTATTGATTATGTGACAGAAGACAGAAGCAGACGGATGAATTCTAAAGTGTTTAGGGATATTCTGTCTGCTCAGATTCAGACAAATTCAGCAAAGTTGATTGGATGGTGCAACATACTGCGTAAGCAACCCAGGAGTTTTTTAAGGCAAAGAAGTGGAATATTCTGCAATGGCCGAGTCAATCACCTGATCTCAACCCAATCAAGCATGTATTTCACTTGCTGAAGACAAAACTAAAGGCAGAAAGACCCACGAACAAACAACAACTGAAGACAGCTGCAGTAAAGGCCTGGCAAAGCATCACAAAGGAGGAAACCCAGCATTTGGTGATATCCATGGGTTCCAGACTTCAGGCACTCATTGCCTGCAAAGGATTAAGTATTAAAAATGAACATTTTATTTATGATTATGTTAATTTGTCCAATTACTTTTGAGCTCCTGAAAATAGGGGACTGTGTATAAAAATGGTTGCAATTCCTAAATGTTTTATACAATATTTTTGTTCAACCCCTTGAATTAAAGCTGAAAGTCTGCACTTCAATTACATCTCGATTGTTTCATTCCAAATCCATTGTGGTGGCATACAGAGCCAAGATTATGGAAATTGTGTCACTGTCAAAATACTTCCGGACCTAACTGTACGTAGCAATACAGTTCAAACATCATCTTGAATTCATATTTATCAAAAATACATTGTTACCTTCTTAAAACAATGGCTTAAGTCAAAATGTTATTTTCAAGTTTTGAGAAATAAACAGAATAAACTGAACCAAATGTAGAACATGTTAGAACACATAGATATTAAGGCAAAAACATAATTTTCCTCAAAAGTGACTTAAGACATTGTTTTATACAACACATCTATAAAAGAATTGTATATTTGGCTGTGACAACAATCCTGTTGTTGCAGCGAGCCAGCTTGTGATGAGAGTCAGACATGACCAGACTAACAGAGCTCTGAGCTCGTCAACTCTCACCCGTGTAATTATTCCTCACGTGAAATCCAAGACTGGCGGTTTGGACGCTCCTGCAGCCATACAATGCAGCACGCAGGCGGGGGGGGGGCAGGGGGAGGCGCGGGGGGGGGGCGGGGGGGGTGGGGGAGCATATGGGCGGAGGATTGGTTTACTGGAGTCTGCTGTTTTATTAATCGTGTGTGTATGCGTGTGTGTATATGTGCGTATGTACTGTATGTGTGTGTGCGTATGTACTGTATGTGTGCGTATGTATGTATGTGTGTGCGTGTGTGTGCATATGTATGCGTGTGTGTGTGTGTGTGTGTGTGTGTGTGTTTGTGTGTGAGGGATGTTTTATTCAGTGTGTGTCAACGCCTCCTGTCACCCTCAGCTGAACACGGGCCGGGGCGCTGATGTAACCGGACCCCCCCGCCCCCCCCCCCTGCGTGGCCCGGCTCGCTTGTAATGACCCTGACATCATTAAAAATAAAACGCAAAACACGACAATTACCACCTATTAAAGAGGACGTCCCCCCTCCCCTCCCCCCCTCCTCCCCCGCCCACACTCACTCCGCACCGGGGAGCCAGCCAAGACCTCAAACCAACCCGCCGATGATTAAACAACCCCTCCACCCCCTCCCTCACCCCCCACCCACCCCACACACACACCCAAACATTTAACTCCACTCACAGTTATGTTCATAAGCAGAGAGAGGCTCCTCGCTAGCGGAACGACGTTCTCTCTCATTCATTTACATTTACATTTTACATTTACATTTTTGGCATTTAGCAGACGCCTTATTCCAAAGCGACTTACAATCAATACATTTGAATACTAAGCATGTGAATCAGCAATCCACCATTCGTTGCAGGAAGAGTAATCTAGCTCGGGCCCGGGGCCACTGATAGAAGAAAAAACCTTCTCCCTATTATCGCCTTCATTCATCAGAGCTAGCATAGCCGCGTGAGTTCTGTCCCGGGTGTTTACGGCAGCAGTGTGTTTTACAGAGGGATAAATCTGTCGCCGACAAGAGTCCGCAGAAATAATAGAGTCATATTTGGAGGTTTCGGCTAAGAGATGTTCAGATCTGATTGTTCTTTCGTCTCCGTGGGAACGGGGAAGACATGAATCACCCCGGGGGGGAGATGGCACGCCGCCGTAAAAACGTGTTTTACAAGAACATTCTTTTGTAGGAAAATGTTGATAAAACTCTAAAAACATAACCATAGCAGAGCAGACGCAGCAGCCTTAGCACCATACCAACCGACGTCTTCCCCTAGCAACAGGAAGTCATAATCTGCCCCGCTGGCCAAATGGAGGAACTCTGGGATACATTATCTCAGATTTTTTAATTTACCTTCCAAAATCCACTCAGAAACCGACAGAAAATGTCTGGTTGTTTGAGTTTGAGTATTTGGTGGCATGTGTGTCTGTGTGTGTCTCTCTCTCTCCCTCTCTCTCTCTCTCCCCCTCTCTCTCCCTCCCTCCCTCCTCCTCCTCTCCCTCCCCCTCTCTCTCTCTCCCTCTCTCTCCCCCACCTCCCTCCCTCCCTCCCCCACCCCTCTCTCCGAGGGCTGTAGGCATTAAGAGTCCCTGCAGAAACGGTTGTTTGAGTTTGAGTATTTGGTGGCATGTGTGTCTGTGTCTGTGTGTCTCTCTCCCTCTCCCTCCCTCCTCCCACCCTCCCTCCCCCTCTCTCTCTCTCGGAGGGCTTTAGGCATTAAGAGTCCCTGCCTGCCTGCGTTCAGAGAGGGGTTGTTTCCCCCAGACGGGAGGCCCCAGTCAGTCCTGGCTGGCTGGCTCAGCCAAAGCTGCAGCAGCTAGCAGCTCCCACATCTGCAGATTCTCCACATTAATGACATTCCAGACAGGCGGAGGAGAGAGAGTTCCACATTAGCGCCAGCACGCCCCTGAGGGGGGTTTACAGTACAATGACAGGAGGACACTGTGCTAGGGGTCATTCCTCAGCGGTGGAACACCTCCACACCGCACGCCCGCTGGGCTACGGACTACGGGCTACGGTCGCCATGGCTACCGCTCACAACCCAGGCTCAGAGCTCCGGTTTCAGCTCCGGCGTCGGTCGCTGTATATGACTAGAATATGAACACACAGGGGGAGACACACTGGGGGAGGGACTATGAACACACAGGGGACACACACCGGGGGAGGGGCAGGGGACACACACCAGGGGAGGGACAGGGGACACACACCAGGGGACACACACCAGGGGAGGGACTATGAACACACCGGGGGACACACACCAGGGACACACACCAGGGACACACACCAGGGACACACACCGGGGGAGACACACCGGGACACACACACCAGGGGACAAACACCAGGGACACACACCAGGGACACACACCAGGGACACACACCAGGGGACACACACCAGGGACACACACACCAGGGACACACACACCAGGGGAGGGATATGAACACACGGGACACACACCAGGGACACACACCGGGGGAGGGACAGGACACACACACCGGGGGACACACACCAGGGACACACACACCAGGGACACACACACCAGGGGAGGGATATGAACACACGGGACACACACCAGGGACACACACCGGGGGAGGGACAGGACACACACACCGGGGGAGGGACTATGAACACACCGGGGGACACACACCAGGGACACACACCAGGGGAGGGACTATGAACACACCGGGGGACACACACCAGGGACACACACCGGGGGAGGGACAGGGGACACACACCGGGGGAGGGACTATGAACACACCGGGGGACACGCACCAGGGACACACACCAGGGGAGGGACAGGGGACACACACCAGGAGAGGGACAGGGGACACACACCAGGGGACACAGACCGGGGGGGACACACCAGGGGAGGGACAGGCCTCAAATCCCACCTGTTCGCCAAGGCCTTCGGCCCCTAGTTCTGTTTGTCTGTCTGGTTTTGTTCTTTTCTGTTTCTCTGTAAAGTGACTTCAGCAGTTAAATGACCTCTCAGACACACTATCTCCTTTGTAACTGAGTTGAGATAGTAAGACTCACTCCTCCAGGTCATACACCCCCCCACCGACCCCCCACCTACCCCCCATTGCTGTCCAATGGCTAGCTCTTCGCTAGCGTAGCTGGTTAGCGTCGGGTGTCTGAGGAGACGGTTGGTCACGGGTGTCGGCAGGTCAGAGGTCGCGAGGCGGCCGGAGCACGTCGAATTGCGGGGCGACTGTTTGAAACAACTTGACGTGTGTTTCACCTCCCGCGCTACACCTCTTCTCCAGTTAGTCACATCGCCATGGCGATGGAGACACAGCGGGACGTCCTCCATGTTGTCTCTGTGTTAAACTATTAAGGCCCAATTAAAACAATTAATATCTTACCTCAGATAACAAGCTCCTGAATTAAACACACCTACATACTGTACCTCAAACCTCTGGAACGCCCCCCCCCCCCCAACCACATCAGACAGGCCAACACCACCCCAACATTTAAACAGGCCCTCAAAACCCACCTCTTCAAGTTCGCGTTCACCAGTTAACTCTCTCCCCCCCTCCCCTTCCCATGTGTCCCCAGCACTACCTCAATTAGGCCCCTATACTTTCTTTTATTAATTTGTTGTTTCTTTTTATTATTACTACTCGATCTTTTCAGTTTGTAAAGCGTTTTTGAGTGTCTAGAAAAGTGCTATATAAGTCTAATGTATTATTATTATTATTATTATTATTATTATTATTATTATTATTATTATTATTATTATTATAATGATTATTATTAAACCTGGAAAGACTGCCTTTTGCTCTAGTGCTCCTAGCTCTTGGAAAGATCTGCAACGCACTTTACAGATTGATGTACTTCCAAACTTTGCACAGTTTAAGGCTTTGATCTATAATCACTGCACTTCAGGTTGTAATTGTTTTAGCTGATCTTTTTTTTAGCTTTTATTCTTAGTTTTGATCGTCTTATCCTTATTTTTTGTCTTGATGTTATCCTGTGCGTGTGATTATGTTTTACTTTGATCTACTCATCTGTCTCTCCTCTCAGAACAGAGGTTCAGAGGTTCCATCAAGTTTGAAGTTTTATTGTTATGTCACATTACACAAGTGTAAGAGAGTAACATTCTTGGGTTTAAGCTTTGGTTCCTGACATTGTAGCACGAGACACTAAGGCAATCACAGATCACAGACACTGATAAAACAGAATAGACACTGAACCCCAAATTGCTCCCGGCGCCTTGAATGGTAGCTTGCCGCCATTGGTGTGTGAATGGGTGTGTGAATGGGTGAATGAGAAGCTGTTATATAATATATATACATATATAGGCCCAATATAAGTATATATATATCTATATAAGTCAGTCCATTTACCAGTAAACTCTGAGGCAGTGGTTTTCCATGGACACAGCTCCCACAGCCAGCCTCAGAGAGAGAGAGAGAGAGAGAGAGAGAGAGAGAGAGAGGGAGAGACAGAGACAGAGAGAGAGAGAGAGAGGGAGAGAGAAAGACAGAGAGAGAGAGAGACAGGAGACAGAGAGAGAGACAGAGAGAGAGAGAGACAGAGAGGGAGAGAGGGAGAGACAGAGAGAGAGAGCGAGAGAGAGAGACAGACAGACAGAGAGAGAGAGAGACAGACAGACAGACAGACAGACAGAGAGAGAGAGAGAGAGAGAGAGAGAGAGAGAGAGAGAGAGGGAGAGGTTTTCCATGGACCCACAGTGAGCCCCTCTAAGTCTGTTACAGTACGTGTGAGCGCGGCCTATAAACACATGATCATCTGTGGACACCTGTGAGTAGTTGACTCTGGGGCCCCTCGCTCTCTCTCTGAGCCCAGCACATATGGACCCGCATGGGTGTGTGTGTGTGTGTGTGTGTGTGTGTGTGTGTGTGTGGTATGTGTGTGTGTGTGTGTGTGTGTGTGTGTGTGTGGCGCAGTTGAGGGTTGTGTGTGTAGGTCTCTCTGTGAGTCATCTCCCCATAAAACACACACACACACACACACACACACACACACCACACACACACACACTCTCTCTCTCTAACCGCAGAACATTTGCAGTGGAGACCACCTGGTCGTAATCAGGCAGGGCCAGGGGTTAAAATCATTGTCTTTCCAGAACAGAGGACCACCACAGGGGTTGATGGTTCCTGGGCGGCGGTGATGACGGTCTGAACACACTTAACACGCCTCCTTTAGCCTGCCTGCTTCCTGCTTCCTGTCCTTCACTGATTGGTGGATGCAATGTTGAGATTGTAGATGGAACGTTGTGTTCCGCCGTGGACTGAAGACCTCCATCTCTTCAGACTACACCTTAACTGTCCCTCCTGAATAATAATAATAATAATAATAATAATAATAATAATAATAATAACTTTTTATTTGCATAGCGCTTTTCCTGCAAACGTTGCAGCTCAAAGTGCTCCAATCATTATATAATCATCATTTTATTATTTAGTCATTTAAAGGCAATATTAAAAAGATGGGTTTTTAGTCTTGACTTGAACATAGTGCTGAGGTTGCATCCCTAATGTAAGCTGGCAGTGCATTCCACAATCTGAGTGCATAAAATGAGAATGCAGCCTCACCAAATCTCTTCTTTTGTACATGTGGTACACAGAGAAAACCAGCGTCAGAAGACCTGAGAGCTCTATTGGGCTGATATTCTAGCAAAAGGTCTTTCAGATATTCTGGTGCTATGCCAGTGAGAGCTTTGTAAACAAGCAGAAGGATCTTGAAATCTATTCTGAACTTAACAGGAAGCCAGTGTAGAATCTCTAAAATAGGAGTTACTGTATGAGCGAAGATAGAGACCTAACTAGATATAAGACCTCCATCTCTTCAGGCTACACCTTAACTGTCCCTCCTGAAGACCTCCATCTCTTCAGGCTACACCTTAACTGTCCCTCCTGAAGACCTCCATCTCTTCAGACTACACCTTAACTGTCCCTCCTGAAGACCTCCATCTCTTCAGACTGGCTACACCTTAACTTTCCCTCCTGAAGACCATCTCTTCAGACTACATCTTAACTGTCCCTCCTGAAGACCTCCACCTCTTCAGGCTACACCTTAACTGTCCCTCCTAAAGACCTCCATCTCTTCAGACTAAACATTAACACGACTGCAAGACTTCAGCTCATTCAAAACTCTGCAGCTCGACTTCTAACTAGAACCAAGAGGAGAGAACACATTACTCCGGTCCTAGCTACTCTGTAGCATGTAGGGTTGATTTTAAGGTCCTCCTCCTTATATACAAAGCCCTTAATGGGCGAGGCCCAAAGTACATTGCTAATTCCCTTGCCATTTATGTACCCTCAAGAACACTAAGATCATCTATCGCAGGTTTATTAGAGGTTCCCAGCAACAGTCAGGAGAAGATCGGGAGCGCAGCCTTTGCCAACTATGCCCCAAAGCTATGGAACACATTACCTTTAGAGATCAGGGAAGCCAGCTCACTAAAGATTTTTAAAAGAAAGCTAAAAACGCACTTCTTCAATATAGCCTTCAACTAGCTTATCTGCACCTGCCCACTGCTCATTTGCCAGCTATTGCACTTTAAATATTTTATCAACTAGCCCTTTTAAAAAAAAAACATTATTATTTTTCTTGTATTTTCTTTACCTTTTCTTTTTACTGTTTTCCCCTGCTCTTATATTCACGTACACAGACTGACTAGTTGAAAGAGGTGTGCAAAATAAAGAAACTGTAATGTTGATACTGACTGTGTAGCTGGATTTTTGGTGCAAGGTCTAGCAGAGACTGAGAACGTACACAGAGACTGGGAACGTACACAGAGACTGAGAACGTTCACAGAGACTGAGAACGTATAGAGTTTATGGTTAAATGCTAACCCTATATGTATTGTCAAGATAAAGTCTATAGTGGTCTATTGATAAAGTATATAGTGGTCTATTGATAAAGTCTATAGTGGTCTATTGATAAGGTCTTTAGTGGTCTATTGATAAAGTCTATAGTGGTCTATTGATAAGGTCTTTAGTGGTCTATTGATAAAGTCTATAGTGGTCTATTGATAAAGTCTATAGTGGTCTAGTGGTCTATCGTTCAGAACTTGGGTAAGGTGTTTTCATCGTAAACACAATTGAGATTTAAGCTAGAAACAGGAGATATGATAGTGTCCCTGACGACAAATGCATAATACAGGCCTGGGAAGACTGTGATATCGTGTTTGTGGTGCATCTTGTAAGAACAAATGGTACTAGCCTCAACGATCCGGCAAGACAAGCTAGGATAGTTTGTGGGTAATTTCCTTGACTGAGAACGTACACAGAGACTGAGAACGTACACAGAGACTGAGACAGACCTTTTCCAAAAACGGATGTTTGTGGTGAAAACCAATGGGAAGTACAGAAAGACTGACCTTTACCTTTTCTTTTGACTGTTTTCCCCTGCTTTTATATTCATTCTATGCATGTAAATGTTTTTATATATGTTTTTTATTCACTCAATGTTCTTATTCCTGTTGTAAAGCACTTTGAGCTGCATTTCTTGTATGAAAGGTGCTATATAAATAAAGCTTTACTTACTTACTTACTTACTTACTTACTTACTAGAACAGCCATTTGACCCTGTGAGTAAAACTAAATGTTACAACTTTGCACTCGATCAAATAAAGTAAAATAAAATTATAATAAAAAACCAAAAAACATAATTCTTCCTTCTGCTAGCATTGTGACTGCCAGCGGCCCCTGGCCCGAGCATAGAGGACTTTTTCTTGCCATGGCTGATAGATGACTTCCCTGACTTACTTAGACAAATGTACTGGTTGATGTAAGTCGCTTTGGAAGCGGCCCGAGTCAGATCTCTGGTTGTTAAGGCGGCCTGGTCGCCAAGGCGGCCTGGTCGCCAAGGCGGCTCCTGATGTCAGAGCTCTCGCATCATAACTCAAATCCAGGAAGCAGCGCTGATGTCACGGATACAACATCCCTACTGAGACAGACTGCACTGCTCAGCTCAGGTAATCAGGCACAGCTGTCACACACACACACACACACACACACACACACACACACACACGCAGACACACACACACACCACACACACACTCACACACACACACACACACACACACACACACATATACATAGCACACACAGACACGCACATGTGTACGCGCACACCCACACACCCATACATACATACATACACACACACACACACTCACACACACACACACACACACACATATACATAGCACACACAGACACGCACATGTGTACGCGCACACCCACACGCACGCACAGACATAGACACGCAGACACAGACACGCAGACACGCACATGTGTACGCGCACACCCACACGCAAGCACACACACCACACCACTCACACCACACACACCACACACACACACAGACACCCAGACACGCACATGTGTACGCGCACAACCACACGCACGCACACACACACACCACACCACTCACACCACACACACCACACCCACACGCACGCACACAGACCACACCACTCACACCACTCACACCACACGCACACACGCAGACACGCACATGTGTACGCGCACACATACACGCACGCACACACACACACGCAGCTCTCTGACACAGTGAGTTTGACATGTGTGTGTTGTTGTAGCGTCTGACTCTGGATCAGAGGTTTGAATGGAGGTTTGACGCAGACGCGACCAGACAGCAGAACAAAACATGGCGGCCGAGGGGTCGGTCCAAACAAACCCCCACCCCTCACTGCCCCCCGCCCCGCCCCGCCCCCCACCGGGCCGCAGCCCTGCATGTGTCAATCACCAGCTGACGACCGGAGGTGCTGGAGCACAACACAATAACAAACGCACCAGGGGGGTATTCCATCACCGCTGCTGAAGGGAAACCCAGGCTTATTATGATAGATTTGATAGATTTTGCAAGACTTATCAAAAACAAGCCTGGATTTATCCTTTAGAGACGTTGATGGAATACCCCCCAGAAGGTATTCTCCATGACAACCACAACAGGAGGGATTCTCCATGACAACCACAACAGGAGGTATTCTCCATGACAACCACAACAGGAGGTATTCTCCATGACAACAGGAGGTATCCATGACAACAGGAGGTATTCTCCATGACATGTTCTGACAGGCAGTGGACCGGGGCTGTGCTAAGAGAGTAACCTGTCCCCAGGCTACCGCACTGCACTCTGGGAAAACACAAAACACCTCAAACATGATGTGAGGTAAAGAGGTGGATACTCTCGGATTCTTTCTAGATACTAGATAGATAGATAGATAAAGAGACAGACAGACAAACAGACAGACAGATAGATAGACAGATAGATATGTTGTAACTTTATAGGTATGTTTGAATAATATGTTACATGATTGATTGACAGTTAAAAGAGATTGACTGATGTGTTGCATAGTTGATTGACAGTTAGGTGTTGTTATTTTTCGTTAACGTTCTACAAGTTAAGGTTCTAGAATGCCTTGTATGCAAGATGTCATTTAAGTTGACAGTTTGTTTTTGAGAAATGTGAATTGTACATTGAATTGAAAGTGAATGATCTAATAGCTCGTTTTATAGAAAGTGATCACTAGTGTATAGTCCAATGCACACGGAGTGCGATTTTGTCGCACGACAACATTCGATTCTCAATTCTTTGAATTATTCCAATTGGTGTGAATGGAGAATCGAATGTTGTCGTGCGATAATAACGCATCGCACGCCGTGTGCATTGTCTCATTCAAAACAATGGAATCGAATTCGGCGGTGCGACAAAATCGGGGCCGTGTGCATTGGCCTTATGTCTGCAGATTGTATATAAAGAACCTTTCGCTTGATATCACCAGTCCTAGCCATCCTTTCAAAAGGTAAAAATACTACAAGATAGATAAATAGACAGTGCACCCTAAGACAATCCTTAGGTTGTAAAGATCTCCTGGATCTCCTCTTGTCTATGATGGACAAGAGATTGGTCCTAGTCATCCTCCTCTCTGCCTCCACTGAGGAGGTCACCATGGAAACCAACTCTTATATTCCATACTTAATGCTACATGCTCACCAGGGGTGTGTTCCATCAACATTGCTAAAGGAAAATCCAGGTTTATATTTATATATTAAGTTTCACAAGACTTACGAGAAATCTGTCTAGACTTTCCTTTAGCGAGGTTGATGGGAAACCCACCAGACCTTCCAACAGTCTGGTCAGGAGGGTGTGGAGTTAGTCTCTGGGTCTGTGTGTGTGTGTGAGAGTGTGTGTGTGTGAGCGTGTGTGTGTGTGTGTGTGTGTGTGTGTGTTTGAGCGTGTGTGTGTGTGTGTTTGAGCGTGTGTGTGTGTGTGTCTGTGTGTGTGTGTGTAGTTATTATCTGGGTCTGTGTGTGTGTGTGTGTGTGTGTATGTGAGCGTGTGTGTGTAGTTAGTCCCTGGGTCTGTGTGTGTGTGTGTGTGTGTGTGTGTGCGTCCACATCCGGCCATTTTAACATTAACTCTCACTCTCAGCACTGGGGGGTTAGGTAACCATGACGACAGGACGCTGCTGTGCTGAGGTAGGGGGGCTGGCTGGGTTCTATCTGGAGCTGGGACACACACACACACACGTTGTGGGGAGAGTGGTTCATGTAAGTGTGATTGTCTCTTGACTGGGAGCCATCTCACTTTTTCCTACGGCTTTCTCCTTCCCTTTAAATCTCTCTCTCCATTATACACACACACAGGGACACACACACACACATGGACACACACACAGAGGAGGGGTGTCCAGAAATATAGCCCGGGTGAGCCCCTCAACCAGGTCTCGGGGTGGTAAAAGGGTAGCCCCTCGGCCCCGAGCCTGGTGGAGTGGAGAGGAAAAAAACAACTACCCATACGCCGAAGAAGAACACACACAGAGACACACACTTTAGATCCTCCTTCTCTCACCTCTCACTCTATCTCTGCGTTACACACACACACACACACACACACACACACAGACTGTCCAGAAGACTGAATACACACACACACACACACACACACCCCCCCCCCCGTCTCAGGACACTAACCAGACAGCGGCACCACACCTCCCAGAAGTCCACACTTTATTTCTGCAAAACGTTCTGCCTTTTTTACAAACACAGAAAGCAGCGCCCGTGCCTCACACACACACACACACACACACACACACACACACACACACACAGGGTCATATACTGACACACACACACACACACACACACACACACACACACACAGCGTCCCCCACATGTGGCCAACACACCCCAGGAGGCCCTCGTGATGATGTCACCACGGGTGACCTAGGACATAAACACGACATCAGTCTTCTGTGTGTGTGTTCAGTCTTCTGGAAAGTGTGTGTGTGTGTGTGTGTGTGTGTGTGTTCAGTGTTCTGGACAGTGTTTGAGTCAGACACAAGGTGAGGAAGAGGGTTGAATACATCCACTATATCACCTCTGAGAAGTGTCATAAATTCACACGTAAATGGACTGACTGGCTTTACAACGGCCTCTCATTCACCCATTCTCACACACATTCACACACCAATGGCGGCAAGCTGCCATACAAGGCGCCGGCCGGCTCACTGGGAGCAATTTGGGGTTCAGTGTCTTGCCCAAGGACACCTCGACATGTGGCCAGCCGGGGATCGAACCGCCGAACCGCTGTCCTTGCGATCATTATATCACACACGTTCATTGACTGTGTCTGTTCAGTCCACAGTGTACACTATGAACTATAAAGAATGTGTGTGTGTGTGTGTATGCATGTGTGTGTATGTCTGTTATGTCAACAGTGTACACTTATGAACTATAAGGAATATATAGAGTGTGTGTGTGTGTGTGCGTGTGTACGTACGTACGTATGTGTGTGTGCGTGTGTGTGTGTGTGTGCGTGCGTGCGTTTGTGTGCGTGTGTGTGTTCTGTCCACAGCTTACACTTATGAACTACAAAGAACACTGATAATTCATTTGTCACGTTCCCATTCAACTGGAACAGTCATGTGATCCTTCAGGGACCTTGGTTAGACTGGGTAATCTGGGTAATCTGGGTAATCTGGGATATCGGCTGTTTCTGTGTCTTCGCCTTAGAAACGCGTGTCTCAGGAATAAAACTAACACATGACTCTCACATTCATAAAGAGTCACCTCTCCTCACTCTCTCTCTGTCTCTATCTCTCTCATATATATACACACACACACACACACACACACACACAGACACTCACATGTCGTCCTTCTCACTGTCGAACAATCTCTATCTCTATCTCTATCTTTCTCATACACACACACACACACACACACACGCACACACGCACGCACACACACAGGATCTCTCTAGGATACGGTGTTTTAGGTTTTATGGTGATGTCACTGTTCAAGCTTGTGACATTGAATACGGTTCCAGATTGTGCAGATGAAAGGACAGGAAGCTATGAGCTGTCTCTAAACCTTCCTCCATAGGCAGAGAGACTGACCTATGACCTCTAAACCTTCCTCCATAGGCAGAGAGACTGACCTCTACAGCTACAAAGGATAAACTCTTACACAGATATTGTGTTTCATAACTAGCCCAACGTGTGGGTCCAAGTGCCTTGACAGTAGCTAGCTACGATGAGAGAGAGAGAGTGAGAGAGAGAGAGATGGAGGGGGAGAGAGAGAGAGAGATATTCAGAGAGAGAGAGATATACACAGAGATAGAGAGAGAGAGATACAGAGAGAGAGATAGATATACACAGAGATAGAGAGAGAGGGAGATACAGAGAGATAGAGAGATAGAGAGAGATAGAGAGAGAGAGAGGGAGAGAGAGAGAGAGATAGAGAGTGAGATAGAGATACAGAGAGAGAGATATACACAGAGATAGAGAGAGAAATAGAGAGAGAGAGATACAGAGAGAGAGGTACAGAGAGAGAGATACAGAAAGAGAGATACAGAGAGAGAGATAGAGAAAGAGATACATAGAGATAGAGATATACAGAGAGAGAGAGAGAGAGAGAGAGATAGAGATATACACAGAGATAGAGAGAGAGAAATTCATAGAGAGAGATACAGAGATCGAGAGAGAGACAGAGATAGAGATAGAGAGACACAGAGAGTAGAGTTACCATAGTCTTGGGACCAATGGGAAGCTGCTACTTACACACAACGACCACTAGTTGGCTGTCTTGTAAATTAGCCTGCCTCCTACACAGAAAAACTGCAAAACATCTTTATACTATATTATCCTGATGTGATTTAGAACATGTAAGGATACTGGGTGGTAGAACGCACACATCTAGGAAAAGTCATGAAAGGAGGGTCCTGAAATTTGATCGAGTGCAAAGATATAACACTTTTCTTTACTCACAGGGGTCAAATGAGCCCTCATGGCTGATTAAGTGTTAAACCTTTTATCACCTCTCCCTTGAATAGTGAACATGACTAATATAATATATAATATGAATATAATATGATAATATGATGTTATAATATATGACCGTCAATTTACCCTTTTACCCAAAGAGACTTACATTGCTGAGTGCATCCATATGTACGTGTGTGTGAACACGGTGGAAGAGACACATGTATGTGTCTGTGTGCGAGTGTGCATGTGCATGTGTGTGTGTGTGTGTGTGTGTGTGTGTGTGTGTGTGTGTGTGTGTGCGTGCGTGCGTGTGACAGGGGTGTTAATGGGTCTGAGTCCCCGGGCTGTCTCTCACATAGACAACACCACACACACACACCCAACACACACACACACACACACAGACACACACACACACGCACACACGCACACACACATCCAACACACACACACACACACACACACACACACACATGCACACACACACACACACACACACACACATGCACACACACACACACACTCACACTCACGCACTCAACACACTGGCCTTGGTGTTGACAGCTCCACAATATGGATGTGCTTGCATGTGTGTGTGTGTGTGTGTGTGTGTGTGTGTGTGTGTGTGTGTGTGTGTGTGTGTGTGTGTGTGTGTGTGTGTGGGCTGATGTGACCGGAACAAGCTGTCTCCATTCACCTCTCTCTCCCACCGGGAATAAAGACAGGAACAAAAGGAAAAAAAGAGGAGAATAAAGCAGAGGAATAAAACCTGAATGAGTGTCTGTTCTCACCCAGAGAACAGAAGTACTTCAAGTTCACATTACATCAAGCAAGAACAACACACCATTACTCATGGACCAAACCCAGCCAGAGGATGTAGCTAGTCTCACAAACCTCTGGAGTGTAATTCCTGTGGACAGAGGGTCAGAGGAGGACCTCAAAGACAGAATTGTAAAAGGAAGAACAACATTTAACATCTTAGAGAAAATCTGGAGAACAAAAAAACACTCAAGACCAAACTAAAAATCTCCAACTCAAATGTCAAATGCACTCTACTTTACAGATCTGAGACCTGGAAGACCACCACCAACATACTCAACAACCACCAACATACTCAACAACCACCAACATACTCAACAACCACCAACATACTCAACAACCACCAACACACTCAACAACCACAAACACACTCAACAACCACCAACACACTCAACAACCACCAACACACTCAACAAACTATAGGTGTTCATTAACTGCTGCCTCCAACACCTCCTGGGAATCTACTGGTCCAACACCATCTCACACACCAACCTGTAGACTCTACTGGTCCAACACCATCTCAAACACCAACCTGTAGACTCTACTGGTCCAACACCATCTCAAACACCAACCTGTAGACTCTACTGGCCCAACACCATCTCAAACACCAACCTGTAGACTCTACTGGTCCAACACCATCTCTAACACCAACCTGTAGACTCTACTGGTCCAACACCATCTCTAACACCAACCTGTAGACTCTACTGGTCCAACACCATCTCTAACACCAACATGTAGACTCTACTGGCCCAACACCATCTCTAACACCAACCTGTAGACTCTACTGGTCCAACACCATCTCTAACACCAACATGTAGACTCTACTGGTCCAACACCATCTCTAACACCAACCTGTAGACTCTACTGGTCCAACACCATCTCTAACACCAACATGTAGACTCTACTGGCCCAACACCATCTCTAACACCAACCTGTAGACTCTACTGGTCCAACACCATCTCTAACACCAACATGTAGACTCTACTGGTCCAACACCATCTCTAACACCAACCTGTAGACTCTACTGGTCCAACACCATCTCAAACACCAAACTGTAGACTCTACTGGTCCAACACCATCTCAAACACCAACCTGTAGACTCTACTGGCCCAACACCATCTCAAACACCAACCTGTAGACTCTACTGGTCCAACACCATCTAAACACCAACCTGTAGACTCTACTGGTCCAACACCATCTCTAACACCAACCTGTAGACTTTACTGGTCCAACACCATCTCTAACACCAACCTGTAGACTCTACTGGTCCAACACCATCTCTAAAACCAAACTAGAAACAATACAAATCCAAAATCCGGAGGATAAAA
This sequence comes from Nansenia antarctica, assembly GCF_963989245.1. NCBI lineage: Eukaryota > Metazoa > Chordata > Actinopteri > Argentiniformes > Microstomatidae > Nansenia > Nansenia antarctica. The sequence goes on along the minus strand of NC_137688.1, from coordinate 70,062,617 downwards.
TGGATCTGGACAGGCTACACACTCAGAAGACCAAACCAACCAATCACAAAGCAGCAGGGCTCTAACATGGAACCTTGAACCACCTGGAGAAGAACCACAGAACAGGAGATGGAGGCGGAAGGGCTGTCAAGGCAACAACTGGATCGAGAGAGAGCACAAGACCGGAGAGGATGGAGGGGTTTCATCGATGGCTGATGTTCCCTAGGGAATCTAAAGGCCTAAGTTAGTAAACAGGTAAGAGAGTAAAATTCTTAGAATTCGGCTCCTGACATTGCAGCACAAGACAATAAGGCAATAGGCATAACCACAATAGAACAGGACATCACCCATCCACTCAATCTGTACCTCGCCCCACTGCCATCCGGCCGTAGGTACAGAACGCTAAGGTGCAAAAGGGCTTGCTTTGGCAAAAGCCTGATCCCTGCAGCCATTGTTGCCTTAAATAACAGACCGCGCTGAGTGTGTGTACTTGTGTGTCTGTCATGTGTAGTACTGTCTGTTGTTGTCTGTGTTATACGGTGTTATATGTATATATGTATACAGTACAGTGGTGTGAAAATGAATTTCCCCCTGGGGACAATAAATCTAATCTAATCTAATCTAATTCAAGATCATTTTAAAGAAGGTGACAATAGTACATTCAACCTCTCCTCCATTCCTTCCACACTTCCTCTCAACCCTCCTCCTCCGCCTCTACCAGCGTAATATCTGTAAATAGGTAAATATAAGTAAATAGGTAAGAGAGTAAAATTCTAAGACTTCAGTTCCTGACATTGCAGCACAAGACAATAAGGCAATAGGCATAATTCAAGATTTTTAAAAAGGTGACAATAGTACAGGGCATTCAACCCCTCCATTCCTTCCACACTTCCTCTCCTCCTCCTCCTCCTCCTCCTCCTCCTCCTCCTCCTCCTCCTCCTCCTCCTCTACCAGCATAATATCCTGCATCAGTAAGTATCGGCGATGGAATCAGTTTTTTTTTTCTACGTCTGATAGGAATGTTTTCTGTGGCAGAAAAGCCGTATGGAAAAACACAGCGGCGCAATTACCGCAAAGAGAAGTTCAGCTCGGTCATAAAAGCAGGCTGGAAATGCTTACCCCATCAGTCTGGGTAACACAGTAAGCAAATCGGCCTCCCATTCCCATTCCAAGGAGACAGGATATTGATATTTTTCTTGGGGTACATCATGAAATGATTATAACACAAAAAAAACGGTCCAAGTCTTTGAACGAAAAAGCGATCATCAAGCATCGGGGTGTGGAGGAGAGCATGAGGAGGAAGAGGAGGAGGAGAGTATGAGGAGGAGAAGGAGAGTATGAGAGTATGAGGAGGAGGAGAAGGAGAGTATGAGGAGGAGGAGGAGGAGGAGGAGAGTATGAGAGTATGAGGAGGAGGAGAAGGAGAGTATGAGGAGGAGGAGGAGGAGGAGGAGGAGAGTATGAGAGTATGAGGAGGAGGAGAAGGAGAGTATGAGGAGGAGGAGGAGGAGGAGGAGAGTATGAGAGTATGAGGAGGAGGAGGAGGTATGAGGAGGAGGAGGAGGTATGAGGAGGAGAGTATGAGAGTATGAGGAGGAGGAGGAGGATGGGGAGAGTATGAGGAGGAGGTATGAGGAGAGTATGAGGAGAGTATGAGGAGGAGGAGGAGGAGGAGATATGAGGAGCATTAGTTATCTCTAAACCTTCCTCTCCGCGCAGAGAGACTGACCTCTGCAGCTACAAAGGATAAACTCTTACACAGATATTGTGTTTCATAACTAGCCCAACGCGTGGGTCCACGCGCCTTCACAGTAGCTAGCTACGAGGAAAGAGATGGAGAGAGATGGAGGGGGAGAGAGAGAGAGACAGAGAGAGAGAGATACAGAGAGAGAGAGATACAGAGAGACAGAGATGGGGAGATACATACAGAGAGAGAGAAAGATTCAGAGAGAGAGAGAAATACAGAGAGAGAGAGAAATACAGAGAGAGAGAGATACAGAGAGAGAGAGAGATACAGAGAGACATACAGAGAGAAAGAGAGATACAGAGAGAGAGAGAGATACAGAGAGGGAGAGAAATACAGAGAGAGAGAGATACAGAGAGAGATACAGAGAGAACGAAATACAGAGCGAGAGAGAGATACAGAGGGAGTTACAGAGAGAGTGAAATATAGAGCGAGAGAGAGATACAGAGAGAGCGAGATACAGAGAGAGTGAGAGAGAGAGAGAGAACAGCTAGCATTATAAAGCTATGAGCGTATGAGGTGCGTAAGGATGGTAAATGGACTGACTTAAATAGCACCTTATTCCAAAACGCTTTACAATGGCCTCTCATTCACCCATTCACACACACATTCACACACCAATGGCGGCCAAGCTACCATGCAACGCGCCGGCCCGCTCACTGGGAGCAATTTGGGGTTCAGCGTCTTGCCCAAGGACACCTCGACATGTGGCCAGCCGGGGCTTGAACTGCCGATCTGCCAACCTTGCGATCATTAGACGCCGGCTCTACCTCCTGAGACACAGCCTCTACCTCCTGAAACACAGCCTCTACCTCCTGAGACACAGCCTCTACCTCCTGAGACACAGCCTCTACCTCCTGAGACACAGCCGCCCCCAAAGGAGACGCCACATCTTGTCCCAGTTAGAGGGCTTAGCTTAGCCGCCATCGCCTCGCTAGCGACCAGCGCTGATTACCCTGTCTGGCAGCAGGGAGAGAGAGGGTGTGGTCTGCCAGACACACACCACCCCAGAGCAGGGCTACACACACTCCTAGAAACACACACACACACACACACACACACCGATGTTTTGTCTTGGAAACCCAGCGACCAGTAATTTCCTGTGACGGTGTGTTGAGAAGCTTGGAGTGGATGAGTGTGATTCAGCCTGATGGAAGGGTAGAATCCCTCTACCCCCCCCCCTCCCCCCCAATAGCACTCAGATCTCTCTAACCCCCCCCCCCCCCCCTGCACCACCCAACAGCCCTGTGATTGAAACAAGACCCCGGGGCATTATTATTGTCTGATCCTGAAGCCTCTAGCTGAACCACAGCTAAACGAAGCTTGACTAGCGTAGCGTAGCGTAAGTCTTCCTCTGAGATGGCAGTGTAATGAGTGTACCCCCCAGGTCCAGACCAGACCACAACCATACCCTCTCTCCACACTCCAGATCACTGAAGAACAGCTTCTACCACAGGGCCGTCCAGGCCCTGAACACAGCAAAGACCTAGGTTCTGGGCCCTGGACAGTCTGGACGGATTGATGGCAGCTGCTGGACTGAAAAAATCAGGTGTAGTGCTGAGGCACAAATATGTACATTTCAAGCCTGCAAACTGCGACACTTTAAATAAATGTGCAATAACACTATTGTGCAATATGACAACCCTAGTCGTCTATCTGTACAGCATAGTATAGTGGATAGTGTACATAGCCTTTATTTATGTAAACCAGCTCCTTCCCTTCTTGTGATTTTTTTTTTCTTTCCTAACACCAGGGGAGCCACCCCTCCTAAATTTCGTTGTTTGGTACCTGTACTGTAGCAATGACAATAAAGACCATTCATTCATTCATTCATTCATCAGATTCAAAGTCTGTCTGATTCAAAACGGTTGTCTGGCTTCCATTTTGCAGGGTTAACCGGGTGACTGTAAGATCTCTCTCTCTCTACCCTCTCTACCCTCCTTCTAATTCCCTCCTCTCTCTCTCTCCTCTCTCCCTCTCTTCCCTCCTCTCTCTCTCTACCCTCCCTCTCTCCCCTCTCTCTCTCTACCCTCTCTACCCTCCTTCCAATTCCCTCCTCTCTCTCTCTACCCTCCCTCTCTTCCCTCCTCTCTCTCTCTACCCTCCCTCTCTCCCCTCTCTCTCTCTAACCTCTCTACCCTCTCTCTCTCTCTACCCACTCACTCTCTCCCCTCCCCTCTCTCTCTACCCTCCCTCTCTCCCCTCTCTCTCTCTACCCTCTCTAACCTCTCTACCCTCTCTCTCTTTCTCTCTACCCACTCACTCTCTCCCCTTTCCCTCTCTACCCTCTCTACCCTCTCTCTCTCTCCCTCTCTCTCTAACCACTTACTCTCTCCCCTCTCTCTCTCGACCCTCTCTACCCTCTCCACCCCCCTCTCCCTCTTTCACCCAAACCCATTTTCTCCCTCCCCTCCCTCCCTCTCTGACTCCATAAAATGTTGACATCCGTTGATAAACCCCCATCGAATCCACCCAGACCCTGATGCCTCCCCTCCTCTTTGCATCCAACATCTCAAACCAGAACCAGACAGTCAGCTGTCCAGATGGATAATCTGTGGATGAAGAATAATTTTACGAGCTCAGCTAGAAAAGAGTTGCTGCCAACCAACCGCTCCAGAATAACAGCGGATGTAATAAAGACAATAACATCTTATCGCCGATAACTTTAAATCAATCAGCAGTTAGAAAATTGATTTCCTCAGACAGATTTAGTTTCCTTGACCAGGGCCCAACGATAACCCAGCAGGACTCACTTTGGAGGCAGCGTGAGTGTGTGTGTTGGCTTGGATCGGACCGCGGGGAGGAGGGGAGGAGGGGGGGAGGAGGAGGGGAGGGCTTTGGTGCTTGGCTTCGTCCCTAGAACCGTGTAATAGCCAACTGAAGAGGTGAAGCATTCTTGGAGAGGGAAGTGAGTTGCAGTTTCTTCTGCGATGTCTCCGGGGAGCGGAGGGTTGGGAGAGCCTTCAAAGAAGATCCTTGCTGCTGTAATTAGTGGCAAAGACATCAGCATCCCTCCGCCCCTCTCCCTCCATCCCTCCGCCTCTCTCCATCCCTCCATCCCTCCACCCCTCTCCCCATCCCACCACCCCCCTCTCTCCCCTGGATGAGCTGGCCATACCTCCCTCCACCCCTCCCCTCCTCCCTCTACCCCTCTCCCCTGGATTAGCTGGCCTTACATTGCTTCATCCCTCTCTCCTTCCCTCCACCCCTCTCCGCACTGCTCTCCCCATCCCTCTCTCCATCCCTCTTTCTTGGAGAGAAGCTGGCCACACATCCAGCCAGTCAACATAGCTGAGGCCAGAGACCAATCAAGAAAGCAAACATTGGTTTTCTGAATCATTTCCCATAAGACATTTCTCTCTGTCATGAACGAACAACAATCCAACAATCCACTCACATCACAAATGACTCACTTCATATTCGATCAACAGGCAGAGGAGAGAAGAGAGTAGAGGTCTGCTAATGACATCACTTCTCTCAACGATAGAACTCAATCACCACAGTTTTTCTCTGGTAAGTGATTTAAGGGTTGCGTTTAGGGTTCGTGAACTAATGTGGACCTGTTGTTGTGGAACGGTTGGCTACTGACAAGTGGGCTGAAGTTGGATCGTGTGTGTTACTGGTCACTTCCTGTTGAGTTTAAGTTCCAGGCTTATCACACGTATGTGACATGTTTACATGGGAGTTAAATGGACTGACTTATATAGCGCCTTATTCCAAAGCGTTTTACAAGGGCCTCTCAGTGTCTTGCCCAAGGACACTTCGACATGTGGCCAGCCGGGGCTCGAAACACCGATCTGCCAAACTTGTGATCATTAGACGCCGGCTGTACCTCCTGAACCACAGCCGCCTGAGTTGCGTTCTTGATGACGCCCATGTTGCTTCATCCCTCCTCCAGCCTATCCACACACAGACGCACACACACACTGGCACACACACACACACACACACACACACAAACACGTATGCACGCACACACACCTGCACACATAAACGCACGCGCACATGTACAGCACACACGCACATACACAACGCACACACACACACACACACACACACACACTGTCCAGCCTATTGTAATCTGTCAGATCTGATTTTCCAGCGCCGGTGTGAAGGATCCCATTCAGGAGCGTCCCTGAACTCACTGGAACCTTCTGAGACGCCTCCACCAGGCCTGGACCAAACACAAGACATCTGCTGAACTACACACACACACACACACACACACACACACACACACACATACACACACACACACACACACACAGGAGAGACTGGGGTGTGGTGAGGGGGGGTCACCAGAGCAAGCTCTCTCTCCTGCAGTACATCTCTGAGAGGAGCACAGCTGCTGACAAGACATTATCTACCCCTCCCTCCCTCTGTCTCTCTCTCTCTCTGTCTCTCTCTCCCTCTCCCCCTCTGTCTCTCTCCTCTCTCTCTCTCTCCCACCCTCCCTCTCCCCCCTCCCTCTCTCTCTCCCTCCCTCTCTCTCTCTCCCACCCTCTCTCTCCCACCCTGTCATTTTTCAAATCACAGGAGGAGATATCTGGGATGGCTTTAGCAGATGCTGCTCTCTAGTAGCATAAAGAAGCTTCTAGAAGAAGCAGACGTATCTCATGTTTTACAGGTTTGTTTTCAGGATCCATTTTCTTTTTTTCAGAAAGTCGTTCCGTTCTTTTCTAAGCACCGAGCTGCATTTGTCCCCAGCCAATGAGGAGACACGTTGTTAAAGCACCTCTGCGTCTCCTCCTAAGCCCTGCGGAACTGAACCTCAATGTACCAAGCCTGAAACTAAAGTAGTAAAGCTGATTTACGACCGACGGATCGTATGTGACAGGGTCTGGTGGAAAGGGCCACGGCAGTTTGTCGAGTCGCGCAAATGACCAAAACGCAGCACAGCGAGATTCTCCGGTATGTCGATTTTGAGGTGTACCAACATTCAAATCAAGCTATATCTTCTTCAACTGTTTTTTGGATTCCGATGCATGACACATCGTTTGAAAGCTTCGAATCTGCACTTTCCCTGTCTCGTCTGTCATCGCCTGTTGATATAATATTGAGACAGACAGCGTTGTGAAAGAGAGCCCTGTCTGTGGTGCAGGGTAAAGGTCCAGGATGTGGGTCCAAACCTCAGCACATAATCCCGCTCTGTGATGTCGACACTCAAGTGCACTTTAAAACCAGAGAGTTTACAAACAGTGGCAGTAAAAAAAAAAAAAATCCTACAAGGAACACATGTAAGCAAATAACTGAATAACAGTCAGTCTTGGATGTTTACGGCAGTGACTCTTTATGGGATTCATCAGTATTTGCCGCTGACATTTCGTCTCAAGAGCTTCCAGTTGAATACCTGTTTTGGTTTGATCTCATCTCCCGGTCTCTGATCTGTTTTGCTAGCATTTCCCCGATAATCCCCTTGTCCCGAGTTTACAAACAGTGGCAGTCCAAAATAACTCAGAATTCTGGCAGAATCCACCACCCCTGGATGTGGATGTTTATAGCAGTGACTCATCCGTTTTTTTTACCTCAGAAATGTGTCTCACAAGTTATTCCAAGATAACAACTGTTTTGTTTTGATGGTTTGATAAACTCAGCTGCCGAGAAGCTGATGGAGATCTCTCTCCATCTCTCCATCTCTGTGACCTTTGACCTGTTATGCTAGCATTTCCCTGCTAATCCCCATATCCTCTGACTCAGAGGACACATCTCTCTTCTGTAAACACACCGCAGGACATCTAAGTCCTCCAACACACGATCGACCAGGAGACGCACGTCACCATGAGGTTACCGCGCTGTCTTGCGTAACCCCTTAGAGGCAGGACGAAGAAAACACCCCGTGACACGTGAGGTATGCCTCACGCCGTGAGTCATGGACGTTGAGTCGTTGTGATGTCATCGTTCAGTTGTCTTTGGCACGCGTAGGCTACCGCTGGTGAAAGCACGGCATGGCAGGGACCTCCTGTTACACCCATCGACCTATCAGGACCGACCTCCGATAAGGGGAGAGCCAATCGGAATGAGTCAACGACAGGCTGGGGAGTGGCCAATCTGCCTGGGAGGGGGGGGGGGGTTGGAGGGGTGGGAGGAGGAGGTTAGTGATGTGAGATGATGGGTTATCTTCCTCGAGGCCCTGAGGCTGTGCCTTGATGCTCCACACCCATCTGTGCAGAGGAAGGTGGAAGTTTACACACACTCTCAGCTTGAACTTTGACCTACATTACATTTCACATTTTAAACATTTAGCAGACACTTTTATCCACCGCAACGTACTGGGACCTGACTAACACCCATAACCCCCATAGTTGCCTGCGCTTCACAGCTCCTCATCTTTTTCAATCTCAACTACGATTTTATCTTTCTTTCGTTTTGTACAGCGTCTTTGAGTCTGAGAACGGCACTTTTAAATTGGAGGAGGTGGAGCTGGAGGTAAGTGATGTGAGATGATAAGATATCTTCCTTCAGGGCGAGTTGGAAGATTACACACACACACGCAAGGAAGTTTACATACGCAACCGGAAGAGACGCAGACGGAAGGGAAGCATGGCGTGATTAACCCCACCCCTCTGACACATCACGCGTGATTGACCCCACCCCCCACCCCCCATACCACCCCCACCATGCCACAGCCTCAGAAGGAGCTGGAGGTTAGTGATGTGAGATGATAGGATATCTCCCCCAGGGCGCCGTCCACGCCCATGCTGGTGTGCGTCACACCTCCCTCCTTCCCTCCCTCACCACCACCTCCCTCCCCACACCTCTCTCCCTCACCCCTCCCCCCCACCACCTCATTCCTGGGTAGTGACTGTCGGCGCCCGCAGGTGCTTGGGTTACCCCCAACACCTGACTGCTGCTCACCTGAACTCACCTGAACTCACCTGGAGTCTCACCTGAAGTCTCACCTTAAGACTCACCTGGAATCACACCTGGAATCTCACCTGAAATCACCCTTGACACACATCTTATGACAGATTTATTCCAAAGCTCTTTACAACGGCCTCTCATTCACCCATTTACGCACCGATGGTGGCCAAGCTACCATGCAAGGCGCTGGGCCGCTCATCGGGAGAAATTTGGGGTTCAGTGTCTTGCCCCAAGGACACCTCGACATGTGGTCAGCCGGGGATCGCACCGCCGAGCCGCCGACCTTGCCGGCTCTCCCTCCGGAGCCACTCCTCTTTCGTGACCGAGTTCGCCGAAAAAGCCTTCCAGCTGTCTGCCCCTCTGGCTTGGAGCTGGAAGGAGCTTCAAAGAGCTCTGAAACTGCCGGAGCTTGTCTCACTAAACGATTTTAAAGCTAGGATAAAAGTTAAGGAGGAAAATGAAATCCAGCTCTGTAAAATTGTTTCTGACTGGTAACATTTCTGAAATAATCCAGCCTGCCTTCACTGTGAAGACTTGATCTGTCTTTTCTGTTTTTATCTTGGCCAGGTCTCTCTTGTAAAAGAGATGTTTAATCTCAATGTGACTTGACCTGGCTATGTAAATGTTAAATAAAATAAATAAATTAAAAAACGCCCCTGTGAGACTCTGGACTGTCTAACCATGGTTTAGAGGGAGCGGCGTCACGTTATATCGACATCTGACGTCAGATCGTAGGGCCTGATAGGATGATAATAATAATAAAAGTGCTTTAATCATTATATACTCATAATTTTATTATTTAGTCATTTAAAGGCAATATTAAAAAGATGGGTTTTTAGTCTTGACTTGAACATATGTGCTGAGGTTGCATCCCTAATATAAACTGGCAGTGCATTCCACAATCTGGGTGCATAAAATGAGAATGCAGCCTCACCAAACCTCTTCTTTTGTACATATGGTACACAGAGAAAACCAGCGTCAGAAGACCTGAGAGCTCTATTGGGCTGATATGCTAGCAAAAGACCTGAGAGCTCTATTGGGCTGATATGCTAGCAAAAGACCTGAGAGTGAGAGCTCTATTGGGCTGATATGCTAGCAGAAGACCTGAGAGCTCTATTGGGCTGATATGCTAGCAAAAGACGACCTGAGAGCTCTATTAGGCTGATATGCTAGCAGAAGAAGACCTGAGTGTTATGCACACCTTGAAACTGGAAAAGCCAAATGTGGTGGAACCCCAGAGAAACAGAGACAGAGGCCAGGAGAATATATAATGATTTATTATGGATGATCTAAACAAAGAAATAGGCCCTACACTAACTAGTGGAAAAACAAACATAAAGGTGTGATGCAGGCGATAGTTATGGTGTGTGTAATTATACTATGTGTGTGTGCGTGTATGAGGTCAGGGGTGTTGTATTATGTGCTGCGATACTACCCTAGTGAGCAAAGTCCGAGATCCTTTTCGGGCCAGGGAGAGTGATCCATGAGAGAGTAGTCCAGAGGGGAGTCCAGGGGTCGAGCCAGGGAGGGAAATCCAAATGAGAGTAGTCAGAGGGGGTCCATACAGAATGTTATGTCCAAGCGTTGGATCTCTGTCTGTAGCAGGGTTAAGTAGGCGGCTGTCCAGGTGGTGATTGGGACAGCTGGGCTGAAACGTAATAGCCCACACCTGCTGCAAACAGAGCTAGAGATCCGGCCCACTCAATCCGGCCGGGAGGGGGCGCCAGAACGAGGCTCACGGGGGCGTGTCAGATTAGGAGGCACAACAGTACCCCCTTCCTCAGGGGAGGCACCGGACGACGGACCCAGGGCCCCGGGGTTGGCTCGGTAGAAATCCTCCAATAAGGACGGGTCGGCGAGATAGGACGCAGGCACCCAAGTCCGGTCCTCGGGCCCGTAGCCAACCCAGTCCACTAGGTATTGAAACCCGCGACCCCGGCGGCGGACCTCCAGTAGTTTGTTTACCGTCCATACCGGGTCCCCATCATCCAGGACACGGGGCGGCGGCGGAGCCGGGCTGGGGGAAGACAAAGGGCTGGCGGCCACAGGTTTAAGCTGGGAGACATGGAACACCGGGTGTATTTTGAGGGAGGGAGGAAGGGTCAAACGTACCGCCGTGGGGTTGACGATACGGTCCACGGGATAGGGACCAACGTACCGGGGGTTGAGTTTCCGGGTGGAGGTTTGGGAGGTCTGGAGGGGCAGGTCCCGGGCCAACAGCCAAACCCTCTGACCTGGCTGGTAGTCAGGGGCCGGCACCCTCCGCCGGTTCGCGCTCCGCCGGGCGCGCTCGGTGGCGCGGAGCAACGCCGCCCTGGCGGTCCTCCACACGTTGCGACACCGGCGGAGATGGGCCCTGGTGGTTGGGACCGCCACCTCCAGCTCCTGTTGGGGAAACAGAGGGGGTTGGTAACCCAGGGAACATTCGAATGGGGACATACCAGTGGCGGCGCTCTCCATAGTGTTGAGGGAGTACTCCACCCACGGCAGGTATTTCGCCCAGGAGGAGGGATTGTGGGCGGAGACACATCGGAGAGCGGCTTCCAGAGCCTGGTTGGCCCGCTCGGCCTGCCCATTGGACTGAGGGTGGTACCCGGAGGTGAGACTGGTGGTGGCCCCAATGCCTCTGCAGAAGGCCCGCCAGACCTTGGAGACGAACTGGGGGCCCCGGTCAGAAACCACATCCGAGGGGATCCCGTGGAGGCGTACGACGTGGAGAGTTAGGAGGTCCGCCGTCTCGGCCGCTGTGGGCAGTTTCGGGAGGGGAACGAAGTGGACCGCCTTGGAGAACCGGTCCACGATGGTGAGAATGGTGTCGCACCCCTGGGAGACAGGGAGCCCAGTAACAAAGTCCACGGCGATGTGCGACCACGGTCGGCTGGGCACCGGGAGAGGCTGCAGGAGACCCGCAGGAGGCCGATGGGAGGCCTTACTACGGGCGCACACCGTACAGGCGGCCACAAACTCCCTGGTGTCCCCCCTGAGATTGGGCCACCAGAACCTCCTCCCGATGAATGCCGCCGTCCGCCGCTCGCCGGGGTGGCAAGCGAAGCAGCTGGAGTGGCCCCACTCCAACACCCTGGCTCGGACAGCTGTAGGCACAAACAAACGGTTAGGGGGTCCGGTCCTAGGGTCTGGTTCGGCCCGCTGAGCCTGTCTCACCAAAGCCTCGACGGGCCAGGTTACGAACCCCACCACCCGGGACGGGGACAGGATGGTATCTCCCCCCTCAGTGACACCCGAATCCGCCTTGGGGAACTGGCGGGAGAGAGCATCAGCTTTGACGTTCTTGGAGCCGGGACGGTAGGTAAGGGTGAAGTCGAAACGACTAAAAAAAAGAGCCCAGCGGGCTTGTCGAGAGTTGAGCCTCTTGGCGGACCCAAGGTAAGTGAGGTTCCTATGGTCAGACCACACCAGGAACGGTAGTTTGGCTCCCTCCAGCCAGTGTCTCCACTCCCTCAGGGCCTCGTGAACCGCCAGCAGCTCCTTGTTGCCCACGTCGTAATTTTGGGCCGCGGGTTCGTAGCGCCGAGAGAAGTAGGCGCAAGGGTGTATCTTCTGGTCCTCCCCCGACCGTTGAGAGAGGACCCCCCCGATCCCCGTGTCCGAAGCATCTACCTCTACGATGAACTGTCTCTCGGGGTCGGGGTGGATCAGCACTGGCGCGGAGGAGAACAGGTGTTTTAGTGTGCCGAAAGCGGTCTCAGCAGCGGTGGTCCAGCAGAAGGGCCGTGAGGTGGAGGTAAGCGCAGTGAGCGGCGCTGCGACCTGGCTGAACCCTTTAATGAACCGCCTCACAAATCCCGCGAACCCCAGGAAGCGTCTAAGTTGGGTCCGGTCCGTGGGCTGAGGCCACTCCACGACGGCCTTGACCTTGGCAGGGTCCGCCCGCATCTGTCCGTCCTCCACCACATTACCCAGGTAGGTGACCGAGCTGGTGTGGAAAACGCACTTCTCCCCCTTCACGAATAAGCGGTTCTCCAGGAGCCTCTGCAGGACTAGCCGGACGTGCTGGTGGTGCTCCTCCACGGACCGAGAAAAAATAAGAATGTCGTCAAGGTACACAACAACAAAAATGTTTAACATGTCCCGAAGGACATCGTTGACCAGGGCCTGGAAAATAGCAGGGGCATTAGATAGACCAAAAGGCATGACGCGGTATTCAAAATGGCCGAGGTGGGTGTTAAACCCGGTCTTCCACTCGTCCCCCTCCCTGATGCGGACTAGATGGTAGGCGTTACGTAGGTCCAGCTTGGTGAATACCTTGGCATGGGTGAGGGGTTCGAAGGTGGAGCTAATGAGGGGAAGGGGATAACGGTTCTTTACAGAAATGTCATTCAGAGCCCGAAAATCAATGCAAGGTCTGAGCCCACCGTCCTTCTTGGATACGAAGAAGAATCCAGCCGCGAGGGGAGAGGAGGAGGGCTGGATGATACCAGAGTTGATGGACTCCGTAATGTAGTTACGCATCGCCTCCTTTTCAGGGAGTGAGAGGCTGTAAAGTCTACCTTTAGGAAGGGTGGCACCAGGCAGGAGGTCTATAGGACAGTCATACGGGCGATGGGGTGGAAGGGAGAGTGCCTCGTCCTTGCTGAACACCTGGGCTAGGTCGTGGTAGATGTGAGGAACCCCGGTGAGGTCAGGCGGAGTGATCTTAGACTTGGGGTCGCTAGAGGGAGACAGGGCGGAGCGAAGGCAGGAGGCGTAACACGTACCTCTCCAGCCTAGGATCTGGCCCGAAGCCCAGGAGATGTGAGGTTCATGTCTCTCGAGCCAGGGTCTACCCAGCACCAGGGGAGACGTGGGGATCTGAAGGACAAAGAACCGGATCTCCTCGGTATGATTCCCGGAGATCGTAAGAGATATAAGCCCAGTGGTGTGGGTGATAGTTCCTAGGGAACGGCCATCAATGGCCCTAGGCATGATGGGGCGGTCTAGAAGGACTAGGGGGATGCCCGCCTGGTGGACTAAGTTTTCATCGATTAGACAACCATCAGCCCCGGAGTCGATGAGGGCGCTGACAGACAGGGTGTCCTTCCCCCAGGTGAGAGTGGCAGGGAATAGGCGACTGGGGGTGACCTGGGGCTGAGAGAGAGAGGTGTTGCTCACCAGTATGCCCCCTGCTGGGTCTTTTGGCCGGACAGGACACGCCCGGATGATGTGCCCCTCCTTGCCGCAGTACAGGCACTGCTTGTTGAGAAGCCTCCGTTCTCGCTCCTCTCGCGAGAGCCGAGAGCGGCCGATCTCCATGGGCTCCCCAGCCCCGGAAGTAGCCACGAGAGGAGGCAGCATGGGCAGAGAAGGGGGCGGGGTCGTTCCGGCGCGATAGGTAGTGGGGCGCGTGACAGCTCGCTGGACGCGGTCGGTGCGTCGTACCTGGAGGCGTGCATCCATCCTAAGGGCCAGGGTAATCAGCTCATTAAGGGTGCCGGGATCGTCGCGCACCAACAGGTCCTTGATGGAATCATGTAACCCCTTGTGGAAAAGGCTGAGGAGGGCTCCGTCATTCCAGCCTGTCTCCGTGGCTAGAGTACGGAACTCGACCATGTACTCGGCTACAGAGCGGGAACCCTGGGAGATGGCTAACAAGCGGCCGGTTACATCCTGCCCGTCCTGGGGGTGGTCGAACACGAACCGGAACTCCGCTTTAAACAGGGGGTAATCCGTGGAGTATCTTGAACTGCTCCCGACAGCGGCTATGGCCCATTTGAGCGCTTTGTCAGCGAGTAGAGACATGATAAACGCTACCTTGGCCCCGTCGGAGGAGTACTTGGAAGGCTGGTGCGTAAATACTAATTCGCACTGGGTCAGAAAACCCCGACAACAATCAAAGTCACCATGGAATGGAGCGGGGCTGACTAACCTGGGTTCCCAGTGAGCGACAGGAGGATAGAGCGAAACGGGGTTCACAGGATCGACCGGGGGATTAGTCATCTGCCCAGATATGGAACTCGTGTCAGGGGGTGGTCTGCTGCCAGCGGCGATGAGGTCCAGAGAACGCTGGATGGAGGCGAGAGACCCGGACAGGGCGTCCATCTTCGTCTCGAGACTATTTACAGCCCCGACGGTGGCACGGGTGGTATTCTCCAGTACGGCTATCTGGCCTTGGACCGTGGGGAAGGCCTTCTGGAGCTCGGCCTGCAGACTGGTAAGTTGCGTAGCATGGCTATTTACCTCTCTGCGTAAATCTACGACTAATGGGAGAACCCCAATACCCGGGGAACCACCCTTGTTCTCTGGAGTTCCACCTTGGCTCATAATGGCTTGGACATACTGTTATGCACACCTTGAAACTGGAAAAGCCAAATGTGGTGGAACCCCAGAGAAACAGAGACAGAGGCCAGGAGAATATATAATGATTTATTATGGATGATCTAAACAAAGAAATAGGCCCTACACTAACTAGTGGAAAAACAAACATAAAGGTGTGATGCAGGCGATAGTTATGGTGTGTGTAATTATACTATGTGTGTGTGCGTGTATGAGGTCAGGGGTGTTGTATTATGTGCTGCGATACTACCCTAGTGAGCAAAGTCCGAGATCCTTTTCGGGCCAGGGAGAGTGATCCATGAGAGAGTAGTCCAGAGGGGAGTCCAGGGGTCGAGCCAGGGAGGGAAATCCAAATGAGAGTAGTCAGAGGGGGTCCATACAGAATGTTATGTCCAAGCGTTGGATCTCTGTCTGTAGCAGGGTTAAGTAGGCGGCTGTCCAGGTGGTGATTGGGACAGCTGGGCTGAAACGTAATAGCCCACACCTGCTGCAAACAGAGCTAGAGATCCGGCCCACTCAATCCGGCCGGGAGGGGGCGCCAGAACGAGGCTCACGGGGGCGTGTCAGATTAGGAGGCACAACACTGAGAGCTCTATTGGGCTGATATGCTAGCAAAAGACCTGAGAGCTCTATTGGGCTGATATTCTAGCAAAAGGTCTTTCAGATATTCTGGTGCTGTGCCAGTGAGAGCTTTATAAACAAGCAGAAGGATCTTGAAATCTATTCTGAACTTGGATGGCCGTTACAACACAGAGGTTTGGCAAGGAAATGTGTCTGCATGCTGTTAACAGCGAAGCATAACTGACTCATTCATAATTAATAACCAAAGCAATTTAGGTAACATTATGGGCAAAGCATCGCTGAGTTTGTGCTGAGGGGTGCAAGAGTTGGTCATGCTCCAATGAGACCACATCTTATCATCATCTTGGGGCGGCTGTGGCGCAGGAGGTAGAGCCGGCGTCTAATAATCGCAAGGTCGGCAGATCGGCCACGTGTCAAGGTGTCCCAAATCGGGCCGGCGCCTTGCATGGTAGCTTGCCACCATTGGTGTGTGAATGGGTGAATGAGAGGCTGTTGTAAAGCGCTTTGGAATAAGGAGCTGTATAAGTGCCGTCCATTTATCAGTTGTATCCTGAACACTTCCTGAGGGAAAGGAAGTATTTGGTCATTTGAAGGAAAGGGCGGTAGAATTGAAGACGATGTGAGGCTGCTCTCCGAGGGAAACCCCAGGCCTGGCTGTCTGTGTAGAGGACCAGGCCTGGCTGTAGTCCGTCTGTGTAGAGGAGCAATACTTTATGGATTTATACTTTATGAATTTAGACGAGTTTAGTGGAACTGTTCAACCGACTGTGTGTTTGTGTTCCTGCCTATGTATGTGTGTGTGTGTGTGTGTGTTCCTGCCTATGTGTATGTGTGTGTGTGTGTGTGTATGTGTGTGTGTGTGTGTGTGTGTGTGTATGTGTGTGTTCCTGCCTATGTGTGTGTGTGTGTGTGTGTGTGTGTGTGTGTCTGTGTGTGTGTGTGTGTTCCTACCTATGTGTGTGTCTATGTATGTCTGTGTGTGTCTATGTGTGTTCCTGTGTGTGTGTGTGTGTGTGTGTGTGTGTGTGTGTGTGTGTGAGTGTGTGTGTGTGTGTGTGTGTGTGTGTGTGTGTTGACCCTGGTAAACCTTGTGTAACACGTTCTCTCTGGGAGGTTTCCGGGGTGTAAATCCCTCCCAGGTGCAGCTTTGTTCCCAGGTGGGCCTCTAACCCCAACCCCAACCCCCCCCAAACCCCCCCCACCCCCCACCTTCACCCCCTGAACCCCTGAAAGCAGAGTACAGTATGTTGGACTGTATGGCGGTGATGTCACAGAGACCGTGCCGTGTTCAGGAAGTGTGTGATTGGAGGAAATTCACCGTGACATTAACGAATGACAGAGCAGCTGCTCTCTGGACATGGTGGCTCTGGGGTACCAGTTGTTTGTGGATAATAGACATTCTTGTGAACCCCGCCAGTGTGTTTCTGGTTTTAAAATAGTGTAGTGTATTCTTATTGATTGTGAATCAAAGAACAGTTAGTTTAAGATAATTTAATTAGTTACAGGCAGGTTTATACATTACATCTGTTCCCCGTGGATCCTGGGTGAGAAGAGAGCGCTCTGCCTCTGTCTCTCCCCCTTCCCTTTCAGAGGGGAGGGGCCAGCGTGTGTGTGTGTCTTTGCCCAACCCCCAGGTCCCTGCTGGTCATCTGTGTCCCTGCATGCCCTGACATGTGTGTGTGTCTAAAACATACCCCATATTCATACATAGATCATACATACTACAGAAATATACTACACATCCCCCCTCGGACCACCCAGAGGGTGTTCCGAAACTAAACTACCATAAAACAAAAACAAAAACACAAAACCCCACAAAACATCCCAAAAAAAAAAAAAAAAAATTCTTTTTTTTTTTTTTTTTAAAATAAAATTAAAAATTAAAAAATAAACAACAACAGACAGAAAAACTACACCAACACACAACACAAGAAGCACAATAACACAGACCAACCCAGGACCAGTATTAGGAACCAAAGATATCATAAACAAAAAATAGAAAACAACCAATAATAAAAAGAATTTTGAAAATAACAATCACAATTAAACTAAACACAGTTTATCATGCACAAATCAATACAGAAACTTCCAACGACCGATGTTTTCTTTGTCCTTGAAGCGTCGGGGTCAGAGGTTACTAGCACTTGTACCCAGTTGGAGAACAGCCTTTACCGCTGTCTCAGATTGATAACACTCCCATAGTCAGGAGCTTTCCATTTTCGTTGCGCTAGGAACAGAACCTCTCTCCTAGCTTTGTATAACCACCACATCACTTCTCAACTGACCTCAATCACACGATATAGAAACAAACAAACAATACACAAATAATGACATTCAGTTATCATAACACATAATTCACCAACAGTAAGCATAGGACAAAGGGAATGCATTAATGCATAGATCTTCACCTCAGGTGAGGACTAGTCTTCTGAAAAGTTCATTAACGTGGACTGAGTGACTGATTTTCCAAAAACAGTCAATGAGGCCCTGCCTTCTAAGAAAGTCAAAAATCATGTCTGCTATAATAGGTGCTCCTATCCTAGCAAAGTAAGTTTCCCATGCCCCTAAGACCGTTTCCAGCCATGCTATCATCTGCTGTCCATTCCCGTCGTTCCCTTTGATCCGCTGCTTCACTACCCTATTCATAGTCTTTAATCTTTTCCTAACTGGTCGTCGTCCGTCAGTGTCATTGAGGTTAAGGCAACCGCCTGGTCCCCTCCCACGCTGATCAAGGTCTGGGGAGTCGCCCTCAGCATCATCTGAAGCATGGTGCAGGCACTCGCCAGCATCCCCAGTAGCACAGGTGTCCAGGCTTTGGACACTCCCAGGCTGGACCTCCAGACTGTCAGCACTCTCTGCTTCGTTGGTTTCTGGTTCATTGGCATCTGGACAGCTTTCCACTGTCCCCTCGGTTTCAGGCACTGCCGGTAATGTCACTGGCTGTAACACTGGCATTGCCACTGGCTCTGGCAACACCACAGCATCTCCTCGTAGCTCCTCCTTCTCAGGTTCTCTGGGGACCTCGGCACCTGTTGGCACAACATCCTGCCTACTCTGTACATCCACCCCCCTGTCCACCACCCGTGGCCCTATTGGGGTAGGGATATGCCCAGACACCACTGGTGTACCCACTCTGATGTTGTTTCTCCAACAGACCCCACATTGACCTAAAGCATGGTCAATCTGTTCCATCAAATATGGACTCCAAAACCCATATTTCTTGGTGATCTTGCGTCTCACCTCCCCCCTAGCCACATGTGCTAATCCATGAGCTTCCTGTATTAACATGCCTAATAAATCTGAGGGTGCTACAACCAACCCCTCATGATTCCTCCATAGACCTGTGTCATCCTGACTTGCCCCCCTTGCTAGCCAAACGCTCTTGTCTAACGTAGTTACTCCACTCTGTAACATCAATAAATCCTCAAGTGTGACCATGCCCTGTAATTGCTTTTCATGTGTGACCAGAAGACCTTTACCTGCCTTGTCTGCTCCTGTAATGGCTTTGGCTGCATCTTCTGCAGCCCTGTTACCTTGTGTGACATGTGATGAGTCAGACCTGTGTGTGGCACACTTCACTATAGCTAATTCCTTTGGCTTCATCATGGCTTGTAACAGCTTCATGATCTGTGCGTGATGCTGTATAGGCGTACCATCAGTTCTCTTAAAACCCCGCCCCCTCCATACAGCTCCATTAAAATGACAAACATTATGTGCATAGGCAGAGTCGGTGTACACTGTCACTCTCCGTCCGGTTCCCAAGTTGCATGCTTCTGTGAGGGCAATCAATTCAGCCAATTGAGCCGAGCAAGGCTGAGGAACTGCCTCAGCCTGTTCTACAATAAACTTTGAATTCTGTGCTTTAACTAAGGAATACCCAGCGCACAACGTTTCTCCTACCCCGTAACAAGACCCATCAACCCAATATTCTATATCAGCTCCCTTTAAAGGCAAAGCTTGTAGGTCTGTTCTATGCTTAATCACTTTGGCTGTCGATGGAACCTGAGCACCGCTGTCAGGTGTGCATTTTACTGTACAGTTCAATTGGCATAGAGCATCTCTCCCTAGCAGCCCTGTTGGCGTGTGTTCTGACACAAGTGTTGACAGAGTTGCTCTCTGTCCCTTGTACTCTAAGTCTACAAGCTCAGTTGTAGGAATCAGCTGTTTAATTCCCTCAAATCCGATTGTCTTCACATATTCTCTAGACATAGGGAGGTGCGTGGCGCCTTCAGGCTTCTGTGTCACCACCAGCTGGCACCTCCCACTCGGATCTTCCGGGCACCCCTATAGGCCAGCTGCTGGGCCTCCGTAAGGGTTCATCACTCCTGGAGCAGGTGTAGTAGGGGGCCAATATCCTCCTCCTTGGCTCCCCCCTGCGCCCCCCTGGGGCCTGTTGCAGCAGGCACAGGCTAGATGTCCATTCTGGTCACATTGGCATGGTTCTAGCATCTCCTTCCCTGCTGCTGTCCATCCCCCTGGTGGTGGTCCTTGGCCAGGCTGTGTGTACATCTGGCATGGAACCGCTTGCACCCCTGGTGGCCCTTGTGGGTATGGATACCCCCCTTGTGGCCCCTGTGGGTAGGACTGGTAAGTAGCAGGATACCCCCCTTGTGGCCCCTGTGAGTAGGACTGGTAAGTAGCAGTCTGCACTCCAGGTGGCTGTTGCTGTGGGGCTAAAGCCTGCACTCCCTCTATGTTCCTCTCGCTTTCAGTCAATTGCAAATGAGTCAATATTCTGAGGGATTCTTCGTCTCGTGCCTTCTGTATCTGAATGTTCTTTCGATATAACTCCACGTGATGAGCTACGTGGTCTATATAAACAGCTTTGTTCATGTGTCGTAGCCCCACCACTTCTGCTAGCTTATCCTTAACTGGGGTAGGAAGCCCTTCTTGTATTTTTTCCCTGATTATGGATTTTTCTAAGGGGTTATCTTCAGCGTCTTTCCCTGTCACACTTCTCCATTGAGAGTACACACGGGCAATATAACCCCTGGGATTCTCATCCCCCCCCAGTGGCTTCACAATGATATTGTCTGGGTGAATGTGAGTAGGGTAGGTCTCTCTGATTGCTTTCCACAGCCTGCCTCTGTTGGCTGCGAAGAGCTCTGGATCATAAACTGATGTATTGATATATCTATGAAGTCTTGCCTTCATCAATATTTCCTGCATTGTATCCAATCCTGCAATAAAAGCTAAGAGTCTTTTCAGGTCTCCCATCGCGGGCTGCGTTCCTATCAGTATCACGTCGACCTGTCGCGTCCACGAATGTCCTCCCTCTTGAAGAACTGGGAGTTTCTCGATCACTTCAGACAAATCTGTATGATGCCACGGATGATATTCCATCTTGTTACCCCGAATCAGCACTGGACAGTTCTTTAATGTATTTGATGACATTCGGTGACAATCTCCCTCTTTCTCCGGGCGTCTTCTCCCACCTTTCCTTTCGGCTGTGGCTATCATCTTCCTGCCCTGCGCGTTGTAGCCTCCATCTGCATTGTCGTCATCACTTGAGTCTGCACTGCCATCTTCGCTGTCATCTTCCTCGTCACTCCTGTCGTCCCCTTTTCCCCTTGGCTCCTTCTTCTTCTTCTGGGAATGATCCTCCAGTGCCTTAGCATAGGGAGGGGGACTGGGGGCAGGACACTGAGCTATTTTCTGTCCCTCTACCTTAAATAGATCTAAAATAGCTAACTCTAACTTGCGTTTCTCTGATCTAATCTTTCCTCTTTGATGTGCTTTGTGCCCATTGATAAGTATTTCCAATGTTGCAATTAATTGTAAATTAATGCTGCCCTCTTTCGGCCACGGCTGTTCAATGTATGCCCAACGGCTATTCCATTTCGTAGACATTTTGCTAATTTCCCTAACAAGAGGATTCATTTTTTCCACTACAGCCATAGGGGATAACGTAGCCAACATTCCACGATGTTCACTAATATCTTTTAACAGCTTCGTGGAATTCGACCCCATTCTACTTGGCTCAATATGCTGACAATATTCTATATTAGATAAGGTGTACGCTTCTTACAACCCACCTTATTTTGTCTTGTTTGCTAAACAAATGCTAGTCCAATATAACTGTATTGACCATCCCCACAAAAACCCTGCAACTTCAGAATAACAGACTTGCCTCTTGTGTATGTCAGTGCAGTATTAACTTAAATCTAATAGCTGTGTAAGTACTTTATACTTAAATGTGTTTCCTAATTGTTTATGAATGTGTCACTTAATTACTCATTCAATACTAATTACAGTTCTGGTCAACACAATTATTAAATCACAAAGGCTGATCACACCTAAGTATTCACTGATCCACAAAACCCTTTTACTGCTCAATTATCAAATATGTACTATTCTGCTATTCCTTAATCAAACACTGTGGAAATGACCTAACTAAAATAAAAGATGTAAATTACAAATATTAATTATAACCTGTAGAGAAATCGACTTGTTATTTGGAAAAGAATGAATGATTAATTATTAATTACACACTTAAAGAAATCGACTTGTCATTGGGAAGGAATAAAATGATTAATTATTCATTACAATCTGTAAGGAAATCGACTTGTTAAGTGAAAGGAATGAATGATTAGTTAGAATTATTCACTATATCATCATATACATTGATTTAAAACTTATGGAATCAATCAATTGTTTTGGGAAACAGAAAATGAATGATCTGAATAATTAATTCAACTGATAAGTAATTAATTAAATTAATTAAAGTAATTTAATATAGAACAATCATTTAACCATCTATTTATTAATGTATCGGACTGTTTCATCGACCTCAGCTGTATCTCCCTGAGGATTTAGTGTTTTAAAATGTATTGTCGTATTTCGACCAGCAGATGGAGCTGTGCTCCGGCTAACGCGCATCGATTGCGCATGCGCCAACTCTTAGCCAAGGCTATGAATGTTTTAACCGTAACTCTAAACTATTTAAAATACCCCGAGATCAATTCACCATATCTCTATCTTAAATACTATAGTCTATGTAAAATGATCCGTAAGAAATAAGGAATGTAATTAATCAGTCAGGTTCCTTTCCAAAGGAATGCTTTCCAAAGGAGTGCCTGTTTGCAGAGGCAAGAAGAGGGGGCTACAACCCGTCTCCCCTAGAAAATCACCGCGTGTTTGTAGCCTGCTCCAAAACAATCTCTCCAACACAACTTGTTTTCATAAACGATTACTTTTCACGACACAGCAACATCAAGACTATCTTTCAATCCAGCCCAACTACTATTTATCTCATTCAAATATTCCACGTTCACGTTTCCCTCATAAAGATGGCCTCTGTGTGTGTCCTTTAGACTCTCTGACCCACTGCAAATGGCGTCTAAATGCAAATGGCGTCTAAACTCCGCTGAAAGTACACTGCACGTTTCCCTCATAAAAATGGCCGCCCACACAATAGCGTCCTCTCACACAGACAAAGAGAAATGGCGTCTACAGTTCTGCTCATATGTTTTTCACTTCTACAATATAAAACAGACTACCCAGTCCTCCAACACATAAACACAACCTCACCGAATTTTACACAAACACACACACGATATTCCAATACCGTACAAACAAACCTTACTATATTTTACAAAAAACGGACTTCACAGTCCGGCTCTCACCACCCAAGATTATGAAAAGTTTGCTTCTATTCCAACAAGATTACCGTTACACAGATTCTTTTGACTATAACTTATCTGAGATTTACAGTTTATTTTAAACACACCAATCGACTAGAGAGAGATTTCTGCAGAAAATCTACCTTCTTTGTTAGATTGAAGTTCGCAAAATACTGTAAATTAAGTTACATTTATCTCCGTCGCTTGCTCGCCATTTACTGTAGTGTATTCTTATTGATTGTGAATCAAAGAACAGTTAGTTTAAGATAATTTAATTAGTTACAGGCAGGTTTATACATTACATCTGTTCCCCGTGGATCCTGGGTGAGAAGAGAGCGCTCTGCCTCTGTCTCTCCCCCTTCCCTTTCAGAGGGGAGGGGCCAGCGTGTGTGTGTGTCTTTGCCCAACCCCCAGGTCCCTGCTGGTCATCTGTGTCCCTGCATGCCCTGACATGTGTGTGTGTCTAAAACATACCCCATATTCATACATAGATCATACATACTACAGAAATATACTACAATAGCAAACAGGCCTCAGAGTAGCGAGGGCGAGAGTGGCTAGACTGACCTTGACAATGCCACGACCATGACAATGTAAAAATACTTTTTTGGGGGGGTCAAAGACACATAAATAAACACGTAAATAAACTGGTCAAAACCACGAAACGGCCTTGGTCACACAGACAAAACATGTCGCTTTGTTTACCGTAATCTGGCAGATCGAGGTTTTGATTGGCGACGTTTCAACGCGGCTGGTTCATGTCTGGACGTGCCCGCTGGTGATCAGAGCGGCGCTGGATGTCGTAAACGTGACCACAGACCAACGTGGTGAGAGTTAATCTAAAACATCAGAGGAATCGTTTGACAAATTGTGACGGATCCAACAATCGTCAGACGTCCGTTAGCGAGCGTGCTATGACCTGCGAGGGGTTAACTGTCTGAGAGAGACGCTGACTCACGCTTGTTACCGTTCTGTTTCTTTGACACTAGGACAGCCATGAGGGGTCATGGGGTTGATCCCTGTGAGAAAAGAAACATTTTATATCTTTGCACTCGATCAAATTTCTACCACCCAGTATCCTTACATTTTCTAAATCACATCAGCAGGGCTGCCAAGTTTCACCAAAAGTTTGGAGTGAGATTTTTTGGCGGTGGAGCGACCCAAAACTGTGCACGTTTTGGCAGCGGCCCCTCTCTCCCACCCAATTATTTGTGCTAGTTTCCTGCAATTTTACATGTTGTTCATAATAAACCAGCACAAGAAATGAAAATAATAAATAATAACAATTTATAAAACAAGAAAAAAATTCGGACAATATATCATGTTTATGAAATCTTACTAACCAAATACAGTAGCCTACAGACTCTAAAAGAAAAATTGGCCCCATCAACAGGACTCAGCCCCTTGGTCAGCAGCAGAAAGACCCGTGGTCATCATCTTATATACAGTGCATTGCTCATAGATGGCTATCATGTTATACAGTACATACCAGGGTTTTTCCTGGGTCAGAATGAGGGCTTGGCACATTTTTTTGGAGGGACCCCCAATTGTTGTATTTGTATTGTAAATTGTAATTATTAATAATTATTATTATTAATGTACCTGGTTATGTTACAGTAGAGAAACAAAAAACAGTTACCAAAACTGAGTATTTACTAGCTAAGATTGGCAAAAGATTGGCGTGGTGCAACCGAAATTAGTAAACAACTAGTTTGAAACTAACTAGTAACAACTAGGGGTTTAGTAACTACTAAATGCCTGCATCTAGTAATGACTTAAGCCATATTGGTGCAACCCAGTCCAGTAGGCTACCAGATACGATGTTGTAATGTATGCACATATTTTGCTACCATGGTTGCCAGATGGAATTGACAATGTCCAGCCCAACCGGTCTAAAAGCTGCCGAATCCACCCGTCCAGTGTGACCAAAAGTAGCCCAATCTGGCAACCCTGCTTGCTACGTTCTTGCAGCTCTCGTGAACACAGGTTCTTCCATCAGCGCTCGCCTGCCACTTCGATTGCAGACTCAAGTTAACGCGCGTGCAGAAAGATGCCACGAAACTCATGTCCGGTAGCTTTCTTTCAAGGAATTTCAAAAATAAAAGTCCCGTAAAAAAAAAAAAAAAAAAAAAAATGTTATTTCTCGCCGTGAGAAATAGAGATGCGGCGTGAGAGCGTGAGAACTGGTTGAAATGCGTGAGTCTCACGGTGATTGCGTGAGACTTGGCAGCCCTGCATCAGGATAAGCTAGTATAAAGCTATTTTGCCGTTTTCTGTGTAGGAGGCAGGCTAATTTACAAGCAGGCCAACTAGTGGTCGTTCTGTGTAAGTAGCAGCTTGAGCATTGTAAAGAGGGGGCTCTTATAGTAGGTAAAACAGGCACGGCTATTCTAGTGTTAATTGTCAGAGAGAGACACTGAGTCACGCTCGCTATCGTTCTGTTTCTTTAACACTAGAACAGCCGTGCCTGTTTCCAGTGGCGTGTCCAGACCTTTTTCACTGGGGTGGCCCAGGTGGGGCACCTTGTTATGCATGGGTGGCACAATTTTGAGAATTTAACACTTAATTCCCTGCATTCTGGTGAATTTGTACACACCATTTTGTGCTTTTTATTACCATTTCTGTCTCCACTCCCCATTGTATACTTTAATTGGGCTACTAAGGTCATGTTCTTACATGAAAATCTGAATCATGACCCAGAGCAAGCGGATAACTTTGCAACATTGTTGCATAAATTATTTCTGATTTGCGTTCTCACAGCCCTTTATGTAAACAAAGTAACATAGGCAATTGAAGCAACAGATGTGGTAGTTGATTGGTAAGGAAAATAGAAAACTGCCCGTTCGTCCCGCTCTTATCCAGATCAACACGCATGCACTGTTGTTTTCCTATGGACAGCCTCGATGCGTCGTTTCTAACCGGAGCGAAACCACCCTTTTCAAGCGCCGGAGCATGTGTTGGTTGTTTGCTCCGGGAGTGACTTCGAATGTGCGTTCTCACAGCTCCAAACAACGCAGAGCAAAGCGAATTTCATCCTAAACTCTGATTCCAAGTGAAGCAAATGTTCTAGTGAGAACACACCCTAAAATAACAATCCCTGTTTAAAAGTCCCAGTGCTACCAATCACAACACAACAGAGTGGCTCCATACAAATGTAATATTAAACTCAGATGTTTTTTATTCTTTAAACAAACCAGCATATTTTGTACACTATAACATGCAGGCACTCCAATTGTAACACAAAACAAAACAAAAAACACTGTACACTGTACAGGTACAAGGAAAAACAATAATTCTTAAACATATGTTACATTAACATAAAAAACTAGCTGCCTCTCCTTTCTTTTTCTTACAATTTTTTCTAATTGCTTCTCTTAACTGTAAAGTTTCAAGTTTCCTGTACAATTTACTCTACTGTGGGGGAAAAAATGCCAAATGTTCACCGGGGTACAGGAAGCTGCCATTGTAAACTTGGTTTTGGCAAATAATGAAATCAGATTACGAGAAATTCAAAGCCACATCTACTGAAGTAAACAGGTAATTGAAAAAAGCAATGCAGGAATTGTAATAGTTGTATCAATTTAATAGTAGTAGTAATAGTAATAGTAGTAATAGTTGTATTCATAACAACCTGAAAGCAGAGAAGTAGATGGCTTATATTGTATGTATTGTATACTGTACAACATACCCTGATGTGCAGGTGAAGCTGATGTGCAGCCTTCATCATCAGTATCCTTGTTTGACTCAACAAAATCACAGAAATGGTCATAATGACAAAATCAGCCTTTTTTGTAAGTAGGCCGATGTTAGCTACCAAACTCAAATGAATACAATATATGAATACCCCTACAGGCTTAATCGACAAGATTCGGCTTTAGTTTAAATGTATAGCAATTAATCACAATGTTACATTATCACGGTTATCAAATAAGTGCTTACTAAAAATACATCTGGAGCTATCAGAATGTTACATACATACCCATGTATAGAAGCTGGAGGCTCTTGCTGTGGGCTAACTGGGTCTACATCCTCCAGCTGGCTCATCCTCTGACTGACTAACATTAGCTCTGGCTTCTCTGTCCTGCTGCTCTGTCCTTTTGGGTTTTTTTCTTTGGAAGAAACCCTGAATGCTCTGATTTCTTTTCATACTGTAACATTAACCATCACATAACACATGTCACTTTATAACTTGCACAATACACAAACAAAACATACTCAAGCATTCAAATGTATATAGCTGACGTTACCTAGCCTATAGCCTAACGTTAGCATTAGCTAGCATTTCGACGACAGGTTTACTAGCAAGCTGAGATCGGATGATGAGAGACCAGAGTAGCCTACTACAAAATATAATGTTACAGCTAAAACGTTTTAACCACTAGCACAACACCGTAGCCTATATGTAGCTATGCAAAAGTCTAACCATTAATGGTACTCACATTTCTTCAGGAGCGCCAAGACCAGCACACCTGCCATATGTACTTTCATGTACCTACTTCTGCAAACATTCTAATAAAGTTTTCAATCAATCAATCAAACCTCACCGCTGATCAAAAAGGTGTTCTGTTCGAAAAGTTTGTCTCGTGGTGCGAAGTGGCCTCTGCTCTGAGTGACTAGGCAGATAGCCAATCAATCAGGGTGGCACCTAGGGTGGCCAATCAGATTTCAGGGGTGGCACGGGCCACCCCTGGCCCCCCCCTGGACACGCCCCTGCCTGTTTCACCTACTATAAGAGCCACTAGTTGGGGCGCCTCTTGTAAATTAGCCTGCCTCCTACACAGGAAAACTGCAAAATAGCTTTATGCTAGCTTATCTACTAGTTATACTTAAGCAATAGCTCAC
The DNA here is from genome assembly GCF_963989245.1 of Nansenia antarctica. Classification (NCBI taxonomy): domain Eukaryota; kingdom Metazoa; phylum Chordata; class Actinopteri; order Argentiniformes; family Microstomatidae; genus Nansenia; species Nansenia antarctica. The sequence goes on along the minus strand of NC_137688.1, from coordinate 70,034,717 downwards.
GACAGGCCGTGGTATATGCTTATTATATCACAGCTAAGGGGCGTTGTTCGGCCCGACGCGAAGCGGAGGGACGGCAACCCCCTTAGCTGTGATATAATAAGCATATACCACTGGCCTGAAGTGAGCTATTGCTTTTATAAAACGGTTACCAACACTGTCAATATGAATTAGAAAAGCACACTCAAATTCAAATAGTTTTTATTCGTAATTAATCATCTTAAATAGTTCCCCTCAAATAAAATAGTTCCTCTTATTGCAGTTGGTCGCTAAGCAACAACACTAACATTCTTTTTCATTAACCTAGGCTACTAGCATTGTAGATTTCATAGGAATTTAGCATTTATTTACACAATTTCATTATTTGCATCTATTTATTTACATTAATTTGGATGTCTCCGTTGATTGTACACCCACTAAAAAAACTGTCAACGCGCGGCTGTAGTGGACGCAGGCAGGGCACTCCGAAAACGTCTCGACACATTTTCAAACAGGCTTTATTTTGATAAACAGACCACATATTGGGAATCTACATGGTTACTTTGGGTAGGATTTTTATTTTTATTTATTTTTAAGTTGATAAAATGTCCTTGCGATTGAATTAAAAGTCTGTTATATTTGGAATGTTGACCGTGAAACAGGCGTATTCATTTCGAACTGTGATGAGGCTCTACTAATCGTAGCTGTGGTATACGCTCAATATACCACGGCTATGAACCAATCAGATTGCTTGATTTCACCCATCCGTTTTATAATAGCTTATCTACTAGTTATACTAGCTTATCCTGATGTGATTTTGAAGATGTTCCCTCTTCGGGTTTTTATCTACAGATCTCTCTGTCAGGTAACCATGACTGATGAACAGATGATTCACTTACTTAGACAAATGTATTTGTTGTTGTTATACAACAAATGGTGTGTCAGCAAAGCCTGGAGGATCATCAAAGATCCCAGACGCCGCAACCACAGTCTGTTTGAACCGATGCTGTCCAAAAGGTGAAGCCTCTTCTGGAGCCTCAGGGCCAACACTCAGAGGCTAACCAACAGATACCTCCCCCAAGCGATCAGTCTCATGTACAAGCCCACTGTAGACAACTGACTCTTTGATTATCTCCTAGCTCACCCCATGTATACAGACTACCTAACCTTAAGCTCACAGACACTTTACTACTTAACAACCTATCTATGTTATTACTAGTTGTACAGCAAATTTTACCTGATAATAAACCAATACATCTGATGCCTCAGGCCTGGGGAGTATTCCATCAACGTCGCTAAAGGACAATCCAGACTTATTTTGATAAGCCCTGCGAGACTTATCAAATTGAGCCTGAATTTTCCTTTAGCGACATTGATGGAATACTCTGCACTGGCCTGATCGTTCCTGACACTTCCACCCGATCTCCAACGTCCACACGCACGGGAACGACATGGGAACGACATGGGAACTACATGGGAACTACATGGGAACAACATGGGAACTACATGGGAACTACACAGGAACTACATGGGAACTACATGAGAACAACATGGGAACTACAATGGAACTACATGGGAACTACATGGGAACATCATGGGAACTACATGAGAACAACATGGAAACAACACGGGAACTACTTGGGAACTGCATGGAAACAACATGGGAACTACATGGGAACTACATGGGAACTAAATGGGAACTAAATGGGAACAACATGGGAACTACATGGGAACTAAATGGGAACAACATGGGAACTACATGGGAACTAAATGGGAACTAAATGGGAACAACATGGGAACTACATGGGAACTAAATGGGAACAACATGGGAACTACATGGGAACAACATGGGAACTACTTGTGAACATCCTGAGAACAACATGGGACTACATGGGAACAACATGGGAACAACATGGAAACAACATGAGAACAACATGTGAACTACATGGGAACTACATGGAAACTACATGAGAACAACATGTGAACAACATGTGAACATCATGTGAACGTCATGTGAACGTCATGGGACACAGAACAGACTCGACCGCACGGTTAATAACCGCTTACCGCCGGGCCCGGCGCTGCCAGAACCATGACCGTTCTCAGGACCGTGACCGCCCCGCACGCCCGCGGTGGTTTGCGCTCGGCTGTATGGGAAAGATCTGCTGCACATTCAGCGTCCGACCACAACAATGTGTTTTAGGAGGAGGAGGAGGAGGAGGAGGGAGATATCTGCATGTAATTGGGTTGAGGGTTGGGAGTTGCGAGGCCCCCCCGCCCCCCCCCCCCTCCTCACCCCCCCCCCCTCCCAGGCCCCTGAAGCAACCAGGGTCTCCATTACTGGACACACAAAGCCTTCAGTGTGTGAGAAACTAGCCTGATGCTCGGTCGAAAATTCAATTGTTACCGATAGATAGACGGGGGATTTCCTGCTGCAACGCCATTGACAAAGTCTTGTCAACAGCCTGTACAGTGTGGCTGTTTTAACCAGCTTCGCGGGGGGGGGGGATGAGGGGTGAGAGGGTGGGGGGGGGGGGGGGGATGACAGTTAACGATGTCTTAGAAAGAGGAGGAGGAGGAGGCGGCGGCGGCAGTTGAACAGAAGCTTCAGATCTCAGGACTGTTTTCTAGTTTTCTAGTTTTCGCCAGTTTGGCTCCGAACCAGACTTACAATTTGAACAAGATGATGCAGCACAATCCACTATTTTTCCCAAGAACTGCTGGGAAAGGCGGGGGGGCTAATGTGAAAATAATATGAGAGAAACGAGAGGTTATAGAGCTAGTTAAAACACACGCACTCACGCAAACGCACACACCAGACACACACACACACACACCAGACACACCAGACATACACAAACGCACACACACCAGACACATATACACACACACACATACATACACGTGTCACGTAGCGCTGGGAAGTATCACAGTAATACATAATCACATTATTACATCATTACATTATTACATTACAATAATAATCTTAATACAATTTTTGGCACATTACATGACACAATAGCTACAGACACAGAAAGCACACAGACCACAACATCAACATCAATGCCTCCACCTGTAAGCCCCATCCCAGGTGTAACTCACTCTGTCCCTGCACCACTAGGGACATGGACCACCGTCAGGAAGAGGAGTCGTACCATCGACTCCTCTGGCAACAACCCCCCTGAGGCCCTCCTGCTGCGGAACAGCTTCGGGGCGCTGCAGAACCACCAGTCCACGCCGAAGGCAAAGAGAGCCAGGCCCTACACCACCCCCCCCCCCTCTCTCTCTCTCCCCCTCCCCCACCCTGTGCCCTCTACAGGTCCATCACGCCGCCAGCAGAGGAAACTGCAGTTCGTGTCTCCCCCCCCCCTGCTCTTCTCTCCCCCCCCTCCCCTCTGTGCTTGTAATAGGCTCGTCTATGGTCCGCCATGTTGCAGTCCCGAAGGCCAGAACCCACTGCCTCCCAGGTGCCAAGGTGAGGGACGTCGCCGAGGTCGTCCCGATGCTGGTGGAAGAAGACCCACAGGCCACCTCCGTCATCATCCACGTGGGGGCCAACGACAAAGGACGGGAGAGGTCAGAGGAGCTGAAGGACGACTTCCGAGCCCTCATCACCACTGTCAAAGACACTGGTAAGACCTGCATCATCTCGGGCCCCTTCCCGAGTCCCAGGTATGGCGACACCAAATACAGTAGAATTCGAAGTCTTCACCTTTGGCTACAGGGATACTGCTGTCGTATGCAAATCTCATTTATAGACAATTTCACCACGTTCTTTAACCGTAGAGATCTGTTTGCGAGAGATAGGTTTCACCCAAACAGGTATGGTGCCCGCCTGCTGTCCCTGTCCATGGACCTCGCTGTCCAGCCCTGGACCTGGCCGGTGCCCAGACGAACCTGATGTGGGATGAGTCCGATCCATTCCCCTAACACCAAACATGCCATCCAGACTATTGTCTCCCACCGGACTCCCGCCACCACAAATAAGGTAATACATATGAGAAACTTAGTACCCATTTCATTAAGTATTCCCTCGAGTCAGTCCCAGTGTCAAAATGACATCTCCATGGCAATTTTGAATATCAGGTCCCTATCGAACAAAAAAACATTTATCATAAATGAGCTCATTTGTAATAGAAAACTCGACTGTATGCTTCTCACAGAAACCTGGCTAGATACAAATGGAGCAGCAGCCCTTATTGAGGCATCTCCCCCCAACTACAGTTTTTTCCAATCAATCAGAAATGTAAAAAGGGGGGGAGGAACAGCTACCATAAACTCAAATAATCTAAATTGCAAGAGCATATCCTTTGATATATTCTCCTCCTTTGAATATCATGCCACAGTTATGGCATGCCAACCACCTATTCTAACGGTAACTGTATACAGGCCGCCGAAACCAGCCCCTACCTTCCTACCTGACTTCTCTGAGTTCCTATCCATTATCCATCCCAACTATGATAAGATTATTATCGCTGGAGATTTCAATTTTCATGTTGATAATGAGGCTGACTTGAGGGCTAGGGATTTTATTGACCTCTTGAAATCTATGGATTTTATCCAACATGTCAATGAACCCACTCACAATCATGGCCATACCCTTGATCTAGTGATTACAAAGGGTCTCGAGGTCTCAATATCAGGTATCAGCGACCTGGCCCTCTCTGACCATTTCTGTATTTTCTTTACCATTGTAACACGTAAAGCTGAAAGCAATGCTGAACATGTTGTTAAAAACGTTATCTTACCCCTGCAGTGGCTGAGAATTTCAAAGCTTTAATGAACAGTAATCACACAACCCCCACGTTATATGAAAATGACTTAGTAATTACCTTTAACAATAAAGCAAAAATGGCCCTAGACTCCCTGGCACCTACCAAACTAAAAAAATGTTGGAGCCAAGAGGAGAGCACCATGGCGTAACAGTGAAATAAATCTCCTTAAGAGAACATGTAGGAAAGCTGAGCGCAGATGGAGAAAGAGCAAATTACAGGTTGATCAGAATATTTTTAAAGAACATCTATCTGCCTTTAACTTGGCAAGGCGAAATGCTAGAAAAAAAATCACTTCTCAAATATAATATCTACAAACAAGAATAACCCCAGGGTCTTGTTCTCGACAATTGATTGCCTTGTAAACCCTGCTCCTAGAACACTAGACGGTGCAGCCTCTGTCACCAAATGCGAGGAATTTGCAGCCCACTTCATGGATAAGATAACAAATATTAGAATGTGTATTACTCAGGAAAGACTAGGTTTGTGTAACACTGTAGATCCGCCACCTCAGAACATGACTATGAGCATGTTCACCATGATTAGTACTGAAACATTAGGCAAAATTGTGTCACAGCTTAAACCGTCTACGTGTCTTCTTGACACTATTCCTACCACCTTTTTTAAGGACATTTTTGAATCTGTGTCTGATGACATACTAGGCATTGTAAATCACTCCCTACTTAAAGGGATTTTTCCAGCGGCGCTTAAAACTGCCCTGGTTAGACCCACCCTGAAGAAAAGTAACCTAGATCCTTCTGATCCAAAAAACTGTAGACCAATATCCAATCTCACTTTTCTAAGCAATATTTTAGAAAAGGCAGCGTACAAACAGCTTCATGAATTTTTTGTCTTAAATAATAGATATGACCCACTTCAGTCAGGTTTCCGATCATACCACAGCACAGAAACCACTTTGCTTAAGGTAACTAATGACCTTAGGATTAATGCAGACTCGAAAAAAGTCTTGATTCTTGTACTCTTAGACTTAAGTGCAGCCTTTGATACGGTAGACCATTCCATACTTATTGAGAGACTTGAAAACTGGGTTGGCCTCTCAGGTCCGGTCTTAAACTGGTTCAGGACTTACCTGGCTGACCGAGACTACTTTGTAGCCCTTGGTGACCATAAGTCAAAAAATTATAGCGCAACCTGTGGAGTTCCCCAGGGGTCCATTTTAGGACCGTTGCTTTTTAGCCTATACATGCTACCCCTCAGTTCTGTTATCAAGAGGCATAGCGTTAACTACCATAGCTATGCTGACGACACTCAGCTTTATATCTCAGTAACTCCCAACGACTACGAGATGATCGACCACCTGATAGACTGTATTGCTGATATTAATATGTGGATGACACAACATTTTCTCCAACTCAATCAAGAAAAAACAGAGGTATTGATCATTGGCGAGAAAACTGGGAGAGCACATTTGAAAACACTAGCTCTTAACACCAAGTGTCAGGCTTAGGAATCTTGGTGTCATAATTGACCCAGATCTAAATTTTGAAACTCATATTAATAATACTATTAAAACATCCTTCTACCATTTAAGAAACATCACTAAGGTACAATCATTTCTCTCTCAGGCAGACACCGAAAAATTAATGCATGCGTTTGTTACTAGTAGGCTAGATTACTGTAATGCTCTCCTGACAGGTCTCCCCCCCAAAAAAATTAATAGACAACGAATGGTTCAGAATGCTGCTGCTCGTGTCCTTACTAGGACCAAACGAAGTGCGCACATCACACCTGTCTTGAGATCACTACACTGGCTCCCTGTCAGTTATAGAATAGACTTTAAGATCCTTTTACTAGTCTATAAATCACTCCCCTGCGACGCGCCCAATTACATGGTGGACATGCTCATAAGATACACACCAGCTAGACCCCTAAGGTCTAGTGGCACGGAACTTCAAATAGTGCCAGAGGCAATGACTAAGAGATTTGGAGGATCAGCTTTTAGCATATGCTCCTAGATTGTGGAACACCCTACCTGAGGGCCTGAGGTTGTCTAAAACTCAGGAAATCTTTAAGCGAGACCTCAAAACCTACTTATTCAATGTCGCCTTTTGTTACTAAGGGAGACATTGGACATTATAGAACTAGGATCACTATGCTATTACACCATACTCGTGCTTTGAGATTTGTGTTGACAGGAAAAAGGACCTGGGTGCTGATGAGAAACTGTCAGCTCCCAGTAGCACCTAGAGCAGTACCAGAACCGGTACCAGGATGTACCTGGACCACCATCAGGTTGTATTGCTGTAATTTTTATTGTGTTGTTGCATCATAACTGCGCTTGAGATTCTCTTTTGGCAGGACCTGTGCCCATGCTGGATGCAGAACGATGCAGATATAACACTAAATTTATGGACAGTGTGTACGCCGATAATATGCAAGGAACTTTTCCTTGATACATGGTGTACATGTTTTTCGCCCTTGCTTGCTTGCTACGCGCCGGTGGTCCTTGGGCCCCCCCTTGGGGACCCCCGGCTGCCCCGTGTGCCTGGTCTGTTCCGCCGCCGGGGCACCTGCTTGGGCGTCCTTGTGCGGGGCCTTTTATGGTCTGTGCTTGCTTGGCTGGGCCGGGTGTGCTGGTGGTGGGGCGGGCTGGGTGTGTGGGTCGGCGGGGGCTCCCAGGGGGGGGTGTGGGGGCCCACCGCTGGGTGCTGGTAGGCAAACTGGCTAGTAGTTGCTCTATGTGTAGAGGGCTGCAAGGGACTTTTCCTGGCTACATAGTGTACAGGTTTTTACTTTTGCCTGCGTGCGGCTCTGTCAGTATTGATTGATTGATTGATTGATTGATTGATTGATTGACTGAGAATGTTTATTATGTGAAGCGCATTGAGTTGCATCTTGTAAGAAATGCGCTATACAAATAACATTTTATTTGATCACTACGGTAATCACATACTCATACTGACAGGTCTGTTACCTCAGCTCTCCCACCACACACACACACACACACACACACACACACACACACACACACACACACACTCCAACTTCTTGTAGGTATGAAGAGGGGGTCTGAGGATGGATGCTGACAGAGATCAGACTCAGGAGTTAAATGAGACAGAGTCACACCTTCTGGTACATTCCATTTACTGTGAATATCCTACTTCCTTCCAATGGACTGACTTCTATTCTACTGTACACTGCCGTCCCCTCTATTCACCAGTGTGCTGGGTAGGGTAGGGAGTGGTTAGGGGTTTTGCCAGAGGTAGGGTAGGGAGGGGTAGGGTCAGGGAGGGGTGGGGTAGGGAGGATGGGGTAGGGAGGGATGGGGTAGGGAGGGGTGAGGTAGGGAGGGGTAGGGTAGGGAGGGGTCTTGGAGGAGGGAGGGGTGGGGTAGGGGGGGGTAGGGTAGGGAGGGGTGGGGTAGGGAGGGGAGGGGTAGGGAGGGGTGGGGTAGGGAGGGGTGGGGTAGGGAGGGGTGAGGTAGGGAGGGGTCTTGGAGGAGGGAGGCTTGTTAAAGTGTTAAAGCGTTGCTGGACTCAGGCCCAGTTGGATCACGGGCCCACCGAACACCCCAGGGGTCTGGTAGAGGGTTAGACAGGGTGTGTGTGTGCGTGTGTGTGTGTGTGTGTGAGTGTGCGTGACTGCGAGTGTGAGTGTGTGAGTGATGTCCATGTTTGTGTTATGCATGCATGAGTGTGTATCCTGGAAGTTCAAGCTTGTTTTCTTCGAGCTGGGATGTTAGTATGTATTTGTATATGCGTGTGTATGCGTGTGTTTGAGTATGTTTGTGTACAGTGTGTGTAGGTGTGTGGTGTCTGCGTTTGTGTCTGTATGTGTGTTTGTGCATAGCATGTGTGTGTGTGTGTGTGTGTGTCTGCGTGTTTGTGTGTGTGCGTCTGTTTGTGCGTCTGTTTGTCTGTGTGTACAGCTTGTGTGTGTGTGCGTCTGTCTGTCTGTCTGTGTGTATAGCGCGCGTGTGCGTGTGTGTGTGTGTGTACAGTGTGTGTGTGTGTGTCTGGCCTTGGTGGGACAATAGGAGGATTCTGCATAGGCTGTGGGAGGACGGGACAGAGGAGTGAATGAGTGAAGAGGCTTCTGGGAAGTGTGTGTGTGTGTGTGTGCGTCTGTCTGTTTGTCTGTGTGTGTGTGTGTGTGTGTGTGTGAACAGTGTGTCTGTGTACAGTGTGTGTGTCTGTGTCTGTCAACAGTGTGTGTGTGTACAGTGTGTGTGTGTACAGTGTGTGTGTGTGTGTGTGTGTGTGTGTGTGTCGGCCAGCTGTGATGAGTGTGTAGGAGGACCGGCCTTCTACCTCAACAATGCAGCCAGGGAACGGCCATTCAACGTACAGGAACACACACACACTGTATACACACACACTGTACACACACACATACACACACTGTACACACACACTGTACACCCACCCACCCACTTGACTCTGGTTCAAATTGCACGACGCGCAACAATGACAATAGTGTGATAATTGTTGTTGCTAATGCTAATATTTGCTAATGTCCTTCCCCTGACAGCTTACGCACACCGTAACCACTCAACGCTGGGTCATACTTCCTCTCTGCCTGCTGCTGGTACGTCAGAGATGTGTGTTCTCGTAGACGAGAGGACCATGAAGCTGTCATGGAGGAGGTCGAGGCCAGCGGCTCCAGAACTGTGGGTCGTGACACAGGGTTCCAGATGGGTCGCGAGATGTTGGTCTGAGCTGTGTCCTACAAGAACATTTAAATGGTAAATGGACTGCACTTATATAGCCTTATTCCAAAGCGCTTTACAACAGCCTCTCATTCACCCATTCACACACATATTCACACACCAATGGCGGCAAGCTACCATGCAAGGCGTCGCCCCGCTCACTGGGAGCAATTTGGCGTTCAGTGTCTTGCCCAAGGACACTTCGACATCTGGCCAGCCGGGGCTCTGACCGCCGATCTGCCAACCTTGCAATCATTAGACGATGGCTCTACCTCCTTCGCCACAGCCGCCCCAATTTCGCTTCACATTTCCAGTGTGAAGAAGATATCAGATATAGATACAGTATATAGAGGCAAGTGTGTACCAGAATAGCTTGAGAGACAAGTGAGTTTTTAGTCTCTCGAATCTTAGAAATGTGGGAAAGAGTCTTTGTCGATAGTTATCACACTCACCGAGAGCAGTTAGTGAAATGGCTTCACTGAGCCGTGTATGGGCTATGTGATTCCCATGCTGTCATCACAGAGTCAATCACCTCAAACTGAAAGATCGACTCCTAAAGCCCAGGTCACATCTCGGATCGTCGCAACGCAACAGACAAACGGGTCAGTTTTAGGACGTTGCAGAGAAAAAACTCTCCAGAAGAACTTTCGTTCAGAAGAATCTGAACGTTCTGCTGAGACTCGACACGTCAAATAACTGGTGACGCTTTGCAACTGCCGAGCAGGGCCGTCGCAGGGTAATTCAGGCCACTGCAACTCAAGTTGCGTTGTGAATCTTAGATGTGAACTGGGCTTAACACTAGAACAGCCATGGTTGGGGTCATTTGACGCTGTGAGTAATATTTTTTTAAATATCTTTGCACTCGATCAACTTTCAGGACCCTCCTTTCATGACTTTTCCTTTTTCTACCACCCAGTATCCTTACATTTTCAAAATCACATCAGGATAAGCTAGTATGAAGCTATTTTTCTGTGTTTTTCTGTGTAGGAGGCAGGCTACTTTACAAGACGCGCCAACTAGTGGTCGTTGTGCGTAAGTAGCAGCTTCCCCGAGGCGGCTCTTATAGTAGGTAAAAAAGGCACGGCTGTTCGAGTGTTAACGTGTTGCATTATAGGATGTATAGCCTAGCTGTCATCACATAAACCGATTATAGCGTTCTGTTGTTTTTCGTGTTCAACACGAGAACTGAGGTAACCTCAACCTAATCGACTTAGCTGCGTCCTGGAGCTGTGTGTGTTTCTCTGACTAATGTTGCGGTTGGAATTAAATCCATAATAACACAGTTGGGAGATCCTGTGTAGATGGTTTCACTGAAGTTTCACCTCTTTCCACTACAAGTTTAACAAGAAAACATAACTTTGCTCTATTTATCTTTGTACCATCAACAAAGTAATTCCTTGAATTTGGCTAGAGCAATACTCACTTAGCTAGAGCAATACTCACCGGTTTATTTAGCTGAGTCTGCTGGAAAATTGTTTTATTTACCCTGTATCACCATGCCAAAGGGAACAGCCCCTCCCTACTTGCAGGCTATGGTCATTAGCCCCCAAACACCTGCCTGTTCACCCCGCTCCTCCACCTCTGCTGGCCGACTGGCTCCATCGCCTCTACGTGGATACAGCAGTCACGCTACTCAGTCACAACCTTTTCACTGTCCTGGTGCTGGTGGAACGAGCTCCCCACTGCTGTCAGGACTGCAGAGTCTCTACCTATCTGCTGTCAGGACTGCAGAGTCACTACCTATCTGCTGTCAGGACTGTAGAGTCACTACCTATCTGCTGTCAGGACTGCAGAGTCTCTACCTATCTGCTGTCAGGACTGCAGAGTCACTACCTATCTGCTGTCAGGACTGTAGAGTCACTACCTATCTGCTGTCAGGACTGCAGAGTCACTACCTACCTATCTGCTGTCAGGACTGCAGAGTCACTACCTATCTGCTGTCAGGACTGCAGAGTCACTACCTCCGCCATAGACTGAAGACCTCCATCTCTTCATCTTTCTGAACTGTCCCTCCTGAAGACCTCCATCTCTTCAGGCTACACCTTAACTGTCCCTCCTGAAGACCTCCATCTCTTCAGGCTACATCTTAACTGTCCCTCCTGAAGACCTCCATCTCTTCAGGCTACACCTTAACTGTCCCTCCGAAGACCTCTACACCCCCTCTACAATTTCTCTACTGTAAATAAATAGAATAAATAGTCAAATTAAAAAGAAAAACGTAATTCTAGCATTATGACTGCCAATGGCCCCTGGCCCTAGCATCGATTACTTGTTCTTGCTATGACTGATTGATAGACAAATGTATTTGCTGGAATAAAATTTGCTTTGTATAAAGGCGTCTGCTAAAATGCCAAAAATGTAAAATAATAAATAAACGTGATGCCCATGTCTGACTCTGTTTCCTCTCCTTGTCTCCTTTTCTCCTTTCCTTAACACTAGAACAGCCGTGCCTATTTCTCCTACTCTTAGCGCCACCTCTGGGTTCAAATGACCATAGTCTTTACAATGGGAAGCTGCTATTTACACACAACTACCACTAGTTGGCGCCTCTTGTAAATTAGCCTGCCTCCTACACAGAAAAAACTGCAAAAATAGCTTCATATTAGCTTATCCTGATGTGATTATGAAAATGTAAGGATACTGGGTGGTAGAACGCACATATTATGTAGGAAAAGTCATGAAAGGAGGGTCCTGAAATTTGATCGAGTGCATAGATATAAACACATTTTTTTTACTCACAGGGTCAAATGACCCCACCCACATCTCTCCTAGTGTTAAGTGCTGGTATGAACACACAGGATAGGTCAGACAGACGTTTCCTAGGAGGCCTATCAGGACCTGACTTTGTCTTTCACCTGCCAGTTTATTCAGGATTAGCAGGAAGGATCAAACAGAGAGCAGCAGACAGGGGAGGACGCGGGGGGAGGGGAGGGAGGGAGGGGAGGGGAGGGGGAGGAGGGGAGGGGGGGAGGGGGGGGAGGATGCGGGGCGTAATCCCCTCAGAGGTGGAGATGAAGCGCAGGACGGCAGCTCCTCTGCAGCTACACGCTATTTACCTGTAGGCCAGGTGAACAACGCAGTCTGCTGCAGCCTAACGTACACCTTGACAGGCAGGGTGGGACGCACACCGACACATTCCATTCACTTAATTCCCTCTTCAGTACAGGTGAACACACACACACACACACACACACACACACTATAGGTGAACAGACACACTACAGGTGAACACACACACACTATAGGTAAACACACACACACACACACACTACAGGTGAACACACACACCACAGGTGAACAGACAGACACACCCACACACTATAGGTGAACACACACACACACTACAGGAGATCACACACTCTATAACCTACATCACTCTCATTTCTAACGAGCCGCAAACTAGCTGTCTTTACATGCCAAGACAAATGATGCGGCCAGGCGCAATATTAACACCCTTCAATATTAACACCCTTCTCATGCATGAGGGTTCTGTAGATTATGAAAAGAGGGAATCAATCATGTATGTCCCCCCCCACCACATCCACCCCCCCACCCCACTCACACATCCACACATCTCCCCCCCCCCCCCCCTCTGACTCACAGGTGGAGACACGTGTCTCTGCGTGTCTTGCAGACATCTCTGCTTGGATGTCAGCCCACCACCTCGAGCTCAACCTTAACAAGACTGAGCTGCTCTTCATCCCTGGGAAAGACTTCCTGCCCTCTCCAAGACTTCTGTAATCTCCTCCCAGACAGCCAAGAACCTTGGGGTGTTCCTCGACAACCACCTATCCTGTAAGGCGAACATTGCAGCGACAGCACGCATCTGCAGATTCTTCGTCTACAACATCAGAAGGATACGACCGTTCCTCACCAGAGAAGCAGCTCAACTCCTTGACTACTGCAACGCACTCCTGGCCGGGCTCCCCGCCCCCAGCCATCAGACCTCTGCAGCTCATCCAGAATGCTACCGTCCGTCTGGTGTTCAATCTCCCCAAATCCTCCCAAATCCTCCCACGTCACCCTTCACTGGCTCACGGTAGCAGCAGTGGTGTAGTCTACGTGATACGCAGGACTACGCCGTATACCCACTAGGAAAGGCCAAGGATTTGCGTATACCCACTAGAAAATGCGCGAGGATACGTAACGGCGTTTTGTGACAGAACTTTCACTTTCATTCATAAAATTCACCCCGTAGACCTGTGTTACGAAGCACTTACTTCGAACTTTCTGACATGTTTGTTATCACATAACCAGTCGTTCAGAATGCTAGTCTCAGTATTTCCCCTACAGAGCCTTGGGGTGGGCGGGCCGCGAATTTGCGAAACCTAGGATGGTAGGGGGAGGCAGGGCAATACCGCTACCTGATTGGTTGGCGAAGCACTCCCTCATTTCGCCAGCCAGCTGGACTGAAAAAATCAGGTGTAGTGCTGAGGCACAAATATGTACATTTCAAGCCTGCAAACTGCGACACTTTAAATAAATGTGCAATAACACTATTGTGCAATATGACAACCCTAGTCGTCTATCTGTACAGTATAGTATAGTGGATAGTGTACATAGCCTTTATTTATGTAAACCAGCTCCTTCCCTTCTTGTGATTTTTTTAAAAGTGTTTTTTCCCCTTTCCTAACACCAGGGGAGCCACCCCTCCTAAATTTCGTTGTTTGGTACCTGTACTGTAGCAATGACAATAAAGACGATTCATTCATTCATTCATTCATTCATTCATTCATTCATTCATTCATTCAAGTGTCTGATTATAGTTTCATGGTGTGAATAATAGTGTCAAAGAACTAGCAAGCTAGCTAGCTAGCTCAGAGGTGATTAGATGAGCTAGTCTGCTGCACACATGCCAGCTAAAGAGCTAACTGGAGGCACTTTATTATTTTACTTAAAGTAGATATACAATCTTTCTTATTCTGCTAGAATTGGGCTTTATGGTAATACCATAATGGCATATTTACAGTACATGGACAGTGGATTGAAGCATTGGAACAAACCCTCACTCATTGGAAATGTCTGTTTTTTGTAGTTGGACATACGATTTTCTTACAGGTGAGAGAGTAATTAAAGACAGTATCTGACTCTATTGCCCACAGCAACCCAATATTCAATTAGAATGATGTTATGATTTTATATGAATTCAATGTATACCTCTTATTAAATTATAAATACTCTGGTTGTTATATTTGCCTTTTGGGTGACAGCAAAAGAGGGAGAGAGGAGGATAGAGAGGGAGAGAAGGAGAGAGAGCAGGATGGTGTCGGCACACCAGAGAGAGAGAGAGCAAGAACCAGGTGAGAAAGTGGACATGTAGTCAAGACCACGTAAGTAGCCTTGAGAACCGATGGTTCTCGAGCCTAACGGCCCTTAGGGGGCAGGAGCCTATCTCCTGTTTCTGTAGCGTGAGGCAGCTTGATGTACAAGTACAGTCCATGCCACCCCCCCCCCCCAAGGCAGCAAACACTGGTGTAGATGCATACTGTATGCATAAGTGAGTGTGGTGGTGCGTATGGGGTGTCGCTACGGGACAGGTGTCGCTCTGACTGGGAGGGCAAAATCACAGTATACCCACTAGAAAAAACTAGACTACACCACTGGGTAGCAGCTTGTATCAGATTCAATGCTGATGGAACGAGCTTCCCACTGCTGTCAGGACTGCAGAGTCACTACCTATCTTCCTCCGAAGACTGAAGACCTCCATCTCTTCAGGCTACATCTTAACTGTCCCTCCTGAGACCTCTCCATCCTCTCTACCCCCCCTGTACAGTTCCTCTACTATAAATAACACATTGCACATCAAGTTATTATTCCTTCTTCTAGCATTGTAACTGCCAATGGCCCCTGGTCATAACATAGATCACTTTTTCTTACGTTGACTGATGTACAGATGATTTACTTGTACAAACAACAAATGTACTTGTTGTAAGTCGCTTTGGGATAAAGGCGTCTACTAAATACCAAAAAAATAAATGTAAATGTCATCAGGTTGCAATGAGAGTAACCAGTTTTACGGCTTCATTCAAATCATCCAGACACGTCGATCAGCTCTAAAGACGCCCAACCGAAAATACAAGAATAATTGTTTGGAGATTAACTGTCTGTTTTTGGAGATTACACAGTTCAGTGGCCTTGCGGTGTCCTCCACCCTGAGATTGGGAGGTCGTGAGTTCGATCCCCGGCCAAGTCGACTATAAAAGCCAAAGACTATAAACATGGTACCCGATGCCTCCCTGCTTGGCACTCAGCATTAAGGGGTTGGATTGGGGGGGGTAAGACCCTGCGACATACCAGTGTCATGTCCAGGGGGTGTACTTGTACATCAAGCCGCCTCACGCTACAGAAACAGGGGCCGTAGCTTTTGGAGATTAACAACATTCTGGCCCACTTAGATACTGCGCCGCTTCCTCCTCCTGACACGTTGACACAAACAGCCTAGTCAGTCATTTGTCTTTAGCAAATGTGTCTTTTTTATCAGGGTTGGTCATTGTCCTACATCCTTTCACCAGCCATCCGATGCTCTGATACTCTCATTCCAGAGGCTTATGAATGCTCTGCCCTTGGATCTTAGATCAGCGGTCTCGGTCAAGGCTTTTAAAAAACAGCTAAAGACTATCCTGTATAGACAGGCTTTAGGATAGCCCCAAGGGCCTGTCTTTCTGTGTCCTTTTGTTGTTGTACACCTGTTGTCTGTTACTTGTTCTTATTTTCACCTGTTTGCCTATTTTAACCTATTATTACTTCCGCTCTTTTATTATGTTTCATTATGTTTCTTTTTTATTATGTTATCTATATGTAAAGCATTTCTTGACCCTTGGTCTGGGAAAGATGCTGTACAAATACTTTTTTAATTATTTTTATTTTTTTCTGAGTGGGGCAGTCTCACTCATATTTTTCATTTTATTGATAGATACAGTGGAGAATTAGACAGGAAGGATGGGTGAGAGAACGAGGAGGGATGACATGCAGGATATGTCCCTGGCCGGAATCGAACCGGCGACCCTGCTGTT
>NC_137688.1:70010787-70013287 GCF_963989245.1 Nansenia antarctica | reverse complement strand
AGACAGACAGAAAAAGAGAGACAGACAGACAGAACCAGAGACACAGACAGACAGAACCAGAGATACTCCTACAGACAGACAGAACCAGAGAGACAGACAGAACCAGAGAGACTTACTCCAGCAGACAGACAGAACCAGAGAGACTATCTCCAACAGAGTCACTCTGTGACTGCAGTAATTTAGTGTTTCCTTTCTGCCCTGCTGGAAAGAGGTCAGCAAAGATATCAGTTTGTGCTTTACAGATTTGAACTGATTGTGAATTATTTTTCCCAATCTTTATCAAGTAGCAAATACATGACTATGGGTCCCAATCAATAAAGTATTTAATCATCTTTCTTACTGGTGAATAATCCACATGCACTCAGCTCGCTGAAGAATTGTCTCCGAGATATAACACTTTGGATGTCCCAAAATTACTAAATTAACTAAATCAGGACAAAACTTCCTGAGATTCTTGTCATTGGACCAAACCCACAAAAATTCGACAAATTGTTGAATACCATGGGAACCTTGCTTTCAAACTGCAAACATGAAGCTAAGGATCTAGGTGTGATTATGAAAGTTTGATTATTGAAAGTGATTATTGAAGGTGATTATTGAAAGTGATTATTGAAAGTGATTATTGAAAGTGATTATTGAAAGTTTGATTATTGAAAGTTTGATTATTGAAAGTGATTATTGAAAGTGATTATTGAAAGTGATTATTGAAAGTTTGATTATTGAAAGTGATTATTGAAAGTGATTATTGAAAGTTTGATTATTGAAAGTTTGATTATTGAAAGTGATTATTGAAAGTGATTATTGAAAGTGATTATTGAAAGTTGGATTATTGAAAGTGATTATTGAAAGTGATTATTGAAAGTTTGATTATTGAAAGTTTGATTATTGAAAGTGATTATTGAAAGTTTGATTATTGAAAGTGATTATTGAAAGTGATTATTGAAAGTTTGATTATTGAAAGTTTGCATGAAAACAACTTTTACGCCACATCTTCTACCGAGGTTTTCTAGTTGCTCAACCTCGACCTCCTCGATAGAGAAGAACATTCCAGAGCATTCCAGAGCATTCCTGTGGGAGGTTAACTAGACCAAACCACCTGTGACTCAGGTGCCTCCTAACCACCTGTGACTAACGCTGTCTCTCTGTCTCTCCTCAGGAAACACTCTCAGCTGAGGTGAGTCATCCCCAGGGAATACAGGCTTCCCATGAGCCTCTCTGCTCTGCTCCTGCCACAGGAGAGAGGGAGGGAGGGATAGAGAGAGGGGGAGAGAGAGAGAGAGAGGGATAGAGAGAGGGAGGGATAGAGAGAGGGAGGGATAGAGAGAGGGGGAGAGAGAGAGAGGGAGGGATAGAGAGAGAGGGATAGAGAGAGAGAGGGAGGGATAGAGAGAGAGAGGGATAGAGAGAGAGTGAAAGAGAGAGTGCGTGATAGAGAGAGAGAGAGTGAAAGAGAGAGGGTGAAAGAGAGAGAGAATGAAAGATAGTGAGTGAAAGAGAGAGTGAGGGATAGAGAGAGTGAGTGAATGAGAGAGAGAGAGTGAATGAGAGAGAGTGAGTGAAAGAGAGAGTGAAAGAAAGAATGATTGAAAGAGAGAGTGAGTGGGAGAGTGAGTGGGAGAGTGAGTGAGTGAAAGAGAGAGAGATTGATTTGATTTATTAGGATCCCCATTAGCTGATGCAAAGTTAAGAGAGAGAGGGAGTGATGCAGAGAGTGAGTGAGAGAGAATGAGTGAAAGGAGGTCTAGAAGATCAGTGGGGATTTCCATTAGCTGATGCAAAGCTAAGATAGAGAGAGAGTGGAAGAGAAAGTGAGTGAGTGAGTGAGTGAGTGAAAGAGAGAGTGAGGGAGAGAGAGTGATAGAGAGAGAGTGAGTGAGTGAAAGAGAGAGAGAGAGTGAAAGAGAGAGTGAGTGAGTGAAAGAGAGAGTGAGTGAGGGAAAGAGAGAGTGAGTGAGGGAAAGAGAGAGCGAGAGAGTGAAAGGGGGGCTAAAAGAGAGAGAGAGAGAGTGAGTGAAAGAGAGAGAGAGTGAAAGAGAGAGTGAGTGAAAGAGAGAGTGAGTGAAAGGGAGTGAGTGAGTGAAAGAGAGAGTGAGTGAAAGAGAGAGAGAGAGTGAAAGAGAGAGTGAGTGAAAGGGAGAGAGTGAGTGAAAGGGAGAATGGGTGAAAGAGAGAGAGAGTAATAGAGAGAGAGAGTAATAGAGAGTAAGTGAATGAGAGAATGAGTGAGTGAGAGAGAGAGAGGAGGTGTAGATAAGCAGTGTGGTTGCAGAGGAGGTGGCGGCTGGGGAGAGAGGCGGAGGGGTAGGCACTAGGACCCTGCAGGCAGCCGGGGCAGGAGGGTGGGAGCAGCTCTGGGACTCTCTAACTTTCAGAACAATCCACTTCCACAGGAGTGTAGGCAGGAGGCAGACAGGCAGGCAGGCAGGCAGACAGACAGGCAGGCAGAAGTGGATGGCCCCAGACTTGGATGCACGTCTCTAACCAGCCGGAGGAGAAGCAG
>NC_137688.1:69992387-70002387 GCF_963989245.1 Nansenia antarctica | reverse complement strand
ACTACACACACACACACACACACACACACACAGAAACACAGTTTGGAGAGAAAGTGTTTTAGTGTCTTAGTAGGAGACATCATTCCTCTGCCCGCCTCCCCGCCATGACTACACTACATACACTATACAGACACACTACACACACACAAACACACTACACACACACTACACACACACCCTACACACACACACTACATACACACACTACACACACACACACTACACGCACACACACGTCTGCTGTCGCCCACGGCAACAAGGCCCTGGTCTGCATCACACGTGGGGCTGCATACTCCCAGGCTGATCACAGCTAACCGCTAACCGCTAACATTCAACATGTCAAGCCTGTATTTAAACTCTGCATTTTCATTGGGGCCGAGTGTGCAGGATATACAGATACATGGCAACACAACACAATACAACACAACACAATACAACAACAGTGAAGAAATGTATGGTGGCTAATTCCCAAGAAGCTCCAACCAACCATGTTATATAACAGACAATGGTGAAACCGCTAACAGACACCGCTAACAGTCAGACAGACAGATGCTCTCGCAGTGAGAGTGAGATAGTGTGTGAAGAGTCATATATCTCAGAGTCTGTGATTCAGACGTATGACTGTGTTTCTCATGGCTTTATCTCACGTCTCCACATCTCTGCATGGCTCTCAGCAGCTCAGTGCAGTTCTACTATGTACTAGAACAGAGGACGCTGACCTCCCACAACACTACCCAGCTCCACACGTCTGAGAACCCCCAGACACCCAGACCCCCACCTGAGTGAAGTGACAAACAAACAGTGTTTACCCCTGGAGCAGTTAGGAGTTAAGTGCCAAGCTCAAGGGCACAACGGCAGTGGTAGATACTACCTCTCTAACCTCTAGACTACTTGCCTCTCTAACCTCTAGACTACCTGCCTCTCTAACCTCTAGACTACCTGCCTCTCTAACCTCTAGGCTACCTGCCTCTCTAACCTCTAGACTACCTGCCTCTCTAACCTCTAAACTACCTGCCTCTCTAACCTCTAGACTACCTGTCTCTCTAACCTCTAGACTACCTGCCTCTCTAACCTCTAGACTACCTGCCTCTCTAACCTCTAGACTACCTGCCTCTCTAACCTCTAGACTACCTGCCTCTCTAACCTCTAGGCTACCTGCCTCTCTAACCTCTAGACTACCTGCCTCTCTAACCTCTATACTGTCTGCCTCTCTAACCTCTAGACTACCTGCCTCTCTAACCTCTAGACTACCTGCCTCTCTAACCTCTAGACTACCTGCCTCTCTAACCTCTAGACTACCTGCCTCTCTAACCTCTAGGCTACCTACCTCTCTAACCTCTAGGCTACCTGCCTCTCTAACCTCTAGGCTACCTGCCTCTCTAACCTCTAGGCTACCTGCCTCTCTAACCTCTAGGCTACCTGCCTCTCTAACCTCTAGGCTACCTGCCTCTCTAACCTCTAGACTACCTGCCTCTCTAACCTCTAGACTACCTGCCTCTCCAACCTCTAGACTACCTGCCTCTCAAACCTCTAGACTACCTGCCTCTCTAACCTCTAGGCTACCTCCCTCTCTAACCTCTAGACTACCTGCCTCTCTAACCTCTAGGCTACCTGCCTCTCTAACCTCTAGGCTACCTGCCTCTCTAACCTCTAGGCTACCTGCCTCTCTAACCTCTAGGCTACCTGCCTCTCTAACCTCTAGGCTACCTGCCTCTCTAACCTCTAGACTACCTGCCTCTCTAACCTCTAGACTACCTGCCTCTCCAACCTCTAGACTACCTGCCTCTCAAACCTCTAGACTACCTGCCTCTCTAACCTCTAGGCTACCTCCCTCTCTAACCTCTAGACTACCTGCCTCTCTAACCTCTAGGCTACCTGCCTCTCTAACCTCTAGACTACCTGCCTCTCTAACCTCTAGGCTACCTGCCTCTCTAACCTCTAGTTTACCTGCCTCTATAACCTCTAGACTACCTGCCTCTCTAACCTCTAGACTACCTGCCTCTCTAACCTCTAGACTACCTGCCTCTCTAACCTCTAGACTACCTGCCTCTCTAACCTCTAGACTACCTGCCTCTCTAACCTCTAGACTATCTGCTATCACCAGATGCAGGGACTGAACATTCTGGTTGTTAGGCAGCCAGGTAAACCAATCACCAGAGGGCTGAACACGCTGGTTGTCTGGCAGTACCACCCTGCACCCAATCACAGCCAAGCAACACACACGGCTCTGAACGAACAGAGACCACAGACAGATGCATCATGGGTTTTCTCACTCTGAGGAGCTGATGACTGTGTTAAGGAAACGTGTGTGTGTGTGTGTGTGTGTGTGTGTGTGTGTGTGTGTGTGTGTGTCGGAGGAGGAGGGGTTCGGAAACCTTTAGTTTACGCAATCATGGGATTATTCATCTGAGGTGGTTTGGATGTCAGCGAAGCGTGGCACTTTCACACGTGTGTGTGTGAGAGTGTGTGAGTGTGTGTGTGTGTGTGTGTGTGTGTGAGCTGTGCGTCATTGGAAATGAACATTACCATAAGCTGTGAGTCAGCGTAATCACCTTATGACGAGCCGTCGCCTGCGGCGTAGAGCCACGGCGGGTTCTGGGGTCACGTTCTCCCTTTTCTGGGAAAAATCAGTGAGTGGTTCTATTCCTGTCGACGGTTCCTGTCAGCCTGGCCAGGCCGGGCCAAAGCACACAGTCTCACCCGGGCTTAACAACGAGACATTCTGCAGCTCCTCAGCTCTGCCTTGTTTCATCATTTTTTATCCGACATCGTGCGCTGCAGCCAGCCACGTGCACGGCGATGCAGCCACGTGCACACGTACAGTGTCATATGGTTCTCTTCTCCTCTTTGGCTTAGCTGGCATGGCGTAGCGCTAACGGTTAGATCGCGGGTTTGATTCCCGCTGGGAGACGTGACTCTGGATTACCTTGCTGTGGTGTACTGCTTTTTCTTATACTTTTCTCAATACTTTCTTCCTGTTTCATTCCACTTTATTCCCCATAACTTTATTTACATATCGACTTTAATGTTTTCAATTTTTTGGGTCTGGATTGTTTGAGTTAATAATACCAAAGTCAAGTGCAAATTTCACTTGAATAGGCTCATTGGAAATACATTTACTGGACAAAATGTTTATACTTATTTCCCCCACTGTATATATACACATATATACTGACAGATGTATGCACTCACTGCAACGTAAGTCGCTTTGGATAAAAGTGTCAGATAAATGTCCTATATATTTATAGAAGGGCATGAATACATAACTTTATGAAAGACAGGGGGCAGGGGCAGGGGGGGCAGGGGCTGTTGTTGTCCCCCCCCCCCCCCCATCACATCATAATACGGTCCTCTTTGGCTTAGTTGGCATAGTGCTAACGCTAATGCTTAGATTGTGGGTTTGATTCCCGCTGGGAGACCGCCCCCGATCTAGAGACTTCCAAGACTCCGAGACTGCCGAGAACTAGGCTACTGAGATGTTCCTGGTGTGTTACAGTATGAATGTCTGTCTCTAAATGTGTGCGGTTATGAATGTTGGACGTCCTCCATGTTTATTTTGTTTGTTTATGTTGTTGTCCTTAACCGCCTGTGTTCCACATTCCATCATTCATCGTTTTCTCTCTGTTTTTAGAGTCCGCGCCCCGGGCGTCCTAAACTGGTGTAGTTTGTTGCATGTTTAAATAAATTGACAATGACTATATATATATATATATATATATATATACACACATATATACTGAAAAATGTATGCACTATGTGTAGCCTGGTTTAGCTGTAAGACTGTGTAGCCTGGTTTAGCTGTGAGACTGTGTAGCCTGGTTTAGCTGTGAGACTGTGTAGCCTGGTTTAGCTGTGAGGCTGTGTAGCCTGGTTTAGCTGTAAGGCTGTGTAGCCTGGTTAAGCTGTAAGGCTGTGTAGCCTGGTTTAGCTGTGAGACTGCTGCTGTGTAGCCTGGTTTAGCTGTGAGACTGTGTAGCCTGGTTTAGCTGAGAAACTGTGTAGCCTGGTTTAGCTGTGAGACTGTGTAGCCTGGTTTAGCTGTGAGACTGTGTAGCCTGGTTTAGCTGTGGGGCTGAGTAGCCTGGTTTAGCTGTGAGGCTGTGTAGCCTGGTTTAGCTGTGAGACTGCTGCTGTGTAGCCTGGTTTAGCTGTGAGGCTGTGTAGCCTGGTTTAGCTGTGAGACTGTGTAGCCTGGTTTAGCTGTGAGGCTGTGTAGCCTGGTTTAGCTGTGAGACTGTGTAGCCTGGTTTAGCTGTGAGGCTGTGTAGCCTGGTTTAGCATCTGGAGCAGAAGTTAGCAGAGATGCTCTTGGCAAACTCATCTGGAGGAATCACATCGCTGCGTGCCTCTGACCTCTCTCCCTGGCCTTCTACATCCCTCCATCCCTCTTTCCTTCCCTCTACCGATCCCCCTCTCCCCATCCCTCTCTACTTCCCTCTACCAATCCCCATCTACATCCCCCTCTCGCCACCCCTCCACATACAGTATCTCTCTCCATCCTTCCATCCCTAAATTCCTCCCTGCGTCCAGCCAGACAGACATTCCTATGTCCCTCTGTGTGTCTCTCTCTCCATCCCTCCATCCCTCCCTCCATCCAGCCAGACGTTCCTATGTCCCTCTGTGTCTATCTCTCTCTCCATCCCTCCCTCCATCCGCCCAGCCACACAGACGTTCCTATGTACCTCCGTGTCTCTCTCTCTCCCTCCGCATAGAGTATCTCTATCCATCCTTCTCTCCATCTCTCCATCTCTCCCTCCAGCCAGGCAGACATTCCTCTCTCCCTCCCTCCCTCCCTCCCTAGCGCGACGTAGCCGCACGTTTCTCCTCAGGAGTGGCAGTTATTTCCATGGCAACGCCAGCAGACCACCAGACCACTCATGGGAATATGGTTGAAAGTCAAGGTCATAAAAAACCCGCTGTGGTCTGGAAAACATGTTCATCATCATGTTCAACCTGCCTTCGAGGCCTGGCCTCCCACGCTAGTCTGTCCAGACGGGGGGGTGGGGGGGCAGGGGGGGTCACAGCATAACCCAGCCCAAGCTAAACCATCCTGGGCTTTCCTGAGGGGAGGAGGGGAGGGGAACCAGTTCATTATGGGTTGGGTAAATGTTAAACGCTGTCACACCTCTGGACATTCACAGGCTATTAAGCACCTAGGGCTCTCTGGGGGGAGAGAAGGGGGAGCGAGGGGGGAGAGGGGACAGGGGAGGGCTAACATAGTTGAATTAAGCTGAATGATGCAGAAAAAGAAGTCAGATGGAAAAATAATCAGCCAGAACTAATCCTCTCTCTCTCTGTCCCTCCCTCTCTCTCTCTCTCTCTTTGTCTGTCCCTCCCTCTCTCTCGGTTGCTCCCTCTCTCTCTCTCCCCCTCTCTCTGCCCCCCCCCCCCGCTCTGTCCCTCCATCTCTCTCTGTCCCTCTCTCTCTCTTTCTCTCACTCTGTCCCTCTCTCTCTCTGTCTGTCCATCTCTCTCTCTCCCCCCCTCGCTCTGTCCCTCTCTCTCTCTCCCTCCATCTCTCTCTGTCCCTCCATCTCTGTCCCCCCCGCCCCCCTCCCCTCTTTGATTGGCGAATACTTTTTTCTACCCCAGAGCCACAATGAGTATCTCAGTGAACATGTTTAGCCAACAACAACGTCCAACCAGATCTGTAATAAATCATTTGAATAAGAATAATAAATTACACAGCGGCGAAATTTCCCAGAGACGCTGTACTGTGTGTGAGGCGGAGAGTACGAAGCAGAGCATTGTGGGTCCTTTACAGGGTTAGAGTTACCTGGGGTCACCTGGGGTTACCATGGGTTACCAGGGCCACCTGGCATGAATACCCTGCGTTCCTTGTTCTCCACAATAGTGATATAGACTGTAATTGCAGGAAACACTTCTGAACGGGCTAAATAGGTTTATTTTACACAGTAAAACATTCAACTTCACGCTAAAACCTTTTTATGTGACAGAGCGTAGCCTATTCTCTTCTCTCTGAAAAGCAGAAAAATGTTTCTTAAACAAAACAAAACCCAAAAAAAAGAGCATTTCTCGATTACACAAAGAAAGGCTTTGTTTCTGGGTCGTACTTTCTCTTTTCCACTCATCTTTCCAGATGTAATTAGCACTGACTTCTGCTCCCTACTAACGTGTGGTTTAGTTTTGCATGCCTGGAGTAAAAGTCCCCCACAAGGATCCAATATGTATCGCAGCACAACGGATGACAATAGGAGAAACAGAACGAGTAACATTGGGTCAGGCGGTCGAGTCAAGGGTAGTGTCGTCCACACAATGCTCCTAAAAACATTCAGAACATTTTTGCTGAAGACTCTCTGAGGGTTCAGACCTGCTCGCTTTGCGAAAAAGAGAGATATTATCATATCAGAGTTCAAATGTCGGTTGTGATGTGCCAATTCTCGACTTAAAACCTCTGATTCTGTTAATGCTCTGGGAATGTAACGTTCAAAGCCACCACGTCAACCACAATGTTCTCTACCGTCTGGAGAACACTGCGACAGGCCAAACTTGAGATAAGAGATAATTGCCAAGAACTGCTAAATTGAATCATGTAGGGAAGAGTGCGGTAAGTGGAGCAACGTGTTTACATTCAGCATCCCTACTTCTAAGATATCTACGTATTATATTTCAGGATGTTGTGCATCTCTGGAAGTAATCATAATGTAAACATAACCGTTTTTAAAACGTAGCCTGTCCCAAAACAAGTGGTCTCTTAGCTTTTATCCCAGGGTGAGATGGGCTGGGGGGCTGGGTGAGTTTGGGGTGAGATGGAGAGAGGCCGTCTGCATTTCAGATTACCACACTCATGAAACTAGCCAACAAGTTGCTTTACATGGTTTATATCATTCAGTTTAACCTGGTGAAGACCTTGTATTTAACCAGGTGAAGAAGACCTTGTATTTAACCAGGTGAAGACCTTGTATTTAACCAGGTGAAGACCTTGTATTTAACCAGGTGAAGACCTTGTATTTAACCGGGTGAAGACCTTGTATTTAACCAGTAGAAGACCTTGTATTTAACCAGTGAAGACCTTGTATTTAACCAGTGAAGACCGTGTATTTAACCAGTAGAAGACCTTGTATTTAACCAGTGAAGACCTTGTATTTAACCAGGTGAAGAAGACCTTGTATTTAACCAGGTGAAGACCTTGTATTTAACCAGGTGAAGACCTTGTATTTAACCAGGTGAAGACCTTGTATTTAACCAGGTGAAGACCTTGTATTTAACCAGTGAAGACCTTGTATTTAACCAGTTAAGACCTTGTATTTAACCAGTTAAGACCTTGTATTTAACCAGTAGAAGACCTTGTATTTAACCAGGTGAAGACCTTGTATTTAACCAGGTGAAGAAGACCTTGTATTTAACCAGGTGAAGACCGTGTATTTAACCAGTGAAGACCTTGTATTTAACCAGTGAAGACCTTGTATTTAACCAGGAGAAGACCTTGTATTTAACCAGTGAAGACCTTGTATTTAACCAGGTGAAGACCTTGTATTTAACCAGAAGAAGACCTTGTATTTAACCAGTAGAAGACCTTGTATTTAACCAGTAGAAGACCTTGTATTTAACCAGGTGAAGAAGACCTTGTATTTAACCAGGTGAAGACCTTGTATTTAACCAGTGAAGACCTTGTATTTAACCAGTGAAGACCTTGTATTTAAGCAGTGAAGACCTTGTATTTAACCAGGTGAAGACCTTGTATTTAACCAGTAGAAGACCTTGTATTTAACCAGGTGAAGACCTTCTATTTAACCAGTAGAAGACCTTGTATTTAAGCAGTGAAGACCTTGTATTTAACCAGGTGAAGACCTTGTATTTAACCAGTAGAAGACCTTGTATTTAACCAGGTGAAGACCTTGTATTTAACCAGTAGAAGACCTTGTATTTAACCAGTAGAAGACCTTGTATTTAACCAGTGAAGACCTTGTATTTAACCAGTGAAGACCTTGTATTTAACCAGTGAAGACCTTGTATTTAACCAGTGAAGACCTTGTATTTAACCAGTGAAGACCTTGTATTTAACCAGTGAAGACCTTGAATTTAACCAGTAGAAGACCTTGTATTTAACCAGGTGAAGACATTGTATTTAACCAGTAGAAGACCTTGTATGTACCCAGGGAAGAAGACCTTGTATTTAACCAGTGAAGACCTTGTATTTAACCAGGTGAAGACCTTGTATTTAACCAGTGAAGACCTTGTATTTAACCAGTTAAGACCTTGTATTTAACCAGGTGAAGACCTTGTATTTAACCAGGTGAAGACCTTGTATTTAACCAGTGAAGACCTTGTATTTAACCAGGTGAAGACATTGTATTTAACCAGGTGAAGACCTTGTATTTAACCAGGTGAATACCTTGTATTTAACCAGGTGAAGACCTTGTATTTAACCAGTGAAGACCTTGTATTTAACCAGGTGAAGACCTTGTATTTAACCAGGTGAAGACCTTGTATTTAACCAGTGAAGACCTTGTATTTAACCAGTAGAAGACCTTGTATGTAACCAGGTGAAGACCTTGTATTTAACCAGGTGAAGACCTTGTATTTAACCAGTGAAGACCTTGTATGTAACCAGGTGAAGGCCTTGTATGTAACCAGGTGAAGACCTTGTATTTAACCAGGTGAAGACCTTGTATTTAACCAGGTGAAGAAGACCTTGTATTTAACCAGGTGAAGACCTTGTATTTAACCAGTGAAGACCTTGTATTTAACCAGTGAAGACCTTGTATTTAACCAGTGAAGACCTTGTATGTAACCAGGTGAAGACCTTGTATTTAACCAGTGAAGACCTTGTATTTAACCAGTGAAGACCTTGTATTTAACCAGTGAAGACCTTGTATTTAACCAGGTGAAGACCTTGTATTTAACCAGTAGAAGACCTTGTATTTAACCAGGTGACGACCTTGTATTTAACGAGGTGAAGACCTTGTATTTAACCAGTGAAGACCTTGTATTTAACCAGTGAAGACCTTGTATTTAACCAGTGAAGACCTTGTATTTAACCAGTAGAAGACCTTGTATTTAACCAGGTGACGACCTTGTATTTAACGAGGTGAAGACCTTGTATTTAACCAGTAAGACCTTGTATTTAACACTAGGGAAAATTCTACCTTTGCGCTCGATCAAATTTCAGAACCCTCCTTTCATGACTTTTCCTAGATATGTGCGTTCTACCACCCAGCATCTTTACATTTTCAAAATCGAGTTAGTATAAAGCGATTTTGCAGTATTAATACACAGTTATTAACCAGGTGAAGACCTTGTATTTAACCAGGTGAAGACCTTGTATTTAACCAGGTGAAGACCTTGTATTTAACCAGGTGAACACCTTGTATTTAACCTGTAGAATAATAATAATAATAATAATAATAATAATAACTTTTTATTTGTATAGCGCTTTTCTTGCAAACTTTGCAGCTCAAAGTGCTTTAATCATTATAAAATCTTAATTTAATTATTTTGTAATTTAAAGGCAATATTAAAAGGATGGGTTTTTATAATCTTAATTTAATTATTTAGTCATTTAAAGACAATATTAAAAAGATGGGTTTTTAGTCTTGACTTGAACATATTTTCTGAGGTTGCATCCCTAATGTAACCTGGCAGTGCATTCCACAATCTGGGTGCATAAAATGAGAATGGAGCCTCACCAAATCTCTTCTTTTGTACATGTGGTACACAGAGAAAACCAGCGTCAGAAGACCTGAGAGCTCTGTTCGGCTAATATGCTAGCAAAAGACCTGAGAGCTCTATTTGGCTGTTATGCTAGCAAATTACCTGAGCTCTATTGGGCTGTTATGCTAGCAGAAGACCCGAGAGCTCTATTGGGCTGATATGCTAGCAAAAGACCTGAGAGCTCTATTAAGCTGATATGCTAGCAAAAGACCTGAGAGCTCTATTGGGCTGATATGCTAGCAAAAGACCTGAGAGCTCTATTGGGCTGATATGCTAGCAAAAGACCTGAGAGCTCTGTTGGGCTGATATGCTAGCAAAAGACCTG
>NC_137688.1:69979887-69987387 GCF_963989245.1 Nansenia antarctica | reverse complement strand
GACTAGCTCAGAGACTAACTCAGAGACTAACTCAGAGGCTAACTCAGAGACTAACTCAGAAGCTAACTCAGAGGCTAACTCAGAGACTAACTGAGAGGCTAACTCAAAGGCTAACTCACTCAGGCTAACTGAGAGGCTAACCAACAGCAACTTTCCCCAGGCAATCAGGCTCATAAACAAGCCCACTGTAGACAATTGACTTATTGATTATCTCCTAGCTCACCCCATGTATACAGACTACCTAACCTTAACACACCCCATGTATACAGACTACCTAACCTTAACACACCCCATGTATACACACTACCTAACCTTAACACACCCCATGTATACAGACTACCTAACCTTAACACACCCCATGTATACAGAGTACCTAACCTTAACACACTCCATCTATACAGACTACCTAAACCCAAAAGCTCACAGCCACTTTACTACTTGAACTACCTATTTTATTTACTATTTGTAGGCTACTGCTAATTGTATCCTGTCGTATGTGTCCTATAGCCTACTATTGTTACTTTTTAAATTTGATCTTATCGCCTATAGCCTTATTGTCTCGTGCTGCAATGTCAAGGAACCGGAGACTAAGAATGACTGGTGTAATGTGACGTGAAACTTGAAACAGAGTTCTTTTACTGGCCTGTTGGCGTTTTCTCTCTCTCTCTCCCTCCATCTCTCTCTCCCTCTCTCCCTCTCTCTCTCTCTCTCCCTCTCTCTCTCTCTCTCTCTCTCTCTCATGCTTTCTCTCTCTCACTGGCTCTCTCCCTCCCTCTCCCTCTCTCTCTCTCTCTCCCCCTCTCTCCCTTCCTCTCTCTCCCTCCATCTCTCCCTCCATCTCTCTCTCCCTCTCTCTCTCTCTCTCCCGCTTTCTCTCTCTCACTGGCTCTCTCCCTCCCTCTCCCTCTCTCTCTCTCTCTCCCCCTCTCTCCCTCCCTCCCCCTCTCTCTCTCTCTCTCTCTCCTGTCCTCTCTCTCTCTCTCTCTCCTGTCCTCTCTCTCTCCCTCCCTCCCTCCCTCTCTCCCTCTCTCTCTCTCTCTCCCTCTCTCTCTCTCCCTCCCTCCCCCCCTCCCTCCCTCCCTCCCTCCCTCCCTCTCTCTCTCTCTCTCTCCCTCTCTCTCTCTCCCTCCCTCCCTCCCTCCCTCCCTCTCTCTCTCTCTCCCTCCCTCCCTCCCTCCCTCCCTCCCTCCCTCTCTCCCTCCCTCTCTCCATCGCTGTGTCCCAGGCCAGAGTGTCTCCTGTGTGAAGGTCCCTGAGGCAGAACAGGTGCTTTCACTCTCGCCACAAATGATTTCTCACACATGAGTCTGATGGGCCAGTCATGGTCTGGTCTGACCCTCCTCTGTTACTCAACTTACACTTCAGGCCATGAATCTTAAAACCCTGTATGTGTCTGTCTGTCTGTCTGTGTGTCTGTGTGTGTGTGTGTGTGTGTGTGTGTGTGTGTGTGTATAACTTACACTTCATGCCATGAATCTTAAAACCCTGTATGTGTCTGTGTGTGTGTGTGTGTGTGTGTGTGTGTGTGTGTGTGTGTGTGTGTCTGTGTGTGTGTGTGTGTGTGTGTATATAACTTACACTTCATGCCATGAATCTTAAAACCCTGTACGTGTCTGTCTGTCTGTGTGTGTGTGTGTCTGTCTGTGTGTATGTGTGTGTGTGTGTGTGTGTGTGTGTGTGTGTGTGTGTGTGTGAGTGTGTGTGTGAATGTGTGTGTATATAACTTACACTTCATGCTATGAATCTTAAAACCCTGTACGTGTCTGTCTGTGTGTGCATGCGTGTGTAAGTGTGAATGCGTGTGTGCGTGTGAATGTGTGTGTGCGTGTGTGTGTGTGCGTGTGTGTGTGTGTGTGTGCGTGTGCGTGAATGTGTGTGTGTATCTGTGTGTGTGCGCAACGTACTTAACGCCTGCCCTAAGCGCTGCATTACACCCTCATCAGACCAGATGACACGATCACAGATCACACCATTAGACCAGATGACACGATCACAGATGACACCATCAGACACCATCACAGATGACACCATCAGACCAGATGACACCATCAGACCAGATGACACGATCACAGATGACACCATCAGAGTTATGATCACAGATGACACGATCAGACCAGATGACACGATCACAGATGACACCATCAGACCAGATGACACCATCACAGATGACACGATCAGACCAGATGACACCATCACAGATGACACCATCAGACTAGATGACACAATCACAGATGACACGGTCAGACCAGATGACAGGATCACAGATGACACCATCAGACCAGATGACACGATCACAGATGACACCATCAGAGTTATGATCACAGGTGACACGATCAGACCAGATGACACCATCACAGATGACACCATCAAAATTATGATCACAGATGAGTCGACACGATCAGACCAGATGACACGATCACAGATGACACGATCAGACCAGATGACACCATCACAGGTGACACGATCAGACTAGATGACACGATCACAGGTGACACGATCAGACCAGATGACACCATCATTGATGACACCATTACAGATGACACGATCACAGATGACACCATCAGAGTTATGATCACAGGTGACACGATCAGACCAGATTACACGATCACAGATGACACGATCAGACCAGATGACACCATCACAGATCATACCATCAGACCAGATGACACCATCACAGATCATACCATCAGACCAGATGACACCATCACAGATCATACCATCAGACCAGATGACACCATCACAGATCATACCATCAGACCAGATGACACCATCAGAGTTATGATCATAGACACGTCTCTGTTTCGCTGCCCACTTGGCTCTGTGTCAAACATCTAGTTGGAACGTCCTCCATCTCTTCAGAGTGGAGACACATTCAAAGCTTTGCAAAACGAGTGTTTTTCGGCGGTGAAAAGACATGATGTTTAGACTGTGAGATGTGTGAGATAAGCACAGAGGCGTCACAATAACAACAAGGCGTAATTGGTGGTAAACAAATGTGACGTGACAGATGAGAGGAATAATTTAGGATGTGAAATATCGTGCCGCTGTCGCTGGTGTCACTGTAATTATCATATATTATTCATACCACTCCAGTTACACTAAGAACTGTGTGTGTGTGTGTGTGTGTGTGTGTGTTCATATAGTGTGTGTGTGTGTGCGTGCGTATGTGTGTGTGCATTCGTATGTATGTGAGTGTGTGTGAGTATGTTTGTCTGTGTGTGTGTGTGTGTTCATATGTGTGTGTGTGTGTGTGTTCGTATGTTTGTGTGTGTGTGTGCGTTCATATGTGTGTGTGTGTGTTCATATGTGTGTGTGTGTTCATATGTGTGTGTGTGTGTGTGCGTGTTCATATGTGTGTGTGTGTGTGTGTGTGTGCGTTCGTATGTGTGTGTGTGTTCATGTGTGTGTGTGTGTGTGTGTGTGTGTGTGTGCGTTCATATGTATGTGTGTGTGCGTTCGTATGTCTGTGTGTGTGCGTTCGTATGTGTGTGTGTGTGTGAGTGTGTGTGTGTGTTCATATGTGTGTGTGTGTGTGTGTACACAGTAGACAAAGCTTCCCTGTGGTTCTGTAGATGACAGGAGAGGAACTGAACAACACTGGGCTGCTGAGAGACAGAGAGAATGTGTTTGCTTTCCGTTCATCCCTCTCCCCCTCCCTCCATCTCTGCCTCCACCCCCTCCCTCCCTCCCTCCATCCCTCTCTCTACCCTCTCTGTGGTGATAAGAACTTGGCCATCAGTCTTTAACACCACTTCATAATCTATCTCTCCTGTCAGCGCTCAACGTGTATGTGTATGTGTTTGTTTATGTGTGAGTGTGTGTGTGTGTGAGAGTGTTAGTGTTTGTGTGTGTGTGTGTGTGTGTGTGTGTGCGCGCGCGCTCGCTTGTTAGTGTGTGTGTGTGTCTGTCTTTGTTAATGTGTGAGAGTGTGTGTGCGCGCGTTAGAGCGTGTGTGTGTGTGTGTGTGTGCGCGTTAGAGCGTGTGTGTGTGTGCCTTGGCTGAGTCTCTTGTTGACACGCCGCGCCTCATCCGTTAACGAGACTCCGCTCCTAACGTCTAGCGGATGACAGGCAGCAGGAACGTCCTCTGACCGCCTGCCAGCTCCACCACACGTGTTTACGCTAGCTCACTCTGTACACACTCACACACACACTACCTCACTACACACTACCCTACCATCACACACTACCCTACCATCACACACTACCTCACTACACACTACCCTACCATCACACACTACCTCACTACACACTACCCTACCATCACACACTACCTCACTACACACTACCTCACTACACACTACCTCACTACACACTACCCTACCATCACACACTAACTCACACTCTGTACACACTCATCACACACTACCTCACTGACACACTATCACACTGATGTACAACACAGCGTGCTCACACACACACACACACACACACACACACACTTACACACACTTACACACAGCCTGACACGGAGAACATCGCCGCCAACCGTGATGATTAAACGGCGTCTACGCTCACATGGAGTCACACACACACACACACACACACACACACACACACACTATTAGGGTGTTAACAGACGTGACTCGGAGTGTCAACAAGTGTCTCAGCCAAAACGCTTGTGCGCACACACACACACAGACACAGACACAGACAGACATATACACACACACACACACACACACTAACACTAACACACACACACAGTATTAGGGTTAGGAAGGCTGTGTGATGTATCCTTATTGAATGACACGTACAGTTTCTCCACAGGGCGGTAGAGCTGTTATTAGACACCAACGGTCTGCTGTGTTCACCTGTAATATTAATACTAATATTATGACCACAGGTGTACCAGTGTAATATTATGACCCCAGGTGTACCAGTGTAATATTATGACCCCAGGTGTACCAGTGTAATATTATGACCCCAGGTGTACCAGTGTAATATTATGACCACAACTAACCCTAACCCAAAGTTACCTCACCACGAGAGAGAGAGAGAGAGAGAGAGAGAGAGAGAGAGAGAGAAAGAGAGGGGAAATAGAGGGAAAGAGAGAGAGAGTCTGTCAGAGAAAGAGAGGGAAAGAGAAAGAGGGAAAAAGAGAGAGAGTCTGTGAGAGAAAGAGAGGGAAAGAGAGAGAGGGAGAGAGCGAAAGAGAGAGAGAGTGGTGGTGAGAGAAAGAGAGGGAAAGAGAGAGAGAGAGAGAGAGAGTGGTGGTGAGAGAAAGAGAGGGAAAGAGAGATAGAGAGAGTGTGACTCATTATCCTTCTTGTGTTGACATTTTTTGCTTTCTTGATTCCAACAAACACACCTCTACAATCACACACACACACACACACACACACACACACACACACACACACACACACACACACACACACACACACACACACACACAATAGTCTGCTGTGTACACACCTGTAATACAGTGGAGGCTGGTGACTTCCAGAATTGAGGAGGCCAATTTTTTTCCGCTTGCTCGCTTCACTTGCGATGGAATGTTCCCTGTTCTTCTTATCTGTCTTTGTGCTGGCCAAAGCACATTACATCCTATTCGATGTATACTACATCGCGCCAGAATCTCGCCGACTTCCGAGGTCATTTTAAGCAAAAGTATTTGGTTAAATGAGCTATTATTTTCAGGGATAATAGCCATGGGTGTTCTAGACGTGTCCTGCAAAGGACAAGTTGACAGGACACTCGTAGCCACTATGGCGAGTGTTTCTTTGACTGAAGTGACTGGCGAATTCTCAAAATGGCTTCATGTGATTGGACGATCAAAATGTCAATCTTTCAGCCCTGGACTCAATGCATGGTGAGGCCAGGCCTCCCTTGCCCACCCATTTTCAGTGATTGGGCCAATCACTTATTGCCATGAAAAAAATTGCATTACATTGACTTCTATGAGAAACCAATCAAGGACCCCAATCAAGGACCCCAATTGAAATAAGCCAGTGGCTTTCTTGGGTTTTTATCCTGTTAGTTGACCTTGTATGTAATATGTACTGTCATGTACCTACTTCTGCAAATCTTCTAATAAAGTTTTCAATCAATCAATCAAACCACTTTCCTGGGGGAGGCCTGGCCTCCCTCAATACAAACGGATTCTGACCTGTAGGTGCTTTACAATTGCAATATTGGGTTTTAGCCATGGAAAAATTCAGATTTATGAACAAAACGGAAATAATATTAATATTTAAAAAAAAAAAAAATATATATATATAATTATTGCTTTTTAAAATCTCTCTCTCTTCTCTCAAATTATTGGGGAGGCCAGGCCTCCTCCACCTCTATGGAGGAGCCTCCACTGCTGTAATACTACTACTACAGGTGTACCACTGTCAGGTAAATAGGCTACATGGCGGCTGCTCTAGCCTGGAGTGCAGCAGTGAGTCTCTCTCTCTCTTGTCTGCTTTGTTTTCCTTCTCCTTTTCCACGCTGATGAGTTTCCCAGGTCGCCACCGCCCGCCTGCCTGCCAGGTGCTTGACTTACGCCTCCCCAGACGCTGCTCTCACCACCAGTAGCTCCTGGCTAGCCTGGGTTAGCTCCTGGCTAGCCTACATTAGCGTGGCGGTGGTGCAATTATCACCAAATTTATAATAATTTTACATTTTAATTAATAATTTAATTTGGCCATTTAGCAGACGCTTTTAATCCAAAGCGACTTACAATTACGAATTACAGGGACATTCCCCCTGGAGTAACTGAGGGCTAAGTGCCTTACTCAAGGACACACTAGTAGTGGTGTGGTTTCAGGCGGGATTCGAACTCACAACCTTCCGATCACAAGTCCAACTCACTATCCACTAGACCACCACTACCCCAGTAGCTCCTGGCTAGCCTGGGTTAGCTTGGCGGTGCTATCATTACCAGTAGCTCCTGGCAAGACTGCGTTAGTTCCTGGCTAGCCTGCGTTAGCTTGGCGGTTGTGCTATCACCACCAGTAGCTCCTGGCTAGCCTGCGGTAGCGTGGTGGTGCTCTCATCACCAGTAGCTCTTGGCTAGCCTGGGTTAGCTTGGCGGTGCTCTCATCACCAGTAGCTCCTGGCTAGCCTGCGTTATCCTGGCTAGCGCTGTGGTATCATCACCAGTAGCTCCTGGCTAGCCTGCGTCAGCCTGGCTAGCGTGGTGCGGAGCACAGAGAGGTCAAGTCAGAGACACATATCTGAGTGTGATTGACGACCTGGATGGTGAAACGCAGCATAGCTTAGAACATAGCTTACAGGTTACGGAACGTTGGCCCGTTTGTAAGAAGAGGATGATCGTGTTTAGAGAGGGAAAGTTACCTCACCATGAGAGAGAGAGAGAGAGAGAGAGAGAGAGAGAGAGAGAGAGAGAGAGAGAGAGAGAGAGAGAGAGAGAGAGAGAGAGAGAGAGAGAGAGAGAAAGAGAGAGGGGGGGAGAGAGAGAGAGGGAAAGTTACCTCACTATGAGAGAGAGAGATGGGGGGAGGGGGGAGGGGGCAGAGAGAGAGTGAGTGACTCATTATCCTTCTTGTT
>NC_137688.1:69954887-69972387 GCF_963989245.1 Nansenia antarctica | reverse complement strand
CAGTCAGTCAGTCAGTCAGTCAGCCAGCCAGTCAATCACCCAGCCATCCAGTCAGTCAGCCATCCAGCCAGTCAGTCAGTCAGTCAGTCAGCCAGCCAATCAGTCAGTCAGTCAGCCATCCACCCAGTCAGTCAGTCGGTCAGTCAGTCAGCCAGTCAGTCAGCCATCCAGCCAGTCAGTCAGTCAGTCAATCACCCACCCACCCAGTCAGTCAGTCAGCCAGTCAGTCAGTCAGTCAGTCAGTCAGTCAGGTATGAGGCTGAGACAGGGTCTATTTCCAGGCCACATTCCTGTCCAGGTTTATCCAGGCGTCCAGGGTGACCTCCCCTCTCCTCCAATCACAGCGCACGCAGGGGGCAGGTCACATGACGCAGGTCACATGTGAGCGTGCTGTGTTGACTGGAGGAGGCTGAGCGGGCCGAGCTGGGCTGCACGGGACAGGAGCGGGTTCTGGACTCTCCATGGCGGTGTGATGAGTGTGTGTGTGTGTGTGTGTGTGTGTGTATCTGATCAGAGAGTGTGTGTGTGTGTGTGTGTATATCTGATCAGAGAGTGTGTGTGTATCTGACCAGTGTGTGTGTGTGTGTGTGTGTATATATCTGGCCTGTGTGTGTGTGAGTGTGTATCTGGTATATGACCAGTGTGTGTGTGTGTGTGTGTGTGTGTGTGTATCTGACCAGTGTGTGTGTGTGTGTGTGTGTGTGTGTGTGTATCTGACCAGTGTGTGTGTGTGTGTGTGTGTGTGTGTATCTGACCAGTGTGTGTGTGTGTGTGTGTGTGTGTATCTGACCAGTGTGAGTGTGTGTGTGTGTGTGTGTGTATCTGACCAGTGTGTGTGTATCTGACCAGTGTGTGTGTGTGTATCTGACCAGTGTGTGTGTGTGTGTGTGTGTGTGTGTGTGTGTATCTGACCAGTGTGTGTGTGTGTGCGTGTGTGTGTGTGTGTGTGTGTGTGTCTGACCAG
This sequence comes from Nansenia antarctica, assembly GCF_963989245.1. Taxonomy (NCBI): domain Eukaryota; kingdom Metazoa; phylum Chordata; class Actinopteri; order Argentiniformes; family Microstomatidae; genus Nansenia; species Nansenia antarctica. Next base: position 69,971,423 of record NC_137688.1, on the reverse strand, counting down.
TGTGTGTGTGTGTGTGTGTGTGTATCTGACCAGTGTGTGTGTGTGTGTGTGTATATGTAACCAGTGTGTGTGTGTGTGTGTGTGTGTATATCTAACCAGTGTGTGTGTGTGTGTGTATATCTAACCAGTGTGTGTGTGTGTGTGTGTGTGTGTGTTCCAGAGGTTCGGGGTCAGATGGCAGACCTGAGGGGTCGTGGAGGGGTGCGGCTCTAGAGCCCAGAGGGGCTCACACTTCAACTGGACGCATTCCACAGGTACATACACACACACACACACACACACACACACACACACACACGTGCACGTGCACACACACAATTCCCCTTGGTAATGGAAGTCTTGTAATAACTCTGAAGGCAGTTTGACTGTGGCAATGTGAACACACTGCAAAACGCCAGCTGTCAATAACAAGGAAAAACAATAAAATGGGGAAATATTACCTAAAATATTACCGAAATTATTACCTAAAATAAGCTAAATTATGTGCCAACAGAAAAGGGAAATTTCCATAGCAAAAAACGCTGCTAACAGCTAGCGGCTAACAATGGCACATTGCTACGAACGTCCAGGGCTGCCAAGTTTCACCAAAAGTTTGGAGTGAGATTTTTTGCCGGTGGAGCGACCCAAAACTGTGCACATTTTGGCAGTGGCGGCCCCTCTCTCCCACCCAATTATTTGTGCTAGTTTCCTGCAATTTTACATGTTGTTCATAATAAACCAGCACAAGAAATGAAAATAATGAATCAAAAATTATTTATGAAATCTTAATAAACAAATACAGTAGCCTACAGACTCTAAAAGAAAATTGGGCCCCATCAACAGGACTCAGCCCCTTGGTCAGCAGCAGAAAGACCTTTGTCCTCATCTTATATACAGTGCATTGCTCATACATGGCTATCATGTTATACAGTACATACCAGGGTTTTTCCTGGGTCAGAATGAGGGCTTGGTGGTTGATCTTGTGCGCGCGCAGCACGCCCAAATTCTTTTTTGAGGGACCCCCAATTGTTGTATTTGTATTGTAAATTGTAATTATTATGAATTATTATTATTATTAATGTACCTGGTTATGTTACAGTAGAGAAACAAAAAACTGTTACCAAAACTGAGTATTTACTAGCTAAGATTGGCAAAAGATTGGCGTGGTGCAACCGAAATTTGTAAACAACTAGTTTGAAACTAGCTAGTAACAACTAGGGGTTTAGTAACTACTAAATGCCTGCATTTAGTAATGACTTACGCCAAATTGGTGCAACCCAGTCCAGTACGCTACCAGATACGATGTTGTAATGTATGCACATATTTTGCTACCACGGTTGCCAGACGGAATTGACAATGTCCAGCCCAACCGGTCTAAAAGCTGCCGAATCCACCCGTCCAGTGTGACCAAAAGTAGCCCAATCTGGCAACACTGCTTGCTACGTTCTTGCAGCTCGCGTGAACACAGGTTCTTCCATCAGCGCTCGCCTGCCACTTCGATTGCAGACTCAAGTTAACGCGCGTGCAGAAAGATGCCACGAAACTCATGTCCGGTAGCTTTCTTTCAAGGAATTTCAAAAATAAAAGTCCCGTAAAACAATAGTTTTTTCAAATTACTTGAGCGTGAGAACTGGTTGAAATGCGTGAGTCTCTGCGTGGCAGCTCTGCGAACGTCTAACTACGTTTTTATAACATCACAACATGCTGATAGAACATCGACATGCTAATTGCTAAAATCACATAACTACACATAATTAGATGATCACACAGTCCTTTGCTTTTGAACACGTCCTAAAAACGAAAGTATGTTTACAAGTAAAGTGGTCCCTTAAGGGGTGCCGCATCAATATGCCGATTGACCGTTGTGCCGACAGCCCTCCCTGCATGTGAATGCTCTCCGCTTCTCTTTATTATTATTTTTATTTTATTTTTTATTTTTTTGATTTTATCCCTTTTTCACCCAATTTGGTAGCCAATTGAACCCAACCTAGCATCCAATTATCCCCTGCCTATTGCGAAGGATCCGCCGCACGACCCCGTGGCCGGCAGTCCCAGAGGAGGCCGCCAGGCAGACTAGCTGACTGGCTCCTCGAGCCCAGCACCTGTTATTCCGGCACCCCGGGGGCGCTGTTGCGCGACGGATCCTTGTCCGGAAATACTCCTATACCGCCCTCGGGAGCGGCCGCCCAATATGCTGATGATTCGATCCCAGTCCCCGGTGGGCAGCTTGCACTAGTGGCCAGTGCTTAGACCGCTACACCACCGCGGGGCGCTCTCCGCTTCTTTGTTACGGTGCATGTGGGAAGACGGTACATGTGGGAAGACGGTACATGTGGGAAAACTACGGTTAGGGTTAGGTGCTACGTCGACTTGGTACATGCTGGCATGTCTAACCCTAACCCTAATCCTATCCCTAACCCTAACCCTACCCCTAACCCCAACCCTAACCCTAACCGTAGCACCCTAGCACCTAACCCTAACCCTAGTTTTCCCACATGTACCGTCTTGAAATCCGCTAATAAACTGTCGGCATCGTGGTCCGTCGGCACAGCGGGTGGGGCCCCCCTTACGGGTAGCCTACGGCAAACGAGAACAGTGAATCCAATCCACAAATGATAAGCATTTAGTGATCCTTAAACTGTTGTTTAATATATCGAGTGGGTACTCTAAAAAAAAACTGATATTGTTGTCACAATAACTTTCACTTTCATTGTCGAGCCTTTCGAGTCTGCGAGTGGTTTAGCTCTAGAATGGCTTGCGTCACATATATTGCCTTGATTTAAGATTATTTGATCTTAGATTTACTTTTTGCAGCGTACAAGATAGATGGCTCTGGGTCAGACTGTCAGCCTCACTGGAAGCCATTTTGTGTCTGTTTCTGTCAGCCACTTTGTTTCTGTTTCCGCGAGACATTTTGGGCGCGTTCGTAAATTAGCTCTAAGAGCGCCAGAGCGTCCACGTGACTGCCTCTTGTCCAATCACTGATAATTACTTGGTCCGTTTATTTGATTGGACAAGAGGCAGTCACGTGGACACTACGGCGCTCTCAGAGCTCATTTACGAAAGCGGCCAATCGTCAGCCATTTTGTGTCTGTTTCCGTGAGCCGCCATCTTGTGTCTGTTCCAGGTCGTGTGCCCATGAGGTCGTTGCCGCTGGTCCTTCTCCTCCTAATCGGCGTCCAGGCTGTACTGAACATGGGAGGGGGAGGGGCGGCCCTGGGCCCGGGGGCGGCCAACCACAGCGCAGAACAGCAGACGGCAGCCAATCACAGGGCAGCAACAGGACAGCAGCAGCAGCAGCACCAAACAGCAGCAGCAAGGGGCGATCACGAGCATCCGACAGCAGCAGCACAGGAGGACCAAAGAACCAGCAGCCAGCGGAGGACCAGGCAGCAGCCCCGCGCGCCCGCCTCGCTACCCCAGGAGAGGAGCCCCGCCCTGGGCCACCCTGAGCCCCCCCACGACCCCCCCCACCACCACCACTCCTCCATCCCGGAGGTGGACCCCAAACTCTTCACCAAGCGACGGCACCGCTCCTCGCCCCGCGTGGTCTTCAGCGAGGTTACCCCCTCCTCCTCCTCCTCTTCCTCCTCGTTCGATGACACCACCATGGGCGCAGGGCCCGGGGGGGCCGGAGGTGAGGGGGGGGCTGGAGGCCCCAGGGTGAGGCGCCGAGCAGCAGAGGCCTCTGGGAAGCCGGAGCACCGGGGGATCTACTCGGTGTGCGACAGCACCAACGTCTGGGTCACCAACCTGACCCGGGCCGTGGACCTGGGGGGCAAGGAGGTCACGGTCCTGACCAACGTCAAGATCAACAACCGGGTGATGATGCAGCTGTTCTACGAGACCGTCTGCCGGTCCGAGACCTCGCCCCCCCCCATGGGACCCCCCTCCAGAGGCGGGGGAGGAGGGGGGGGGCGTGGAGGGGCCAAGGCGCCGGAGAGGCCGGGCTGTCGCGGCATCGACAAGCGCCACTGGAACTCCTACTGCACCAACTCGCACACGTACGTGCGCGCCCTCACGGTGTACCAGGGCCTGACCGCCTGGCGCCTCATCCGCATCAACGCTGCGTGCGAGTGTGTCATCAGCCGCAAGTCCTGGAGACACTGACTGAGAGAAGCGGACGACCCCCCCCCTAAACCCCCCAAACTCTCCAAACCCCCCCCAAACTCTCCAAACCCCCTCCAAACTCTCCAAACCCCTCCCCAAACTCTCAACAGAAAAAAAAACAACCATCCCCTCCGTCCTTAAACCGCTGAACTATCACCCCCTGGTCCCCTCAATCCCCCCCGCCCGGTACACACACCATTACACACCCCCCACTCCCCCTCATTCAGCCACTACAGCTTGATTGCCAACCACCCCCCCATCCCTCGTGCCCATCTTGCCCCCCACCCCCACAAACACACACACCCCCCCCCACACACACCCACACACACCCTCCACCAACCTCATCCACTCCGCCCCCCGGCCCAACCCCCCTACCTCAGTCCGAGAGAGAGAGAGAGAGAGAGAGAGAGAGAGAGAGAGAGAGAGAGAGAGAGAGAGAGAGAGAGAGAGAGAGAGAGAGAGAGAGAGAGAGAGAGAGAGAGAGAGCGAGCGTCCTGGTCATTTTAAGTTATGAGGACTGCATGTCATATTTATGGTTTATACAATCAAATATGAATATATATGTGTATATATACATAATGAATTCAAGCTTTTTGTTGTTGTTGTTGTTGTTGTTGTGTTTTGTTGTTGATGCTGTTATTTATTAAACACTTCAGTATATACGTGCAGTGTTGCGTCAGTCTTACTGCGTAACCGTGGTTACAGTCCCCTTAGTGACCAGGGGCCGTATTACAGAAACTTCACAAGTTGCATATCCTATCTTAACTGTTTGGTAACCATTAGGGGTGTAACGGATCACCTAACTCACGGATCGGATCGTGTCACGGTTTTTGAGTCACGGATCGGATAATTTTTCGGATCAACACAAAACATAAAAATAAAAAGCTTTTTCCTCGAATTCTGTAAAAACACCACTTTTACTGTATAAAACCCAACAGCTTTCATGATGTCAAAACTGTGTGAACAGCATATATACATATATATGTGTGTGTGTGTGTGTGTGTATATATATACATACATAACATATTCTACACTCAAACATTAGGCTACATATTAAACAGAAACACACATTCAACTTAAATGATGCAGTAGGAGAGAGGGAGGAGGCACCTGGTTGCAGCAGTGAATCACTGGGCTCTTTAAAGCAGACAAATAAACATGTTTTATGCCACTTTTAACTAAATAATAAAGTGAAACCTTACTTTAAACATGGTATGAAAAAATCGTTGCACAACGCTTAAACACGTAACTTTTTTATCGACCACACTTCCAATGACACTGTCCGTCATTGTTATAATTGACAGAGAAGCCAAAGTGCTCCAATACATGGGATTTAAATGACGAGGGAGGCATTTCGAGTTCTTCTCTGTCGCCAACATTAGCAGCACTCACCATGATGCACTTGGGCTGCGTTCGTAAATTTGCTCTGAGAGCGCCGGAGAGCACACTGGGTCCGACGTCATAAAGGGACCAAGTAATTTGATTGGACAAGAGGCGTTCCATGAATGCTGATCAGATTCCAGAGCGAATTTACGCACACAGCCTTGTTGTTCTGGATTTTCTTTTTCATTATCAACCTATCATTGCGCTTTAGAGTAAAACAAAGCATGCAACTGTCGCGTCTATCTTTTCATGGCAACTCTACATTGTGATTTACAAGGGATATTAACTAATATTAAGTAATATTATTACTTGGTTACATTTTGCAATTGATCCGCGGTACACATGCGTGCCGAACCGTGGGGGGCGGTCCGTTACACCCCTAGTAACCATGGTAATTAGGGTTAGGACCGAAAAGCCATTACAGATCACAGTTCCTAAGTCAATGTTCCTATCCTAACTTGAGATAGGAAAAGTGTATTACACAAGCTTCCTAACTTCACCAAATCTTAAATAAAGTCACCTAACTTTAGGATAACCGTTAGGCTGTCCTAACTGTCAGACATCACACCCAGGTGGTGGAGTAAGCGCTGCAGGTTTCACAGAATTCCTTTGCTATTGTTCAAGGAGGAGCGGCAGTTGTTCATTTACATTATTTATTTATTTTTATTTTTTTTTTGTATCCCTTTTTCACCCAATTTGGTATCCAATTGCACCCAACCTAGCATCCAATTATCCCCTGCCTATTGCGTAGGATCCGCCGCACGACCCCGTGGCCGGCAGTCCCAGAGGAGATCGCCAGGCAGACTAGCTGTCTGGCTCCTCGAGCCCGACACCGTTACTCCAGCACCAGACGGGGGCGGTGTTGCGCGACGGATCCTTGTCCGGAAATAGTCCTATACCCCCCTTGGGAGCGGCCGCTCAATATGCCGCTCCCTGTGAGCCCCGGCCATATCCGGGTCTGGCGAGACCGGGATTCGATCCCAGTCCCCGGTGGGCAGCTTGCACTAGAGGCTAATGCTTGGACCGCTGCGCCACCGCGGGGCTCCGGTGTTCATTTACATTTCTAACCCATTTTCGAACTTGTGATGACGACTACAGTTTTTAATGTACACAGACATAATATGTATCAAAATGTTTAGGAAGTTTGAATAATAATAATAATAATACTAATGTCTTGAAGTTTATTGCCCGTCGTTGTTTCTGATCCATTATAAGATAAGATATGATTGTTTACACTATAGGGACGTTAAAATATGTTACAAAGTATAGGCTACCTTACAAAGGAGTTGCGCGAGATGGAAGTACCATTGGTTGCTAGGTAACAGACATAAACGTTGATAACCGACGTTGGATTTAATATTTAGGATGAGATAAGATAGGATGAAGTAAATAAGATAGGATTCCTAAAGTTAGTTAGGATTTGCTTCTGTAATGAATGAATGAATGAATGAATGCATGAATGAATGGTCTTTATTGTCATTGCTATAGTACAGGTACCAAACAACGAACATCTTCTACTTTCCTATCTTAATTTAGGACTTTCTGTAATACGGCCCCAGTAGTCTAACCCTAACACTATAACCCTAGCCATGACCCTCTAGCCCTAACCCTCTAACACTAACCCTAACTATAGCCCTAAAACCCTAATCCATCTTCGGAGACTGAAGACCTCCATCTCTTCAGGCTACACCTTAACTGCTCCTCCTGAGACATCTACTACCCCCCAGCACTGCGTCTCCTGAGACATCTACTACCCCCCTGTACTGTCCCTCCTGAGACATCTACTACCCCCCAGCACTGCGTCTCCTGAGACACCTGTTTCCCCCCCCCCTCCAACTTTCTCCTGAGACATCTACTACCTCCCTGCACTTGTAATGTCTATCCAGTGTCTACTATTAACTTTATTTTCTTTTTTTACGTTCTTCTCCTAGCACGATGACTGGCCTGAGGTAGATTACTTTTCCTGCTACAACTGGGGAACTGATGATTCACTTGCTTAGTCAAATGTATTGACTGTAAGTCGCTTTGGAATAAGGCGTCTGCTAAATGCCAAAAATGTAAACGTAAATGTAACCCACTAACCCTCTAACTTTAACCCTAACCTAAGCGAAGACTGATCTTGTTGCCGTTAGGTGCAGTTTGTTCCAGAGCGTCTGAGTACAACTGATTAACAGGAAACAGCCTGGTGAGGCCAGGAGAAGAGGTGCATGGTGGGTAATGATGGATGCTGCTGCGTGGTGGAGGTGATGGATGATGCCTCAGTGTAAACAGCCTGCCGTGCTCTCTGTAAACACACGGCCCTGGCAGAGGAGTGTTTATCTAACTGGATAAGGTGGAGGAGAGAGCAGCTCTGAGGTATTCATGTCAGAATCTGAACTTTCCACAACTTTCCAGGTGAACAACGAACGACACTGACCTGGTATCAAGGAGAGATACACACACACAGACACAGAAACAGACACACACACACACACACACACACACACAGACACAGACACAGACACACAGACACAGACACACACTCACTCTCGATCTCACTCTCACTCTCACTCTCACTCTCACACACTCACACACTCACACACTCACACACTCACACTCACACACTGTCTCTCTCTCTCTCACACACACTCTCACACTCACACACTCACACACTCACACACTCACACACTCAAACACTCTCACACACACACACACACAGTGGACTAATCGGTGGTCCATACACATACAGGTAAGGTCTGCCCTGAGTTCGCTACTTGTGCCATACACACATTTTAAATGCTTTATTTATGTCCACATAAATACAAAGTGCATTACATAAACAGTATCAGTGCAATCAGCTCATTGGGAGACATTCAGTTACGTTTGTGACTGTACAGCAACCCTCGTACACATACAATATTAACACAGAGGATGTTTCAGATGTGGGTTAACAGATACAACAGCATTACTGTAAAACTATATCTACTCTAAGGGTACAAGCAACGCCGTCTCCATATTGAGCGGCTACCGATAATAGCAGATATAGAGCTAACTGTTTAGCCTTTCTCTTGGAGATGTGGGCCATCATACACACACACACACACACACACACACACAAACACACGACTTGATTATGCAAGAGTGAACACTTTTGGGTATTTCAGGGTGATGGAATGCCATCCTGGCCGTGGGTCGACTTGGCAAAATATACACGAGCGAGAGGGAGACGGAACTCTCATCACCACGGTAACGATGGTGTAAACTAGGTGTCACCACGGTAACGCTCGGTGTAAACTAGGCGTCACAACACAGATGAACGACCTCTGAGATGTGATAGGGATCTGGAATGAAAAAACACAGGGATGGAACACACACACACACACAGAGACCCATACACACAGACCGACACACTCTCACACACACACACACACACACACACACACACACACTCTGGACTCTAACACGCACACACACACTCACACTCACACTCACACGCACAGACACAGAAACACACACACACACCACCCACACACTCTCACACACTCTCACACACTATCACACTCTCTCACACTCTCACACACACACACACACACACACATCTGGACAAGGAGGAGGGGCCATGTCAAATCATCATTAGTAGAACAGACATTCCTATATTCATCATCATCATCCTATCTCAGAAGGCATTTCTCTGCTGTGTGTTGTAACACATTATTGGAAGGATGGATAGAAATCGTGTGGATTTTTCAGACAGAGATTCAGTTCTACTCCTCCTATCTCCCCCCATCCCTACCAGCCCCCCCCTATCAGCCAGTGTTTACGCTGTGTGATGAAGGGGTTAAGAGAGTGAGACAGGTCCTCCGTCACACAGCGCCACCCAGAGACATCGGCAGGAGATAAGAGATAAGAGTCCTCCATCACACACACACACGCACGCACACACACACACACACACACACACACACACACACACACACACACACAGCGCTTATAATAATGTGGCTGTGGATCCGAGAGGTGTGAGACATCAGGTTCGACCCCCCCCCGTCCCCCCCCCGAACCCTCCCCAGGTCGTTCTCAGATCTGTCCCCCATCACATCAACCAAACACACGGGTCTCTGGCGCCCTCAGGTGGCGGGAAAGGAAACTACACGTTGGGCATCAGACCGGTTGTCACCACCCCCAATACTTGTTTGTTTATTTTGTTAATATCAAAATAGATACGGGTCTAAAATTGTTAAAACAACATGGATCATCTGCTTTAAACAGAGGACTAACTTTGGCAACTTTTAAATCCTCTGGCACAACGAAGAAATGTGAGTAAGTGGTTGTAAAGTTGTTGTAATACCAGACTGATGACTCCAGGACAGAAGCGGCCTGTTGGCTTCAAAGGCATCCCTTCACATTTCCATTTACATCTCAGACATTTAGCAGACGCCTTTATCCAAAGCCACTTACAGCAAATACATTTGTCTCAGTAAGTGATTCGTCGATCCATCAGTCATCATTAGAAAAACAAATCTAAGGTATGCTATGATCAGGGGCCATTAGTAGAAGAAGGATGAATTACTTTTTATTTCTGTACTTATAGTAGAAACACTGTAGAGGGGTGTAGTGGGGGATGAAGAGGTCTTAGGAGGGACAGTTAAGATGTAGCCTGAAGAGATGGAGGTCTTCAGGAGGGACAGTTAAGGTGTAGCCTGAAGAGATGGAGGTGTTCAGGAGGGACAGTTAAGGTGTAGCCTGAAGAGATGGAGGTCTTCAGGAGGGACAGTTAAGGTGTAGCCTGAAGAGATGGAGGTCTTCAGGAGGGACAGTTAAGATAGATGAAGAGATGGAGGTCTTCAGGAGGGACAGCTAGGATATATGAAGAGATGGAGGTCTTCAGGAGGGACAGTTAAGATAGATGAAGAGATGAAGGTCTTTAATCTCCAACAGAAGACAGGTAGGTGAGCACTAGCATCCCTTCACAGAGAAACTGTGATCTGAGTGCTTTTGTTATCTCTCTCCATCCTCGTCTCTCCCTTTCTCTGTCTCTTTCTCTCTCCCTCTCTCTTTGTCTCTCCCTCTCTCTCTCTCTTTCTCTCTCCTTCTCTTTCCTCTCCCTCTCTTTGGATCTCCTCTCTCCCTCTCTCTTTCTCTCTACTCTCCCTCTCTCTTTCTCTCTCCTCTCCCTTTCTCTCTCCTCACCCTCTCTCTTTCTCCTCTCCCTCTCTTTCTCTCTTTTAAAAACAAACCACACATCATCCCAAAGCGCCCGCCCGTCCCAACTCACTCATCTCATCTTCCTCCTTGACAACACGCTTGTTGCTAGGTGACCTCATCGCCACGGTTCCCTGTGGAGTAGTAGTAGTGGTAGTGCGGTGAGGGGAGATGGTGACCTTTGACCTCTGAGCTGCATTATTCATGGTAAGTACAGAGACGACGTCCATTTGTGAGGTAACCGTTTCCTGTCTACATGTTTTAGTGCAGCGAGACTAAGTGGCGCGAATGAACCGTTAACGAACCACTTAGCAACTGAAAATCCCCAAAGAATCAACGCAAATCAAAATCAAAATTAAAAAGATTCTTTCAGTAGCTCAGTAGATACATCACATCAGACAGGGAACGGACACAGAGGCCTCACGCTACTCTCTGAACAGGGGACAGAGGACCAAACCGCAGACCATGTCATCCTGGACTGCCCGGTGTGCCACCCACCCAACGGGATGCATGGTCTGTCGGTATTAGATGACGAGACGATGACGTGGCTTCTGGAGGGGTGTCCAGAAATGAGGCCCTCAACCAGGTCTCGGGGTGGTAAAAGGGTAGCCCCTCGGCCCCGAGCCTGGTGGAGTGGAGAGGAAAACAACAACCCCTACGTCGAAGAAGAAGAAGAAGAAGAAGAAGAAGAACAAAAACAATCCAGCCTTTTTTTGATAACTCTAGTGAGACATAATCAAAATAAACCTGGATTTACCACCCAGGAAAGGAGGAAGATGTCGTAAGTTTCTTGGTTTATAACACGGCCTCTCTGACTCTGGTGTGTAGTAGAAACAACCAATGAACATGAGGGAGGAGACACGTGCTGGTGGATTTCCACGGAAATGTTGAATTAGGTGAAGTGTTCCATTCGGCCAGCAGATGGCGCTGCTAAGTTCCTATCGACCGTTACTGGAGAACTGCGGCACTTGTTGAGACCAGCCGATAACAGCCGACAGCACTGGATGAAAGCTGCTTATAACATGTAGTGTGTGTTATGGCTGCTTATAACATGTAATATGTCTTATGGCTGCTTATAACATGTAATATGTCTTATGGCTGCTTTTTTTTTAAAGTCATTTTTTCTGAGTGGGGCAGTCCTATTTTTCATTTTATTGACAGATACAGTAGAGATTTAGACACGCCACCTAAGCGCCCGTCTTATGGCTGCTTTTGATCAAGCCTAGATGACTCATGCCAATAATAATAATAATAATAATAATAATAATAATAATAATAATAACCTTTATTTGTATAGCACTTTTGCTGCAAACGTTGCAGCTCAAAGTGCTTTAACATATCCACACAGCATACAAATAATAATAGAATAATAGTAATCAATAAAACACACAATAGCAATAATATAAACATATACATAATAACATAAACATAATAAAACAACAATAAACATGAAGTGCCTTTGCTGTCTCCCACTGTCTCACAGACACGCCTCGTAACCTTGGTAACCAGAACTTAATTGAGACACAGGACTAGTAGTATAGATCGTCGAGGCCACACAGATTTGAAGCGAGTTCATATGTCGACCTCTTAGAGACAAAAACTGACCTGAGATTAAAATAAGTTTAGATTCATGCGACTCAAACAGCGCTAACATCAAGGCCTGATCTGTGGAGGTTTCAACAGTTGGGATCTCAGCCAATCAGAGGAGACCTCCACCCTGCAGACCTGAGGCCTGGGAGACGACCCTCCCCCCTCCACTCAGCACTGACCCTTAATAAAGTATGTTTGTTTTATTACATACACACACACACACACACACCCTGCATACACACATATACACACACACACACACACCCTGCATACACACACAGACCCTGCATACACACATACACACACACACACCCTGCATACATACACACACACACACACACATACACACACATACATACACCCTGCACACACACCGTTTACAACCATACATCACACACACACACAATTACAAACATAACAACACCCGAAAATCAACAAAAACAAACACATAAAACTCAGCCAACACATGAACCGCCCAGCTGCAGCACACAAGACCTTCATACTGAGCCTGTCAACCTCCATCACACCATAACCGCCTCTAACCAGCCTCTAACCAGCCTCTAACCAGCCTCTAACCAGCCTCTAACCAGCCTCTAACCAGCCTCTAACCAGCCTCTAACAAATCTATCCAGCCTCCATATCTGGCCCAGGTCAAATCACTGTGTCATACAACTGACAACTCACAGCAAGTCACTACAGGACAGATAATACATAGTTTGACCTTCGATCTTCGACCTTTCCCCTCGTTTGAGAGAGATGGGACACACACACACACACACACACATACACACACACACACACACACATACATACATAACTGGCCAATCACAAGATCTAAAGCTTTGAGTGGCACACAAACATCATAACACAACATGGCCGCCCCGCAACCATGGCAACGACCTGGTATCCCCGCGGGCGTGAGAGCGAGCCCAGCGTTGCCACAGTAAACCAGTTAGACCCTTCCTGCTTCCTGATTGGATCACAGGCCCCGGCCCTGTGGGAGGAACCCTGGACCAGACTACCAGACTGACCCTGGACCAGAACCACACAAGATGAACACAGAGGAATTAATGTCTCTCTCTCTTTCTCTCTCTCTTTTCTCCATCCCCCATCATCCCTCTCTCTCTTTTTTCTCCATTCCCCCATCTATCTCTTTCTCTCTCTCCCTCTCTCTCTCTTTTCTCCATCCTCCCATCATCCCTCTGTCTATCGCTCTTTTCTCTATTTCCTCCATCTGACTCTCTCTCTCTTTCTCTCGCTCTCTCTCTTTTCTCCATCCCCCCATCATCCCTCTGTCTCTTTTCTGCATTCCCCCATCTATCTCTTTCTCTCTCTCCCTCTCTCTCTCTTTTCTCCATCCCCCCATCATCCCTCTGTCTCTTTTCTGCATTCCCCCATCTATCTCTCTCTCTCTCTCCCCCCTCCTCTCTCTCTTCCCCTCTCTCCTGTCTCTCTTTTCCCCATCATTCCTCTCTCTGTCTCTCTTTTCTCTATCCCTCCCATCATCTCTCTCACTCTCTCTCTCCGTCTCTCACTCCCTCCATCATTCCTCTGTCTGTGTTGGCAGGCCACAGTGTGTGTGTATGAGTGTGTGTTTCCCCCCAGGCCTGAGAGTGTGTGTGTGATAGTAGTGTGTTGGACGTCCTGTGGCTCCTCCATGGTGGATATCATGTCACCATGGTTATGGGGAAAATATTGATGTTGAGTGTCGCCGCGTTGGTGTGGCTTCATAACACACATCACACAGCTCCCACAAAACCGTAGGTGCAATACACACATACAACACACACATACACACACAACACACACACACACACACATAAACACACGCACGCACACACACACAAACATTCACACACCAATGTTGGCAAGCTACCATGCAAGGCACTGGCCCGCTTACTGGGAGCAATTTTGGGGTTCAGTGTCTTGACCATAGTCTTTAAAATGGAAAGCTGCTATTTACACACAACGACCACTATTTGGCCATTTTGTAAATTAGCCTGCCTCCTACACAGAGAAACTGCAAAATAGCTTCATACTAGCTTATCCTGATGTGATTTTGAAAATGTAATGGGTGGGTGGTAGAAGGCACATATCTAGGAAAAGTCATGAAAGGAGGGTCCTGAAATTTGATCGAGTGCAAAGATATAATATTTGTTTTACTCACATGGCTGTTCTAGTGTTAAGCGAAACTTTTCCTTGTGTGTCCTGAGAGGCACAGCTATACAGACAATGTACCTTTATTCAAAGTACTCCTCCTCACCTACAAAGCCCTCCATAGCCTGCGCCCCCCCCCCCCCCTTACCTCCTTCTCCCCCACCGCCCTACCCGTACCCTCCGATCCTCATCCACTGTTCCCCTCACTGTCCCACCCTCGAATCTCAAAGGCTTGGGAGACCGTGCCTTTTCACGAGCTGCACCCCACCTCTGGAACTCTCTCCCTCAACCACTCAGAGACTCACTCTCACTCTCCACTTTTAAATCCCACCTCAAAACCTACCTGTTCTCCCATGCTTACAACCTCCCCTACCCCTAACCATCTCCTCTAACCTTCCCACCCCCCTCCCTCCACCCCTGGACATACATACAGTACAACCTTCCCTACCCCTAACCATCTCCCCTAACCCTGCCGTGAAAACGGTTGACACACAGGAACCCCCTCCCCCCCTGTCACACAGGACCCCCCCTCCCTCCCTGTCACACAGGACCCACCCTCCCCCCCTGTCACACAGGACCCCCCCTCCCACCCCTGTGACACAGGACCCCCCCTCCCCCCCTGTCACACAGGACCCCCCCTCCCCCCCTGTCACACAGGACCCCCCCTCCCCCCCTGTCACACAGGACCCCCCCTCCCCCCCTGTCACACAGGACCCCCCCCCCCCCTCCCCCCCTGTCACACAGGACCCCCCCTCCCCCCCTGTCACACAGGACCCACCCCCCCTCCCCCCCGTCACACAGGACCCACCCTCCCCCCCGTCACACAGGACCCACCCTCCCCCCGTCACACAGGACCCCCCCTCCCCCCCTGTCACACAGGACCCCCCCCCTCCCCCCGTCACACAGGACCCCCCCTCCCCCCCGTCACACAGGACCCCCCCCCTCCCCCCGTCACACAGGACCCCCCCTCCCCCCTGTCACACAGGACCCCCCCTCCCCCCCCGTCACACCGGACCCCCCCTCCCACCCCTGTGACACAACACACATATGTACAGTCTTTAGTTGCGTCGCCGGAGGATTCGGTGAAAAACGGTTGAGAAGTAAAACACTTCAAGGGGAAATTCCTGCTGGTATGTGTTGACTTAGGAAACGTTGTTGCCATGAGCAACAGAGTGACTTCCGTTAAGGCCTAGAGATAGAGAGACAGGTAGACAGATAGGTAGACAGACAGACAGACAGACAGACAGATACATAGAGAGATAGAGAGAGATAGATAGGTAGGTAGGTAGATAGATACAGACAGACAGACAGACAGATACAGACAGACAGACAGATAGATAGATACCAATAGACAGACAGATAGACAGATAGACAGATAGATAGATAGATAGATAGATAGATAGATAGATAGATAGATAGATACAGACAGACAGACAGACAGACAGATAGATAGATACCAATATACAGACAGACAGACAGATACTTTATTGATCCCCAGAGGGGAGATTCAGGCGTAAGCCTACAGCAGCTCAGACCAACAAAACAACGACAACAAAATAAAGTGACAATTGAATAAACAGGCTAAAAATAAATCAGACACAAACACCAAATAAAGACAGACCTAACAGACATCTGAGACCTTTATACACAGAAGGATCTAACATGGTCCAGCCTGACCGATCACCCAGAGAGAGCCAGAGGAGGAGGTGGACAGTTGTTCAGTGTTATTATTGAGGCAGGCACCAAAGATCTCCTAAAAAGGCCGACTATCAGAACACTGAGAACTGTGTTTATCTGTGGCAGAAGTCGCTACGTCCATTTGTGGTAACACACATTCTCCAACCATGAGAGCTCAGTTCCATCTTACCGTGTCCACTTGTCACCGGCGCAGTAGACTCCTTCATGAGAGACGTTGTTTCCTTCATTTAAAGTTGCAACCCATGTGTCCCTGTGACCATTCCCTGTATAAAAGTCTAGTAGGCTATCGAAACAGTCGGAAATTGTCTTATCGTAATGATGGCCTAGTGGTATTGACCGCTGCCATTGTATTTATTCGTCATTTTAAGACGGTGGTTCAAATCCCTCTTCAGACACACTTTTTAATGCATTTTGTTGTCTGAATCTAATCTAAAATCT
>NC_137688.1:69944887-69947387 GCF_963989245.1 Nansenia antarctica | reverse complement strand
AAGTTGAACATTGAGAATGAACTGAGAGTGGCAGTCTCAAAACAACAACCCCGCTTTGAGAAGATTTGCAAGGCAAAGCAAGCACACACAAGTCATTGATCGTAATTGTGATAGAAATGTGAGGAGTAAGAATAGTGATGCAGTAGAAATTAGTTAATGTTGATATGTTGAATATTTCAGTGGCACAGGATCATTTGCCAAGCACTTATGTTCCTTTTCAAACCATAATAAAATATAAAACTATAGTTGGATATACTGTATGTGTCTTGTTATTTATTAGAAGAGAAAATGTAATGTTTTTTCAAACCATAATAAAATATAAAACTATAGTTGGATATACTGTATGTGTCTTGTTATTTATTAGAAGAGAAAATGTAATGTTTTTACAACTTTATACAATTAATTATATCAATCTAGGTGGGAACCGGGTTAGGGGGGGCTCGAAAATATTTCCAATTACCCAAGGGGGGCCTGATTGAAAAAGTTTGGGAACCACTGTCTTAGCCTAACCTAGCCTAGCGGATAGCACCTAGACCCTGCTGTCTTAGCCTAGCCTAGCCTAGCATACAGCACCTAGTCCCTAATGTCTTAGCCTAGCCTAGCCTAGCATACAGCACCTAGTCCCTAATGTCTTAGCCTAGCCTAGTCTAGCGGATAGCACCTAGTCCCTGCTGTCTTAGCCTAGCCTAGCCTAGCAGATAGCACCTATTCCCTGCTGTTTTAGCCTAGCCTAGCCTAGCAGATAGCACCTAGTCCCTGCTGTCTTAGCCTAGCGGATAGCACCTAGTCCCTGTTGTCTTAGCCTAGCCTAGCCAGGCGGATAGCAGCATAGATAGCTGGAGAGAGGGGGGGGGGGGGGGTATATTGATAGCAGTGGAGGCTCCTCCATAGAGGTGGAGGAGGCCTGGCCTCCCCAATAATTTGAGAGAAGAGAGAGAGATTTAAAAAAGCAATAATTATATTTTTTATCAGACACACAACATATATAAAAATAATATTTATCCTGCAGAACAGCACTCATACACGCGTGTGGCGGAAAAAGGTACTACACGGAGGCCAGGCCTCCTGTCGGAAAGTGGTTTCTCATAGAAATCAATGTAATGCAATTTTGTTCATGGCAATATGTGATTGGCCAAATCATTGAAAATGGGTGGGCACAGGAGGCCTGGCCTCCGTGTAGTACCTTTTTCCGCCACACGCGTATGAGTGCTGTTCTGCAGGATAAATATTAGAAATGGATGAAGTATTGTTCTGAATTGTATGTTGTGTGTCTGATTGACATAGTGTTTGAGTGCTTTTGACATGTCATTGATTGTATGTAGTATGTTGTGGTGAATGTTGTGAGCCTGAGCAGAAGGGACAATAGCTGCTGCAGGCGGACCAGAGATTCATGCCAATTGTTTTGTTTATTTGATGACCCATTGTGCAGGCAATAAAAGCTGCTTCATCCACCATCCTGAGAGTGTCCCAATCCCTTCAGTACCGCCAAACACAAATTAATATTTTTTAACAAAGACAGATAAGAAGAACAGGGAACATTCCATCGCGAGTGAAGCGAGCAAGCAGAAAACAATTTGGCCTCCTCAATTCTGGAAGTCACCAGCCTCCACTGATGGATAGCTATGTCTAGAGAGGCAAGACAAGTTTATTTGTATAGCACATTTCATACAACAGGGGCAATGTCCTCCCCTTCTCACTTGGTTCGCAGGGTATTTCAACCGGGGCCTGGTTACCCCTTAATATCCAGGACTTCCCGTCCCTTCCTCGAAACAAATGCATAGAAATTGTCAAGGTCTTGCTTGGACATGAAACCTCTCATTCTTGTTATGTTTTTCAGGTGATAGTAGGCTGATTTAGTTATCGAGTTTATGTGGCTGTTGAAGTTTAGATCGGAGTTTAGAATTACACCAAGATTTCTGACCTGTTTTTTAGTTTGAAGAGAGAGGGAATTAAGTTTTGCACTGACTTTCGATCTTTTGTCAGGTGCACCGAATACAATTATCTCTGTTTTGTCCTTGTTTAGTTGGAGGAAGTTTTGTATCATCCAGGCGTTTACTTGCTCAATGCAATTACAGAGATGGTCATTGGGACTATAGTCGTTCGGTGAGAGGGCTATGTAGATTTGAGTGTCATCCGCATAGTTGTGGTAGGCAATTTTGTTCTTTTTTATGATGTGTCCCAATGGAAGCATGTAGAGATTGAATAGAAGGGGGTCAAGGATCGATCCTTGGGGAACCCCACATGTAATTTTAATTTGGTCCGATACAAAGTTGCCAATGGAGACATAGTAGCTTCTGTCCTGTAGGTAGGATCTAAACCAGTTTAGTGCAGTGCCCGAAAGTCCTACCCAGGAGAGGGAGGTATAGAGAGAGAGATGGAGAGTTATGTATAGAGAGGGAGGTAGAGAGATGGAGAGTTATGTAGGGGTGGGCATCAATGATCGACGATCGATAATTGATCGATAAGGATCTTGGTCGATCACAAAATATGTTGCTCGATA
>NC_137688.1:69879887-69939887 GCF_963989245.1 Nansenia antarctica | reverse complement strand
AAAAGGACCACTTAACTAGACCCTTAAACGCTCCACCATAAAAGACAAAAACCCTCAATAAAGCTCCAAACCAGATATTTCCACCGTGTCTAGAAATAACCAGACGTATAAACCAGGCACGGCGTAGCCAGGGAGGGAGGGAGGGAGGGGGGGAAGGAGGGGGGGGGGAGGGAGGGAGGGAGGGAGGGAGGGAGCGAGGGAGAGAGGGAGGGAGAGAGAGAGAGAGAGAGAGGGAGGGAGGGAGGGAGGGAGGGAGGGAGAGAGAGAGGGAGGGAGAGAGAGAGCAGAGACACACAGCCAAACTGGCATTCTCTTCTTTCTTTTCTTTAAACAAAAGTGTTGAATCAAAAATTCTGTTTGTTCTCTCTGACCGAAGATGACACTGATTTTCTTTCTCTCTCTCTCTCTCTCTCTCTCTCTCTCTCTCTCTCTCTCTCTCTCTCTCTCTCTCTCTCTCTCTCTCTCTGTCTCTATCTGTCTCTCTCTCTCTCTCTCTGTCTCTCTGTCTCTCTCTCTCTTTGTCTCTCTCTCTCTCTCTCTATCTCTATCTCTCCCTCTCTCTCCCTCTCTCTATCTCTATCTCTCCCTCTCTCTCCCTCTCTCTCTCTTTGTCTCTCTGTGTCTCCCACTCAGTGTGTGCTGAAGCCGTTGTCTTAGGGAGACAGTGGGCCTTTGTGTGAGGAGAGGTGAGGGTGGGGTGGTGGGGGGGGGGCAGCGTGGGGTAAAGGGGTGGTGGTGGGGTGAAGGGGGGAGGAAAAGGAGGGTGTGGCGAGGAGGGCAGGGGGGGGGATTGTGCCTGGTGTCAGCCAGGGTAAGGGGTGGTGGTGGGGTGAAGGGGGGAGGAAAAGGAGGGTGGGGCAGGAGCGGAGGGGCTCGGTGTTGAAGGGGAGGGTGGGGGGGGGTTAATGGGACCTTTGGGAGGGCAGAGCAGGAGGGCTTGTCTGTCTGTCTGCCTCTCTCTTCTGCCTGCCCCCCCCCACCCTGACATCAGTCTACTGTACCCCCCTCCACCCTGACATCAGTCTACTGTACCCCCTCCACCCTCCACCCTGCCCCCCCCCACCCTGACATCAGTCTACTGTACCCCCCTCCACCCTGCCCCCCCACCCTGACATCAGTCTACTGTACCCCCCTCCACCCTGCCCCCCCCCACCCCTGACATCAGTCTACTGTACCCCCCCACCCTGACATCAGTCTACTGTACCCCCCTCCACCCTGCCCCCCCCCACCCTGACATCAGTCTACTGTACCCCCCCACCCTGACATCAGTCTACTGTACCCCCCTCCACCCTGCCCCCCTCCACCCTAACATCAGTCTACTGTACCCCCCTCCAACCTGACATCAGTCTACTGTACCCCCCCCCACCCTGACATCAGTCTACTGTACCCCCCCTCCACCCTGACATCAGTCTACTGTACCCCCCCTCCACCCTAACATCAGTCTACTGTACCCCCCTCCACCCTGACATCAGTCTACTGTACCCCCCCTCCACCCTAACATCAGTCTACTGTACCCCCCTCCACCCTGACATCAGTCTACTGTACCCCCCCTCCACCCTGCCCCCCCCACCCTGACATCAGTCTACTGTACCCCCCCTCCACCCTGCCCCCCCCACCCTGACATCAGTCTACTGTACCCCCCCTCCACCCTGCCCCCCCCCACCCTGACATCAGTCTACTGTACCCCCCTCCACCCTGCCCCCCCCCCACCCTGACATCAGTCTACTGTACCCCCCTCCACCCTGCCCCCCCCACCCTAACATCAGTCTACTGTACCCCCCTCCACCCTGCCCCCCCCCCACCCTGACATCAGTCTACTGTACCCCCCTCCACCCTGCCCCCCCCCCACCCTGACATCAGTCTGCTGTACCCCCCTCCACCCTGCCCCCCCCCACCCTGACATCAGTCTGCTGTACCCCCCTCCACCCTGTCCCCCCCCCACCCTGACATCAGTCTACTGAGGTGGTTTATAACACACTGAGGTGGTTTATAACACATTGAGGTGGTTTATAACATTCTGAGGAGGTTTATAACATTCTGAGGAGGTTTATAACATTCTGAGGAGGTTTATAACATTCTGAGGTGGTTTATAACATTCTGAGGTGGTAACTCTGGACCTGCTCACAGTGGTTTGGGAGGGAGCCGGCTCTTGAGCCTGTCACATCACCATGGTTACCACCTCAGTATTGACTCTGCTACAGACACACACACACACACACACACACACACACACACACACACACACACAGAGTACTGGCTCTGCTGCAGAGTACCGTGGTAAAGAAGACTTGTGGGAGGCTGGCTGGGGGGAGGGAGGCAGGGGGGAGGGAGGGAGGTGGGAGGGAGGGAGGGGAGGGAGGCAGGGGGGAGGGAGGTGGGGAGAGAGAGAATTGTGTTCGGCTTTTACCTCGCAGACCTGCGTGTGTGTCTGTGAGTCTTCATAGATTACACACACATACACACACACACACACACACACAGTCATACACACGCTCGTATGCACACACACACACACACGACCAAATGATCTCTGGTATCTAGGACACACCCAGACCATGTGACCAGTGTCATCAATACTGTCCATCCCTTTGTCATAGTATCCTCAATTCACCCTGTCACACACACACACACACACACACGCTCGTACACGTCACACACACACACGCTCGCTCGTACACACACATATACTCGTACACACATATACACACTCACACTCACACACACACTCTCTCTCCTCTGTTGTGTGTTAGTTCAGCCTGAGCTGCTAGAATGGAATGTCCTCTGGAGTCATGGCAACCGCTGACTATCACTAGAGTATCAGCCAGGGCAGTATTGATCAGGAGTAGTGATCAGAGTATTATTGATCGATAATATATTATTGATTGAGTATTATTCCGAAAACGTTGTCGTAGTTTATAGTTATTTAGTCTGTCTGTCTGTCTGTCTATCTGTCTGTCTGTCTGTCTGTCTGTCTGTCTGTCTGTCTGTCTATTTGTCTGTCTGTCTGTCTGTCTGTCTATTTGTCTGTCTATTTGTCTGTCTGTCTGTCTGTCTATCTATCTATCTATCTATCTATCTATCTATCTATCTATCTATCTATCTATCTATCTATCTATCTATCTATCTATCCATTCATCCATCCATCTATTAATACTCCGGTCTATGGATCTCACTAGAACACTGACCAATGGGAGGCATTGCATGTCACATCCAGTCAGAGCCGTGTGCGTGTGTGCATGTGTGTGTGCGTGCATGCGTGTGTGTGTGTGAGTGTTTAGGTGTGTGTCTTGATGGGTCGTTGATGAGAGGAAAGCAGCCTTCAAAGTGAACCTTTCCTGTTGAAGGTGTCTGAGTGTGTGTCCTCCACCCTAACCCAGGCTGAGTGTGTCACCTTGGGAAATGTGGTGATTGCTGCAGTACTCCTGACGTGTGTTATAGAACAGTGTTGACATTATCGCCTCTGAGAATCTCTACACGTGCGTCAGTTTGGGGACACTGCCAGTCAAGACTGTTGGGGGGGGACGTTTTTATTACACCAGCCACCCCGACCTACCACCCCCCATACACCCCATCAGAGGACCTAAGTACTTTGTTTGTCTTATTCATTTTCATAGTTATTACAAATAAAAATGTTTGACGTGAACACTCTCTCTCTTTCTCTCTCTGTTACCCTCTCTCTCTCCCTCCCTCCCTCTGTCTCTCTCTCCCCTTCTCTCTCTCTCCCCTTCTCTCCCTCTCCCCCACTCTCTCTCCCCCCCTCTCCCTCTCTCTCTCCCTCTCTCTCTGTCACTCTCCCTCTCTCTCCCTCTCTCTCTCTCTCTCTCTCTCTCTCTCTCTCTCCCTCCCTCCCTCCTTCCCTCCTGTGACCCAAAGCAACAGGTTAATAACGATATTACTGTATTACTCATATATGACATCTCCCTCTCTCTCTCTCCCTCCCTCCCTCCCTCCCTCCCTCCCCCCTCCCTCCCTCCCTCCCTCCCCCCCTCCCTCCCTCCCTCCCTCCCCCCCTCCCTCCCTCCCTCCCTCCCTCCCCCCCCTCCCCCCCTCCCTCGTGTAGCTGATGGGCTCCTTGGTGCTGGCGGTGGGTCTGTGGCTGAGGTTCGACCCAGAGACGGTGTCTCTGCTGAACGGAGATGGAGCCCCCGACACCTTCTTCATCGGTGAGACAGAGAGACGCCCTGAGAGAACCACTGCTACATGCTACATGCTACTATGCTACTGTGCTACTGTGATACTGTGCTACTATGCTACTGTGCTACTATGGTACTATGCTATATGCTACTATGCTACTTGTACTATTACTTGTGCTACTGGAGCACTTTGAGCTGCAACATTTGCAGGAAAAGCGCTATACAAATAAAAAGTTATTAGTATTATTACTATGCTACTATGCTACTGTGCTACTGTGCTACTTAGCTTTGTGGGGCAGCTGTGTCTCAGGAGGTAGAGCCGCCGTCTAATGATTGCAAGGTTGGCAGATCGGCGGTTCGAACTCCGGCTGGCCACATGTCGAGGTGTCCTTGGGCAAGACACTGAACCCCAAATTGCTCCCAGTGAGCGGGGCCGGCGCCTTGCATGGTAGCTTGCCGCCATTGGTGTGTGAATGTGTGTGTGAATGGGTGAATGAGAGGCCGTTGTAAAGCGCTTTGGATAAAGGCGCTATATAAGTGCAGTCCATTTACCATTTACTATGCTACTTCGCTATATGCTACTTAGCAAAATGCTACTTAGCTACATCTTACTTTGCTACAAGCTACTTAGCTACTTATCTACTGTGACACAGCTAGCTGCGTGGCTAAGCTAGCTGCACACAACTCATTGACCTGTCAGGGTCAGACGGGGCTCCAGACTAATTCCAGACTAAACAGCCTAACCCTCCATGGAGGTTTCCCATGGCAAGAGTGATTTAATCTGTGAATAGGCTTAACACTAGAACAGCCATGGGTGGGGTCATTAACACTAGAACAGCCATGGGTGGGGTCATTTGACCCTGTGAGTAATTTTTTTAAATATCTTTGCACTTGATCAAATTTCAGGACCCTCCTTTCATGACTTTTCCTAGATATGTGTGTTCTACCACCCAGTATCCTTACATTTTCATAATCACATCAGGATTAACTAGTATGAAGCTATTTTGCTAGTTTTTCTGTGTAGGAGGCAGACTAATTTACAAGACGCGCCAACTCGTGGTCGTTGTGTATAAATAGCAGCTTCCCATTGTAAAGACTATGGTCATTTGACCCCCGAGGCGGCTCTTATAGTAGGTACAACAGACCTGTTCTAGCTGTTCTAGTGTTAAGGCTAATCCCAGACATAAACAGCGTCCTCATGGAGGTTCCCCTGTGTGATTTAAGAGGCTTTAATCCTCCTCTGTGACACGGCCCAGCGTGTCATAAACGCTGCTGCTCTAGTGAACTCCTAACAGACGTCTCCTGGAACCTTCTAGAGCACCAGGATATCTGAACGTTCTAGAGCACCAGGATATCTGAACGTTCTAGAGCACCAGGATATCTGACACAACCTCCTCAGTGACCCCCCAACCCCAACCCCTGGTCTAGACCACCGCACGCTGTGAATCACCCCTTCTGTACTTTAGGAGGGGAATATTCCTACCACAGTCTCCTCCTCCTCCTCCTCCACACACACACACACACACACACACACACACACACACACACACACACACACACACACACACACACAGTTAAAGAGACAACCCTGGGTTTAGGGGTGGGGTGAGTTCAGAAGCCCACGGAGTGGAAAAGTTTGGTGATCAGGCCCTCGTCACACAAGAGGGACTCTGTGTGTGTGTGTGTGTATGTGTGTGTGTGTGTGTTCCCAGTTGAGTGGTTGTCAGTAATGTTACAGGATGTGTGTGGCAATGACACTAACTGTCCGCCCTTGTGTGTGTGTGTGTGTGTGTGTGCGTGTAATATTCTGTGTTTGTCACAAGAAATTGTGTTTGAGCAGTAGCTCCTCTCACTCTCCTTCCCCTCCTCCCTCTCTCTCTCTAATTTAATTCGCTGCTACCTCAGACAGGGTGTGTGTGTGTGTGTGTGTGTGTGTGTGTGTGTGAATAACAGGATGCTGCTCAGTGTGTATAAATACACCTGAGGAAGCTCCAGGCCTACACACACACACACACACACACACACACACACACACACACCATGCTGTCAGCACCTCCACCTGAACAAAGCCTGTGTGAAGGCCAGGCGTCTGGTGTTACACAGGGAGGGGCTGCATGCTCTACACACACACACACACACGCACACACACACAGGGCTGCATGCTCTACACACACTCCCTCTGAGAGGACGCATACAGCCCTGTGTGTGTGTGTGTGTGTGTGTGTGTGTGTGTGTGTGCGTGTGTGTGTGCGTGTGTGTGTGTGTGAGTGTGAGTGTTTTGAGTGTGTCTGTGTGCGTGTGTGTGTGTGTACTACATACATGTGTGTGTGTGTGTGTGTGTACTACATACAGTACATGTGTGTGTGTGTGTACTACATACATGTGTGTGTGTACTACATACATGTGTGTGTGTGTGTGTGCGTGTTTGCTTGTGTACTACATACATGTGCGTGTGCGTGTTTGCGTGTGTGTGTCTGTGTGTGTGTGTACTACATACATGTGTGTGTGTGTGTGTGTGTACTACATACATGTGTGTGTGTGCGTGTGCGTGTTTGCGTGTGTGTACTACATACCTGTGTGTGTGTGTGTGTGTGTGTGTGTGCGTGCGTGTGTAGGCTA
The DNA here is from genome assembly GCF_963989245.1 of Nansenia antarctica. Classification (NCBI taxonomy): domain Eukaryota; kingdom Metazoa; phylum Chordata; class Actinopteri; order Argentiniformes; family Microstomatidae; genus Nansenia; species Nansenia antarctica. The sequence continues at coordinate 69,933,135 of NC_137688.1, read as the reverse complement.
CTTGGCAGTGACGGTGGTCTCTCTCAGGTCCTCTCAGAGCGCCACATGCAGGTGACAGTGAGAGGGGACTGACGCACAGCTGAGAGCCCACTCACTGGTTACCACGGTTACAGGTGGTTGTTGTTGTTGTATTGTTGCTAACAGCTAGCACCTGGAAGATAACAAGCTAGCACCTCTTTCCCACCTTCCCTCCCTCCCTCCCTCCCACCCTCCCTCCCTCCTTCCCTCCCTCCCTCCCTGCCTCCTTCCCTCCCTCCCACCCTCCCTCCCTCCCACCTTCCCTCCCTCCCTCCTTCCTTCCCTCCCTCCCTCCCCCCTTTATCCTTTGTTCTGTCACCTGAGCCCTTTTTCACCTGGGGGAGGAAGTCACCTCTGTAACCCCGCCCCCTGGGGACCCGTCGCCTAGCAACCAGCCACGCCTCAGTGCTCAGACAGGCCCAGTAGGAGCCAGACAGTCGTCCCCGAGGACCCATAATGCTTCACTCCTAACGAGAGGCTGTGTGGCGGTGATGATGATGATGATGATATCATAATAATAATACTTTTTACCTTTATTTCTATAGCACTTTTCCTGCAAACGTTGCAACTCAAAGTGCTTTAATCATTATATAATCATCATTTAATTATGTAGTCATTTAAATGGGTTTCAAATCTCTTCTTTTGTACATTCAGATTCAGATTCAGATTCATTTATTTATTCAAGGGACAGTGCATATTAATAAAACAAAAATAAATTGTAAATACGCCAGAGTTAGCCCGAAAGCATCCGCAGTCCCTATGCCATGATGTTGTATACGGCTCCCTGGAGGAAAAAAGTACATTTAAAAGATAAAATATAGGTAGACCTAGGCACAAAAAAGTAGACAGGACAAGCATTTAGCTTAAGGGCATAACATAGGGGGTTAAAAGAGCATACATTAATCATAGGCGCTTAAAAGGAGGGTACATATAAGCAGAGGGTTAAAAGAGCATACATTAATCATAGGCGGTTAAAAGGAGGGTACATATTCGGTAAGCAGACTAAAAGCAAGCAACATATACGCACGGTAAGCAGACTAAAAACAAGCACACAGACTGTACAGGTAAGACATGTTAGGCGGTACACAGACAGGCGGTACACATGACATACAGGTATAGGACAGGACATTTCAATGTTGGCAGGTGTGTGTGTTGATCATCCACTGTTTTAGGTGCTTTCGAAATGATTTAAAGGTGATGATGATGATGGTGATGATGATGATGATGATGATGACGATGACATCTGTTATACGGTTATGGATGACACCTCCAGAACAGTTGGTTTGCCTGAGGAACAGGTGGTTTGGTAAAGGAACAGTTGGTTTGGTAAAGGAACAGTTGGTTTGGTAAAGGAACAGTTGGTTTGGTAAAGGAACAGTTGGTTTGGTAAAGGAACAGTTGGTTTGGTAAAGGAATAGTTGGTTTGGTAAAGGAACAGTTGGTTTGGTAAAGGAACAGTTGGTTTGGTAAAGGAATAGTTGGTTTGGTAAAGGAACAGTTGCTTTGGTAAAGGAACAGTTGGTTTGGTAAAGGAACAGTTGGTTTGGTAAAGGAACAGTTGGTTTGGTAAAGGAACAGTTGGTTTGGTAAAGGAATAGTTGGTTTGGTAAAGGAACAGTTGGTTTGGTAAAGGAACAGTTGGTTTGGTAAAGGAACAGTTGGTTTGGTAAAGGAACAGTTGGTTTGGTAAAGGAACAGTTGGTTTGGTAAAGGAACAGTTGCTTTGGTAAAGGAACAGTTGCTTTGGTAAAGGAACACTTGGTTTGGTAAAGGAACAGTTGGTTTGGTAAAGGAACAGTTGGTTTGGTAAAGGAACACTTGGTTTGGTAAAGGAATAGTTGGTTTGGTAAAGGAACAGTTGGTTTGGTAAAGGAACAGTTGGTTTGGTAAAGGAACAGTTGCTTTGGTAAAGGAACAGTTGGTTTGGTAAAGGAACACTTGGTTTGGTAAAGGAACAGTTGCTTTGGTAAAGGAACAGTTGCTTTGGTAAAGGAACAGTTGGTTTGGTAAAGGAACAGTTGGTTTGGTAAAGGAACAGTTGGTTTGGTAAAGGAACAGTTGGTTTGGTAAAGGAACAGTTGGTTTGGTAAAGGAACAGTTGGTTTGGTAAAGGAACACTTGGTTTGGTAAAGGAACAGTTGCTTTGGTAAAGGAACAGTTGCTTTGGTAAAGGAACACTTGGTTTGCTTGAGGAACAGTTGCTTTGGTAAAGGAACAGTTGGTTTGGTAAAGGAACAGTTGGTATGGTAAAGGAACAATTGGTTTGGTAAAGGAACAGTTGTATTGGTGAAGGAACAGTTGCTTTGGTAAAGGAACAGTTGGTTTGCCTGAGGAACAGTTGGTTTGGCAGGGTTCGACAGTAACACTGTTTTACTTCCCCGGAGCAAGTAAAACATTCACCGGGTTTGTTTGCGCGCGCCCGGATATTTTTACCTGAACAAGAAGAACAAGACGGCGCAGGCGCGAGACTAGATTAGATGATCGTGAGTGAAGATGTTATCAAAGCGTACGGGTGAAAATAAACCCTTTTTTAAAAAATAAGTCTTGCGAAACGTCTAAAAAATAAGCCAGAATTATTTTCTTTTAGCGACGTTGATGGAATGCCCCCCAAGGAGGACATGCTTCATGTCAGGCTAGCAGCTAACCAGATGTACTGGACACCAGAGAGGCTGTGGTGTTGTCTGTCTCCCAGGCCGCTGTGTCTCTGTCTGCTCAGCGTGGCTGATCCTCTCGGCCAGTGTTGTCTTTGCACTCGATACAGTGGTCCTGTGCTGCCCTCTTCTGGCGCTTGTAGAGAACTAAAACGTTCTAACTCTAACAGTGGTGTGTTTCAGTGGTGCTGACGTAGGATGTGTAATCAACGATTCTCTTTCTCTCCCTCTCTCTCTCTTTCCCTCTCCCTCTCTCCCTTTCCCTCCCTCTCCTTCACCCTCTTTCTCTCCTTCTCTCTCTCTCCTCCCCTCTTTCTCCCTCTTTCTCTTACTCTCCCCACCTCTCCTCCCCCCACCCTCTCTCCCTCTCTCTCCCCCTCTTTCTCCCCCCTCCTCCGCCCTCTCCTCCACCCTCTCTCTCTCCCTCTCCCCCCCCCTCTCTCCCCCCCCCTCTCCCCCCCCCCCTCTCGCCCTCCCTCCCCCTCTCCCTCCCCCCCCCTCCAGGTGTGTATATCCTGATAGGTGCAGGTAGTCTGGTGATGTTGGTGGGCTTCTTCGGGTGCTGTGGAGCCGTCCGGGAGTCACAGTGCCTGCTGGCGTCGGTGAGTGTACACACACACACACACACACGCACACACACACACACACGCACACACACACACACACACACACACACACACACACACACACACACACACACCTCCCCCATATTCTCACCATGGTTGGCACTATGTTTATTTGTGTGTGTGTTGTCTGACGTTTCTGTGATTGTGTGTGTGTGTGTGTGTGTGTGCGTGTGTGTGTGTGCGTGTGTGTGTGTGTGTGTGTGTGTGTGTACTCTGATGTGTGTGTGTGTGTGTGTGTGTGTGGTTGCAGTTCTTTGCGTGCCTGCTGATCATCTTCGGAGCAGAAGTGGCCGCTGGCGTGTTTGGATTCTTAAACAAAGACAAGGTAACATCCTTACACCCTGTATATCACCCTGTATATCACCCTGTATATCACCCTGTATATCACCCTGTATATCACACCACAAAGACATGGTAACATTATCATTTACCCTGTATATCACACCACAAATTAATTTTAAAAAACATCTTTATCTCTTTGAAATGAGATTTCGGGAAATGTTTCCTTCATAGTAAAATATATCTAACATTGATAATCTGACACCAATGTAATTGGTGCAATATGTACAAAGAATTGTAGAGTCTGTGCTCAAGAAAAGTCAAATAGAATGAACCAACAAGGCTTTAATAATAATGTAGAGAGAGAGAGAGAGAGAGAGAGAGAGAGAGAGAGAGAGAGAGAGAGAGAGAGAGAGAGAGAGAGAGAGAGAGAGATGAACAACTGTCATGACAAACACATACGTACAGACCTGATGAGAACATCACTAACAGGACCCAGGAACAAAGACCCCCAGAACTGGTCCTGACCTCTGCCTTTACACCATCCTAAACAACCACAGTATTGAAACTAGGAGCCGTTGATAAGCAGACCAACCGACCAACCATCATTCATCTTATTGGAACTCAACCTCATGACATCACAGTTTTGGCACCTCCACACATTCCACAGAGCTCACAGCCATTTCCCCTCTGGGGACTGTTAAACTTAAGACAATGGAAACATTTCCCACTTCTGATGTTTGTGTTTGATGTTCAGATCATCGAGGACGTGCAGAACTTCTACACTAAGACCTACAGCGACTCCGCCACCAACAGCACCATGCTCATCCAGGCATCCTACCACAAAGTTGTGAGTCCAAATAAGACCTTTAGTCCAACATGTTCTCTGTCTGCCTGTCTGTCTGTCTGTCTGCCAACATGTTCTCTATTTGTTACAAGGTCACACATTTAACACTAGAACAGCCATGAATGAGTAAAGAAAAGTGTTATATCTTTGCAGGACCCTCCTTTCATGACTCTTCCTAGATATGTGCGTTCTACCACCCAGTCTCCGTACATTTTCTAAATCACATCAGGCTAAGCTAATATGAAGATATTTTGCAGTTTTTCTGTGTAGGAGGCAGGCTAATTTACAAGCGGCCAACTAGTGGTCGTTGTGTGTAAATAGCAGCTTGAGCATTGTAAAGAGGCGGCTCTTTTAGTACCGTAGGTAAAAAAGGCACGGCTGTTCTAGTGTTAAGACCACTAAAACACGCATGCTGATGATGACTGGTGGATAGATGATTCACTGACTCAGACAAATGTATTTGTTGTAAGTCGCTTTGGATAAAAGGCATCTGCTAAATATCTAAAATGTGAAAGTAATCGTGGCCTGGGGTGGTCCAGTGGTCTAGCACCGCGTCGGCATGGGTTAGAATCCGGCCCATGCCCTGTTGACATGCCCTCTCTCCCTTCTTCTCCTTACTTTCCTGTCTGTATCTGTCCAATAAAATGAAAAATATGACTGGGACTGCCCCACTCCGAAAAAAATAACTACAAGTGAAAAAGTTAAACAACGTCCTGTTTCCTGTCAGGTCAAATGTTTTGCTTGTGATGTCATCTTAATTCGCCGTCCCCTCCCTCTAGTTGAACTGCTGCGGGACCGTGGACAGCCCCTGTCCAGATGTCGCTCCAGACACCAAGGTGAGGCGTCCTCATCTGTGTGTGTGTGTGTGTGTGTGTGTGTGTGTGTGTGTGTCTGTGTGTATATATGTATACTATGAGTATGTTATATCATCTGTGACACGTTCTAATGCTTTGGTCCTCATGTCAGGATCTGATGTAATGATCAGACTTTTCTTTCGAAAAACATAAATACATTTCCTCGTTGTTGAAAATCAATGACACATCGCTAGTCAACTCAGCTTGTTTTGTGAGCCTGCTAACAATGTAAAGTAGTGTTCTAGTTAACTAGGTAACAATGTAAAGTAGTGTTCTAATTAACTACGTAACAATGTAAAGTAGTGTTCTAGTTAACTAGGTAGCAGTGGGGATTACTCACCCAATCCATTGCGTTGTTGCAGTATTTTGGCTTGACTAGCGAGTTTTCAACAACGTTGAAATGTAGTTCCGCGTTTCAAAAGAAAAGTCCGAACATTTTGATTGGTTGCCGCTATGCGGACCAAAACACTAGAACGTGTCACATTAATCTGCTCTACCTGACTCAGATACTTACTCCAGGGGGGTATTCCATCAACATCGCTAAAGGAAAACACAGGCTTATTTTTGATTAGTGTCGTGAATCTTAGAATCAAAATAAGCCTAAAAATATATATTTTAAAGTCTTGCAAGATTTATCGATATAAGCCTGGATTTTCCTTTAGCGACGTTGATGGAACATCCCCGTGGTCAACCACAGTTGGTTGTGACACGGGTGTGACAGCCCAGGCTAACCGCTAACCTCTGTGTTCGCTAGGACTGCGAGGCGGCCATTACAGACTTCTTCAACAGCAGACTCTTCATCATCGGATACGTGGGGATCGGCATCGCTGGAGTCATGGTGAGGCTGGGGCTGGGCCTTACTAACAGACAGATAGGCAGACGGACGGACGGACGTCTGTCTGCCTATCTGTTTGTCTGCTGAAAGAATTATTAGCTGATTAGCCTCAGCTGACCTTAGGGACCTTGCGGGAATATAGGGTGGGAGGAGATCTGATATGTATTTTTGTCCAAGACCATTTTGTGATTTGTATGTAATTAGGAGGATTTTGAATTCAATTCTCTGAGAGACCGGTAGCCAGTGCAGGGATCTCAGGATTGGTGTAATGTGTTCAAATTTCTTTGTTTTTGTTAGGACCCTAGCAGCGGCATTTTGGATGAGCTGCAGTTTACGAACAGCCCCTTTAGATAAGCCTGTTAGTAGACCATTACAATAATCAAGTCTACTCGAAACAAATGCATGGATGAGTTTTTCAAGGTCTTGCTTGGACATGAAACCTCTCATTCTTGTTATGTTTTTCAGGTGATAGTAGGCTGATTTAGTTAGAGTTTATGTGGCTGTTGAAGTTTAGATCGGAATCTAGAATTTCTGACCTGTTTTTTAGTTTGAAGAGAGAATCAAGTTTTGCACTGACTTTCGATCTTTTCTCAGGTGCACCGAATACAATTATCTCTGTTTTGTCCTTGTTTAGTTGGAGGAAGTTTTGTGTCATCCAGGCGTTTATTTGCTCAATGCAATTACAGAGATTGTCAATGGGACTATAGTCGTTCAGTGAGAGGGCTATGTAGATTTGAGTGTCATCCGCATAGTTGTGGTAGGCAATTTTGTTCTTTTTTATGAGGTGTCCCAATGGAAGCATGTAGAGATTGAATAGAAGGGGGCCAAGGATTGATCCTTGGGGAACCCCACATGTCATTTTAATTCGACAGACAGACAGACCAGACAGCCCAGACAGACGATGATGTCATCTCTAACAGCCTCTCTCTCTCTCTAGATCATTGGGATGATCTTCAGCATGGTGTTGTGCTGCGCCATCCGCAACAGCCGGGAGGTCATCTAACCCCCCCAGAACAACCCCCCCCCACCCCCCCCAACCCTGCCACCCCTCCCTCCCTCCCTCCCCCCCCCCTTCCCGGTGACCCCTGACCCCTGTGGGAGAGGAGAGGAGATTGGGGGACCCTGACACGTCCCGTTAGCTCTGATGGCATTCTACAGACGACAGCATACACATACACACACACACACACACACACACACACATACATACATACATACACACATACATACATACATACATACACACACACACACACACACACACACACACACACACACACACACACTCACACACACACACACACACACACACACACACACACACACACACATACACATACACATACACATACACATACACATACACATACACATACACATACACATACACACACAAACACAAACAGCAATATTGTGTTATGTGAGACCAGGGTTCCTCAGGACCACATGGAGAAAGCTGATTGGCTGATTGGTAGAGAGTGACGACTTGGTGCATGCTTCATGCGTGCTCCAAGGAAACACACACACACACACACACACACACACACACACTCCGGTAACAGCAGATCCAGAGTGCTCTCTGTGTGAAATCAACTCCCTCTCCCTCCTTCCCTCCCTCGCTCTCCCTCCATCCCTCCCCCTCCCACCCTCCATCCCTCCCTCCCCCCCTCCCTCCCTCCCTCCCCCCCCCCCTCCCTCCCCAGGATCTAAGTTCTCAGAAGGTTCAGCTAGGTTGTCTGGCTGAGCGACCATGGTAACATTAGCACCCATATCCCCTTTACTACGCGCTAAGTTAAGGTACGGCGTCAGGGTGTGGGGGGGGGGGGGGGTTATACAAGAGAAGACCCCTGCCTCTGCCTGGTCTGTACACACACACACACACCGGGGCTGTAACACCCCACCTCAGAGGTAACACACCTAGCAGGGGCGGTTTGGTGTGGACTCTTTGAGGTCTAGAACCTGGGCTTGGTCCTGCTCTGGGGAACCCAGCCTGTCATGGATGTTCATGTGAGTGACACCTCATCAGACGCCCAATCAGAGAAGCCCTATCTGAAAGGCCCTATCAGAGACCCCTATCAGACACGCTATCAGAGACATCAGTTAGCTTTTGAGTTGTCATAATGATGTGCTTTATCATGGCCAATCATCTTACATTTACATTCACATTCACATGTACATTTTGGGCGTTTAGCAGACGCCTTTATCCAAAGCGACATACAACAAATCCATTTGTGTGGTGGCCTGGGAAAACCCGTCGGATGTCGCTGGCGTTCGTTTGTGGCAAAGAGCAAAAATAGACGGAAATCGCGATTTTGATATTATGTGGTATTCTAGTACTTTGAACTCCATACTACATTATGGTGAATAAACATTTTAAGAAAACAAAAGAGAAAGTACTTGTTTTATACCGACGAGGCGAGCAGACTAACACCGCATCACAAGCAGACAAACGAGACCGTCTGATCTGCATAGGCTCCTCCCCTGACCCGGAGGAGAAAGGCGTCGGGGGCAGCATGGGGGCAGCATTTCTCACCTTTCACTTTTTTTGACATGATACATTAAAATGCTCATAACTTTTTAAAATAAAGGGCTATCTCAGTCATTCAACCAGTTATGAATAGCTGAGAACTTCTAATTTATGGAAATATAAAAAAATGAAAATGTCAAAATGCCACCATGTGAAGGGTTTTCCCAGGCCACCACACATTTGTCTAAGTAAGTGAATCATCTATCCACCATCAGTCATCACACGAACAAGTCATCTATGCTAGGGCCAGGGGCCAGGAAGAATTACTTTTGTTTTGTTTTTCACCTAGTGAAACCCTCTGACCTCCCCCCACCCCACCCCAACCCCCCCCATCCCATCCCTCCCACTGACACCTGCCTGTGCCTTATCCCCTGACCCCCCCCCCACCCCCCGGACCCTCTCTGACCTCCAGGGGTGGAGACTCCTTCTGTACATAGTCGGTGTGGAGCGTTCTCTTCTCTTAGGTGTACGTTGGTAACAGATGTGTGGGTACTTCTCTTAGGTGTACGGTGGTAACAGATGTGTGGGTGCTTCTCTTAGGTGTACGTTGGTAACAGATGTGTGGGTGCTTCTCTTAGGTGTATGTTGGTAAACCGATGTGCTAGCTGGGTTTCTCCAGTGCTGTGTGTGTTGAGGCTTGGTGTCCAGTAGGTGTAGACGGTGTGTTTAGTAACGTAGGTAGACGAGGCTGTTTCTCACAGCCACCAGAATCTTAACGTGCCTTTCTGCTTTTTCTTTCTTTTTTTAACACGAGCAAAAGCCGAACAACCTTGTCTGTCAGTCAACCTGTCTGTCTGTCTGTCAGTCAACCTGTCAGTCAGTCAAACTGTCAGTGAGGCAGTCAGTCAACCTGTCTGTCTGTCAGTCAGTCAGTCAGTCAACCTGTCTGTCTGTCAGTCAGTCAACCTGTCTGTCTGTCAGTCAGTCAACCTGTCAGTCAGTCAAACTGTCAGTGAGTCAGTCAGTCAGTCTACCTGTCTGTCTGTCAGTCAGTCAGTCTGTCTGTCAGTCAACCTGTCTGTCTGTCAGTCAGTCAGTCAACCTGTCTGTCAGTCAAACTGTCAGTGAGTCAGTCAGTCAGTCTACCTGTCTGTCTGTCAGTCAGTCAAACTGTCAGTGAGGCAGTCAGTCAACCTGTCTGTCTGTCAGTCAGTCAGTCAGTCTGTCTGTCAGTCAACCTGTCTGTCTGTCAGTCAGTCAGTCAACCTGTCTGTCTGTCAGTCAACCTGTCAGTCAGTCTACCTGTCTGTCTGTCTGTCAGTCAGTCAAACTGTCAGTGAGTCAGTCAGTCAGTCTACCTGTCTGTCTGTCTGTCAGTCAGTCAAACTGTCAGTGAGGCAGTCAGTCAAACTGTCAGTGAGTCAGTCAGTCAGTCTACCTGTCTGTCAGTCAGTCAGTTTGGTATAGATTAATTAGTTAAACCGCCATGGTGACTAGATTCATGTACGTACGGTTGAAACATCAGCGGAGTTGGTTTGACATTGCCGTTGTTGGTTTTTTAACGGTGCTCCCCTCATCCACGTTGATGTGGGAGGGCTCGACTGACCAGAGTCCATTTCCACCGTCAATAACAACGTAGCCCGCGTTCATAAATTAGCTCTGAGAGCGGCACACAGACAGACAGACAGACAGACAGACATACAGACAGAGAGACAGATATACAGATATACAGGACAGACAGACAGAACAGACAGACAGGACAAACAGACAGACAGAAAGACCAGACAGACATACAGAACATAGACAGACAGACAGACAGGACAAACAGACAGACAGACATACAGAACATACAGACAGACCAGACAGACAGACAGACATTTAAGCTCTCCGGTGCTCTCAGAGCTAACTTACGAATGCGGCCGTGGCGTTGACTCTGCGTGCGTCTCCAGCTCCACGCCGGTGAAGGAGGAGGAGGAGAGGCGGTTTCCAACTGCCAAACTCTCCCTTCTTCTACGCTCCCCCTTTTTTATTTGTTTTGAACGAGAATGAAGTTGTTTTGTACTGTACAACCTAAAAGACTGTGTTAATACGGTCCAGTTGTCCGTGATTGTGTGTGTTAATTTATTTTTAATGGCTGATGTAATTTGAGTTCAAATGGCATTCCAAGCTTCTCAGGAAGGTAGATGTTCAACGACTAATAAACTTTTGAAAGTTTCAACCTTTTGTGTCTGCGTTTTTTTTTTATGTCACCTTTCACCAGCTCTCTACACACACACCCCACCTTCTCCATGTCAGCTTCAGGAAACATTCCTGTGTGTCTCTCAGGAACACCATCAAACCAACCTGAACCCTGGGGGGTATTCCATCAACGTTGCTAAAGGAAAATCCAGACTTATTTTGATGAATCCTGTGAGACTTAAAAAATCCAGCCTTATTTTATTATTCTCACGAGACTTAAATCCAAAATACGCCTGGATTTTCCTTTAGTGACATTGATGGAATACCCCCCTGGTCTGAAACAGTCAAGCGCTACACAAGCAAACTCCACAAATAACAACAACACAAAGGTGTCCGTTTTAAAATAATCTTCATATAGTGTGTGTGTATGCGTGTGTGTGTGTGGTACACATACATACCCACCGTATATACAGTACATTCATATTCGGTTCAGAATTGTCCTCAGATGAGCGTCTATGTTGGTACCAGTGGAGATGCACCCACCTTACTGGCATCTAATGTTGTCACTGGTCCTGAATCTCAGAAAGGATGTTAGCTACATGCTACTATGCTACTTAGCTATATGCTACTGTGCTACTGTGCTACTTAGCTAGTAAGTAAGTAAAACTTTATTTATATAGCGCCCTTCACAGCACGGATGCACAGGGTGCTTTACATCAAAAATAAGAAAAGCGCAATCAAAACATCAATGATTAAAAACAAAAAAAGGGGACAACATAAACAGAACATAAACAGGAACAATAAGAGTTCTGAGGGAGCGGCTCTCAGGTCAGGGGGGAGGGCGTTCCAGAGTCTTGGGGCCATCACCTCAAGCTACTGTGCTACTTAGCTACATGCTACTGTGCTACTTAGCTACTGTGCTACATGCTACTGTGCTACTTAGCTACATGCTACTGTGCTACTTAGCTACCACAACTAACTGCGTGGCTAAGCTAGCTCCACACCACTAACTGACCTATCAGGGGCCTTGGCACTAAGGGCCTGTTTCATGGCCGCAGATTAAAACTAAACTCCTAGACTAAAAAACATTTTTCAATGGAGATTCTACGTTGAAAGTGTGATGTCGTCCAGGACTAGGCCTTAAGCCTCGACTGTGAAACCGCCCCTTTAAATGTCAGTGAGACACACAGTGAGTGACACAAACCCATCTCCCATGGCAGGTGAAACCCCTGTCAGCCACCCTTTAACCTTGGCTCCAGCCTCTCTCACACACGCACACACACACACACACACACACACACCCTGCTGACACCCACATGGCCACCACCAGGCTAAGTGTACAGTTACAGTGCTGGATACAGGAGTGTATTTATAACTCTGGGGGTTCCATGTTACTGTCTAACTGTCAGGTGGAAACTACTGTACTCTCTACCACCAGACAGACAGACAGATATAGATAGGTAGATCGATCGATCGATCGATAGATATAGATATAGATATAGATAAATACTTGATTGATCCCCAGGGGGAAATTAAGGAATCTCATACTCATAGTGAGAATAGTTAGAGTGAGTTGGATGAGTGTGAGATGTAAGGCCTCCAAGTCGTGAGACGGCAACAAAATGGCTGCCGCTGCTTTCACCTCCAGGGTTCCACACCAACCGACACGCAACGGAACTCCTCCCTCAAAGGACGGAACGCACGGATGACTGTTTGAACATAACACAAGTCAGTCAGGCTAGCTTTACGTTGCTCTCCTGTGTGTCTGTCATTCTGAGGGAGGGATTGTTGGGGTTAGGGGGAGGGGTTGGGAGGGGGGAGTTGGGGTACACGTGGAGGGAGAGCGGTGGTGTGGTAGTGTAGGTTAAAGGTGGTGGCCTGTCACAGTGGTAGGGTTGATGATGTCTCACGTTTCTGCCGTTGAGGCCTTTGGACAGCTGCTCTGGCCAGTTATGTCTGCCATGCTGCCAGGACTGCAGAAGCTCCCTGGGTGAGGTTACACACAACCCTGCAACACGACCACTCTCTCACGCACTTTCTCTCTCACACACGTGTGTGAGGGGGGGCCCCATGCAACTCTCCTACAGCTTGCATCAGAAAACCACAACACGTAACCCGGTTCCCGGTTCGATTCCGGCCGCGGACATATCCTGCATGTCATCCCTTCTCTCTCTCTCTCTCACCCATCCTTCCTGTCTAATCTCTACTGTCTCTATCACAATAAAAAGGAAGAATGAGTGGGACTGCCCCACTCTGAGAAAAATTACTTAAAAAGAAAAGAAAACATGAAACTCTGCTGAAGCTTGCATCAGAAAAACACAACAACCCAGAGGTGAAGACAAGCTTTTGGGGAGTCCTTTGACGAGTCGAGACGAGACTCTGTGTGTGTGTGTGTGTCTTTACACACCTGAAAGCACAAAGACATAAAGACAGGGCTTCGGGCCAGAACGACCTGCCCTTGCAGCAAGTATAGACAGCTGTGGCTCTACCTGAGGAATGTCATCCAGGGCTCTCAGGAACACCTTCAAACCAACCTGAACCCTGGTCTGAAACACCTTCAAACCAACCTGAACCCTGGTCTGAAACTCCTTCAAACCAACCCTGGTCTGAAACACCTTCAAACCAACCCTGGTCTGAAACAGTCAAACCAACCTGAACTCTGGTCTGAAACTCAATCAAACGCTACACAAGCAAACTCCACAAATAACAACAACACAAAGGTGTCCATTTTGAAAAGGTCTTTATATAGTGTGCAGTGTGTGTGTGTGTGTGTGTGTAGTACACATACATACCTACTGTATATACAGTACATACATTTGTGGTGCATACAATTAAAAGACAGACATTTTAAAATATTAAAATGTACCTTAAAAAAATGAAAACATTTTCGCATTGTTTGGAGATGTGCCATCTGCAGTTGAAGCTATGGACAGGTAACTCATCTCTCAAAAAGATGAATAATGTTCCCGTTGAAATGTCCAGAGATTCATTTATCTCTGGAAATTAATAACCAGCGGTACTAAAATGAGATGTACTGAAAACCTTCAGTTAAACACAGCTTGTATGATGTTAGATGTCATAACCTTCAATTAAACACAGCTTGTACGATGTTAGGTCATAACCTTCAGTTAAGCACAGCTTATACGATGTTAGATGTCATAACTTTCAGTTAAACACAGCTTGTACCATGTTAGATGTCATAACCTTCAGTTAAGCACAGCTTGTACGATGTTAGATGTCATAACCTTCAGTTAAACACATCTTATACGATGTTAGATGTCATAACCTTCAGTTAAACGCATCTTATACAATATCACATCATAGCCCCAGTATCGATTCACAGTAGACTTCCTGTGTTCAACTCCACAGGTTGAAATGGTTCACACAAACAACTTAAAAATGTAATATTTTAAGTACATAGAAAACATATATATATATAGAGAGAGAGATAGTAAAAATGTCAGTCAACATCCATAATCTCATTTTACACAAAACCTGTTTCCCTGGAGATAAGATTCCCCGTTCTGCTGCTAGACAACTCCAGCCCTGTCTGACAAACACAGTAACCTGACTCCTGTGTCTGTCACGGAGCTTCACCTGTGTGAATCTAAATCAGTTGACGTGCCGACCATACGAACATCACATCCTGCAGAGAAGGAGTGACCGAACGCTGTTGATATTATTACTATTAGACTTGGTCCCAACAGCATGTCAAGTCCTCACAACGTAAAACCGAGTTTTACAAAGTCTAACCCTGCGTACCGACTGTTAGAAAGTCTAACCCTGCGTACCGACCGTTAGAAAGTCTAACCCTGCGTACCGACTGTTAGAAAGTCTAACCCTACGTACCGAACGTTAGAAAGTCTAACCCTGCGTACTGACTGTTAGAAAGTCCAACCCTGCGTACCGACTGTTAGAAAGTCTAACCCTACGTACCGAACGTTAGAAAGTCTAACCCTGCGTACTGACTGTTAGAAAGTCCAACCCTGCGTATCGACCGTTAGAAAGTCTAACCCTGCGTACCGACTGTTAGAAAGTCCAACCCTGCGTATCGACCGTTAGAAAGTCTAACCCTGCGTACCGAACGTTATAAAGTCTAACCCTAACAAAAGTCTAAAGTCTAACCCCCCAGATAATGTCTGTGTTGCCCTTGGAGAGACTAAAATATGACCTGCAGGATAGGATGGATGTGTTTTCTGAAGTGTGGTCCCCCTTCTTATCTTTTATGGAAGAGAATCCATGACGTTATTTGAGATCCACTTTTTTTTCCTTTTTTTAATTTAAATTTTTCTCTAGCTTGCATTTATCTTTTAGATATAGGAACTCTTATATCTATGTGGTTGTTGATGGTGGTAATGCCCCCCCCCCCTTCCCTCATTGCACACACATTTTAGTTTTTTGTCTCTGTTGTGGTTTATTGTCTTGTTAGTTTGCTGTTGTGTTTTGTCTTTTAATTACTTTATTTTTCTTACTTTCTATTTGTTTTCCCTTAATGTCTGTCCCTGTTGTGACGTCTAGATGTTTGTTGTTTGATAATTTACCAAAATAAATGTAAAAATAATAATAATAATGCAGTGGACAGCAGCTGTTTCTCCAGCGTTCCTGTCACTTCGGATTTCGGAACGTCATAAAATTAAATATGTAAGTCATGCATTTTTCCATGTTTCCCATTGATGGTATATGACGCCGTTAATTTAACTAAAGTTCAGCCGCGAAGTTGTTGCACTGTTGTCCTAAATCAGTGCAGACTGGCAGGGTAGGAGCACAGGTTTCATACAGGTTAGAGCGCCGTTATTCTGTCATGGTCTGATAATGAAGCATTGTTCTTTTTTATTTTAGGACTTGTTTGATCGATTGATAGCGTAAAAGTGAAGTTGTGAATGAGTCGCGAGCATCAATGCTTTTCTACGATACTCCTGATGACGTATCAGTCTTGAAGGGTTGTCCCTCTTCCATGATTTCTCAGGTGTGTTGATAATAAACGAAAAAAGATGCTTATAGCACACGCAACAGAAATAAACACAGCTGAAGAAGGCATTGCGAGATGTGAGAATTCTCCGGCAACATAACGCGTCACCCGTACCGTGTCTATTTAAACCACTGCTGATGACATATCCGTCGTGAAGGGCTGTCCCATTTCATAGGGGTAGATTTCAAACCCTATGGCTTGTGGCTCTGTTCGAAGGCCTTGGCTTGAAATCGAGTCACACTCGAAAACGAGCCATAGGGGTAGAAAAGGGAATCGGGATTGGGCCTTAACCCTTCTTTTTTTCAACAATATATTTATTGAGTTTTTTGAAAAAGATAAAACAAATCTTGAAATTAAATAATTAGTAATAATTATATATGTATATCTATGTGCTTGTTGATCGGATCAGGGAGAAGGTTGTGTCACAACATGAGCCTTTTCTATATTATTTTCTCTCAATTCCTCCTGTCCTCTCCTCCTACCCTCCCTTCCTCTCCCTCCTTCCTCCCCCCTCCTCTCTTCACTTCCTCTCCTCCCATCCTCTCCTGCCTTCTTCTCTTCACTTCCTCTCATCTCCTCCCTTCCGCTCCTCCCTTCCTCTCCCCCTTCCTCTCCTCCTCTCCCCCCTCCTCTCTTCCCTTCCTCTCCTCCCTTCCTCTCTTCCTCTCCCTCCTTCCTCCCCCCCTCCTCTCTTCCCTTCCTCTCCTCCCATCCTCTCCCCCCTTCCTCTCCTCCCTTCCTCTCATCTCCTCCTCTCTTTACTTCCCTTCCTCCCCTCCTCCTCTCCTCCCATCCTCTCCCTCCTGGAGAGTGAAGGAGGAATCGAGGTTGTAGGAGTTGAGATGTCCTTGTCCCCTCCTGCGTCATGTGGTCACCGCCCCTTCCACCCAGATGTGGCCTTGGTGTTTAGAAGCCGAGTGTGACTGAATACTGGTATGTTGTTATGTTTGCAATAAATCCTCCTAACGTTTCAGCTGGAAGACTGAGATGTTGTACATCATATCATATTAAGATATAGATCCTATCACTTCTCAGTTTTCTATTAGATCAGCTTATTTTCTGGACATACGCCTGGACGTACTCCAACACTGTTCCTCCCCCACATTTGTTAGATTGGCCTCTAGCCTGCGTGTACAGATTGTTTAATGATTTTTTTTTTATGGGATTTTCTTATTTTTGATGTTATGAAACGTTAAAGGTTGAAGAGCCTCAATGTAACAAACAATAGTTTTAACATCACTTACTTATACTCAGTGTTATGTTTGTATTTCTATTCAGTTCAGTTGTGTATGTGTTTTTGTAGTCCACTAAATCTAGGACTACAATTCCCCAGATATCTAGCCATTAGGTGACATATTTGACACGTGTGTTGTGTGCTAATAAAGTGATGTTGTTTGAACCTTTTATATAAATAAAAATAAAATAAAAGTCTAACCCTGCGTACCGACCGTTAGAAAGTCTAACCCTGCGTACCGACCGTTAGAAAGTCTAACCCTGTGTAGCGACTGTTAGAAAGTCCAACCCTGTGTAGCGACCGTTAGAAAGTCCAACCCTGCGTACCAACTGTTAGAAAGTCCAACCCTGTGTAGCGACCGTTAGAAAGTCTAACCCTACGTACCGAACGTTAGAAAGTCTAACCCTGCGTACCGACTGTTAGAAAGTCTAACCCTGCGTACCGACTGTTAGAAAGTCTAACCCTGCGTACCGACCGTTAGAAAGTCTAACCCTGCGTACAGACTGTTAGAAAGTCTAACCCTGCGTACCGACCGTTAGAAAGTCTAACCCTGTGTACCGACTGTTAGAAAGTCTAACCCTACGTACCGAACGTTAGAAAGTCTAACCCTGTGTAGCGACTGTTAGAAAGTCTAACCCTGTGTACTGACTGTCAGAAAGTCTAACCCTGCGTACCGACTGTTAGAAAGTCCAACCCTGCGTACCGACCTCCTCTCTCTCCAACTTGGTTTCTCACAGATCCACACATGGTGGACCTCTATGGTGGCCACAGAGCACTTTTCACAGGCCTTGTTCTCAAACCTAAGGCAGATCTCAGCAGTCTAAATCAGTGTCCTCACCCCTCCTCCCTTCCTTCATCTGTTGTAACCTTCTGAGATCCCTGGAATGATGTCCCGTGGGGTAGGGGTAGGGTTAGCCCGTGGGTTAGGGTAGCATCCCTGACCGCTGGTATTGAAGCTCCACATTTGGCAGCCATTTTGTTTTTCCTACATTAGGAAGACTACAAAATGGTGCCTTACAACAAATTGGTGCCTTACTTGCAAACAGGGACTCTCTTGGCCAGATCAACGTTATATTGTATACGTACAAAAGGTATATCAATGTCCAGAAAGTGCCAGATAATCACATCACCCTTTAAAACAGGATCTATAACGATGCTCAAGTATTTGTTGACAGGTAGAGTTACAGACGAGAGCTAGGGGTAAGGGATATGGGATACGCCTAGAGAGGAGGATAGCCCTAAGGATATGGATGAGGGAAGGGCTAGGGAACAGGATAGGGTCAGGGCTATGGGAAAGGGATAGGGTGGGACTATGGGGTAGAGGATTAAAGGGATGGGGTAGGGGTTTAAAGGGATGGGTTTGGACTGTGGGGTAGGGAATTAAAGGGATAGGGTGGGACTGTGGGGTTGGGGTTTAAAGGGGTTGGAAGGGGGTTAGGGGTTTAAAGGGGTAGGAAGGGGGTTAGGGGTTTAAAGGGGTAGGAAGGGGGTTAGGGGTTTAAAAGGGTAGGAAGGGGGTTGGGGTTAGGGGGGAGGGCACGGCGGATCAGTTGAGTCCCTCATTGAGGGAAATCCCCTCTGGGAGCTCAGAGAAGAACGGACATAAACATTGGCCCCACTTCCTCTCCCCAACGCTCCCAGACAACCACACAGCGGAGTGCAGAACCGCACAGCGGAGTGCAGTTTCACTCACAGCCTATCAAATAAGCCCAGCAAAACATGACACAGCCTCACCGGGGGCTATTTTGGCTCGTCTTGGACATCCTATCCACACAGCTGAGAGACAGAGAGAATCAGATGAAAAACAACAAAATGGCTTCCCCTGGTCTTCCAAGTCCTTCGCCTCAGCATTTCTTCACTCTACACCCCCCACCCCCGCCCCCCCCTCACCAATCTGTCATGATGGTCAGTAAAGAGGACAGTCAGTGTGAGTCGTTTGAGGTCCTCAGCCCCTTCTCTGGCATCGCTGCCTTCGGCGGCCTGCTGTTTTAATGCTGTGGTGGCAGTGATGATGATGATGATGGTGGCGGTGGCATCATGTTTAGACGGAGCAGATGTCGGAGGGGGTGTAGCCCAGGATGAACTCTCCCACGCCGGCGAAGTACATGACCTGGGCGATGCCGAAGAGCGGAGCGATGACCAGCGCCCGGCACCCCGCCCCCTTCAGGAACGCCCCCGGCCCCTCCTTCCTCCAGATCTTACTGTCGGAAACGCAGCGGGAGGGAAGACACGTCAGGAAGACCAAATGAACCAAACAAACCATAATTCATCTGTCAATCAATCAATCAAACAATCACTGTTTTGGAATGTGGTATTTCTGGGGTTCACAGGGTCGATCAGTCAGTCAAGCCAGACATTTTTGGCGCCTCTGGAGACAGTTAGGGGTTAGTTAAGTGCCTTGCTCAAGGGCATAACGGCTGATTGCTGGCCCGGCCTCTCTAACCTCGAAGCTTCCTGACCCCCGACCCCCCGATTATGGTAGAGTTCAGCCCAGTCAGGGTAGAGTTCTTGACCCAGTCAGAGTAGAGTTCTTGACCCAGTCAGAGTTCAGCCCAGTCAGGGTAGAGTTCTAGACCCAGTCAGGGTAGAGTTCTAGACCCAGTCAGGGTAGAGTTCTAGACCCAGTCAGGGTAGAGTTCTAGACCCAGTCAGGGTCAAGATCGGCCCAGTTCAACCAGACTTCCTGGGGAGGTGTGTTACGTACCTGATGCAGTCCACCACTCCGTTGTAGGCCTCCTCGTTGGCTCCCTTGCTGAGGGACTGCAGCCTGGTCTTCACCACTGGGGGAGGCAGAGAGCAGAGCGGACGTTAGCGAACACACAACACAGACAAACAACAATGTATAGCATGTTATTCTGAACTATGGTCTGAGCATATCCGCACCACACTTCAAGGTGTTACCTATCAAATGGCATCCTGTTTTTGTATGTCATTGTTATTTCTTATGTTACAGTATATATCATAATTATTTCTAATGTTATAAGCCATTTAGTTTGGGTCTGGTTTTTAGCCGGATATTAGTCAAATAGGACATTTGTTTAAAGTTTAAAGAGGTTAAATGATTAACCAACAGTGTTCAGATGGAAAAATTAACCAAATCTCTCCAAAATGGCGGGCAGCGCGTCAGCGCAGGTTGACCCACTCACCGTCGCAGGGGTTGACCACCACGGCGGCGGCGGACCCGGCCAGGCAGCCGGACAGGAAGGACCAATAGAAGGGCGCCGTGGTATCCCCCGACGACCGCTCGCCCAGCTGGTGCAGATGAGCGAAGAGCGGGAAGTAAACCACGGAGAACGGGATGTCCCTGAGGAGAGATGGGGGAGGGGTGTTAACTAACTAACCAACTAACCAACTAACTAACTAACCAACCAACTAACCAGGAATGTCCCTGAGGACAGATGGAGGAGGGGTGTTAACCAACCAACCAACTAACTAACTAACCAGGAATGTCCCTGAGGAGAGACAGGGGAGGGGTGTTAACCAACTGACTCACCAACTAACTAACCAACCAACCAACTAACTAACCAACTAACCTAGCAACCAACCAACTAACTAACCAACTAACCAAGCAACCAACTAACTAACCAACCAACCAACTAACTAACCAACTAACCAAGCAACCAACCAACTAACTAACTAACCAACTAACCAGGAATGTCCCTGAGGAGAGACGGGGGAGGGGTGCTAACCAACTGACTCACCAACTAACCAACCAACCAACCAACTAACTAACCAACTAACCTAGCACCCAACCAACTAACTAACTAACTAACCAAGCAACCAACCAACTAACTAACCAACCAACCAACTAACTAACCAACTAACTAACCAAGCAACCAACCAACTAACTAACCAACCAACTAACCAGGAATGTCCCTGAGGAGAGCCGGGGGAGGGGTGTTAACCAACCAACTAACTAACCAACTAACCAACTAACCAGGAATGTCCCTGAGGAGAGACGGGGGAGGGGTGTTAACCAACCAACTAACTCACCAACTAACCAACTAACCAACCAACCAACTAACCAACCAATTAACCAGGAATGTCCCTGAGGAGAGACAGGGGAGGGGTTAACTAACTAACTAACCAACTAACTAACCAACTAACTAACCAACTAACCAACTAACCAGGAATGTCCCTGAGGAGAGACGGGGGAGGGGTGTTAACCAACCAACGAACTCACCAACTAACTAACCAACTAACTAACCAACCAACCAACCAACTAACTCACCAACAGAATGTCCCTGAGGAGAGACGAGGGGACGTCAATCAACAAACCAACTAACCAACCAACCAACTACCTAATCATCCAACCAGTCAACAAACCAACAATCAACCAACCAACAATCAACCAATGAACTAACCAACCAGCCAACTAACCAATAAATCAATAAACCAACCATCCAACCATCAACCAACTAACCAATCAACCAACCAACCAATAAGGTGGCGCCCTCCCTCCCCCTAACCCATCCCCTCCCCCTCACCTCATCAGCGTGGCCCCCAGGCCCCTGTACAGGCCCGTGACGCCCCTGGTCCTCAGCAGCTCCCTTGTGATCTGGGTGGCGGAGGCGCGGAGCTGGGGGGCGGGGCTAGTGTTGTAGGAGCGGCTCAGGACAGCGCTGGCTCCGCCCAGCTTCAGGGCGGGCGCCATGACGGGCATCACCCTCTGCTGCGCCACTACAGGGGGGAGGGAGGGGGAGGGGGAGAGAGAGAGAGATTATGAGTACAATGAAAGACATCTAGGCGAATGAGAGAGAGGGGGGGAGAGGGAGAGAGAGAGAGAGAGAGAAATAAGGGCTGCGTTCGTAAATTCGCTCTGAGAGCGCCGGAGCGCACACACTGGGTTCAACGTCATAAAGGGTTTTCAGAGCAAATTCCCGAACGCAGCCTATGAGTACAATGCAACGCCATTCTGGGTTGGGGAGCCAAAATGGCGGCCAGTTGCCTCACCCAGCCTGCCTGCGTCCTGCAGCTGGATCTTCAGCATCTCCATGGGCGTGGTGATGACCACCTGACACATCCCCGCCCCGCACCCCGCCAGCATCTCCTTACCCACCGTGAGCCTGCCCCTACACACACACAGCAGGGTGTTACACACAGCTACCACACACACACACACACACACACACAGCTACCGCGCACACACACACACACAGCTAAAATGTGACAGCAGCTGGTGAAAGCAGTTACAAGTCAGCAACCAATCAGAATGTTCTGACAAATGTAAATACATTGAAAATCAACGACACACTCGCTAGTCGAGCCAAAACACTGCAATGCAATGCGATTGGTTCAGTAACCCCCTCTACACTACAACTAACTAAAAACCCATCTAATATTGCTGATTATATAATGATTGGAGCACTTTGAGCTGCAACGTTTGCAGGAAAAGCGTTATACAAATAAAGGTTATTATTATTATTATTAGGTCGGTTACCGACTTGTTCCAGCTTTCACCAGCTGCGGTCACAAATACACACACACACACACACACACACACACACACACACACACTTCATTAAACTCTTTAGGCTCCCTACATTTAACAACAGGCTATCAGAGCCAATCAACAGCATTGTTGTTGTTGTCGTCATGGTGACGGCCTGCTC
Source organism: Nansenia antarctica (assembly GCF_963989245.1). Lineage (NCBI taxonomy): Eukaryota > Metazoa > Chordata > Actinopteri > Argentiniformes > Microstomatidae > Nansenia > Nansenia antarctica. Next base: position 69,910,565 of record NC_137688.1, on the reverse strand, counting down.
ACCCGTCTCTGCTCAGCTGGTGGCGGAAGAAGTCGTTGGCGGCCAGCTTGATGGCCTTCTCTGGGGTCACCAGGGTCAGGTTCACCGCCGCACCTGCACACGCACACAGGGATGAGAGGATATATATACACACACACACACACACACACTCTGGACTCCTTTAGAGCAAAGTTAAAAACCCACCTCTTCGTCAATGATGTTCCCTAAGTCTACTCCCTATTTGTTGTAAATTGTATCCCTTGAGATGTTCGTTTAAGTAGTCTGTGTCTGTTTGCTTTCTGTGTTCCTTGTCCTTGTCCTTGTCTTTATCTGTTCCTTTACCCGGGCTGCGCCCCGGGCCGATGTAAAAGTTGGATGGGGGGCGCATTATAAATAAAATTAACATTAACATTAACATTAACACACACACACACACACACACACACACCCATCAGCCCCGGGCAGAGACACACACACACACACACACGGTCAACACACACACGCACGAGAACAGCCCTGGGCTAAGAGAATGCTCTGTGAGAAGCCCTGGAGAGTGACATCACTGTTCTACCCAGACCCAGATGCTGACTCAACACACACACAGGACAGGGTAGAACGTGTGTGTGTGTGTGTGTGTGTGTGTGTGTGTGTGTGTGTGTGTGTGTGTGTGTCTCACCTCTGTACATTCCGAAGTAGCCTTCAGTTCTCACGGTCTTAATGAGGCAGTCCATCCTGAGGAACACACACACACACACACACACACACAGGGATGAGGATATATATATATATATATATATATATATATATATATATATATATATTACACACACACACACACACACACACACACACAGGGATGAGAGGATATACACACACACACCACATTGACTACCATCACTTTATTACTTTTGTATTACTTAGTCTACTCTTTGTGATTGTGTATCTTGCTGCAATGTCAATGTTGAAGAACCCAAACCAAACCTTACTCTTGTACAGGTACGTGTGTACTTGTACCCTGATGTGATAAAGAATGTTCCTCTTGTGTACCTGTACCCTGGAGGTAATAAACTCAACTCTGATTCTCTCTGACACACTTCGTCTTAGGAAACCAGTCTGACTGGAAACCTCCGGGACACTCCCATTACACCCTCCTGCTGTCAACATGAGCCCTGTGTTGCCGTGGGATACGGCAGGTGACTGGGTTGCCCTGGGCTACGGCAGGTGACTGGGTTGATACGGCCTCCAGGGTAGTCTAAACTAGCCTCCTTCTCTCACTGGTTTGGTGTTATTAGGATCCATTAGCGTAGCATTATCGTTATGTTATCAGGGATCCATTAGCTTAGCATCATCGTTATGTTATCAGGGATCCATTAGCTTAGCATCACCGTTATGTTATCAGAATCCATTAGCTTACCATCATCGTTATGTTATCAGAATCCATTAGCTTAGCATCCTCGTTATGTTATCAGAATCCATTAGCTTAGCATCATCGTTATGTAATCAGAATCCATTAGCTTAGCATCAGCTGCTCTTCCACTGACAGCTGCTGGCCACTGATCTCAGATCTGAGTCTGTCAACGCTACTGAAGGACCACAGACATGTTAAGATGTATGCGTGTGCGTGTGTGTGTATATGTGTGTGTGTGTGTGTGTGTGTGTGTGTGTGTGTGTGTGTGTGTGAGGTCGGTGTCTCACATGTTCTTGTAGATCTGCTGGCCGCTGCGTTGGTTCTGGAGGCGTGTCTTGGCCAGGTCGATGGGGAACACGCAGGTGACCCCGACTATGCCCGCGATGCCCCCGTTAATCAGCTTGGCTGGGAGGCTGCACACACACACACACACACACACACACAGACACACGTCATTCCAGAGGGTACTGGCACAGACAGATATCAACATGTCATGCACATCTCATCCAGCCTCATTTACATAGTGGAATGCTTTGGGATCTTCACTCCTCGATCAGCAATAACAACAACAACAACCACTGAGTCGACACTAAGGTAACACACAGCACACACAGTAACACACACCTTCAAATCCTGCCTGAAAACCCACCTTTTTAAACTGCCGTATTTTTAACTGATGGTTGTTTTTAAGTATTTTGTTTTTGTCTTGTTTTGTTTGTTTGAATCACTGTTTGAATCTGTTTGAATCTGTTGCTTGTTTTTAAATTATGCTCTGTAAGGTGTCCTTGAGTGCTCTGAAAGGCGCACAAATAAAATGCATTATTATTATTATTATTATTATTATTATTATTATTATTACAGTACACACAGTACACAAGTATCTGAACTCTTCTGCGATGAGGCACATTTGAACAGGCGCTGTAGTGAACTAAATAAAACAATAAACAGCATCCTGTCTGTTTAAAGGACTTCTCCGGGGAGAGAGATCTGACAGTCAGGGGAAGTAGAGTAGGTATGAAACATCTCTCAGTGAGCCTCCACCCGAGACCTTCGAGGGGACACAGCTTTGATTTGGGGAGGGATAGATAGGCTGTATCACCATTACCAAACAGCCTGGCCCAACCTAAACTTCTCTCATTCAGGAACACCACCACAAGACACAAGCAGCCTGGATGAAGGACAAATGCGTGCCAATCTTGAAGAACCTAAGCCAAAGAATAGTTTTCTTGTGTGCTTCTACATGAGGATGTAATACGAAGAAGAAGAAGAAGAAGAAGAAGAAGAAGAAGAAGAAGAAGAATAAGAAGAAGAATAAGAAGAAGAATAAGAATAAGAATAAGAATAAGAATAAGAATAAGAATAAGAATAAGAATAAGAATAAGAATAAGAATAAGAATAAGAATAAGAATAAGAATAAGAATAAGAATAAGAATTCTGGTGTGGGTGCAGACCTTTAGTCCTTGAGGCTGTGCTCCCTTTAACCCTGGAGACACTGCTCCCTACCGTCCAAAAATAACTAGGAGTAGCTTCCAGTAAATCACAACACACACACACACACACACACACACGCACACACACACGCGCGCACACACACACGCTACCCAACTCCTACGCAACATTCTTCTGAATGTATATTTTGTGTGTATAATTTTTCTTACCTTAAATGCACATAATTCGATAATTGTTTTCCTTGCCTCATATGTTGTTATTATATTCTATATGTTTGCCCCCCCCCCCCCCCCACGCCCCAGCAGAAGTATCTCACGCGATTGTACGTATATAACCAGAGTGACAAACAAACATATTGTATCTTGAGGTGTCATTTCTCATAACAGACACATCAGAACAGACACATCACAACAGACACACACACACATACCCCAGCTGCGTGGCAGGGCAGTGGTGGTGGGTGACAGAGGAGAGGAGAGGAGAGGGGAGGAGAGGGGAGGGGAGGAGAGGAGAGAAGAGAAGTGGGGAGGAGAGGAGAGGAGAGGAGAGGAGAGGAGAGGAGAGGAGAGGAGAGGAGAGGAGAGGAGAGGAGAGGAGAGGAGAGGAGAGGAGAGGAGAGGAGAGGAGAGGAGAGGAGAGGAGAGGAGAGGAGAGGAGAGGAGAGAAGAGAAGAGAAGAGAAGAGAAGAGAAGAGAAGAGAAGAGAAGAGAAGAGAAGAGAAGAGAAGAGAGGAGAGTAGTGGGTGAGGAGAGTAGTGGGTGAGGAGAGGAGTGGGGAGGAGTGGAGAGGAGAGGAGAGGAGAGGAGAGGAGAGGAGAGGAGAGGAGGTCCGTACCTGATGTGTTGTTGCGGGGCCATGGTGCTGTGTTGGCTGGTCTGGTGTACAGGAGGGCAGGTGGAGAGGTAGAGTCCCTGGAGGTGCTAGAGAGCAAGGCAGGATAGAGGCTGACACTGAGGTATATATATAGGCTTGCACAGCCCCGCCCACACACACAGCACACACACATACTCCTCACTCCACACCCACTGGCACAGCGGGAGAGAGTTGGGGGGTGGGAGGTATATATTTACACGCACACACAAACACACACATAAAAACAGACATTAATATCCCATGATTTCCCTATCAAAGGTGCGGTGGCATTCCCTGGCAGACAGCTGAAGGCTGAAGGCTTGCACCTGCCTGTCACCTTGGCTCAGTCATTTCCCTTTCAGCAACAGTTGGGAAACTTCCAGAACATTCCTGCCTCCACAGAGCTCATAAAAGTGTCGTAAAAAGCCTCAGCTAAATGGCATAGGACGGCATATAGATATATTATATGTCTCAGAACAAAACAAGAACAAAACAAGAACAGCAAGATACTAAACATCACCCATCCCATTCTTTACTGGTCTCCTGAATGCCAAATAACACAGGATGAAGGTTTTAGCCTCACCCACCACCGCCAGAGACTGTGTTGATAAATACTCAAGATTCACTAAGTTATTATCACTGTTTTTTATCCCAAATTGTGTTTTATATTTTTATGTTGTAGCCTATTGCATTGATGTTGATGTGACTGTAAATATTCTTGTATTTCAGTTTCACAAACCGCAAAAAAGAATATTCAATAAAGAAACTTGAACTTGATCTTCTGTCTGTTGCAGAGTTCAACAGACAAAGTCATGAAATGACACCTAGGTCGCGGTCATCCATAAAAACGTAAGGTCACATGCGTGCGACATATCGTGACGTTAGAATTATAAGGTTCTATCTCCATTTTTGTCAAAATTGAGTTTTTTTACATAATCTGATCCATTAGGTGTTTATTAATGCCTGTGTGGTGTTATTTTTAAAATGTTGACATTTTTGAGTTAGTAATTCATAAAATACAAAGGTTCCATCTCACAAAACATAATGGATTTGGAATGTAAAAACTTTGACGCTCAATATCTCTGAACTACCCTAAACGGAGATAGAACCTTATCATTCTAAACGGAGATAGAACCTTATCATTCTAAACGGAGATAGAACCTTATCATTCTAACATCACGATATGACACATTCCTGACGCCATAGACGAGGACAACAGGAGAGATATATCGGAGCACAGATTATTATCATTACAGAAATATAATTATTAATTATGCCATAAATCCGGCATCGGATCCAAACACCCAGTAGCCTATCGGTCGGACTCTAGACTAGATACGCGTCTTTGATGAGGATCCTGTTGAACAAGGATGTCCAGTTTCCGGCGAAAGCGAGATGATGATGAAGCTTAATCAGATCATATGTGGATCAACCAGAGTCTGGTGACGTCATCAGATGACGAGATCATTGATCTGATCGTGGATTAGAGATGACGTCAGCTGCAGTTATTGATTCATCACCACATCGTGACGTTAGAATTATAAGGTTCTATCTCCATTTTTGTCGAAATTGAGGTTTTTTTACACAATCTGATCCATTAGGTGTTTAGTAATGCCTGTGTAGTGTTATTTTTAAAATGTTGACATTTTTGAGTTAGTAATTCATAAAATACAAAGGTTCCATCTCACAGAACATAATGGAATGTAAAAACTCTGACGCTCAATATCTCTGAACTACCCTAAATGGAGAACCTTATAATTCTAAGCTCACGATTAACCGACAGTTATAGTTTGTTTTATTAAAAAATCTAACCGTAGGTGTTTAAGATAACTGGCTGAATGTGAACGACCTCTCAGCATTATTATTATATTATAATCTAATATGATCATAGTATTATCATCTCCGCCAGGCACACATCAGCCAGGGTAGTTAGATCGTTAGATAACACTAACTGATATGAAAGAGAGACGAGGTTATTCTATCAGACAGTCCATGCCCAGGTTTACTGTTCTTACCTTAAAACCGCTGTCCAAAGATAAAGAGAAGAGATAATGTTGGCTTCTCCTTTGACCGCAGATCAAACACGCAGGGCTTTCCCAGGCTGGGATGTCAGTCAACCATTCAACCATTCAACCATTCACAGCTGTGTCTCAGGTTGTGGGCTGGGCCAAAACTTTCCATTCAGACCTGGTTGAAACCCGAGTGAGTGGGGTGTGAGTGGGGTGAGTTGAAAGGCGGCTGAGAGTCATGGTCATGTTTGAGGGGGGAGAGGTTCAGCGGTTGCCGACCAGCGCTGATCATCAGGGTCTTTCAAGGTGAAAGGTGAAAGGTCACTCAAGTGCTCAGACTCCGAGGCTTGTTCAAATGCTTATTTCCCTGTGGGAAACAACCGACATGACTTGAACGCACCATTAATCTATGGACATAGAAATAGGCAATTTGCACTAATTAGATTTGGAGGCTTTAATTAACTTGTCACTCACTGATTAGGCTCCACTTTGGGTTTCTTATCTAGAAATGTTTTAAAAGTCTCAGACCACTTCAATTACAAGGCGGAAGAATAAGGTAAAATTACATTTCATTAATGTCCATCGGTAGATTAATCAATGTATAGGACAAACATTATTGTTTGACCTACTGACAACCCGTATGTTTCTTAAAACATTACAATAATAATAGTGTATAATATAATTAATAATAATCAGACTCTGGTATTAAGTATAGGCTCTATCACATACATACTTTGAGAACAGCCTTTTCTGGGACACTGAAGTGTGTTTGTCTGGTCTAAAACGGTCAAACAGCCATTTACTCTGAAACATCTTTGAATGTCCACACCAATACGTTTTATACGTTTTTCGTATATAAAAATATGACCATCCACACCAGCATGTTTAAAAGCAATATAAACGCTGTCATTGAGCATTCCACACCAGTAGTCGGCGATATAATTTTAACCTCATAGCCCCGCTGGCCAATCAGACGCCTCTGTCTTTCAATGTTCTCAATCATTAACTGTGCATTTATCTGTAAACAAATTAAAAGTCCAGTTAACAGTGAAAGAACTAGAAGCACTTTGTACACATGCAATTTCCTCATTTCCTCGACCACAGTTGCCTGTTGTAAACAAAGTAGTTACTGGCGCCAGGATATGACGTTGGAGGGAACAGCAAACAGCTGCAGTGCGCATGATCATAGAAATCTACGCGCATGATGACGTGACGAATACCCAAAACTCTGTCTATCTCGTCCACACGTCAAAAATATACAGCGTTTTTTAAAAATCTTCACTCTGGCAGGCGTTTTTAAAAATCTTCGTTTTCATGGGGCAAAAACTCGTTTGCGTCTGGACGAACCCCCCCAAACCGAATATATAAATCCACGTTTATCAAAAAAACGTATAGGTGTGGACAGGGCCTAAACCTGGGGGCCGTTCCACTAAATTGGATTAGTATATCGGCGATTGAAATAAATCAGGCGATCAGGCAACTCGGGATTGGAATTCAAGCCTCAGGTGATTCCTCGAACGAGGATCAGGCTTGTGTCATCAGTGTTCACAGAACACCGGCTTACAAATCCTCGATATGGGCACGTGCACGCAGACATAAAGAGCCCCGAAGAGTCGATCTGTCGAAATGAAGATACTCCACTCTGCAGGGGTCCTACATTTGCGCAGCATTCCGAATTATTGATCTTTATGAAGACGGAAAAATAAGATGTAAAATAGTGCAATACTGCCGCAATTAACAAGGCGAGGGAAATGGTTTGGCAAGAAATTGCTGACCGATTAAATGCGTAGGTCATACTAGCCCCAGTTATTGTTATATGTTCATATTTTAATAAATGAATATTTACTACTGTGGTGATATCAGCAGCAGGCTACAAGCCGTCATGTCGTCACAATGGCCTAGTGGTATCGACCGCTGCCATAGTATTTAATCATCATTTTAAATCGATGGTTCAAATCCTTCTTCAGACACACTTTTTACTGCATTTCGTTGTCTGAATCTAATCTAAAATCTCGTCAAAAAAAGTATGTAGGCTATAAAATTATGGTGCAGGCTAATTTACAAGAACTGACACGATTACAATGGTGTTTGAAGCCTTTGCATGAAGGTTTCGGTTAAATGTGAAAAAAAATAAAAAATAAAAATCATGTCTCGAACTCGCAACCTTCGGAACTCTAGCTAGTTGCCTTAACCACTGCACCAGCCAGACCGCTGTGACAAAAGCAATGCAAGTTAATAAAGATACCTATTTATTTTATTTTATTTTTTACACTTTTTAATTTATTTATCTATCGATCTATCTATCACACTTTCAAAATATCAAGTTATCTATCACACAATCAAACTATCTATCGATCGATCACACTTTCAAAATATCAAATTATCTATCTATCTATCTCGTGTGAAGTGGGAACTAATATGTCCTAAAAGACACTTGAGGAACTGTCGTTCAGGATGTAGTTTCCGCCTGTGAGCCTTTTTTGATGCACGCATTACCTAAACCAGCCTGTAAGGCCCAATCCCGATTCTCTTTTCTACCCCTATGGCTCGTTTTCGAGTGTCACTCGATTCGAAGGCAAGGCCTTCGAATACGTCACAAGCCCTACCCCTTGAAATCAAAGCCCTATGAATTGGGACAACCCTTCACGGCGCCTACGTCATCACGCGGTACGGTTGACGCGTTGTGTTGCCGGCGAATTCTCACATCTCGCAATGCCTTCTTCAGCTGTGTTTATTTCTGTTGCGTGTGCTATAAGCATCTATTTTCGTTTGTTATCAACACACTGTAGTGTTTAGACGTTCCTTTTTTAGTCTCTTCCGTCAGCGATGTCTTTTTTGTGGACATCGCAATAATGACAATGAATTTAATGACAATGAATGACTCCAACCAAAACAACCAGTCCATCAATAGTCATAAAGCGTTGTCCAAAAATCACGTTACCAAGCGCCTTTCTCAGAACAATTCGTCGTCTAGAATCCAAAAATCAATCCATCATAGTGGTGGTCAAAAACGTAGAAAGAGGATCTCTTGGGGACGCGGCCACATTTGCCTGTGAAGGAGAGATGACAAATAAGCGGAAACATTTCTCAGTAGAGTCGAACGGTGATATATCATCATCCTTTACGCGTATCCTTAACTGTAGTTACATTTCGCGTGTCATATGCCATTAGACATGGAAATATGTCAATGCGCGGCTGTCATGCACAAATCAGCTTGTAACGTTAGACACACAGCACACAGCACATCGGCATAATAACGTTTTGTTGTTGTTGTGCTTGTTATAAAGAAAAGGTCTATAATGCATTGAAATGACATTAGTACAACAGACATTAGACATCAGACATGGAAATATGTCAATGCGCGGCTGTCATGCACAAATCAGCTTGTAACGTTAGACTCATGTACAAGTCAGCCGAACGTTTGATAGATAACTTTACATATGTGTACCATCATCCGCTGTCAAACGCCACAGGTAATAATTGATTTATGACTGTACATCTCTGAAATGCTCGACTGTCATGCAGCGTTGCGTTACTGTAACGTTAGACACAGCACCGACATAAAAGCGATTTTTGGGTTATGCGTGTTATAAATAAAAGGTCTATAATGCATTGTAATGACATTAAACTAAGACAATAAGATGGTTATCATAATTTTTCAAATCTTTATTAATAAGTAATTACAGAGAATTAAAATGACATTTCCGCATTGAATAGAGCGACATAAGATTTCTGTAGATGATTCGCAATGCATCCTGGTATCAAGGGGTAGCGTACCGTTAGCCCTTCGAAGCTAGTCTGGTCCTGAAATCCCTCGAAACGAAGTAATAGTTAGCCCTCCCCCTTACCCCTAGCCCTCGACGAAATATGAATTGAGACAGCCCTCGCCCTAAACGTGAACGCGCAAATCGAGCCATAGGGGTGAAAACGAAGGGCTAGGGGTGAATTGGGATTGGGCCGAAGGCCCAATCCCGATTCTCTTTTCTACCCCTATGGCTCGTTTTCGAGTGTCACTCGATTCGAAGGCAAGGCCTTCGAATACGTCACAAGCCCTACCCCTTGAAATCAAAGCCCTGTGAATTGGGACAGCCCTTCACGGCGCCTACGTCATCACGCGGTACGGTTGACGCGTTGTGTTGCCGGCGAATTCTCACATCTCGCAATGCCTTCTTCAGCTGTGTTTATTTCTGTTGCGTGTGCTATAAGCATCTATTTTCGTTTGTTATCAACACACTGTAGTGTTTAGACGTTCATTTTTTAGTCTCTTCCGTCAGCGATGTCTTTTTTGTGGACATATGACAATGAATTTAATGACAATGAATGACTCCAACCAAAACAACCAGTCCATCAATAGTCATAAAGCGTTGTCCAAAAATCACGTTACCAAGCGCCTTTCTCAGAACAATTCGTCGTCTAGAATCCAAAAATCAATCCATCATAGTGGTGGTCAAGAACGTAGAAAGAGGATCTCTTGGGGATGCGGCCACATTTGCCCGTGAAGGAGAGATGACAAATAAGCGGAAACATTTCTCAGTAGAGTCGAACGGTGATATATCATCATCCTTTATGCGTATCCTTAACTGTAGTTACATTTCGCGTGTCATATGCCATTAGACATGGAAATATGTCAATGCGCGGCTGTCATGCACAAATCAGCTTGTAACGTTAGACACACAGCACACAGCACATCGGCATAATAACGTTTTGTTGTTGTTGTGCTTGTTATAAAGAAAAGGTCTATAATGCATTGAAATGACATTAGTACATCAGACATTAGACATCAGACATGGAAATATGTCAATGCGCGGCTGTCATGCACAAATCAGCTTGTAGCGTTAGACACACAGCACATCGGCATGATAACGTTTTGTTGTTGTTGTGCTTGTTATAAAGAAAAGGTCTATAATGAAATGAATGATACAACCCATTAATAATATTCCATAATAACAACTGCTCGGATTAGATTGCGGGTGGAAATAGGTCAAAATGCGCATCATGTACAAGTCAGCCGAACGTTTGATAGATAACTTTACATATGTGTACCATCATCCGCTGTCAAACGCCACAGGTAATAATTGATTTATGACTGTACATCTCTGAAATGCTCGACTGTCATGCAGCGTTGCGTTACTGTAACGTTAGACACAGCACCGACATAAAAGCGATTTTTGGGTTATGCGTGTTATAAATAAAAGGTCTATAATGCATTGTAATGACATTAAACTAAGACAATAAGATGGTTATCATAATTTTTCAAATCTTTATTAATAAGTAATTACAGAGAATTAAAATGACATTTCCGCATTGAATAGAGCGACATAAGATTTCTGTAGATGATTCGCAATGCATCCTGGTATCAAGGGGTAGCGTACCGTTAGCCCTTCGAAGCTAGTCTGGTCCTGAAATCCCTCGAAACGAAGTAATAGTTAGCCCTCCCCCTTACCCCTAGCCCTCGACGAAATATGAATTGAGACAGCCCTCGCCCTAAACGTGAACGCGCAAATCGAGCCATAGGGGTGAAAACGAAGGGCTAGGGGTGAATTGGGATTGGGCCTAAGTCTGCTCGGGACCAGGCTAATTATATCTGACTCAGAAGGATATGTTGCATAGCAACCAAACAGCGAATTATTTGAGCCACATTGATGGCACCGAACACAAGCTAACATTATCGCCGATTAGAACTTTATCGAGGATTAGAAGATAATCCACCTTCGTGGAATGGGCCCCTGCTGGTGAATATATTAAATATATTAATTCAACACTACTAAAGCCTTGACAGTTTCACCCTCCAAGATGCCGTTATGATAATGCATCACCTGCTGATGGAACAGGCTGGTCACAGTGCAGACCTAGACGTTTGGGCACTATATGTATTTACTTGTTTAAATCTTATAGTAATTCTTATATTATTTAGTTATTTTTTTAAAGCACTTTGAGCTGCAACGTTTGCAGGAAACGTGCTATACAAATAAAGGTTATTGTTATTATGATTATTGTTGTTGTTGTTGTTGTTATATTGGGCCACCAGTCACATTATGAGCATTATACAGTATATAGTAGAGACTAGATTGTCCTACAAAGACACTTAGATATAGATTTAGTAATCTACAAATGTATTAGACCCCTATACTTTATTTTATTTTTTTACTTTTTATTTTTATTTTTATTTCCAGTTTGTAAAGCGTCTTTGAGTGTCTAGAAAAGCGCTATACAAGTCTAATGTATTATTATTATTATTATTATTATTATTATTATTATTATTATTATTATTATTATTATCATCAGAATGGCATCTTGGAGGGTGTGTTGCCATGCCGCCCAGGTAACCATGGCAGCCTGCAGAGTGACCAGCCCAAGGTTATCAGTGTGAGCTGACTTGGTTTGACTAGAATGATTCAACGTTACGTTACGGCCTCCTCCTCTCTGCTGTCCTGTTCTGTGTGTTGTGTTGCAGGATGGCAGTGGGGAGAGGAGGCCTGATTGGTGATGCAGCACAACTGTGGCCACGCCTATTTAGGCTGTGCTGGTGACACCAGTCTCTCTCTCTCCCTCTCCCTCCCTCCCTCTATCCCCCCATACAGGAGCATACCTTTTGATCATTTGTTAGTGGCAGTCCGTGTTAAAATGTCAGTAAGCCCCGCCCCCCCACCCACACAGCCACCCGTCCCATCGAAACAGCCAATCACAAGCTAGCCACGGCTATCAGTCCACACATGAAATGCAACAAGTGGGTCTATCTCCCCTAGGAACCATGGCAACAAGGAAGCAGTGGCAGTCGTTTTTCTTTTGTTTACACCTTACAACATCCTACATGCCTAAAGATCACTCGCCCACACCCTACCTACACCATTGATTTTATGACTATCACATCCCACTTCTATTCTGTTCACTTTAGTCTTTAGTTAATACTAAAATATTGATTATTTCTCTACCCTCTGACAGTGACGTTATGATAACGTTGTGTTTCTGTTGCATCAGATCAAGGTCATGTTGGGCTGACTGTCAACAGAGACATAGGTGTGTGTATATATATATATATATATATATATATATATATATATATATATATATATATGTGTGTGTATGCGGGGAGCCAGCGTAGTGAAGAGACATGACCATGCAGCTGCATCTGTGTAGAGGCCACCAGCGTGTCTATGTGGATGCAGCAGTCGCGCTGCCCGATCGCGTCTCTTCACCGTCAGGACTGCAGAGTCTCTACCTATCTGCTGTCAGGACTGCAGAGTCTCTACCTATCTGCTGTCAGGACTGCAGAGTCTCTACCTATCTGCTGTCAGGACTGCAGTCTCTACCTATCTGCTGTCAGGACTGCAGAGTCACTACCTATCTGCTGTCAGGACTGTAGAGTCTCTACCTATCTGCTGTCAGGACTGCAGAGTCTACCTATCTGCTGTCAGGACTGCAGAGTCTCTACCTATCTGCTGTCAGGACTGCAGAGTCTCTACCTATCTGCTGTCAGGACTGCAGAGTCACTACCTATCTGCTGTCAGGTCTGTAGAGTCTCTACCTATCTGCTGTCAGGACTGTAGAGTCACTACCTGTCTGCTGTCAGGACTGTAGAGTCTCTACCTATCTGCTGTCAGGACTGCAGAGTCACTACCTATCTGCTGTCGGAGACTGACAACCCCCATCTCTTCAGGCTACACTTTAACTGCTCCTCCTGAGACATCTACGACCCCCCTGTACTGTTTCCCTTATGGGTCATAATAAAACATTAAAAACAATCTTTCTTCTTCTAGCACGACGACTGCCAATGGCCCCTGGCCTGATCATAGATGACTTTGTCCTGCTGTGACTGGTGGATATGGTGGATAGATGATTCACTTACTTAGTCAAAATGTCTTTGTTGTAAGTCGCTTTGGATAAAGGCGTCTAAAATGGCTAAATGCCAACAATTTCAAATGTAAAATGGTGGCTAGCTAACTGCAGCTAACCGCAGTTACACAACCCACCTGCGGGAAATGTTGAGCTGCCAGTTCTGACTCTGTCTACAAGTAGGTCACCCTGCGTAGAACGTTAATGAAGGGCTTAGGGTTAGGGATAGTCTCTGTACAGTTATGTCACCACACACTTGTTATAGGCTTGTTCTACAGCCTGCGGGCTAGCTGGAGGCCGTACACACCGCTGAACAAGTACGATCGCATCGTTGACAAGAGACAGGAGATTATACTGGTGATGCAATGTGATCTGTGTTAAGCCCCGCCCACCCACCCACACAGCCACCCACACAGCCACCCGTCCCATCGGAACAGCCAACCACAAGATAGCCACTGCTATCAGTCCACACATGAAAGGCAACAAGTGGGTCTATCTCCCCTGGGAACCATGGCAACAAGGAAGCAGCTTGGTTTGGGTGGCCGTGGCTCAGGAGGTAGAGCCGCCGTCTAATGATCGCAAGGTCGGCAGATCGGCGGTTCAAGCCCCGGCTGGCCACATGTCGAGGTGTCCTTGGGCAAGACGCTGAACCCCAAATTGCTCCCAGTGAGCGGGCCGGCGCCTTGCATGGTAGCTTGCCGCCATTGGTGTGTGAATGTGTGTGAATGGGTGAATGAGAGGCCGTTGTAAAGCGCTTTGGATAAAGGCGCTATATAACTCAGTCTATATAAGTGCAGTCCATTTATTGACTATTATAACGACACCCAAGTGGATCCTGTTCGTCAGAAAGATGCTCTATGGAGATGTTGAATGTCACATGCTCACTTTTATTACATCAAAGGACATTTGAACAGTAAGGGCGAGCACACACACACACACACACACACACACACACACACACACACACACATAGCTGGAGAATCAACACGATATCTGGTTCCTACAGTACAAATGATAAGGCATCCAGGGTCCGGTTGTTCAAAACCTTTAATCTGAATCAGAATGATCCTGGATCAGATCTAACTGGCTGGTTTCCCTCCTATGCCGCTCAGAACCAGCCAGTCTGATCTGAACCAGCCAGTCTGATCTGATCCTGGATCAGAAAAGAATGGGGACAATTCGGATCCAGATTAAACGTTTTGAACAGCTGGGGACCCTGAAGTTCATTGAGACAAGACTAGCATAAGATGTTGTGGATGGGTGGGTGGGTGGGGGTGGGAGGAGAGAGGGAGGGAGGAGGTTGTGTTTGTCATTTGTATTCAGGGCTCAGGGTGGGGGTGTGAGGTCCTTGTGTCCAGGATCTGAGGGGGGGGGGGCTCCTTGTGGGGGGGCTCCTTGAGGCAGGGTCTGAAGGGGGGGCGGGCCTTGTGGACGCAGTGGTGCGTGTGTCCGTCGCAGCGGGAGCACTGGCAGCGCAGAGCCACGGGGTAGTAGAGGAGGGGGCTGAGGCGGGGGGGGCAGCCCGGCACACGCACCGCCCGGTACACCAGGGAGTGGGGCATGCAGCCGCGCTGGATCAGATACCGCTTACCCACAAGCCCCTTCACGTTGGTGTCCTGAGGTCAACACACACAGGGCAGTTCGGTTAGACTTTGTTTAACTGTCAAGTTTCAAGTTTCAAGTTACACTTTTTAAGTTTTAAGTTTTAAGTTAGTTAAGTTTCAAGATTCAAGTTTCAAGTTTTCAAGTTTAAAGTTTAAAGTTTAAAGTTTAAAGTTTTCAAGTTTCAATTTTCAAATTTCAAGTTTTCAAGTTTCAAGTTTCAAATTTCAAATGTCAAATTTAAAGTTTCAAGTTTCAAGTTACATGTTTTAAGTTTTAAGTTTTAAGTTAGTTAAGTTTCAAGATTCAAGTTTCAAGTTTCAAGTTTCAAGTTTCAAGTTTCAAGTTACAAGTTTCAAGTTATCAAGTTTTCAAGTTTTATGTTTTCAAGTTTCAAGTGTCAAGTTACACGTTTTAAGTTTTAAGTTTTAAGTTAGTTAAGTTTCAAGATTCAAGTTTCAAGTTTTCAAGTTTCAAGTTTCAAGTTTCAAATTTCAAGTTTTCAAGTTTCAAGTTTCAAATTTCAAATGTCAAGTTTCATGTTTTAAGTTTTAAGTTTTAAGTTAGTTAAGTTTCAAGATTCAAGTTTCAAGTTTCAAGTTTTAAGTTTCAAGATTCAAATTTCAAGTTTTCAAGTTTCAAGTTACAAGTTTCAAGTTACAAGTTCTAAGTTTTAAGATTCAAGTTCATTGTTACACCACATTACGATGGTTCTGGAGCGCTGGATCAGATACCGCTTACCCACAAGCCCCTTCACGTTGGTGTCCTGAGGTCAACACACACAGGGCAGTTCGGTTAGGCTTTGTTTAACTGTCAAGTTTCAAGTTTCATGTTATCAAGTTTTCAAGTTTTCAAGTTTTCCAGTTTCAAGATTCAAGATTCAAGTTTTAAGTTTCAAGTTTTCAAGATTCAAGTTTCAAGTTTCACATTTTAAGTTTTAAGTTTTAAGTTAGTTCAGTGTCAAGATTCAAGTTTCAAGTTTTCAAGTTTCAAGTTTCAAATTTCAAATTTCAAGTTTCAAATTTCAAATTTCAAGTTTCAAGTTTCAAGTTACATGTTCTACGTTTTAAGTTTCAAGATTCAAGTTTCAAGTTTCAAGTTTCAAGTTTCAAGTTTCAAATTTCAAATTTCAAGTTTTAAGTTTCAAGTTACATGTTTTACGTTTTAGGTTTCAAGATTCAAGTTTCAAGTTTCAAGTTTCAAGTTTTCAAGATTCAAGTTTCAAGTTTCAGATTTTCAAGTTTTCAAGTTTTTTGTTTTCAAGTTTCAAGTTACACGTTTTAAGTTTTAAGTTTTAAGTTAGTTCAGTTTCAAGATTCAAGTTTCAAGTTTTCAAGTTTCAAGTTTCAAGTTTCAAATTTCAAGTTTTCAAGTTTCAAGTTTCAAGTTTTCAAGTTTCAAGTTTCAAGTTTTCAAGTTTCAAGTTTCAAGTTTCAAGTTACAAGTTACAAGTTTCAAGTTACAAGTTCTAAGTTTCAAGATTCAAGTTCATTGTTACGCCACATTACGATGGTTCTGGAGCCTAATGGCCCATAGGACAGGTTCTCCTGTTTCCGTAGCGTGATTTACAAGCACACCCCCCTGGACATGACGCTGGTATGTCGCAGGGTCTTACACAAGTGTAACAGAGTAAAATTCTTAGGTTTCGGTTCCTGACATTGCAGCACAAGACATAGGGCATAATAAATCAAACATAATTCAAGATTTTTTAAAGGTATCAGTAGTACAGGATATAAGTGACCAAAAATAACAGGTATAATACAAGATAAGGTGGCAATAGTACAGGATACACTAGTGGTGCCACTAGTGATAATAGAGTTCAGTAGTGAAGTGGCTTAGGTAGTCTGTATACACGTGTGCGTGTGTGTGTTTCAAGTTTCATTGTTACTTCACATTACACAAGTGTAAGAGAGTAACATTCTTAGGCTTCGGTTCCTGAGTGTGTGTGTGTGTGTGTGTGTGTGTGAAAGAGTAAAATTCGTAGGCTTCCTGAGTGTGTGTGTGTGTGTGTGTGTGTGTGTGTGTGTGTGTGTGTGTGTGTGTGTGTGTAAGGTGGTTCTCACCTGCGTGTGACAGTAGCCGCTGCAGATGGTGGTGTTGACGACCATGCACTGAGAGCAGCCGCGCTTCTCGATGAGCAGGGCCGTGTTCTCCATCACACACTCACACACCGCGCTGCTCACACACACACACAGCAGCCCGCACACCAACACACACACCCACATGCTGGGATGCACACACACACACACACACACACACACACACTACTCTCTCTCTCTTCAGATACCGCACTGTCCTCTATACACACACACGCACACACACACACACACACATGCACACACACACACACACGCACACACACACACACACACGCACACACGCACACACGCACACACACACGCACACACCGCACACACACAACACACACACACACACACACACACACACACACTACTCTCTCACTTCAGATACCGCACTGTCCTCTATACACACACACACACACACACGCCCGCGCACACACACACACACACACACACACACACACACTGCCGGGTCGACAGCTCTGTGAGGTAGACAGGCGGTCTGTGAAGAATTCAGACAATCACAACCTGTACAGTCAGACCCTCTGTTCCTCTACAACACAGCAGAATCACCATGAACCCAGAAACACACACACACACCATACCCCCCCAAAACACACACACCAGACCCCCCCAAACACACACACACACCAGAACCCCCCCAAAACACACACACCAGACCCCCCCAAACACACACACCAGACCCCCCCCCCAACACACACACCAGAACCCCCCCCCAACACACACACCAGACCCCCCCCCAACACACACACCAGACCCCCCCCCAACACACACACCAGACCCCCCCCCAACACACACACCAGAACCCCCCCAAACACACACACCAGACCCCCCCAAACACACACACCAGACCCCCCCCCAAAAACACACACACCAGACCCCCCCAAACACACACACCAGAACCCCCCCCAAACACACACACCAGACCCCCCCAAACACACACACCAGACCCCCCCCCAAACACACACACCAGAACCCCCCCCAAAACACACACACCAGACCCCCCCAAACACACACACCAGAACCCCCCCCAAACACACACACCGGAACCCCCCCCAAACACACACACCAGAACCCCCCCCTCAACACACACACACCAGAACCCCCCCCAAACACACACACCAGACCCCCCCCCAACACACACACCAGAACCCCCCCCCAACACACACACCAGACCCTCCCCCAACACACACACCAGAACCCCCCCAAACACACACACCAGAACCCCCGACCCCCTGTCACTTCAACATACCGACACCCCACAGGCGACTCCTTGTGTTCTGGTTCTGGTGCTGGTTCTGGTAGCGGCGCTGGCCTAACAGGTGTCCTGGTGTGGTCAACCGGGTCAGACTGGACCTCAGTCTGGACTCAGCCTGACTGAGTCAGAGTTCTGAGGCGGAGGTGGAGGAGAGGAGGGCAACAATCCTCGTCTCTCTTCTGTCCCACGATGTGTCTCAGTGGGGTGTGAGAGGTGAGAGAAGGGGGGGAACCTAGTCTCTACTCTACACTCTCCTCTCTCTCTCTCTCTCTCTCTATTCCTGCCGCCTCCTCCTCTCCTGGCTCACAGCAGAACGAGAGTGTCTTTCCTCTCTCTCTCTCTCTCTCTTCTCTTCCTATCCCTGGGAGGATCTCTCGGGGGGGATATTAGCGTAGCTCTTGCGAGGGGGCCAGACCAACGCTTCCTCTTTTATAGAAGCTTAATCCGCCCTGATCCCCGTGTCTCACGTCCTCCGACCCTCCTGGCCCCTGCGAGGCCCGGTGAGGGATCCTGTAGCCGCTGACACCCCCCCCCCCCCCCCCCCTCCCAAAATCACCTGTACCCCGCCAACGTGCTCTCCTGTCTCACACACACACACAGAGACACACACACACACACACACACACACACACAGGCTCTGGGAGGTGCTGGAGGTCACAGACACAACATTATGTGAGCGGCATTAACAGGGTTAGGCCACGGTCATGTGGAGGTTAGGTAATGCTGCTGGATGAGCAGCTCGTCACCTGGAACCACAGCCGACCCAATGACCTTAATAAGACAAATGAGAATAGATGTTTGTATTTAAAAGCGGCCCCTTTTCTCCAACTCAAAGGACACAAGAAAAAAGAGAGAAAAAAGGAAGGAAAAAAAAGGAAGGAAGGAGAAAAAAGAAGAGAAGCAGAAGGGCAATAAACAACAACAAAGAGAAACACAACAAACAGACAGGCAGCTATGGGGGATTGTGTTAGTCAGGACCCAGGCCGTTCTGTAGGAAGGACAATCGAAGACCATGTGCAGGGGTGTAGGGTGTAGGGGTGTAGAGGTGTAGGGGTGGAGGGGTGTAGGGTGTAGGGGTGTAGGGGTATAGGGTGTAGGGGTGTAGAGGTGTAGGGGTGGAGGGGTGTAGAGGTGTAGGGGTGTAGGGGTGTAGGGTGTAGGGGTGTAGAGGTGTAGGGGTGTAGGGGTGTAGGGGTGTGGGGTGTAGGGGTGTAGGGGTGTAGAGTGTAGGGTGTAGGGGTGTAGGGTGTAGGGGTGTAGGGGTGTAGGGGTGTGGGGTGTAGAGGTGGAGGGGTGTAGGGTGGAGGGGTGTAGGGGTGTAGGGGTGTAGAGGTGTAGGGGTGTAGGGGTGGAGGGTGGAGGGGTGTAGAGGCGTAGGGGTGTAGGGGTGTAGAGGTGTAGGGGTGGAGGGGTGGAGGGGTGTAGGGGTGTAGAGTGTAGGGTGGAGGGGTGGAGGAGTGTAGGGTGCAGGGGTGTAGGGGTGTAGAGTGTAGGGTGGAGGGGTGTAGGGGTGTAGGGTGTAGGGGTGTAGAGGTGGAGGGGTGGAGAGGTGGAGGGGTGTAGGGTGCAGGGGTGTAGGGGTGGAGGGGTGTAGGGGTGTAGGGTGTAGGGGTGTAGAGTGTAGGGTGGAGGGGTGTAGGGGTGGAGGGGTGTAGAGGTGTAGGGGTGGAGGGGTGGAGGGGTGGAGGGGTGTAGGGGTGGAGGGGTGGAGGGGTGGAGGGTGGAGGGGTGGAAGGGTGGAGGGTGGAGGGGTGGAGGCTTTCCACTCCCCCCCCATACTCACACACACACAACGCACTGACAGTGTCATTTATATTATTTTACATTCATTCTAACTAACAGCTTAAATCATTTATTGTTCTTAGTTATTTGCGATTGTCTTTTTAAATAATTTTTGCTTCTTTTTTTATATCCTGTGCACCAACCGCACCAAGTCAACTTCCTGTATGTGCAAATATGGCCAAATAAAAACAATTCTGACTGATTCTGAGTTGTTGCTGGCTGCAGTACCCAGAGTGGCCACAGGGATCTACCCACCGCGACGCAGGCCAGGTCCAACAGCAGCAGCAGCAGCAGCAGCAGTGGCCTGGTCAGTAGGTCAGCCAGTGTTGTGTAATACATAAGTAGTGTGCTGGCGTTTGACTGGGTCACACATGTCTCTGTGCTGCCAGGGTTTAGTGCAGGTGAGGATCTAGCTGATTACTGTTTCTTATGATGACTGATGGACAGGGGTGTAGGGGTGTAGGGGTGTAGAGTGTAGGGTGGAGGGGTGGAGGAGTGTAGGGTGCAGGGGTGTAGGGGCGGAGGGGTGTAGGAGTGGAGGGGTGTAGGGGTGTAGAGGTGTAGGGGTGGAGGGGTGTAGGGGTGTAGAGGTGTAGGGTGGAGGGGTGGAGGAGTGTAGGGTGCAGGGGTGTAGGGGTGTAGAGTGTAGGGTGGAGGGGTGGAGGAGTGTAGGGTGTAGGGGTGGAGGGGTGTAGGAGTGTAGGGGTGGAGGGGTGTAGAGGTGTAGGGTTGGAGGGGTGTAGAGGTGTAGGGGTGTAGGGGTGTAGAGGTGGAGGGGTGGAGGGGTGGAGGGGTGTAGAGGTGGAGGGGTGGAGGGGTGTAGAGGTGGAGGGGTGTAGAGGTGGAGGGGTGGAGGGGTGGAGGGGTGTAGAGGTGGAGGGGTGGAGGGGTGTAGGGGTGTAGAGGTGTAGGGGTGTAGGGGTGTAGGGGTGTAGAGGTGGAGGGGTGTAGGGGTGTAGAGGTGTAGGGGTGTAGGGGTGTAGAGGTGGAGGGGTGTAGGAGTGTAGGGGTGTAGAGGTGGAGGGGTGTAGGGGTGTAGAGGTGTAGGGGTGTAGAGGTGGAGGGGTGTAGGAGTGTAGGGTGGAGGAGTGTAGGGTGCAGGGGTGTAGGGGTGTAGAGGTGTAGGGGTGTAGGAGTGTAGGGTGGAGGAGTGTAGGGTGCAGGGGTGTAGGGGTGTAGGGGTGGAGGGGTGGAGGGGTGTAGGGGTGTAGGGGTGTAGGGGTGTAGAGGTGGAGGGGTGTAGGAGTGTAGGGTGGAGGAGTGTAGGGTGCAGGGGTGTAGGGGTGTAGAGGTGGAGGGGTGTAGGAGTGTAGGGTGGAGGAGTGTAGGGTGCAGGGGTGTAGGGGTGTAGGGGTGGAGGGGTGGAGGGGTGTAGGGGTGTAGGGGTGTAGAGGTGTAGGGGTGGAGGGGTGTAGGGGTGTAGGGGTGTAGAGGTGTAGAGGTGTAGGGTGTAGAGGTGTAGGGGTGGAGGGGTGTAGAGGTGTAGGGTGTAGAGGTGTAGGGGTGGAGGGGTGGAGGGGTGTAGGGGTGTAGGGGTGTAGAGGTGTAGGGGTGTAGGGGTGGAGGGTGGAGGGGTGGAGGGGTGGAGCGGTGTAGGGGTGGAGGGGTGGAGGGGTGGAGGGGTGGAGGGATGGAGGCCTTCTTTTTGCTTATTTTTTTATATCCTGTGCACCAACCGCATCAAGTCAACTTCCTGTATGTGCAAATATGGCCAAATAAAAACAATTCTGACTGATTCTGAGTTGTTGCTGGCTGCAGTACCCACCGTGGCCACAGGGTCTCCCCACCGCGACGCAGGCCAGGTCCAACAGCAGCAGCAGCGGCCTGGTCAGTAGGTCAGCCAGTGTTGTGTAATACATAAGTAGTGTGCTGGCGTTTGACTGGGTCACACATGTCTCTGTGCTGCCAGGGTTTAGTGCAGGTGAGGATCCAGCTGATTACTGTTTCTTATGATGACTGATGGACAGGGGTGTAGGGGTGTAGGGGTGTAGGGGTGTAGAGTGTAGGGTGGAGGGGTGGAGGAGTGTAGGGTGCAGGGGTGTAGGGGTGTAGAGGTGTAGGGGTGGAGGGGTGGAGGGTGTAGGGGTGTAGGGGTGTAGGGGTGTAGAGGTGTAGGGGTGGAGGGGTGGAGGGGTGTAGAGGTGGAGGGGTGGAGGGTGTAGAGGTGTAGGGGTGGAGGGGTGGAGGGTGGAGGGGTGGAGGGGTGTAGGGTGTAGAGGTGGAGGGGTGGAGGGGTGTAGGGTGTAGGGGTGGAGGGGTGGAGGGGTGTAGGGTGTAGGGGTGCAGGGGTGGAGGGGTGTAGGGTGTAGAGGTGTAGGGGTGTAGGAATGTAGGGGTGTAGGGTGTAGAGGTGTAGGGGTGGAGGGGTGTAGGGGTGTAGGGGTGTAGAGGTGTAGGGGTGGAGAGGTGTAGGGGTGGAGGGGTGGAGGGGTGTAGGGGTGTAGGGGTGTAGAGATGTAGGGGTGGAGGGGTGGAGGGGTGTAGAGGTGTAGGGGTGTAGGGGTGTAGAGGTGTAGGGGTGGAGGGGTGTAGGGGTGTAGGAGTGTAGCGGTGGAGGGGTGTAGAGGTGTAGGGGTGTAGGGGTGTAGGGGTGTAGAGGTGGAGGGGTGAAGGGGTGTAGAGGTGGAGGGGTGGAGCGGTGGAGGGGTGTAGAGGTGTAGGGGTGTAGGGTGTAGGGGTGGAGGGGTGGAGGCCTTCCACTCCCCCCCGCCATACACACACACACACACAACGCACTGACAGTGTCATTTATATTATTTTACATTCATTCTAACTAACAGCTTAAATCATTTATTGTTCTTAGTTATTTGCGATTGTCTTTTTAAATAATTGTTGCTTATTTTTTTATATCCTGTGCACCAACCGCACCAAGTCAACTTCCTGTACGTGCAAATATGGCCAAATAAAAACAATTCTGACTGATTCTGAGTTCTTGCTGGCTGCAGTACCCAGCGTGGCCACAGAGGGTCTCCCCACCGCGACGCAGGCCAGGTCCAGCAGCAGCAGCAGCAGCGGCCTGGTCAGTAGGTCAGCCAGTTTTGTGTAATACATAAGTAGTGTGCTGGCGTTTGACTGGGTCGCACATGTCTCTGTGCTGCCAGGGTTTAGTGCAGGTGAGGAGCCAGCTGATTACTGTTTCTTATGATGACTGATGGACAGATCAGACCACAGTACTAGACCACCCCAGGCCATGGTACTAGACCACTGGACCACCCCAGGCCATGGTACTAGACCACTGGACCACCCCAGGCCATGGTACTAGACCACTGGACCACCCCAGGCCATGGTACTAGACCACTGGACAACCCCAGGCCATGGTACTGGTACTAGACCACTGGACCACCCCAGACCATGGTGCTAGACCACTGGACCACCCCAGTTCATGGTACTAGACCACTGGACCACCCCAGGCCATGGTGCTAGACCACTGGACCACCCCAGTTCATGGTACTAGACCACTGGATCACCCCAGGCCATGGTGCTAGACCACTTGACCTCCCCAGGCCATGGTACTAGACCACTAGACCACCCCAGGCCATGGTACTGGTGCTAGACCACTGGACCACCCCAGGCCATGGTGCTAGACCACTGGACCACCCCAGGCCATGGTGCTAGACCACTGGACCACCCCAGGCCATGGTACTGGTGCTAGACCACTGGACTACCCAGGCCATGGTGCTAGACCACTGGACCACCCCAGACCATGGTGCTGGACCACTGGACCACCCCAGGCCATGGTGCTGGACCACTGGACCAACAAACTTTTTATTTTTTATTTTTTTTAAATAAAAAAATATAATAAACCAAAGAAAATTCAAATGCGTGAAAATGTCTTCTTTTTTTCGATGCCTCAGCCCGCTGTTTAATGTGGCCAGGGTAAGCATGCTTACCAGCCAATCAGTAGTTCGTTCATTCCGATAAGAGCTACTGATTGGCTCTTATCACTTTCAAGTTCACTTAACATTTCACCTCTCGCCCGGCAGAATAGCTTATGCTAGCTAGCTCAAACGATCTAAATAATAATAATCAATAAGGATAACTTGCTTGATTTTGTGAATATGGACATTACTGTCAGCGACCTAAAGGGATTTCGTAGACTGGACTGGAGCCACCGCTCACCGATCTTCACACCCAGAAAGAGAGAGTCGCTAGGGGCTACAGCAAGCCTGGTATGAGCGGTTTATATGATTTATATGATTCGCGAGGCTGGTGGCGATCTGTGCTTGTCAAGTGCCTGTGTGACACAAGTGTGAATAGAAAGTGTGTTGTGAGTTTACTATGGAGGATGGAAACGGTGTGTGTCTGTGTTGTGCATGTGTGCGTTTGCGATGTTGAAACTGGACTTGTAGGCAGCAGGCTGGCTACTTGAAAAGATCTTGGTTCAAAAAAGATTGAACAATGAGGACCTTTTTTTTGTTTTTGGTAATCTGATCACAAAGTGACACTACAGCTTATTAGCGGGTTCTAGGGCATCAAAATTGCATTTCCTTGAAACTGCGTTCACTGATAGCGTGTATGTGTAATTATGTGTATTTCTATATCTTATGCTTACCCAATCTAAAAGCTTGCGGCAAGTGCCTGGTGCACACCACACTTTGTTAAAAGAAATAAATCTTGTACTTTTTTATCTTATAATACATTCTACTGATGTAGTCTACCATTTGGTTTTAGTTATAGGCTATTGCTCTCACTTGTTTGTACCTTTTGCTAAGTCAAGCATTTAGATTAGAATGTAGAGTGCATATTGCGAAATTTCGCAACGTCAATAACGCATCGGACTCTAAAAAACGCACGCCACCTTGCGGGGGGGCCCCGGGATTTTGCGGTACGCCACTGAGCAGCAGCGGTCTGGTCAGTAGGTCAGCCAGTGTTGTGTAATACATAAGTAGTGTGCTGGCGTTTGACTGGGTCACACATGTCTCTGTCCCACCTGAGAGCAGACGGCATGCTGCCCCTCTAATCCTCTAACTCTCCCATGATTCCTCTGGCTGCTTTATCTCCCCGCCGACGATGTTTCCTCAGTCCCCGGTCGCCATGGTTACGCTACATAAACACCCGCTGGGTGCTTAAGGGCCGACAACACTGTCGTTATGACATCACTGCCTGTCATGCCCTGAAAACCTGTGTTACGCTGAATGGTACATGGTAAACAGACTGACCAATACATCTACATATCCTTATTCCAAAGAGCTTTACAACGGCCTCTCATTCACACATTCACACACACATTCACACACCAATGGCGGCAAGCTGCCATGCAAGGCGCCGGCCCCGCTCACTGGGAGCAACTTGGGGTTCAGTGTCTTGCCCAGGGACACTTTGACATGTGGTCAGCCGGGGTTCGAACCGCCGATCTGCCGACCTTGTGATCATTAGACGCCGGCTCTACCTCCTGAGACACAGCCGCCCCAACACAAAGGGCTCTGTGTAGGACGAACCTGTGTTATGGTGTCCTGTGTAGGACAAACCTGCTGCCGTCCATGAGAGGCTTCACTGGGACATCTGAGAGGACTCTTATGGACCTCCTGTTTTTAAAGACAACATTTCGTCGGGCCTTGTCCCCCTTTGTCCAGTTTAGATGACCAACGCCACTGCCGCTGTTGGATAGACACACACACACACACTCTCTGAGATGACCAGGCCACACACACACTCTCTGAGGTGACCAGGCCACACACACACACACACACTCTCTGAGATGACCAGGCCACACACACACTCTCTGAGGTGATCAGGCCACACACACACTCTCTGAGATGACCAGGCCACACACACACTCTCTGAGATGACCAGGCCACACACACACACACTCTCTGAGATGACCAGGCCACACACACACACACTCTCTGAGATGACCAGGCCACACACACACTCTCTGAGATGACCAGGCCACACACACACTCTCTGAGGTGACTAGGTCACTGTATGATTACACATGTCTATAACATGTATGATTACACATGTCTATAACATGTATGACTACACATGTCTATAACATGTATGATTACACATGTCTATAACATGTATGACTACACAAACGTTGGTGAGGCAGTATTCTTAGAAATATATTTTTCATGGCTTGAAATGGTAAACAGACTGACTTATATAGACTGACTTATATAGACTGACTTATACAGACTGACTTATATAGACTGACTTATATAGACTGACTTATATGATTACTTACAGTATATAGACTGACTTATATAGATGACTTATACAGACTGACTTATATAGACTGACTCATATAGACTTACTTATACAGACTGACTTATATAGACTGACTTATATAGCCTGACTTATATAGACTGACTTATATGATTACTTACAGTATATAGACTGACTTATATAGATGACTTATACAGACTGACTTATATAGATGACTTATACTGTATAGACTGACTTATATAATGACTTATATAGACTAACTTATATAGATGACTTATATAGACTGACTTATATAGATGACTTATATAGACTGACTTATATAGATTACTTATATAGACTGACTTATATAGGCTGACTTATATCGCGTCTTATTCCAAAGCGCTTTACAACGGCCTCTCATTCACCCATTCACACACACATTCACATACACATTCACACACCAATGGCGGCAAGCTACGATGCAAGGCTCTACCAGTCTAACATATAAAAGGCTATAAAAGATATAAAAGGCAGATATAAAACATATACTGTATAAGGCACCAGCCCGCTCATTGGGAACAATTTGGGGTTCAGTGTCTTGCCCAATAACACCTGTGGTCAGTGTGTGGTCAGTGTGTGGTCAATGTGTGGTCAGTGTGTGTGTGTGTGGTCAGTGTGTGTGTGTGTGTGGTCAGTGTGTGGTCAGTCAGTGTGTGGTCAGTGTGTGGTCAGTATGTGGTTAGTGTGTGGTCAGTGTGTGGTCAGCGTGTGGTCAGTGTGTGGTCAGTGTGTGGTCAGTGTGTGGTCAGTGTGTGTGGTCAGCGTGTGGTCAGTGTGTGGTCAGTGTGTGGTCAGTGTGTGGTCAGTGTGTGTGTGTGTGTGGTCAGTGTGTGGTCAGTCAGTGTGTGGTCAGTATGTGGTTAGTGTGTGGTCAGTGTGTGTGTGTGTGTGTGGTCAGCGTGTGGTCAGTGTGTGTGGTCAGTGTGTGTGGTCAGTGTGTGGTCAGTGTGTGGTCAGTGAGTGGTCAGTATGTGGTCAGTGTGTGGTCAGTGTGTGGTTAGTGTGTGGTCAGTGTGTGTGGTCAGCATGTGGTCAGCGTGTGGTCAGTGTGTGGTCAGTGTGTGGTCAGCGTGTGGTCAGTGTGTGGTCAGTGTGTGTGGTCAGTGTGTGTGGTCAGCGTGTGGTTAGTGTGTGGTCAGTGTGTGTGGTCAGCATGTGGTCAGCGTGTGGTTAGTGTGTGGTCAGCGTGTGGTCAGTGTGTGGTCAGTGTGTGGTCAGCGTGTGGTCAGTGTGTGGTCAGTGTGTGGTCAGTGTGTGGTCAGTGTGTGGTCAGTGTGTGGTCAGTGTGTGTGGTCAGTGTGTGGTCAGTGTGTGGTCAGTGTGTGGTCAGTGTGTGGTCAGTGTGTGGTCAGTGTGTGGTCAGTGTGTGGTTAGTGAGTGGTCAGTGAGTGGTCAGTGAGTGGTCAGTATGTGGTCAGTGTGTGGTCAGTGTGTGGTCAGCGGTCCATGTGACCAGGCTGGTGACTGTGAGAGTTTTCCGTCCCGGGCATGCTGGGTAACTCTACACCAGGAGGATCTGGGTCAGGGGAATGTGAGGCGCCGTAACGCGGGGCGTCCAGGTCTGCTCCCGCCGTGCCCCCCAGCCAGCGGGTCAGCAGGTCACAGCCCCCCCAGCGTGTTACTCTGGCAGTCACAGTAATGGAACACTTTTATCTATTTATCTTTTTTTGTTATCTATATCTGTTTTATTCGTTGCCTTATTGTGTTGTTAAATGTTTATCTATTTATTTTCTATATACTATATATGTGTGTGTGTGTGTGTGTGTGTGCTCTGATGTGTCTGTAGTTGTGTGTGTGTATCCTCTGATGGTTGTGTGTGTGTGTGTGTGTATACTCTGATGGTTGTGTGTGTGTGTGTGTGTGTGTGTGTTAGCTGCATGTAGTTGTGTGTATACTCTGATGTTTGTGTGTGTGTTGTGTGTGTCTGTGGTTGTGTGTGTGTGAGTGTGTGTGTATACTCTGATGGTTGTGTGTGTGTGTGTGTGTGTGTGTTTACAGAGTGTGTTTACCTTATGTAGGCCACAGACATAGTGATAGATATGAGACAGATAGAATTTGATGCTCGCTTGCACGCTTCTTCTTCTTCTTCTTCTTCTTCTTCTTCTTTGGGGTTTAAAGGCAGCTTGCATCCTTGGTGTTGCATTATTGCCACCTTCTGGTGTTAGCGAGCTACTGCAGCGTCCCGGTTTGTTGTCAGGTTTTTTCCCTATCATTCCTGTTCTCTTAACACTAGAACAGCCGTGCTTATTTCACCTACTATAAGAGCCACCTCGGGTATATGACCATAGTCTTTACAATGGGAAGCTGCTACTTACACACAACGACCACTAGTTGGCACGTCTTGTAAATTAGCCTGCCTCCTACACAGAAAAATTGCTAAATAGCTTCATACTAGCTTATTCTGATGAAATGTCAGGATACTGGGTGGTAGAACGCACATATCTAGGAAAAGTCATGAAAGGAGCCTCCTGAAATTTGATCGAGTGCAAAGATATAACTTTTTTCTTTACTCACAGGGTCATTCCTTCCGAGGTTCCTCTGTGACCTCATTCACCCAGGTCATGTGACACCACTGCTAGGCAGTGATTGGCTCCCTGTCTCCTATGTTTGTTGTCCTGTCTTTAACACAGTAAAATGAAGTAACTATACAGTGAGGCATGCTGGGAATTAATGCCAACCAGGACAGTTGTGATTGGTCATGTAGTAGTGCAGTAATAAACAGATGAACAGATGGTGGCCCTTCAGAAGGGACATTAGTCAGAGAGGCCTGTTTGTTTGTCATGTGACTGTCTGACACCCTGACGACATTAACATTTACATTTCTGCTGAGTCATTCGGGTCGTCCCGACGTCTCCCTGGAAACCCCCAGCGCAGCGCCAAGCAGGAAGTGATCCGGTGTTGTTGACTTTAAGGAACTGGAGCTTAACCCAGCGGTCACCGCGGTCAGCTTTATGCTGCCATCAAGGAGCCGGAAGCTAGCTCGCTAGCTGTTGTTTTATGCTGTGTTTACCTCCTCCCTCTCCGTCCTCTCTCTCCCCCTCCTCCTCTCTCCCTCCTCGCTCACCCCTCTCCCTCCCCCCTCCTCCTCCCCCTCCCTCTCTCCCTCCTCCTCTCCCCTCCTCCTCTCATCCCTCCCCCCTCCTCCTCTCCCTCCCCCTCCTCCCTTCTCTCTCACCCCTCTTCCTCTCCCCCCCTCCTCCCTCCCTCTCCCTCCCTCTCCCCACCTCCCCCTCCTCCCTCTTCCTCTCTCTCCCTCTCCCTCCCCCCTCTCCCTCCTCCCTCCCCCTCACCTCAGGGCCGTAGCAGGCAAGTTACCACGGCAACACGTTCTGTTATTTGAAGACAAACCGACGCCATTTTATTCAAACTGTCACGTTCACATTGAAGGAGGTTATTTGAATCGGTTGTCACATTTCCACAATATCAACATCAATATTCCTGCACAGTTTGTAAACAACACATACACACACACAAGGTATAAATCACAGGTAAGTAAATCACAGAAGGTAAATAAATCACAGCATCAAACAATTATTTGCATCTCAGTTCTCAACAGAAGTAGGATAGTCTTTAATCACCATTGTATACAATAATAATATAACGTTTTTTATTTACAATATATTTGATAAGATATGTCATATGTCACAGAGCACATCATAGGCCAGTCTGAATCCACCCCCCCCTCCACACACACAGACTCTCACCCCTCTCCCTCCTCCCTCCCTCTCCTCCCACTCCTTCTCCCTGCCACACTCCCCCTCTCCCCCCTCCCTCCTTCCTCCTCCTCTCACCCCTCCCCTCCCCCCTCCCCCTCTCCCTCCTCCCCCACTCCCTTCTCCCTCCGTCCCCCTCCTTCCTCCCCCTCTCACCCATCTCCCTCCTCCCTCTCACCCCTCTCCCTCCTCCCTCCCCCTCCTCCCTCACCCATAATGCTGAAAGGACATCCACACCCCAAGAACAGTGACAGGGGCACAAACAGGAAGCGTTTCTTTTGAATAAAGAGTTTCCTCAGAAGATGTTGTGATTCATACAGGACACATAGCGCTAGATAACTCTAAAACAACGTCCCATAACTTATCTTATCAATCACAATCTTACCCTGTGAGGTGTCCTTGGGTGTTTTGAAAGAACATACAAATAAAATGTATTATTATAAAAAAAAATATTATTATTATTATTATTATACAAAAATGAATG
>NC_137688.1:69779510-69869510 GCF_963989245.1 Nansenia antarctica | reverse complement strand
TCGATCTGTCTGATTCTTATTCAAACATACTTGTTTTAAGTTAGTAGACTTTGATCATGTAATTATAGCAAAAATACCAAACTCCACCAATCGATTGATAAGTTGATTGCATGGCAAATACAAATATTATTATATTATTATATGATTATTATGATTATTATGATTATTATGATTGTTATGATTATTATGATTATTATGACTATTATGTTTATTATGATTATGATTAGTATTCTTATTATTATGAATATTATGATTATTGTTATTATTAATATTATTATTATTAGTAGTAGTATTGTTATTATTATGATTATTATGATTATTATTGTTATTATTATTATTATACCACCAACTACCGTGCTTGCCATACTGTACCTATCACTATCACTATCATGTTTCATATCATGTTTTATAACATCTTTTTTGCACTTCTGGTTAGATGCTTAACGACATTTCATTGTCTGGTACTTTGTACTCTGCAATGACAATAAAGTTGAATCTAATCTAATCTAATATAGTCTAATCTGGTCTAATCTAGTCTAATCTAGTCTAATCTGGTGTAATCTAGTCTAATCTAGTCTAATCTGGTGTAATCTAATCTAATCTGGTCTAATCTAGTCTAATCTAGTCTAATCTAGTCTAATTTAGTCTAATCTAGTCTAATCTAGTCTAATTTAGTCTAATCTAGTCTAATCTAGTCTAATCTGGTCTAAACTGGTCTAATCTGGTCTAATCTCGTCTAATCTGGTCTAATCTGATCTAATCTAGTCTAAACTGGTCTAATCTGGTCTAATCTAGTCTAATCTGGTCTAAACTGGTCTAATCTAGTCTAATCTAGTCTAAACTGGTCTAATCTGGTCTAATCTAGTCTAATCTGGTCTAATCTAGTCTAAACTGGTCTAATCTAGTCTAATCTAGTCTAATCTGGTCTAATCTGGTCTCCAGCCATGTGGGCTGACAGGCTGGGGCAGCAGCTGGGTCGTCCGACCCGGTCCGTGGCGGGCTGGCTGGTGTCACGCTTCCTCACCTGGCACAACGGCGTGCTGGAGGCCGGGGCGGTCCGGCTGAGTGGGATCCAGCCCGGGGACACGGTTCTGGAGCTGGGCCACGTGCCGGGCCTGGGGCTGGAGGCCGCCTCCGCCCTGCTCACAGGGCCCACGGGCAGGCTGATGGACTACACCCAGTACATGCACCAGGTAAGAGATATCACCCTCCACTCAGCCCCCCCTCAGCCCCCCTTCACCTCCCCCCTCACCCCCCCCCCAGCCCCCCTTCCTCAGCCCCCAGTGCCTCGTTTGACCCCTCCTCTTCTCCATGGCAACTCCAGATCCCAGACGTACGTGTTCCTACAGACAGACGGATGGTGCGACTTGTTTGAAATGTGTAACTGTGTTCTCTTTTACATACTGTATGTCCTCTCCTCCTCTCCTCTCCCCTCCTCTCCTCCTGCCCTCCTCCTCCTCTCCTCTCCTCCTCCCATCCTCCTCTCCTCTCCTTCTCTTCCCTCCTCTTCTCCTCCCTCCTATCCCCTCCTCCCCTCTCCTCTCCTCTCCTCCTCTCCTCTCCCCTCTTCATCTCCTCTTCCCTCCTCTCCTTCTCCTCCCATCCTCCTCCTCCTCCCCTCTCCTCCCATCCTCCTCCTCCTCCCCTCTCCTCTCATCCTCCTCCTCCTCCCCTCTCCTCCCATCCTCTCCTCCTCCCCTGGTGTAGGTAGCAGCAGAGCGTGTGAAGGCTCTGGTGAACAGCGGTAAGGTGCGTCTGCTGCACTGTGACGTGGCGGCCATGCCCCTGGCTGACAGCAGCGTGGACAGAGTCTTCCACTGCAACTGCTACTACTTCTGGCCAGACCTCAGGAAGGGAGCGGAGGAGATACACAGGGTGATGAAACCAGGTAACAAATAATAATAATCATAATAATAATCATAATAATCATAATAATGTACCAGTTAGCAGACGCTTTAAATCCAAAGTGACTTAACAGTTAGAGATTAATTAAAAAGAAATATATAAACCCCTTAAAAAAAGTTCGGAAACGCTTTTCTTGTTGCTTATTCCTCCCCTTTAATAATACCAATTGGTATTGTATTTTATATCGTTGGAAAGCCTGATTGGTCACCTTTATAATGAGGTACAACTTGTAAGGATCATACATTCATGTAATGAGTAACACAGCTAAACGTGTGGGTAGCGGCCCAAAATAATTTGCCAAAATCCCCTGCAATATTCTTCTGTTGGTATTCACTCTCGTTTTGAGCTTCAAGTGCTGGCAGGTGTATGTCAGTCACAGGTGTGTGGCACCTGAATGGCACCTAATTGACAGGAATTATATTCTGGGGCCAGTGGCGATCCCATATCTCCAGAATCTGGGACCTAACTCCATGATGACAACGCTCGCCCCCACAGAGCCAGGATCATCACAGAGCACCTCCAGTATTTGGGAGTGGAGAGGGTGGAATGGCCTGCCGTGAGTCCAGACCTCAACCCAATTGAACACTTGTGGGATCAGCTTGGGCGTGCTGTACGTGCCAGAGTGACCAACGCAACCATGTTGGTTGACTTGCGGCAAATCCTAGTTGAGGAATGGGATGCCGTCCCACAGCAGTGTGTGACCAGGCTGGTGACCAGCATGAGGAGGAGGTGCCAAGCTGTTGTGACTGCGTATGGATCTTCCACACACTACTGAGGTCCCTGACAATGTAAAATTAATAAAGTGTAAAAATATGTGTTGTTTTTTCCTTATTACTGTGGGAGAGTGCAATCATCCAATCCACCAAGCAACTCAAAACGAGAGTCAATACCAACAGAAGAATATAGGGGATTTTGGCAAATATTTTTGGGCCGCTACCCACACGTTTAGCTGTGTTGCTCATTCCACGAATGCATGATCCTTACAAGTTGTACCTCGTTGTAAAGGTGACTAATCAGGCTTTCCAACGATATAAAATACAATACCAATTGGTATTATTAAAGGGGAGGAATAATCAACAGAAAAAGCGTTTCCGAACTTTTTTGGAGGGGTTTATATATATATATATATATATATTTATTTATTTTTAAAGTGCCTTACTCAAGGAGACACTAGTGGTGGTGTTCCTAGGTAGGATTCAAACTCATGACCTTCCGATCGCCAGTCCAACTCACTATCCCCTAGTCCAGGGGTTTTCAAAGTCCAAGACAGCAAGCCTTCCCTAAGAGAATTGTGACATACACATGCCCCCCCCCCCCCCTGTAAAACAACAACAACATTCAAATAGACAGCAAGACTGAATCCATTGAAAATAATTCTATTTGTGTTTATTTGACACGTCAAACTTAGGGCTGGCCCAAACTATTTGGAAATGTATTTTAACTAAACACAAGTTAACATACAAACTACAGCGGTATAATCACCAATCCAACGGCATAACAACACTTTTCTCTGACAGTAAATTCACCAGTGTTGTGCCAGCTATCAAAAACATTGTACTGAACTAAAAAAGACAACCATCGTGGAGTCCATAGTTTCAAATCAAATGTTTCAGAAGGCGTAAATTATACGCGAGCCAATGACGCACTCGGTAGTCAAGCCAAAACATTGCAATGCAAGATGTATTTACATTTTTCAGAATAAAAGTCTGAACATTTGGTCGGTTGCCGACTTGTTTCCGCTTTCACCAGCTGCTGTCACATGTTATCTTTCTGTCCGTCCCCACCCCCCCCGTCCCCTCCGTCCCTTCAAATCTAAATAATGCTAACCTTTGTAACCAGGAGACTGAGACTTCTCAAATCATTAAGAGTATTTATTTAGTTCTTGCCAGAAGGAGCGATTGTCCGGCCAACAGAGGTCTCATCACAATGTCTCCACTGGGGCCGTCCCAGCTGATCACATTTATAGGCTTACAACATCAGTGGGCGGTTTGTCCTCGGGTTGGCCATAGTAGGTTCAACTGTTGGTCAAAATATACTTTTTATTTTATTTTTTTATTTATTTAACCTGGGTCGGTCCCATTGAGACACAATGGTCTCTTTTATTTTTAATTAATTGTTTTATTACACAATAAAACAACACCAAATACAACAAAAAATAGACAAAATATAATTTGATCAGAGCAATAGGATAAAACAATGGGACTTTCATATAAAATATAAAATATAAAACAGGAGCAAGAACGATATGAATAAATAGAATAAAATAATGGGACTTTCATACAAAACATAACTGTCACAGAGTGAAAAGGAACAGCGCTTCTTCTCCTCCAAAGTCTTCTGCTTATCAGTAGACCTAAACCTTTGTTTATCACATGAGAGTATACTGCTCTGCATTCTGGTCTTTCACACAGTTTTCAGTAAACATTGTCACATTGTCACATTGTTATTCAGTTGTTAAGTCGTGACGTGTTTCCGGGTCCAACGTTGGCTGAGGCGCTCTCTTCGAAACGCCGCAGTAATAATAATAATAAATTATATTTGTATAGCGCTTTTCCGAGGCTCAAAGACGCTGACAACATGGGAAAAACGGGAAAGTGCTGCGTCCCTTGTTGTATGAATAGATCCCAGTCTAAAAATTGATTGAACTGTCATTCTACCGCTTTAGTACACTGGTACTCTGGTGCTTTAGTACACTGGTACTCTGGTGCTTTAGTACGCTGGTACTCTGGTGCTTTAGTACACTGGTACTCTGGTGCTTTAGTACACTGGTCTTCTGGTGCTTTAGTACACTGGTACTCTGGTGCTTTAGTACACTGGTACTCTGGTGCTTTAGTACACTGGTACTCTGGTGCTTTAGTACACTGGTACTCTGGTGCGGGGAAATGTTTATTTGGACCCGGAAATTACTAAACGTCACGTGTGACGTCAGACTTAACAACCGAATAGTATTAAAGACATACTTAATGTCTCTCTCTCTCTCCCTTTCTATCTCCCTCCCTCTCTCTCTCTCCCTCTCCCTCCCTCTCTCTCTCCCTCCCCCTCTCTCCCTCCCTCCCTCCCTCCCTCCCTCCCCCCTCTCTCCCTCCCCCCTCTCTCCCTCCCCCCTCTCTCCCTCTCTCCTTCTCTCTCTCCCTCCCTCTCTCTCTCTCTCTCTCTCTCTCCCTCTCCCCCCCCCACGTCCAGATAGGGAGAGAGAGAGAGAGGGAGAGAGAGAGGGGGGAGAGAGAGAGGGAGAGACAGAGAGAGAGACAGAGAGAGAGAGAGACAGGACATGTCTACATCATCAACAAGGGACGACAGCAATGATCAGTGTGAGAAATGTTGGTGATGCATCAAAGTGAGAGGGGGAGGGAGGGGAGGGAGAGGGAGAGAGAGAGGGAGAGAGAGAGAGAGAGAGGGAGAGAGAGGGAGAGTGGGAGGAAGGGAGAGAGAGGGAGAGGGAGAGAGAGAGGGAGAGAGAGAGGGTGGAGAGAGAGAGAGGGAGGGAGGGAGAGAGAGAGAGAAATGTTGGTGATGCATCATTCAGGATTGATCACCACAAATCTTGTTGATGTTGTTGATGTTGTGTTGTTGATTGTAGGGGTTTGATGTTGTTGATGTTGTAGGGGTTTTCACTGTTTTCTAATAAACACAGGAGAATTAATCAGAAGCTTAAGACGTTTATTGTTAATGTAACAATGAGATCAAGAGTCGACAGTTTGCAAAGCCTATGGATTTTCCACTACACTGTTGTTATTGGGTCATTTTTAGCTGAATTTTATTTAAAATAAATAAAGTTTTAAATGAAGTATATGATTGAAGGGCACTCAGACTCGTTTGTTTGTAAAGAAATAAATAAAAATAAAAATGTTCTGGATGACTGAGAAAAGGTCTCGTTGCTTTGCCTAACAACTACAATGAACTACAATGAACTACAACTCCTACAATGCACTGCCCATGCCCACCCGGACTAAGAGACTAAAGTTCAGTTTCTTCCCCAGGGCCATAAGTGCACTAAACTCGGCTAAGGTCGAAGAAAAACAAAACAAAAAATCCCCTCTGTAACCCCCCCCCCCACCCCTGTGCAATAACCAAGGGAACAGTGCAATGTTCATAACCCTGTAATATGTTTACATTCTTGTGTTGGGTTTTCATATCCTGTATATAAGTTAGTAGTTCATACGTTTATATGTTTATAAAAGTACACATTTACATGCTAACACCCCCCTGTCTATATACCCCCCTGGGAATAGGCCGTATAGTGTCTATAAGTTTACATAATAGATACATTCTCAGATTCCTACCGATTACTTATTCCCCTATTTATGTCTATTTATGTCTCATTCTTGTTTTTTTATTATCTTAAGACAGTGTTGATTGTTAGCACCTAGGGCTTGCATTTAAATGCTGTTGTACCTGTTACAATGACAATAAAGATCATTCATTCAACTACAACTCCTCTATAAAGTGAGTTACATGCCATAGCCAAACATGTTAGTTTGTTAACTATGAAGTGAGTTACATGCAATAGCCAAACGTGTTAGTTTGTTAACTATGAAGTGAGTTACATGCCATAGCCAAACGTGTTAGTCCACACAGTCCAGTAGGTGGCGGTAATACACCTTAAGCTGGTTGCCAACCGCCAATCAAATAAAAAGAAGAAGAACTACAACTCCTACAATGCACCTCTCCAACGGCGCGTCCCTGATGACGTAGACGGAGGGAAACTCAAAACAGCAGCAGACTGTCCGGATCGACCATAGATAATATACCATTATAATATCTATAATACGTGTTTATAACATCTAGTCAGCTGTCCAGGTAAGCCGTTTAAAGAAACGTTTCACTGTTAGAAAAGACGTGCTTGCTGTTAGACGGAATTATAAGCAGCTAGCAGCCTAGCCCTAGCTAGCACAAGCTGTCATCCAGCCAGGTTGCCTACAGTGCTTTAACTGTTTACACATTAACACCGTGTTATATGACGTCAACACGCTTATAATGTCAATTCGTCAGCTTTTCAGCTCGTCAACTAGTAAATAAGTCTCTGTATTGCTTAACTTTACACATATTTCACAATATATTGTTTTGCTTTGCTGTGGTAGAGAAGGCAAGAGACCATCTAGTGTTCACACATTCAAGCCTCTCTTTTTATTTGTTGTCTGTGAGCGGATAGTTCCTATTATATAAATTCTCATCTAGATCTGTCTCAAACTATGCCGTGTTGGGTCCTTGAATTTAAGGGAATTGAGTCTTGAAAGGTGCTTGAATGTGATGTTTCAGAAGGTGTGGGAACCCTGTGTGTGTCCCCATAGCAACCCCGTGCAGCTCTGTGTGTCCCCATAGCAACCCCGTGCAGCTCTGTGTGTCCCCATAGCAACCCCGTGCAGCTCTGTGTGTCCCCATAGCAACCCCGTCCTCCAGCATGCAGAGGAAGTCCCGTATGAGCCGCGAGCTGCGGCTTCTGAGCACGGAGCCTCCGCCCGGGGTGACCTGCTGGCAGACCGGCCAGGGGGAGATGGACGACCTCGTCCTCCGCGCCCGTGAGTGGCCGCCAGGGGGCGCTGTGGGGAGAATGGTTATTACACTTAACTGGTTGTCTCTGTGTACCACATGTACATAAGAAGAGGTTTGGTGAGGCTGCATTCTCATTTTATGCTCCAGATCAGGGTCGGAGTGGGACTCATTTTTAGCTCTGGAGTTTCATGCCTCAGACCAGCCGACTTTAGTTCACAACCGATTACAGTAGCCTATATTAAAATCATGTAATTACAACCGTGGTATTTGAGTCTGTAATAGCGGACTCACTGTTCTCTACAGTCTTCTCTACATTTACAGGATGCTATGTCATGGGTTTGCTTCATTGTTCCCACACTGGTACAACAGCTCACCTGTGCCTTCTACTGTGATAGCAGCAATCCCTTGCTGGACACCACTAGGGTGACCAGGTCCCAACAAACCAAATGTGGGACAAGGAGTATGTTTGTGTGGGACAATGTGGGCCCGGACCGAACTTTAGGTGCCCCTGGTAGCATCCGCCCCCCCTGGCCGAGTTGAGAGCTATGTCTATCCAATGTTTTAAATATATATGCATTTCCATTCTGTTTGGTTTATTCAGCAGCATCCAATAATAGACTATGCAGATAAAAACGTAACAAATAACAAATATATTTTATTTGAATGTGAACCTCACAATAAAGTATCTCTATGGAGCAGAAAGTGAAGTCAAAGTGCAGTATCAATTTAGTATATTAATAAAGAAAAGTAGCCTGACAGTGTTAGGCCTGTAGATGATTGACTATGTGATTGACATAGCTGTCAAGGCTAACTCTGCACTCATTCAGACAATGACAGTGATACCAGCTGGTCAAAGGATAAACCAATTGCCCAAGTCATTTTCAGTGTTTTACATAGCCTGAAACTACAGATTGTAAGCTTTCAAATGATGTGTCATACATTGAAATCGGATTTTTTTTGGAAGACGACACGAATATTTGAACAGAGACTGACTGGGAGAAAAATCACTCTGCTGCAGCAACAAACGCTGTTAACAGCTAGCGGCTAACAGTGGTACATCGCTACGAACGCCTAAATACGTTTTTATAACATCACACAACATGCTGAGAACATGAACATGCTAAAAACACAAACAGATGAACACACAGTCCTTGATTTTGAACACGTCCTAAAACAAAAGTATGTTTACAAGTAAAGTGGTCCCTTACCAGTATGTTCAGTAGCCTACGGCAAAAGGAGAACAGTGAATCCAATGCACACATTATCAGTATTCAGTGATCGTTAAACTGTTGTTTATTATATCCAGTGGGTACTTTAAAACTTCAAGTTGGTGTTGAAAAAATACGAAAACTAGATATTGTTGACACAGTTTCTTTTTACGAGCCCTTTGAGTCAGCGGGTGGTTAGCACATTCAGCCAGCTCCCTATATCCACGTGGGGCTGTTGCCATGGGAACATGAATGCTGTTTCCTGATAGATTATGGACGTTCTGCTGCAACTGAACACTTCGGCGCTTGGTTGCGGCGCTTTATTGCGGCGCAATGGACACTGGCCCCGTAGCCGCGCAAAGCGGGACATCTGGTCACCCTATTTATACGGCATCGGCCCAGAATGGTACCGGCCCAGCCGCCCAGAACGGTATCGGCTTGCAAGTACTACCACGACTGAACACCGGCCCAGACCGGCCCAAAACCAGACCGGCCCACCGGGAAAACTCCAGATCCTCCCGATTAGCCACCCCGGGCCTGCTCCAGATTGTGTCTCACTGCCAGTTTACATTAGGGATGCAACCTCAGCACATTATGTTCAAGTCAAGACTAAAAACCCATCTTTTTAATATTGCCTTTAAATGACAAAATGATTAAATGATGATTATATAATGATTGGAGCACTTTGAGCTGCAACGTTTGCAGGAAAAGCGCTATACAAATAAAAAGTTATTATTATCATTATTAGGCCACCAGGTGGCGCTGTGGTACAAGATGCTCGTTACATCTGAACGTTGTGGCAGCATGTGTTTAATACTAAATAGTGGTTAATACTAAATAGTGGTTAATACTAAATAGTGGTTCAGTGGTGAAATTGGTGAATATTATAAACTTGACTCACAATACTTATAGTTTTGTTTTAGAGTCGTGTGTGTGTGTGTGTGTGTGTGTGTGTGAGTGTGTGTGTGTGTGTGTGTGTGTGTGTGTGTGTGTCGTAATACAGTGTCAGTAGTAGTGCATAAGGGTGTAGTGTCAGTATTAGCAGTAATGACAGTAATAATAACAATAGTAATACAGTGTCAGTAGTAGCAGTGCAACAACATACAGGGATAGCTACACTAGCTAGCATCCACAGGTTAGCGCCAGCCAAAGAGGTCGCTAACTGTCTTCACGGTGGTGATTATGAAGTGTGTAACTGCCTCCTCTCAGACTAGCTGTGTGAGTTGTGATACGTAGTGTGTAACGGCCTCCTCTCAGACTAGCTGTGTGAGTTGTGATACGTAGTGTGTAACGGCCTCCTCTCAGACTAGCTGTGTGAGTTGTGATACGTAGTGTGTAACGGCCTCCTCTCAGACTAGCTGTGTGAGTTGTTGTGATACGTAGTGTGTAACGGCCTCCTCTCAGACTAGCTGTGTGAGTTGTGATACGTAGTGTGTAACGGCCTCCTCTCAGACTAGCTGTGTGAGTTGTGATACGTAGTGTGTAACGGCCTCCTCTCAGACTAGCTGTGTGAGTTGTGATACGTAGTGTGTAACTGCCTCCTCTCAGACTAGCTGTGTGAGTTGTGATACGTAGTGTGTAACGGCCTCCTCTCAGACTAGCTGTGTGAGTTGTGATACGTAGTGTGTAACGGCCTCCTCTCAGACTAGCTGTGTGAGTTGTGATACGTAGTGTGTAACGGCCTCCTCTCAGACTAGCTGTGTGAGTTGTGATACGTAGTGTGTAACTGCCTCCTCTCAGACTAGCTGTGTGAGTTGTGATACGTAGTGTGTAACGGCCTCCTCTCAGACTGGCTGTGTGAGTTGTTGTGATACGTAGTGTGTAACGGCCTCCTCTCAGACTAGCTGTGTGTGTTGTGATACGTAGTGTGTAACGGCCTCCTCTCAGACTAGCTGTGTGAGTTGTGATACGTAGTGTGTAACGGCCTCCTCTCAGACTAGCTGTGTGAGTTGTGATACGTAGTGTGTAACGGCCTCCTCTCAGACTAGCTGTGTGAGTTGTGATACGTAGTGTGTAACGGCCTCCTCTCAGACTGGCTGTGTGAGTTGTGATACGTAGTGTGTAACTGCCTCCTCTCAGACTAGCTGTGTGAGTTGTTGTGATACGTAGTGTTGTGTGTTTCTCCTGCTTTCAGAGATCGTGGGTGGAGCCGACACTCCGTTTGAAGGAGGAGTCTTCACCCTGGAGATCAAGGTCCCTGTGAGGTAAGCTGGCAACACCGTCTGACGGACAACCACCTAGTTTTACTCATGTGTTCCCTGGTAGAAGACAGATGAATTGTATCTGTTACCGTATCCTAGGTAACTGTGTTGTGGTGTCTGGTATCCTAGGTAACTGTATCCTAGGTAACTGTGTTGTGGTGCGCCGTATCCTAGGTCAGTGTTTTTCAACCACTAGTGAAATGATCAAATTCCACTTAATTGGTCCAGAAGAATTAAGGCAAAAAAAACAAAAAAAATAACATACAGGTATGGTTGCGCATAGGTGGTAGGCCTGTAGGTGGCGGTAGCGCGATTAATAGCTTCAAGTCAAAAGTCAAAAGTCACTTTATTGTCCCATCACTGGGAAATTTGTATTGGGCTTACACCCCACAGCAGCCAACAAAGAGCAACAGACAATACAGAATGATAAAACACAAACAGAAGGCAGCCCTGTTTAAGACAAGAGTGGAAATAAAACGATACGCAAGATATGTTCACATTCATCTGGTGCAGTTTAAAAGTTTAACAGAAACCGGAATAAAATAATTTTTAAATCTGTTTAATCTAGAGCGGGGGACTCTGAACCTCCTCCCAGAGGGCAGTAGTTCGAACTCTGCATGTAGGACATGAGAGGGATTCATGAGAATTCTATTAGCCTGTCTGAGAGTAGCCTGTTCAAAAATAGACTGCAGGGATGAGTGGTCTTTCACCCCTATGATCTTCCATGCAGTCTGCATCAGTCGGACCAGTTTGGACCTTAGTTGTACAGATAGGTTACCAAACCAAGATGTAATGCCGTATCTGATGAGACTCTCTAAGACAGACTGATAGAAGAGTAGCATACATTTTTGGTCAACACCATGAACTCTAAGGCGGCGTAGGAAGTGTAGTCGTTGTTGTAATCTGCGACAAAGGCTGTCTACATGAGTGCTCCAGGTCAGTGAGTTGTCAATGAAAACCCCAAGATACTTGTAAGAGGCGACCTGCGAGATGGATTGTTTGTGGATGACCACAGGCCTGTGGTCCCCAACACCTCTGGGGTCGAACACCATCTCCTCAGTCTTCTTAACATTTAAAACAAGGCAGCTTAATCTGACGTTGTTGATTTTTATATATTTAGAGAGAATTAGAGATGCGGGCAGACAAGTGACAATGCTAACAACAAAGATGGATACATAATATGATTACAATTATGATGGATACAAATATTATTTGAAGAAAGATCCTGCTGCACCGACTCCATTGTGCTTTGTGGTGGACAGCTATCAAACAGTGCCATGGTCCCTAGCAAGCTTAAACACAATCTGCAAACAAAACACCCGTCACTCCAAAACAAGGACACAGACTACAGAAACAGGCAACTTTAATTAGGCTCTTGAATGTAGCTACCTAGTAGCTGAACCGGTGGCTTGGCTCAACTCTTGGCCAATGCACGTTTTGTGGATGGAGACACAATCACAGAAAATGTCTTTTTTGCAAGACATTGCATAAAAAAAACAACAGGGGAGGAAATATTTCAGATCACATCAGAGTATGTCGAACAAGGAGGACTTCAGTGGAACAGCTGCGTAAGTGTCTGCACTGATGGAGCAGCAGCTATGTTGCCGAGACTTTACCAGCGGAGATATCTGATGTGTTGAATACTGTTGTTCGTATGGTAAACTTTGTAAAAACAAGACCTCTGAAAAGCCGCTTATTTGCAGCATTATGTGAAGAGATGGCAGCGGAGCCTAAGACGTTATTGCTCCATACGGCGGTCCGATGATTGTCCCGCGGAAAAGTGCTGGCCCGCGTGTTTGAGTTACGGGAGGAGCTGAAAACCTTTTTAACTGATGAGAAGTGTGATGACGCAAAGCTGCTTGCATGTGACAAATTGTGCGCAAGGCTCGCATACATGGCCAACATACAGGGCCAGGCTTCGCACTGAGTGTGTATAACGACAAGTTCTTATACTGTTACGTATATGCAGTGGTGTGCCGTCAGGGCCAGCAAGGCCTTCTCTGCTGGCCTAAACATCATCAGAATATACATTTTATTTTAATATATTTTTTCCACAAATATGTATTAATGATTCCCCATAGTCTATTCTCTTCATTTCATAGCTTTCCTCTTGGTTGCGCTGC
Organism: Nansenia antarctica; assembly: GCF_963989245.1. Lineage (NCBI taxonomy): Eukaryota > Metazoa > Chordata > Actinopteri > Argentiniformes > Microstomatidae > Nansenia > Nansenia antarctica. The sequence goes on along the minus strand of NC_137688.1, from coordinate 69,856,580 downwards.
TTCCAGTCTCCGATTGAGATTTGGAGGGCTGGCCTTTATGTTAGAGCTTTTATCCAATCAAAATGTGTTGCTAGGGGGCTCCAAAATCTGCCCGCCTGCACAATAAACGGTGCCGCGAATTCGACCTGTAACTTAACGTTGGAACGACAAAACCTGTGGCGTACCTAGTAAACCTACGTAGATGCGAGCAAAAGCAACAACGGCGCCTGCTGTAAGGCTCAATGATGTCAGCACCCAGCACGTCTTTTGATTGGATACGCACTATTGATACGCACTATTGATATTCACTATTGAGATGCGTAACTATGCCGGTAGATGTGAAACTTTTGAAAGTGCGCAGGGAAACGGAGCTCCACAACGAAAGCTTTCGTTGACTGATCGATAATACTGATCGATTGTGTCCTGTTTTTGGGTAAACAATAACTTTCATTTAGGGGACACAATGAAAGCGCCGAGTCCACAAACAGAGGAAACTACGTTGAGCTTCTTTCTTTTCTGGCTGAAAACAACCCAGATTTACATTACCACCTGTCCACAAACAAAGTGTTTACTGGGACGTCAGGCAAAATACAAAACGACCTGATTTTTGCTATTGCTGAAGTGATGGGAGAAGAGATCAAAATGGAGATTAAAAAGGCACCCTTTGTCGCTATTATGGTGGACGAGACGACAGACGTGGGTAATGTAGCGATCTTAAAGATGTTAGTTTAACACTCTTCATTGTAAATGCGGATTTATTGATTAAAAATGCTTCGGAAATATTAATATAACTCTGTTGTACTTGTCTGACTATGTTAAGGTGATGCAACGCCCGGTTATACTGTGTTTCTGTCTAGTTTCTAGAGCCATGGCGTCATAACGATGGTATTAAGAGGTAGAATAATTCAGGTAGGAATGTGTCGGACATCACTGAAGGCCTAGGTGTGAAATGCACCGCCCGCCACTGCGTATATGATAGGCTACTATGTATAATTTTGTAACATTTGGGATGGCGGTGTGCCGTGGGATTTTTTCAAGGTAAGAAATGTGCCGTGGCACAAAAAAGGTTGAAAAACACTGTCCTAGGTAACTGTCTTCTGCTGTCTGGTATCCTAGGTAACTGTTCTGCTGTCTGGTATCCTAGGTAACTGTGTTGTGGTGTTCTGTTTCTCAACCCTCTCCTCGGGGACCCCCAGCCGCTCCACATATTTGATCTGTGCCACCACCAGCTTACCTGATTCAACTAATCAAGTACAAACCATAATTGCTTTGTACTTGATTAGTTGATTCAGGTGTGCTGGTGGTGGAACAGATCAAATGTGTGGTGTGGCTGGGGCGCCCCGAGGAGAGGGTTGAGAAACACTGTCCTAGGTAACTGTGTTGTGGTGTCTGGTATCCTAGGTAACTGTAACCTAGGTAACTGTGTTGTGGTGTCTGGTATCCTAGGTAACTGTAACCTAGGTAACTGTGTTGTGGTGTCTGGTATCCTAGGTAACTGTGTTGTGCTGTCTGGTATCCTAGGTAACTGTGTTGTGGTATCCTAGGTAACTGTATCCTAGGTAACTGTTGTGGTGTCCTAGGTAACTGTATCCTAGGTAACAGTGTTGTGGTATCCTAGGTAACTGTATCCTAGGTAACAGCGTTGTGGTATCCTAGGTATCCGTTTGAGCCTCCTAAGATGCGCTTCCTGACGCCCATCTACCACCCCAACATCGACACCGCTGGACGCATCTGCCACGACGCCCTCAAACTCCCACCCAAGGTACCCCCCCCCCCCCCCCCCACGACACCCTCAAACTCCCACCCAAGGTACCCCCCCCCCCACGACACCCTCAAACTCCCACCCAAGGTACTCCCCCCCCCATGACCTCACACTATTTGCACTACTTCTGTTTAGATGCTAAACTGCATTTCGTTGTCTGGTATATACTCTGCCATGACAATAAAGTTGAATCTAACAATAAAGTTGAATCTAATCTAATGTAACACTACAGACGGCATGTTAAAACAGCTCCAGATTCAACTAGACGACTGTCCTGATTTCTAGATGTTTCTTTGTGGATGTTGTGGTCAGGGCGCCTGGAGACCTTCACTCAGCATCTCCGCGCTCCTCTGCTCCATCCAGCTGCTGATGGCAGAGCCCAACCCAGACGACCCGCTCATGGCTGAGATTGTGAGTGTCACTTTCACCCACAATGCAATGTGACGTCTCCTTCCTGAGATGTGAGGCTCAGAAACACCTCAGCTAGGACAGTGATTAGTTAGTTACTAGGGTAACCCTAACCCTAGTTTACATGAAGTTAGTTTACATGAAGTTAGTTTACATGAAGTTAGTTTACATGAAGTTAGTTTACATGAAGTTAGTTTACATGAAGTTAGTTTACATGAAGTTAGTTTATATGAAGTTAGTTTTACAGTACTCTAATTTACAGCATACATAATTATTGTTCTACTGCCTCTTTTGTCATTGTCTTTTTAAACTATTGTTGCTTCTATATTGTTGTTTTATTACATTGTTGTTTTTATCTTTATGTCCTCACCAAGTCAGTTTTCTGTACGTGTGAATACAACCTTATATACTCTGCAATCAAACTAATTGTGCTTGTGATCCTGAAGGTGTTGTGATGCTCCTCTGTCTGGTCTGTTTCCTCTCAGTCTGCAGAGTTCAAAGACAGCAAGCAGCTTTACCTGCAGACGGCCCGCAGGTGGACAGAGAGACACGCTGTTCAGGACAACCAGGTACGCTGCCTCACTGACTGTTTATATGAACCAGGTACGCTGCCTCACTGACTGTTCATATGAACCAGGTACGCTGCCTCACTGACTGTTCATATGAACCAGGTACGCTGCCTGACTGACTGTTCATATGAACCAGCTAAGCTGCCTGACTGACTGTTCATATGAACCAGGTACGCTGCCTCACTGACTGTTCATATGAACCAGGTACGCTGCCTGACTGACTGACTGTTCGTATGAACCAGGTAAGCTGCCTGACTGACTGTTTATATGAACCAGGTACGCTGCCTGACTGACTGTTTATATGAACCAGGTACGCTGCCTGACTGACTGTTCATATGAACCAGGTACGCTGCCTGACTGACTGTTCATATGAACCAGGTACGCTGCCTGACTGACTGACTGTTCGTATGAACCAGGTAAGCTGCCTGACTGACTGTTTATATGAACCAGGTACGCTGCCTGACTGACTGTTCATATGAACCAGGTACGCTGCCTGACTGACTGTTCATATGAACCAGGTAAGCTGCCTGACTGACTGTTCATATGAACCAGGTACGCTGCCTGACTGACTGTTCATATGAACCAGGTACGCTGCCTGACCGACTGTTTATATGAACCAGGTACGCTGCCTGACTGACTGTTCATATGAACCAGGTACGCTGCCTCACTGACTGTTCATATGAACCAGGTACGCTGCCTCACTGACTGTTCATATGAACCAGGTACGCTGCCTGACTGACTGTTCATATGAACCAGGTACGCTGCCTCACTGACTGTTCATATGAACCAGGTACGCTGCCTGACTGACTGACTGTTCATATGAACCAGGTACGCTGCCTGACTGACTGTTCATATGAACCAGGTACGCTGCCTGACTGACTGACTGTTCATATGAACCAGGTACGCTGCCTGACTGACTGACTGTTCATATGAACCAGGTACGCTGCCTGACTGACTGACTGTTCATATGAACCAGGTACGCTGCCTGACTGACTGTTCATATGAACCAGGTACGCTGCCTGACTGACTGTTCATATGAACCAGGTACGCTGCCTCACTGACTGTTCATATGAACCAGGTACGCTGCCTCACTGACTGTTCATATGAACCAGGTACGCTGCCTGACTGACTGTTCATATGAACCAGGTACGCTGCCTGACTGACTGTTCATATGAACCAGGTAAGCTGCCTGACTGACTGACTGTTCATATGAACCAGGTACGCTGCCTGACTGACTGTTCATATGAACCAGGTACGCTGCCTGACTGACTGTTCATATGAACCAGGTACGCTGCCTGACTGACTGTTTATATGAACCAGGTACGCTGCCTGCCTGACTGACTGTTCATATGAACCAGGTACGCTGCCTGACTGACTGTTTATATGAACCAGGTACGCTGCCTGACTGACTGTTTATATGAACCAGGTACGCTGCCTGACTGACTGTTTATATGAACCAGGTACGCTGCCTGACTGACTGTTTATATGAACCAGGTACGCTGCCTGACTGACTGTTTATATGAACCAGGTACGCTGCCTGACTGACTGTTCATATGAACCAGGTACACTGCCTGACTGACTGTTCATATGAACCAGCTAAGCTGCCTGACTGACTGACTGACTGACTGTTCATATGAACCAGCTAAGCTGCCTGACTGACTGACTGACTGTTCATATGAACCAGGTACGCTGCCTGACTGACTGTTTATATGAACCAGGTACGCTGCCTGACTGACTGTTCATATGAACCAGGTACGCTGCCTGACTGACTGTTTATATGAACCAGGTACGCTGCCTGACTGACTGTTTATATGAACCAGGTACGCTGCCTGACTGACTGTTTATATGAACCAGGTACGCTGCCTGACTGACTGTTTATATGAACCAGGTACGCTGCCTGACTGACTGTTCATATGAACCAGGTACGCTGCCTGACTGACTGTTCATATGAACCAGCTAAGCTGCCTGACTGACTGACTGACTGTTCATAAGAACCAGCTAAGCTGCCTGACTGACTGACTGACTGTTCATATGAACCAGGTACGCTAACTGACTGACTGTTCATATGAACCAGGTACGCTGCCTGACTGACTGTTTATATGAACCAGGTACGCTGCCTGACTGACTGTTCATATGAACCAGGTACGCTGCCTGACTGACTGTTTATATAAACCAGCTAAGCTGCCTGACTCTCTGTATGGTGAGGAATGTGCATGGTGATGCATGGTGGGTAATGTGCATGACGCACTATATCTGTGTGTGTGTGTGTGTGTGTGTGTGTGTGTGTGTGTGTGTGTGTGTGTGTGTGTGTGTAGGGAGTGGTGGAGACAGAAAAGGAGGGAGCTCAGGGCCGGAAGAGAGAAGCTGTGAGCGGAGAGGAGGAGGAGGAGGGGCCTAAGAGGGCCTGTCTGTAGCCCCTCCCCCTAGTTCTGTGCCCACTCCCCAGGACCAGGCCCCCCCCCCATGTTCCTCCTGAGATACAGACACCTGGACAGACGCTAGAACTTGTTTTCTTTTCTAAGTGTATATGTTACTGTTCATAACATATATATATAGATATATTTTCTCTCTTCAATTGTTTTTTTACTCTGAGTTTGTACTTGTTTGTGATGTTGGAAGTCATTTTTGTACAGTTTGTACTTGTTTGTGATGTGTGTTGGAAGTCATTTGCAACTTGATGGAAATAAAGAAATGATAAAGATGATACATATTGGAGTTTGTGTGTGTGTGTGTATATATATATATATATATATATATATATATATATATATATATATATATATATATATATATATACTGTATATATGATAGAGACAGAGAGAGGGAGGAAATGTGACTGTTTATGAATGTGAGAGTCATGAGTTAGTTTTATTCCTGAGACACGTGTTTCTAAGGCAAAGACACAGAAACAGCCGATATCCCAGATATAGTATACCCCTTTGTGCTGGCGTCTGCTAAATGTCTAAAATGTAAATGGTTCAACAACCCATCCCCTCCCTGCGTGGAGGCCTTTAGGAACTAATGCTGCTTATATAACTCCTCTAGTTAAAGTCTAGTTTTTCTCTTCAATAGTTTGTTTTAATCTTACTGAGTTTGTACTTAGTTTTTCTCATCATGGAGCTCTGTGAATGTCTGCCTGACAAGACACTTCTCTCTCTCCCTATGCTTTCCCCTCTTTTTCTCCCTTTTCTTCTTCTCACCTTCTCCCCCCCCCCCCCCCCGCCCCAATAGACTATCCCCTCGCCTGGCCTAGAGGATAGTGAGTTGCACCAACCCCAAGTTTCTGAGTGTGTGTGTGAGTGTAGTAGCCAGCAGCTAGTAAGAGCCAGCATGGTGAGAGGAGGAGGAGGGGGGAGGGAGAGAGAGAGATAAGGAAGAGAGAGGGGTGTTAGGGGTTTGTAGCAGCTATCATCTCATCAGAGTACAGTACTGTACAGGAGTCACCCCCCCCCGTCTTTGTGTCATACCTTTGGGTCTACCTTTAAACAGCGCCACGTCTGAGTAACAGCTGTCCTGCTTACATGGCCTTCAACAAGCAAACGTGGCATTATGTCACGAAGATCATCGAGTGTTACCAAACCACCCAAAAGGCAAAACCCAGAGAGCCAGTGTAACCCGTGTGTTACCCGGCCCACCATATTTCATATTTCATCTCAACATCCCAACAATAGGACACACACTACACACACACACACACACAAATAAAGAAACAGAGCCATAGGTACAAGAGCATAAAGTATTTTTTGAAATTATTATTACAAGAACATCTTGGTTGAAACACAAACCATAAATGCTACTGAAGCGCTTTGAACACCCACCCCCCCTCCCTCCCTATGTCCATAATACTCTGTCAACAACAGACGCCCACCCCCCTTCCTACCCCCCCCCCCCTCTCTCTCTCTCTGTAGGATGTCAGAACAGCAATCACACATGACATGAGAGACACAGCTACATTCTGCGCTGTTTCAAGAAAACAACTTGCGTTTGAATGTCGTCTTCACTCTGGGACTCTCTAAGCCGGGTAAGACGGTGTGTGTGTGTAGGGGGGAGGGGGTTATTTACGGCAGGTCCGGTGAGGGTTCTGCTTCTTGGGCCCCTCCAACCTGCAGCGGCTCCGGTCGTCCAGCCAGGGCAGGTCGAAACTCCTGGGAGGGGAGGGGCATGGGGGTGGGGGGGCGGAGACATAGGATGATTCAGTCATAGATGTTTAATACTCATTCAAATCAATGTTTCAATATACAGAGTCTGTGTTCCTGTCTGTGTTTGTGCATGTTAGGGGTGTAACGGATCACCTAACTCACGGATCGGATCGTGTCACGGATTTTGAGTCACGGATCGGATCATTTTTCGGATCAACACAAAACATATGTTTTTTTTAATAAAAACAACATTTTCCTTGAATTCTGTAAAAACACCACTTTTAATGTGTGAAACAAAAAAACAACATTCAAGATGTCAAAACTGATATATATATATCACATATATATATATAACATCTATATATAACAACATATATATAACAACATATATATATAACATCACTGCTGCAATCTGGTTGCCAAGTGAAACCTAACTTTACCTAAATAATAAAGTGAAATCCTTTAAACATGGTAAGAAAAAAAAGTAAATAAAGCAAAGCAGCCTCAAGCTTATAACTTCATATTCATTTTCAAAAATATGAGGATGTCCACATTGTCTGGGGAGAGGGCAGACCTATTTGCAGTCACTATGTCTCCTGCTGTGGAGAACACCCTCTCGCTAGGAACTGAAGTAGCCGGCACAGCCAGGTAGCGTCTTGCCATCATGGCAACGTGAGGGTACACACCGTAACTTTCTTATCGACCTCCCTCCTTCCATCATTATTATAAGTAACAGGGAAGCCAAAGTGCTCCCATACATGTGATTTCAATGACGAGGGAGGCCTTTCCAGTTCGCCAACGTTGCTAGCACTCGCCATGATACTTGTTGCTGTGGATTCCCAGCTTCACGTGGAGTGAGTACGTAACAGAGTACTTTTTTTGTGTGTTTACACAATCACCCAGGCTGCTTAGCGGGTGATATGACGTGATATAAGTGGGACAGAGATGAGTGAATGAATGTTGTTGTCAACTCAGTACGCATGCAGAGAGTGAGAATAAAGCGCACATGATTGTTTTTCTACCGGTTACATTTGAATGAATGAATGGTCTTTATTGTCATTGCTACAGTACAGGTACCAAACAACGAAATTTAGGAGGGGTGGCTCCCCTGGTGTTAAGAAAAAAAAAAAAAAAGTTTTGCTATTGATCCGCGGTACACATGCGTTCCGAACCGTGGAGGGCGATCCGAACGGATCACGGATTATCCGTGATCCGTTACACCCCTAGTGCATGTGTGTTTGCGTGTACACTAGAATGTGTGGAAGCTTGCCATTGGTTCTGTTATGTGTTATAATGCTTCATTATTAAATTGTTCTACTGTGTGTGTGTGTGTGTGTGTGTGTACACGAGCATGTGTGGAAGCCTCCCATTGGTTCTGTTATGTGTTATAATGCGTCATTATTACATTTATCTACTGTGTGTGTGTGTGTGTGTGTGCGCGTTAACTCACCGTCGTGTCAGCTTTGGCAGAGGACGGCCGAAGGCCACTACAGGCAGGTGCGAGGTGATGATAAGGGTCTCCACTGTGAGGAGAGGAAGAGAGAGGCCAAGGAAGAGGGGAGAGATGGAAGGGGTTGTTTATTATTGGCCAGTGTTTCAACCAACCAAAAGCCACGCTCAAACCTTCCGGTAGAAGGACAGCACATAGGGCTCTAGTAGAAGGACAGCACATAGGGCTCTAGTAGAAGGGACAGCACATAGGGCTCTAGTAGAAGGACAGCACATAGGGCTCTAGTAGAAGGGACAGCACATAGGGCTCTAGTAGAAGGACAGCACATAGGGCTCTAGTAGAAGGACAGCACACAGGGCTCTAGTAGAAGGACAGCACATAGGGCTCTAGTAGAAGGGACAGCACACAGGGCTCTAGTAGAAGGGACAGCACACAGGGCTCTAGTAGAAGGACAGCACATAGGGCTCTAGTAGAAGGGACAGCACACAGGGCTCTAGTAGAAGGGACAGCACATAGGGCTCTAGTAGAAGGGACAGCACACAGGGCTCTAGTTCTCACCGTCCTCAGGTTCAGGGTAGAAGGACAGGACCTCCGGCTCACTCTCCTGGATGCCCTTCCCCCGGTTCATCCTCTGCTGCTGGCGCTGGAACATACGCTGCTCTCTGATGCGCTGCTCTCTCCACCTGGGGGGAGGGAGGGAGGGGAGAAAGAAAGGAAAGAGATGGAGAGAGAGAGAAGATAATGAAAGAGAGGAGCATGGAGAGGAGATTAATTGAGAGGAAAGGAGAGAAGGATGGAGAGAGAGAGAGACAGAAGATAATGAGAGAGGAGCATGGTGAGGAGATTAATCGAGAGTGAATGAGAGAAGGATGGAGAGAGAAGAAAAGTGAGAACAGTTAAACAGTCAAATTAGATGAATATATGAATTAGGTATTTTGAGCGCTTCATTCATCTGAAAGTGAAAGTATGTATGACGTATGAAAGTATGTATGACGTTCTTTACCTCTTCCTTCTCGTCGCGTCCAGCTCGTGCTTCGAGTGACGCTTCAGGAAAACGTTGTCGTCCAAATTCTGTAAAAAAATAATAATTAAAGAGAAAAAGTGTCTTATGTGTCTTACGGTTGTACTGTAAATCAACATAGGAATTCTTCCTTTTTCTAGCATTGTGACTGCCAATGGCCCCCGATCCTAGCATAGATTAGTTTTTCTTGATGATGACTGACATATAGATGATTCACTTAATCATCTACTTTGTTGTAAGTCGCTTTGGATAACGCCGTGAATGGTAAATGGACTGCACTTATATAGCGCCTTTATCCAAATCGCTTTACAACGGCCTCTCATTCACCCATTCACACACCAATGGCGGCAAGCTACCATGCAAGGCGCCGGCCCGCTCATTGGGAGCAATTTTTGGGGTTCAGTGTCTTACCCAAGGACACTTCGACATGTGGCCAGCCGGTGCTCAAACCGCCAATCTTGCGATCATTAAACGGCGACTCAACCTCCTGCGCCACAGCCGCCCCCAAGCCGTTTTTTTTATTATTATGACTGACATATAAATGATTCACTTATCATCTACTTGTTGTAAGTCGCTTTGGATAACGGCGTGTCCTGCTAAATGTCTGAGATGTAAATGTGAGGCCGGCGTTCCTCTCCTCTCACCTCAGGGATGTCCGAGGCCTCCTCCTCTCCTAGTGGATCCATGGTGTTCTCCCTCCAAGATGGGACTGCATGGGACAGAGACAGGGGTCAGAGGTCACTACTGACACCACCATGTCACTTTAACCCGGTCGGTGCCGAGGGTGAACAACAAAGTGGTCCGTACTGTCAACATTCTAGAGCGCCACAGAGGTGACTGGATTCAGAAAGAAAGATGGTTTGATTGATTGTTGGATGGATGGATGAAAAAAAGAAGAAAGAAACCACTCACTGGCCACACAATCATCCTTCTTGGGCGAGGGCTCGCGCCATGGCGAGGGGGGCGGCGAGGGGGGGGGCAGCTGCCAGCGGTCCAGGTGCTCTGTGTCCAGGTGCTCTGTGTGGGCACAGCTGGCATCTGGTGACCCGTCCTCCTCGTCCGACCCCCCGCCCTCCTCCTCCTCCTCCTTGGGGAACAGGAGCTCTTCCTTGTGGGGGGAGGCCTTGGTCTGGCCGAGCCGAGACTTGGCCGACCTTGGCCGACCTGGGAACAGGAAGCGCCTAGGGAACAGGAAACAAACACGCAGCGAGAGAGAGAGAACATGAGTGAGAGACAGAGAGGAGGGAGGCGTGTGGACGTGGGACACATTACCCAGGGTTCTCCACGGGGTGTTCGAACGTGGGCGTGGCTCTGGGTTGCATTTTTTCAAAACACCCCAAAAAAAAGCAAAACATGAAATCGACAAAAATATTAGACAAATGTACTTATTATTGTAAGTCACTTTGGTATAAAAGCGGAAAAACCTGCTAATGGCGCTTTTCCACTACCGGGTTTCCACCGAACCAGGCCGCATTTGTATCCTACCCATGCCGTACTTTCAGAAACGCTTCTCCATTATACACAACAGACCCGGAGCGACCCGGGACTGTAGGAGGAGTTACGTGTCATTAGAGCACTTCACTGTAACAAGTGCCGCTATACAGCTCAACGGGGGGAAATGCGATAAGAATTATGTCAAAATGCAGCACTATCATGCACAGATCAGCCTTAAAACAAGTAACGTTAAGTGCCTGTTACTTGCCGCTTTCAGTCCCCCCCACAAAACAATGTATCTGATCCCAGCCAACGTTTCTCTCTCTCTTCTCCGTCTCTGGCTAGAAGCTAACGTACCGTTTGTGCCCCTTGCCTCCTCTGCCAAAGTGTAGTGTCCTGGGCGTGGTGGGTCCGCGGCCCTCTGTCGACCCCTGCCCCTCTAGCGCCCCTGGCTCCGGGCCCTGGTCCTCCCTACGGGACCCCCGCTGCTGCGGCTGCTCGCCCCCCCCTTCCTTCTTGCCCATCTGCAGCCTGCGCTCCATGCGCTCGATCCGCGCGTCAGGGAGGGATGAAAGGTTATGGGTCAGCGGAACTCTAAAGACTTAAGAAGAAGAAGAAGAAGAAGAAGAATACATTAGACTTATATAGCGCTTTTTCTAGACGCTTTACAATTTGAAAAGATTGAGTAGTAATGTTGGGGGGGACATGGGAAGGGGCAGAGGGGGAGAGGGTTAACTGGTGACGGCGAGCTTGAAAAGGTGGGTTTTGAGGGCCTGTTTAAATGTTGCCAGGCTGTCTGATGTGGCTGGGGAGGACGTTCCAGAGGGATGTGGCTGCGGCCGAAAAAGGCCCTATCACCCCAAGACCGGAGCTTGGTCCTGGTGGTCTAGACTAGAGGGCGGTTTGGTCGGCAAACCTGAGGCAACGGGAGGGGGTGTGGACTGTGGAGCCCTCCTCAACCCCCCTCCAATCACTGGCCTTCAAGTTGCGAGGATGAGTTTACTTTATTTTTTTATTTTTTTAACCAGTCAGTGCTAGATGGCTATGTTAGACCAGTAGACAGGTCGTCAACTAATGTAAAAAGAATAAAGGTTTATCATCTAGCCGACTAATGTGTTGATCAGGAGGTGAAACATCTCCTATAAGAGACAAACGTTTAACTCAGGGGTCCCCAAACTTTTTTCTGTGAGGGCCACATCATTTTTCCTTTCTGTGATGGGGGGCCTGGGTCGGTCTCTAACGTAAAATAATATGGAACGGAGTGGAACGGTGTGAAATGGAGGCGGTTGCGCAAAGCAATTGCGCGCAGGAGAGCACATGTGGATGCAAACAAAGTCTAAACAGTTGAATTTGGATGGAATTTATACCTATAGTGATATGTCAATGAAATATAATCAGTTTTACAGTCTGATACATGATGGAGGACCCTCATCATACACATGAAGCAGGGCTGTCTGGGGGTCCTTAAACGAGCATCAAACACTTAATTTATTGCATTCTGGTGAATTTAGATGCACCAATTTGTGCCCTTTCTGCATCAATTTATGGTGGAAATGTCATTATTTATGTAAAGGAAAACACAATATTCAGGCACCAGATGACCATTCAAAATGTAATGTAATATAATGCAATATAAGGCTCTCAGTTATTCTGTACTTTCAAATATGTATTCTCCTTGAGCAGTCAACTTCAACTATAAATCAACACGAAAGCTAACTTATTTGCGAAACAGCGCCCCCGCCATCACGTCGGCGCAATGCCGCAATTGCAGTTAGAAATTACAGAAATCCACCGAGTGCAGCGCTTGTAGAAAATACGACCGTCAGAGTTTTGTCGAGAGCTGGAGGCGGCTAGAAATATGACGGAGGCGGCCGCCTCATAATTCTCAATGCAGGAAAAACCCTGCTTGACACAGATCATGAACATATCGGTAAAATTATTTCGTTTTCTCCTGCAGCTGGGCATCTACATTAGGCTATCTAATCCCCCATTGTTTCAATTAATCTGGTGCCTACTTGCGGACAGACTCACCGCGGGACACACCTCCTCCGCGATCACATTCATACATTTATTGACAAACTTCTTTGCATTTAACAATAATAATCACTTGTGCACTGTTGGTTAAAAACCCTGCATTCTGAATCAACGTTTCTCTTTACCAAACGTTTGGCCATTTTTCATCTCTCTGAATGTTCGTTCTAGCTCGCGTGCACCGGCTACAGATCCGTGCTCGTTCACTATGGATCGTTACGTTGAATGTACCGCATTCTGTGGGCGGGTGAAAATATCTAATAATGTTATTAATGAAAATAGTTTATAACTAAGGGACATTTTTATTTGAAAGCCAACCTTTAATATCAAATACAGATATGATATGATTAAAACATATATTTAAAATTTAATTTTCAAAATATGTTTCTGGCATTGTTGAGAGTGTGTGGGGGCGACGTTGTTCAAAGGGCCGGTCCAAGTGTGGGGGTGGGCCGTGTTCGGCCCGCGGGCCGTAGTTTGGGGACCCCTGGTTTAACTGGTCTGTAAACAGGGTGAAATAGTAAATGATTGAGCTTGAAGCTGATTTGGGGATGACTTCTTTTGTTTACAGTGATACTTTATAGAACCAGAACCTAGTGATGTCATAATGATCACATGACACAGGAGGGTGTAGAGATGATGTGGCCGTTTACTGGAAATGTGTTCAGCACAATATAGACAATGTGTCATCTACTGGTCTCTCAGTCATCACAGCATAATCTTGTAAAACTGTGGTTATCAATTGGAGTGACCGTAGCCATAGGTGTTTTCTAATGAAATGAATGAAGCCTTATTCATTTATATATTTATCTACGAACCAACATCATCCTTTTTATATATAAGAAATGGAACATATAGATGTGTGAGAAAATATACACCGTTTGTAAAAAATAACATCATTAATCTAAGTAAACAGCGCCATCTGGTGGCGACAGAAACATATGACGGACCTCTTAACAGTGGCTAATGGCTAGCTGTTTAACACGACGTATATTCTATATTCAAAACGGCTAGTGCGACACTTCTTACCTGTAGAAATGTTCAGCACAATACATAGCATTAGTGTCAGCTACTGGTCTCTCAGTCATCTATGAAAACATGAGTATAACTTAGGTTATAAAAGAAACAGCTCAATGTCCTTTTAGAGACCAGCGGGGCTCCAACTGTCTTGTAAAACTGTGGCTAGCTCCCGGCTACCGGTCGCTTTATAGATTTCATAATACGACCAGTAGATCGGGCTGTGGTTGTGATAGAGACATGAGGTTTTTTACGCACCTGAGTCTCCTGAACACGTAGATATCGATACCTAGTCGATCAGACCTTCTTAGGCTGAGCTATGGTCACGTTTCCGCACCTACCTCCTAGCTAGGGCAGCCTGGACATTCTTAGAGGGCAAAACAATAAACCCAAAAGCCCCTCGGCTCACAAACGTTCTTGGACAGATGTAATATAGTTGATGTTTCAAATTGAACATATTCAATATCACATATTTAGCTAAATATTTTGTTTATGTGCAATCACACTTTCCACTTTACTAAACACCTGTAACATCCAATTCCATTTGTGTTTTTCTTCCCTTGAAACTGTTATTACACACTCATAATATACAGACATGTTAAATAACTGTTATTACACACTCATAACATACAGTCAACCTGTGCACGTGACGACGCCGTGGAAAATGGCCGCTTGAACTTGAGGCTCTGCACCGTCGCCATTATACTACTTTAATGTATTGCCACAAGTTAGAAGAGTTAGTATATACTACTTTAATGTATTGCCACAAGTTAGAAGATCTAGATTATGCAGATGATATAGTATTGTTAGCAGAATCATGGAGTCATGCACAACAAAAGCTTGACCGTCTGAATGAATATGGTCTACAAACAGGGCTAAGGATCAATGCAAACAAAACGGAATCGATGAGGATGAACGCCAAGAAAAGCACAGCCTTCACAGTGTATGAGAAAGATCTCAAGGACGTCAACACCTTCACATATCTCGGTGCAACAATGACAACGTCAGGTGGTGCTTCTGAAGACATGAAGATTCGTATAGGAAAAGCAAGGAACGCCTACCATCGTTTAAAGAAGTTGTGGAACAGCAGTCAGTATCGGAGGAAGACCAAGATGAAAATCTTTCAGTCAAATGTAATCTCAGTGTCGTTATATGGTTGTGAGACATGGAAGATGACAGCGGCTGACGAACAGTGCCTAGACACATTTGTCCACAAATGCCTAAGAAGGATGCTGAAAATATTCTGGCCTACACGGGTGTCAAACGAAGAAGTGAGAAAACTTGCTGGTATAGAGATGGTAAGCACGCAGATCAGAAAGAGAAGATGGAAGTACATCGGCCACGTGTTGAGGAAAAGCCCGGATGACCATCAACGCATAGCCCTCAGATGGACCCCTGATGGACGAAGAAAAAGGGGACGCCCCAAAGAAACCTGGAGAAGAACCGTCGAGAGGGAGCGTGACATGCTGGGTCTAAGATCCTGGGAGGCGGCGGCTGCTGTGGCGAGGGACAGAGACCGGTGGCGTAAACTCGTTGGAGGCCCTACTCTTCACACCCGAAGAAAAAGGACCTAAGTCAAGTAAGTCAATGTATTGCCACAAGTGATATTATTATATTATTATATTATTATTACGAACCACCAGACCTAATATTAACTGGACCTATAAGCAAAATGCCAAACACACGCAAGCTAGCTAGCTCCCAAACCTGGCCCAAACTTTTGGGCTGGTAGATTTGCTTCACTCACCAGCCAAAAAACGTGGCTGGTCAAATCTGAACGTTCACCAATTTGTCTGACAACACACACGCTCGACGTTATTCGCATTAACGGTTAGTTTGTGGTCAAGAAAGTAAATGTATCCATACAAAGTAACGTTAATCAACAAAAACAGTTATTGTTATTAAAAACAGTTATTGTAACCTTACCGTTTAATCCACAGTGTCCCGTTCCCTTGTGCTGTCTTCAACTAAAACCGTCTACCTGTGCCCGACCACTGAACATCTCAGTCAGGCGTGAAATCTAATCAGAGTCGTTTGATTGGTCTGAAATCTAATCAGAGTCGTTTGATTGGTCTGCTACGTCCTCAGCCTCCTTTAGTCCTTGGGCCAAACCCCCAAATTGAACATTTCATTACCAAATTCTGGGCAAATCCTAGATGTGATTTTCTTATTCCTATACATCCCTAGATTATGTTTTGATATGATAGACCTTTTGGATTGGCAGTGTTATGATTAATAACTGTCCACACTTGGATAACAGTCATCACTTTATTATCTCCTCACATCGCCATCTTGCACACCAACAACACGTGTCAACCGGGGTAACTCCACTACCTTCCGGTGTCTCTTAAAGGTGCAGTCCCACATACATAACATTTACCCCCCCCCACAGGAACCAGAAGAACACAATGAATAACACAACATTATAATTATCAAACTTTTTTTCTTTTTTTTAAACTTGATGAACTGGGTAGACTGCCAGTCACCAGCATAGCCATGTGGGTTATTCTGCCACTGAACAGGCTATGCCCTAAACCCTACCCTTGGGTTCACCAGTCCACGTTATAGTCTCTCAGGTGTGCTGGTCTGACCCGGGCACGGGCCGGACGAGCCTCTGGGCGAACCCCGGCCTCCACCAGTTCAGGTGGGAACTCAGCTGGACCCTGCGGTTGTTCTGGGTCTATGATGGGAGGCGATGCCACCTTCCGAAGCCGGCTTGCGTGCCACCGTGATCCGTCGTCCAGGCGAAACGAGGCTGGGCCCAGCTGAGCGGTGACCTTCATCGGCGCAGACCAGAACGAGAGCAGCTTGTGGTCCCGGTTAGGGCGGCGAATCCTGACCCAGTCCCCCTCTGTGAAGGGAGGTATTCTCACCCTCCGTCTCCTATCGAACCGCTGCTTCATCCGCCACTGTGCGTCTGCGACCCTGGCGCTCTGGCCGGGTGCTGCTGCTGGCGTGGCGACCGCTGGGGCCCGCAGCCGATTGAGAGGAAGCTGCAGCTCACGGCCCATCATCAGGAGTGCTGGGGAGCTGCCGGTAGTTGAGTGCGGCGTTGCTCTGTAGTGAAGCAGGGTGCGGAGCAGCGCGGCTGAGAACGGCAGGCCCTCTGCCAGGTGTGCTCTGACCCCATTCTTCAGAGTCTGGTTAAAACGCTCGACCCCCCCATTTGCCTCCGGGTGGTAGAACGCCGTGCGTATGTGGTTGATCCCCCTTTCCTCCACGAAGACGGCAAACTCCGCTGAGACAAACTGCGGGCCATTATCCGTTGTGATGGCGTTTGGATTGCCCCACCGAGCAAACAGAGAGGAGAGGAAGTCAGTGACCACCCGAGCTGTTACGGACCCCGTGGCGACCACCTCTGGCCACTTTGAGTGGAGGTCGTAGGCCACTAGGAGGAAACGTTGGTGGTGTGGGACGCCATGAAGTTCGCCACATATGTCCAGCTGGATGTGCTCCCAAGGCGTGGGTGGCCACTGTAAGGGCTGTAGGGGTGGTGAGGGTGGCGGGCCCGTCTTCCCACTGACCAGGCAGGCCGTGCACTCCTTCACCATCATCTCGATATCACGGTCTATGCCCGGCCACCACACCAAATCCCTGCAGCGCTGCTTCACCTTTACAATGCCCAGGTGGCCCTCGTGCGCCATGGCGAGGACGCGCGCCCTGAGGTCGCTGGGGATGAACGTGCGGAGCCCCCGGGCCACACAGACACCGTTCCAGCAGGTCAGTTCATTCCTGACCCGATGAAAAGGCGCCAGCTCCTCCGGCACTTTCGTGGGCCAACCCTCCCGGATGTAAGTGCGGAGATGGGAGAGCGTGGGGTCCTCTGTCGACGCGCGCTGAAGGTCCTCCAGGGAAACCGTGGCCTGGAGTGGGGCGTGAAGCATGAGCACGAGCTCTGACTCCATCTCGTCTGGGCCCTTGTTGGGCAACGGGCCGGGGTTGGGGCCGCCGAGTGCTGGGACGGGGGTGGCTCGGGAGAGCAGGTCAGCCACTACATTTTCCCTGCCGGGGGTAAACAGTGTGGTGAAATCATACGGTTGAAGCCTCTCCGACCAGCGGTAGATCCTCAGCGGCTTGTGGCCCGAACCTGAAGTAGCGAGCAGGGCCGTGAGAGCCTGGTGGTCAGTTCGCAATGTAAAGTGTCGCCCGTACACATACATATGCCACCGCTCGCACGCCCAGACGCAGGCTAGCGCCTCCCGCTCCCCCACCGAGTACTTTTGTTCAGCTGTGTTGAGGGACCGAGAGGCGAATGCCACCGGGCGTTCCGTGCCCCCCTGGATCTGGGACAGCACCGCCCCGATCGCCGTGTTGGATGCATCACACGTCACGAGTGTGGGGCTCGCCAGGTCAAAGAATGCCAGCACCGGCGGCGAGGTCAGCTGCTTCTTCAGTTGGTGAATAGCAGCAGAGCAGGCCGGGGTCCACTCCCAGACCGCGTCCTGTTTCAATAGTTCACGCAGTGGGGAGGTGGTCATGGAGTATCGGGGAAGGAAACGCAGGTAGTAGGCCGTCATCCCAAGAAACGAAGCCAGCTGAGCTGGGCAGGACGGCTCCGGCAGGCGCAGCACAGCCTCTACGTTAGAGTGTAGCGGGCTGAGTCCGTCGGCGGTCAGGCGGAACCCCACGAACTCGATGACCGGAGTGGCGAAGGTGCACTTTTCCCCATTTAGCGTGAGGTTGTGGCTGGCGAGGACGTCCAACACCCTCGCCAGGCGCTCGTCATGGACGTCCGGTGTCGCACCATGGACCACTATGTCGTCCAGGAAGATGACCACGCCCGGGATGCCGGCGAAGATGGTGGTCATGATCTTCTGGAAACAGCTGGGGGCTGAGCTGAGACCGAAGGGCATGCGGGTGTAGCGGAACACCCCGCCATGCGTCACGAAAGCTGTCAGGTTGCGGCTGTCGGGGTGCAGCGGAACCTGTAGGTAGCCTTGGCGAAGGTCGAGTTTCGAGAACACAGAGGAGCCGTAGAAATGTGCAGCCAGCTCCTCCACCGTGGGCAGCGGGTACCTGTCCGGGATCACTGCCTTGTTGACTGACCTGAGATCGATGCACGGACGCAGGCCCCCTGACTTTTTCTTTACCACCACCAGGTTCGAAATCCAGGGGGAGGCATCGACACGCTCGATGATGCCTGCATCCGAGAGTTTCTGGAGCTCGGCGGTGACGTCGTCGCGTAGGGCGAGGGGCAGGCGGCGTATGGGCTGTATCACCGGATGCACCTCGGGCTTGAGGAGGGGCTGGTGGTTGAAGGCGGTGAGGCAGCCCAAACCGCTGAATAGAGCAGGCCAGCGTTGTTCCCACGGCGAGCCGACAGACAAGATGGCGGATCCAACATTGTCCATGAGGGTGAAACCCAGCTCGCAAAACAAATCAAAACCCATGAGGTTAGAACCCTGGTGAGACACCTGAAAGGTGAATGAGGGGAGGGCCTTAGTCCCGTAACGCACAGTGAAGGCGATTGTGCCCACCATGTCTATTTTGGAGTGCCCATAGCCATAAAGGGCCTCGGCGTTGGCAGTGAGCGTTCGGAGTGGAAAGAGCCGCCGTACCGTGGCAGCGTTCATGAGCGACCTGGAGGCCCCCGTATCCACCAGCAGTGGGAGGCGAACCCCATCCAGCTCAACAGTGCACCACTTAGCCGGTCGGGGGGTGGCAGTCACTGAATGGATGGTCGTCTGTGTGGGCCGTCCCGGTGTACCTTGTGGCCGTGGACTGTCTGTTGTGGGGGTAGAGCGGCAGACCCGGGCAAAATGGTTCTGCCTGCCACAGCGCTGACACTGCTGCCCCTTGGCAGGGCAGTTTGGGGCTCGGCTTTGGTGTGATGATGAGCCACAATTACCACAGGCCCGGCGTGTTGTCGTACCCTGGCGTGCAGCAAAGTTCACATCGAGGCCGTCCTCTGGGAAACGGGACTCGGAAGGCTCCGTGGGCGGTGCCACCATTTGAGTTAGTAGCATGGGTCTGGGGGGAAAAGAGCTGGAGGTGGGCGCTAGCTGTGACTTCAAGGCTGCTGCTGACTCGAGCTGGAATGCTAAATCCACAGCTTTAGCTAAAGTTAGGTCGTCTGGCATCATTAACAACTTGTCTCTGAGCTTTGAGTTATTAGTGTGTTCAGCCAGCTGATCCCGTATCAGTTCGTCTTCCAGCACCCCGAATTTACAGAGGCTGGCTAGTCCCCTCAGATCAGCCACGTAATGGTGGATAGACTCACCCGTCTGCTGCCGACGTTGGCGAAACATTATCCGCCGGAGCATTACATTCTGTGGAGCAGCAAAATGTCCATTGAGCAGTGTCACACAGTCCGCGTATCTCGGAGCGGGTCCGAGAGTCCGAAAAATCCGCTGTCCCTCGCTGCCCAGTGAGTGAATCAGCAGGGCTTTTCTTCTCAGGTCACTAGCACCGGCCAACCCGGCGGCTACTATGAACGTTTCGAAGGACTCACACCAGCGAATCCACGGGACCGGTGGATCGCCCGGCAGGGCGAGGAACGGGGAAAGAGGTGAGAGTAGAGAATCCATAATCCTCGTCGCCAATGTTATGATTAATAACTGTCCACACTTGGATAACAGTCATCACTTTATTATCTCCTCACATCGCCATCTTGCACACCAACAACACGTGTCAACCGGGGTAACTCCACTACCTTCCGGTGTCTCTTAAAGGTGCAGTCCCACATACATAACAGGCAGCTTATTAGTAGTTATCACCTCGTAAAGGTACGGAGTGCTTTTTTCAAAACTGGAGTTTTGCCTAGAAAAGTCCCCTGCCATATATTGCTCCCCTTCGTATGATTCGCGCCTAGCTGTGGTGTGGTTGTGATAGAGACATGAGCCTTTTCATGTTCTTTATGCGCCTGAGTCTCCTAAACACGTAGAGACCAACCCCGAGTCGATCAATGATTCCTACGATGAGCTATGGTAACTTTCCCGCACCTACCCCCTACCGATGAATGCCTACTTTTTGCGGTTTCCCGGAGGTATTGTGCGGTAGGTGCGGGAAAGTTACCATAGCTCAGCGTAGGAAGCTCTGATCGACTCGGGGTTGGTCTCTACGTGTTCAGGAGACCCAGGCGCATAAAGCTAACCTGGCTCATGTCTCTATCACAAGCACAGCCCGAGCTATGCGCGACTGACGTGAAGGGGAGCAAAATATGGCAGGGGACTTGTGGACCCGAATGCAGGACACTGAGGCGGAGTCAGATGAAAGGTCAAACCCATGGATGGGTACATTTATTGTTTTCTGAATTTGTATGTTTAAATATACAAATGATACATTATCTACTTAAAATATGCATTAATTTACATAGTTTTCCAGAATAAAAATCTAAAACAAAGTGCTTAAAACAAATAAAGTGTGTGTTTACCTCCTCAAATAAATTAACTTAGCCCCAGCCAGATCCATATTTAGAGGTAAGTTACCTCAGGTAACTTTAGCTAGCAAGCTAGTTTAGAGTTAGTGGTAATGTATAGCTGGTTAGATAACGAAGCGACCTTGGGTTCCCTGAAAGGTGCTATATAAATGCAAGTTATTATTATTATTATTATTATTATAACTAGCTAGCTAGTTTTTTCTACCATAAATCATCTCCTGAAGCCACAACCATCTCCCACTACTGAGGCTACAGAGCAGCGATGTAACAGCTTCATTGACTTTTTCAGATCCAAGGTCAACAACATTCGCTCTCTGATGCCCATCTCTTCCTCTCTGTCTCCCTCTGCTACCAACCCCTCGCCTGGGAGTTTGCCATCTCTCCCATGTTTCACAGAGGTTCAACAGAGCCACATTATGGAAATCCTTAGAGGAATGAAATCATGCACTTGCGCCCTGGACCCCATTCCCACTGCTCTGCTCAAGTCATACACCAACCTTGCCTTCCTGTCCAAGGTGCTAGTGAAGGAAGTTGCTACCCAACTCCAGGATCACCTCAAACACAACAACCTGTTTGAAAGATTTCAGTCAGGCTTTCGCTCAGCCCACAGTATAGAAACGGCTATGCTAAGGGTGACGAATGAACTGCTAATGACATCCTCCTGGACCTGACAGCAGCATTTGACATGGTGGATCACACTATCCTCCTAGAGCGCCTCCACACCACCATTGGACTCTCAGACTCTGCACTGAAGTGGTTTCAGTCCTATCTCTCTGGCAGGACTGAATACGTCTCACTGGGAGGATGCAAGTCCAGACTTCTCCCTGTTACCTGTGGTGTTCCACAGGGGTCGGTTCTCGGCCCCATCCTCTTCGTCGTGTCATCACCAGATATGGGATGTCTTTCCATTGTTATGCTGATGACACACAGCTCTACATTAAAACTGCCCCAAGCCCCTCTGCAGCCATGTCATGTCTCACCACCTGTCTTGAGGAGATAAAGGCATGGATGAACAACAACTTCCTTCAGTTAAACAGTAACAAATCCGAAGCTCTTCTTGTTGGCACCCCACACCAGGTTCAGTCTTCGCCCATATCACAGCTCCCCTTCGAGGGTCAAGTCATCCCCTTCTCCTCCTCAGTCTCAAATCTGGGGGTTAGGTTTGACCCTCACCTGACCTTCAGTGACCATATAAAACACCTGTGCAAAACCTCCTTCTATCATCTCAGAAATATGTGACAGGGCATGGTTAAAAAGTCCTCAACTAGGGCAAAATCTTTTTTCAGTTTTTTCCGGATTATGAAAGGGTAGATTGTAAGCTTTAAAATGATGTGTCATACATTGAAATCTGAAACAAGTTGAAAAAGTCATGGATAGTTTAATGGTGATACCCCCTGAACCACCGTACTGAGATATCCAGCCTGAGAAGTCTTCAGAGACGTTTTTCACAGAGGTAATGGGTGGGAACAATAGCTGGTTAACTCCACCCTAATCACACCCTCAAGACAACCACTCCCCCATTACACTACCTGTCATTACCTACCTGTCATCTGTCAGTGGGGTTGTCAGCTAACCCTCAGGAAGCAAAATTGCAGGGCTGACACGTTTAAATAGCTAAATAATAATAATAATAATAATAATAATTCAAGATTCATGATTCATCATCATTTTATTGCCATGTGTGCCAAAAGTTTATTACGTCCCATTACAAGTACAAGAGAGTAAAATTCATGGCAATGGAAACAATTAGGCAAGATACAATTGAGCAATACAATAATAGAATAGAATAATAATGTTGTCCGTGTGCATGCATTTATCATTATAGTCCATAAAGCATCTAGTGGGACTTCGGCGTAGTTCCTTCCCATCCCATCTGGGCATCAAAGCTGTAATAAAAAAAGAAGACAGTACATTTCAAATGATTGCCCACTGTTACCAACACCACTTTTACGAAATAGCCTACTACTATCTTCATAAAATAGAATTGCTTATACAATGACAATGACAAATACCTGAAGTGCTGGTGACTCATCAAGGTGTCATCTCTCAGAACCTCTCACCTCCTCATTCTGTAACACAAATTTCAGGTCAGAGGTGTGGACACTTCTCTAGTGTAGGTTTTCCATAGACTCAGTGTACTGTACTTGTACTGAAGTAGGCTAGTGAAATCATTTCAATTCACAGTATTATTCTACAGCAAATCTACATATCAATGAATTAATCATTATTTTTGATTCCACATAACATTACCGTTCATTACAAAAGCATTTACTTTTTCTATAATCTATTACATCTTTAACAAAGCTAGCTAGCTAGCTAACAAGCGAACACTTGTTTGGCTAGCTGGTACACACAAACACACTAAAATGGTGCATGAAACATACTGTACAGTATGTTGCATGTTTAGTAGGTCTGCAACAAATGTATTTATTCATTATGTTTTATCTTTGACAACGTATTTCTTCCTCCCACCATCTCATTTGTTTTGGAGAGGGGTGGCATGATTGTGGTGAGCAGTTTCAGTGGTTTGATAACTGATGCTAACAACTGGGCTATCTACCTTACTCACAAAACAACAAATAACTGTTTGGATATCCTAAGTAAACAACACAAAATCCTAGTATACAACACATGTAACTCACTAAAACTTACCCAAGAACACAGCAGAAGGTCTGTCTGCAGACGACTGTCGCATGAAAGTGAAGTGGAGATCAATGTCTGAAATTCTGTTGTCATCTGTCATCGTCAGATTCGGAGTTCGGAGTTCCCGTTATGTATAGTCCAATATGAAGGAGTTCATTAATTGCCCACTGTCGATATTTCTGCCTGCTTATGAAATTCTGTTGATAGCATTAGCGAGAGGTTCAGCCTCCATCTTGTAAATTTGTAAACAAACGCAGATGGTTCCTTACATACAGCTGGGGTGGGCGTGGCTACACACACTGCCACACTAATATGAATAATACCCCCCACCCGACTTTGCTAACCAAATGTAGGTATTTACTAAATACTATTTAGTGAATGTAAAACTGTTGGATATGATATCGAGTGGGTTCTTCATCGCTTCGTTTGTCGTCCTATGCCAAAAACCGGAAAACACATTTTTCACAACAAGACTTGTTTGGCTCGATTGTGAGCTTTCAAAATTGCCGAGATGGGGACCTATTAATGAAACCCTGTCACATATTTCCAAACTCCGTCCCACTCTAACCCTGTCAGATGCAGAGAACTTGTCCATGCCTTTGACTACTGCAATCCGCTCTTCATCGGGATTCCTGGCAAAAGCATACAGAAGCTACCATACATCCAGAACAGCGCTGCCAGGATCCTGATGAGAGTCCACAAATACAAGCACATAACCCCCGTTCTACACTCACTACACTGGCTCCCTGTCTCATTCAGGGTTGACTACAAAGTCCTTCTTCTCACCCACAAATGCATCAACGGACACGCACCTCCCTATCTACAAGAACTCATCACTCCACAAACCTCCACCCGCACCCTCAGGTCTTCAAACAGTTTGCTCCTCCAGGTCCCCAATACCAGGCTCCGCACCATGGGGGACCGAGCCTTCTGTTCGGCTCCGCCGTGCCTGTGGAACAGCCTTCCTAGCCAGCTAAGGGCAGTACAGAGCCTGTGGAACAGCCTTCCTAGCCAGCTAAGGGCAGTACAGAGCCTGTGGAACAGCCTTCCTAGCCAGCTAAGGGCAGTACAGAGCCTGTGGAACAGCCTTCCTAGCCAGCTAAGGGCAGTACAGAGCCTGTGGAACAGCCTTCCTAGCCAGCTAAGGACAGTACAGAGCCTGTGGAACAGCCTTCCTAGCCAGCTAAGGGCAGTACAGAGCCTGGACTCTTTTAAGACAGGCCTTTGACTGTTGAACTGTGTTCATTTTTGTGATTTATTTTGAGATTCTTTTGAATGAAAAGTGCAATACAAATAAAATGCATTATTATTATTTATAGTTAATAACACTTTAGTTAGCTAGCTAAACTAGTAAAGTAGCCTGTTGTGTAACCAGGCTTGAGACAGGGTTTTATATTGTAGTAATATTAATGTAACTTAATTTACATTACATTTACAGAAGATTCCTTGTTTGTAGCCCCTCTGTTGTAATGAGATCTGCCCCAATTACTGCACCCTGACAATATTTTAGTTTAGAATAAGGTTGGTAATTTAATGTCAAACTAGATGTATTCCTCTATTTCAGAGACCCACATCATCAGCAGTAAGTGTAAGTCTAATGATGGATCCAACTTCAGGTGAATGCAGCAGCAACCTGCCAAGAAAGCGGCATGGACAGCATCATCCACTGCTCTGATGATGGACAGCATCATCCACTGCTCTGATCATGGACAGCATCATCCACTGCTCTGATCATGGACAGCATCATCCACTGCTCTGATGATGGACAGCATCATCCACTGCTCTGATCATGGACAGCATCATCCACTGCTCTGTCATGGACAGCATCATCCACTGCTCTGATGATGGACAGCATCATCCACTGCTCTGATCATGGACAGCATCATCCACTGCTCTGATCATGGACAGCATCATCCACTGCTCTGATGATGGACAGCATCATCCACTGCTCTGATGATGGACAGCATCATCCACTGCTCTGTCATGGACAGCATCATCCACTGCTCTGATCATGGACAGCATCATCCACTGCTCTGATCATGGACAGCATCACCCACTGCTCTGATCATGGACAGCATCATCCACTGCTCTGATGATGACTCCAACTCAAACCTGGTGTCACCCCAAAACCTGGACTTATGGAGAACTTTGTTGAGGGCGGCAGAAATCAGAAAACATCTCCCAATTTTGGACCACACCTACCACCGGACTCCATACACCTACAGCTTTCACTGCCTTGTGGGCTAAATAAATGTAACTGTTCATCTGCCTCCGCCTCAGTGTCCTGCATTCGGGTCCACTCCCGTACAGAACGTAGGCTAACACACATTTTAAATGACAGCAGTCCATACTTTAAGAGGGGATAAGGTATTAAACTACCAACAACAAGGTCCAACAAGGTCTATCACATCAAATAATAATCTAGGGATGTATAGTAATTAATTACTGTCTTTATCCAATCTGTGGTCCAAATGTTCTTTAAAGATATGCAAATTAACTCATATTTTAAGTAGATAATACATCATTTGCATATTTAAACAGAACATTTCTGAAAACTTGTAATACAAAAAATGATTGTCTCAATGTAAGTAATCAACTGGGGAAGTTTCATGGTGATATCTATTAGGTAACATGTTTTACCCATCAAAAAGTCCCCGGCCATATTCTGCTCCCCTTCGCGTCAGTCGCGCATAGCTCGGGCTGTGCTTGTGATAGAGACATGAGCCAGGTTTGCTTTATGCGCCTGGGTCTCCTGAACACGTAGAGACCAACCCCGAGTCGATCAGAGCTTCCTACGCTGAGCTATGGTAACTTTCCCGCACCTACCGCACAATACCTCCGGAAAACCGCAAAAATTAGGCATTCATCGGTAGGGGGTAGGTGCGGTAAAGTTACCATAGCTCATCGTAGGAATCATTCCCCTTTTTCTTCGTTTTTCGTTTCTTGTTATTTTCATCCAAATATCCTTGTATCCTCACTATCCTCCTCATAACTAAAATCTGATAGACCTATTGACTGTGTTTTGTTGGTTCATAATGTGATTGCAAATGTCTAGTAGGAAACTGTTGTAGATATTAGATATCACCTGCTCTTAATGGCTGGTGATGGTGCTGCCTCTTTTGGGCGGCCAATTTCCTGATTCTAAGTTAACTGTCCGAATGTGGACTTATCAGGAACGTCGAGGAGCAATTTTCCTCCTCACTTTTCTCTTTTTGTTTTGTTTTTTGCTTGTTTTTTTTGTTGAGTTATAGGGTTTTTCTGTTTTGGGGAATGCCTTCCTAGGGATCCAGGCTATCTTATCCTATTTGCTGAGGTGATTATGATTTATATTTTTACACTAACTAACCTATGACCAGTCTCAATCTAATTTCCATCAATGCTAGAGGTCTCAATATCCCACACAAAAGGACTACTGTTTTAGAATTTTTGCACAAGAAAAACATTGATTTCGCTATGGTTCAGGAATCACACCTTCTCCGCAAAGATGTTGGCCGTTTTGCAAATAAGTTCTATCACCCCATTGCTTTTTCTTCTTCACTTACCAAAACCAAAGGTGTGATTGTAGTCTGTAAGCGCAAACTAAAACTTGACATTATTGGCTCTTGGGCGGACAAGGAGGGACGGTTGGCAATTGCTAAGATACGGATAGATGGGCAGAATATTGCATTGATCTCGGCTTTCGCCCCGAACAACTTTGACCCTGGTTTTTATGACCTTTTAACCAAAACCATCTTAGACCTGGCGTGCTTTCGCCTGGTCCTGGGGGCGGATTTCAATGCGGTTTGGGATAACAACATTGATAGAACAGGCGAAACTCAGAGCAGGGACCAATGTCTCGCCTCTGATGCTTTACGCCAGTGGGCAGCCCACACTGGCATGGTTGATATCTGGCGCCTGGTGAACCCTTCCATAAAAGATTATTCTTTTTTCTCTGGCAGACATAGATCCTTCTCAAGGATAGATTTTCTATTCGCGTCTAAAGACTTATTCCAAAATGTTCAAAACGCTTTTTATATACCAGTTACATGGTCCGATCACAAACCTATATGCTGTTCGGTTTTCATAAGGGTTCAACCTGCCAGAGCCCCCAGATGGCGATTCAATTCCTCGCTCTTGCGTGATGAAACATACAAATCTCAATTTGAGAACAACTTAAATGAGTTTTTAGGGTTCAATAAGAACTCGGTATCTGACCCGAGAATGTTGTGGGAGGCAGTGAAGGGCTTTATTAGAAGTAATACCACCCTATATGCATCAACCCCAAAAAAGGAACGTACAGCTAAACTAGAAGCGCTTGAAATGAAATATGCTGTTCTGGATGCGACTCTACAATGCTGCTATAGCGATGCTGCTGCTTTAGAAAAAGTATTAATTAAAAAAGAAATTAACTCCCTTTTAAGACGCCGCTCTGAATTTCTCATGCACAAGACAAGGCAGAATTACTACTTTCACTCTGCCAGACCCAGCCACCTGCTAGCTATGAGACTTCGAGCTAATGAACATTTTGCTGACATTTTCAGCGTTAAATCCATAGATGGCACTGTTCTGACCGATCCCAAGAGCGTAAATGCAGCTTTTGTCTCTTTTTACAAGCAGCTGTACAGCTCAGAGATTGGCTTTGATAAAGCTCAGTGTTTCCTCTATATGCATTTATTGGTGGCGGGCCGCCACGAATGAATTTCCTCCGCCACAAATTGATTCAGTCCACAAATAAAAAATAAAAATAATCCACCTCTGAACATTTTTGCTGATTAAAATATATCTGATCCTAGATCAGCGCTATAATGGATGTCGACTATAAGTGCACCTAAATCCACGCCCATCTCTCTCTAACCGCTGATCCAAAATCAGATTAATGACATTAAACATTCAGTTGACGACGTGACACAAGGGCTACTCCTGATTGGTCTAAATGTGAACCGGCATGAGAACCGTGCAGACTCAACCATCCCTGCTGAAAAACTGTCGCAAATTGAAGAACTTGCGCAAGTTGGAAACACTGGGAAACTTTCGCCAAGTTGGACATACTTTTCCTGTTGTGTTTGAGACGGAGCCAAGACTGCTCGTTTGGAAGGACATTGGATCCGTGAGTAACGTAAACCTTCAGAGCTGATGGATGGAAACCGGTATCACAACTTTATATTCTGTATATTATTTTTATTTTTTTGCCATCCTACCTCTAGTTTTGTTTAAAATTAGGTCGTTGTTTTGAGCGCGCGTGCGCGCGTAAAAAAATTTGCGCGCGCTGTGCACGCGTATAGGGCTCTCCGCCACTAAAATTCCTGGAGGAAACACTGATAGCTGCATGTGAAAGCTTTCTGTCTAATGTCCATATGAAGCACATCATTGACAGTGAAACTGAAAGTTTAAATGCATCTATTACACAAGATGAATTGATGGAAGCAGCGTCAGATATGTGCAAGGGCAAATCGCCAGGTCCAGATGGCATTCCACCAGAGTTCTACCTTACTTTTTGGTCCTTGCTTAGCCCTCTGCTCACAGAGATGATATTGCATTCAGTTAAAGAAGGCTCTTTCTCAAGAGATGTTAACACTGCTCTAATATCCTTGCTGCTTAAAAAAGACAAAGACCCAGCAGAATGTGCCAATTACAGGCCCTTGTCCCTCCTGAATGCGGATCTTAAACTTTACGCCAAGGTGCTGGCGCGGTGCCTTCAGGGTCACATGATGAAACTAGTCCATTGCGATCAGACGGGTTTTATTAAATCCAGATTAGCCTCAGATAATGTAAGAAGCCTCCTACATATCATAGATGGTGCCCAAAATGTACTTACTCCAGCTGCTGTCCTTTCGCTGGATGCAATGAAGGCCTTCGATCGCTTAGAATGGCCCTTTTTATGGGCAGTCCTAGGAGCAATGGGCTTCGGTACCCCTTTTATTGATATGATTAAGGTGTTATACACTAATCCATCAGCTATGGTAATTACAGGCAAGAACTGCTCCCCCCTCTTCCCTATATCTAGAGGCTCCAGGCAGGGCTGCCCATTGAGCCCACTGCTCTTTGTGCTCTCTCTTGAGCCGTTGGCGAACACCATCCGTCAGTCACCCATGCTATCTCCGATCTCTATCAATGGAACACATCATCACATCTCTTTATATGCCGATGATATATTAGTCTATACGGATAATGCCATACAATGCATCCCACAAATTCTATCTATTCTTGAGCAATACGGTAAACTATCTGGCAGAAATCTGCTCTGCTACCTTTGAATCAAGCAATAACCAATAACCAATGCCCATGCCCCTCTATCCATTCCAGTTGTCAAGAATTTTACATACTTGGGGATAGAGATTTTCCCTTCAACTCTTACAATAGCTTGCCACACAAAAGTTAATTGCCACACATTGGAAGCCTCCCCATACACTTTCTCGGAGAGTCTGGGTCCTAACTTACCTAGACATAGTCTACTTAGAGCTATCAACAGCCCGAATGCACGGGGCAAAACAGCCAATACTGGAGATGTGGAACTCAATTTCGTTGAGCCTCAAAAGCTTAGTTTAACCACTTGATGTAGCGAATAGCCTGGATCCCGGGTGGGGGGGTGGGGGGGTGGGAGGTCGTCATTTAAATTTTGTTGTGGTTTATTTTTGGTTCTTGTTTTATTTTACTGTGCCGTGTTGTATGTGTCGTTATTGTTTATAATGTACCTGTCTTGTTGTCGAGTTGTTAATAAAAAAGTTGATCACAAAAAAAAAATAACATAGTCATGTTAAATAACTGTTATTACACACTCATAACATACAGTCATGTTAAATAACTGTCTGCCATATATTGAAAGGCTCAGGGGGGAGGGGCTGTGTCTGTCTGACTGACTGGTTCTGTCTGACTGACTGGTTCTGTCTCTGACTGACTGGTTCTGTCTCTGACTGACTGGTTCTGTCTGACTGACTGGTTCTGTCTGTCTGACTGACTGGTTCTGTCTGACTGACTGGTTCTGTCTGTCTGACTGACTGGTTCTGTCTGACAGACTGGTCCTGTCTGTCAGACTGACTGGTCCTGTCTGTCTGACTGACTGGTTCTGTCTGTCTGACTGACTGGTTCTGTCTGACTGACTGGTCCTGTCTGTCTGTCTGACTGGTTCTGTCTGACTGACTGGTTCTGTCTCTGACTGACTGGTTGTGTCTGACTGACTGGTTCTGTCTCTGACTGACTGGTCCTGTCTGTCTGTCTGAGTGACTGGTTCTGTCTGACTGACTGGTCCTGTCTGTCTGACTGACTGGTTCTGTCTGACTGACTGGTTCTGTCTGTCTGACTGACTGGTTCTGTCTGTCTGACTGACTGGTCCTGTCTGTCAGACTGACTGGTCCTGTCTGTCTGACTGACTGGTTCTGTCTGACTGACTGGTCCTGTCTGTCTGTCTGACTGGTTCTGTCTGACTGACTGGTTCTGTCTCTGACTGACTGGTTGTGTCTGACTGACTGGTTCTGTCTCTGACTGACTGGTCCTGTCTGTCTGTCTGAGTGACTGGTTCTGTCTGACTGACTGGTCCTGTCTGTCTGACTGACTGGTTCTGTCTGACTGACTGGTTCTGTCTGTCTGACTGACTGGTCCTGTCTGTCAGACTGACTGGTCCTGTCTGTCTGACTGACTGGTTCTGTCTGTCTGACTGACTGGTTCTGTCTGACTGACTGGTCCTGTCTGTCTGTCTGACTGGTTCTGTCTGACTGACTGGTTCTGTCTCTGACTGACTGGTTGTGTCTGACTGACTGGTTCTGTCTCTGACTGACTGGTCCTGTCTGTCTGTCTGAGTGACTGGTTCTGTCTGACTGACTGGTCCTGTCTGTCTGACTGACTGGTTCTGTCTGACTGACTGGTCCTGTCTGTCTGACTGACTGGTTCTGTCTGACTGACTGGTCCTGTCTGTCTGACTGATTGGTTCTGTCTCTGACTGGTTCTGTCTCTGACTGACTGGTTCTGTCTGTCTGACTGACTGGTTCTGTCTCTGACTGGTTCTGTCTCTGACTGACTGGTTCTGTCTGTCTGACTGACTGGTTCTGTCTGACTGACTGGTCCTGTCTGTCTGACTGACTGGTTCTGTCTCTGGCTGACTGGTTCTGTCTCTGACTGACTGGTTCTGTCTGGCTGACTGGTTCTGTCTGACTGACTGGTCCTCTCTGTCTGACTGACTGGTTCTGTCTCTGACTGGTTCTGTCTCTGGCTGACTGACTGGTTCTGTCTGTCTGGCTGACTGGTCCTGTCTGTCTGACTGGTTCTGTCTCTGACTGACTGGTTCTGTCTGTCTGACTGGTTCTGTCTGACTGACTGACTGGTTCTGTCTGACTGACTGGTTCTGTCTGTCTGACTGGTTCTGTCTGACTGACTGGTTCTGTCTCTGACTGACTGGTTCTGTCTGTCTAACTGACTGGTTCTGTCTCTGACTGACTGGTTCTGTCTGTCTGACTGACTGGTTCTGTCTGTCTGACTGACTGGTTCTGTCTCTGACTGACTGGTTCTGTCTCTGTCTGGTGGCCGTGCAGCTGCCTGAACAGAACCCCCCCCCCCCCCCCCCCCCCCCCCCCGATTATGAAACCTGGTCTCTAAACGTGACGTGAACATGAACATGTCGGCTGCAAAGACAAAAAAAGGAGCTAGTGAGAATAATCAATGTTTTCTTGTTTTTAGAGAGTAACTCACTGTAGAACAGTATGACTGTGTGGGTCCAGGGTGTCGAACAGTATGACTGTATGGGTCCAGGGTGTAGAACAGTATGACTGTATGGGTCCAGGGTGTAGAACAGTATGACTGTGTGGGTCCAGGGTGTAGAACAGTATGACTGTGTGGGTCCAGGGTGTAGAACAGTGTGACTGTGTGGGTCCAGGGTGTAGAACAGTATGACTGTGTGGGTCCAGGGTGTGTGCCTGTGTGTGCCCTGTACCACTGCATGTCTCTCCTGAGTCATTTGAAAGGAGACGTTTTATATTTGCGCTTCTTGGCATTTCATTTGAACAACGTTATTGTTTTGTAGAGGATGATGATGATGTGCAGGAACAGGGGGGTGTTCCATCACCGTCACTTATTTTGAGAACTCTTGTGAGACTTATCAGAATAAACCGGGGTTTTCCTTTAGCGGTGTTGATGGAACACCCCCCTGGCGCCTGGGAGACCAGGGACGCTCCCTCCTGTCTCTGTCTGCAGGCTGGAACACCACAATGGCTGCGTTCGTAAATACGCCCTGAAGGCGCCGGAGGGCACGATGGGTTCGACGTCATGAAGGGACCGCGTAATTTGATTGGACAAAGAGGCATTCCATGAGTGCTGATCAGATTCTCCAGAGTGAATTTACGAACGCAGCCTGTGTATGTATGTATACCCTCGGTCATATAGAGAGTGTATACGCCTACAGTATATATGTGTTCATGTCATATAGAGAGAGTATACTCCTACAGTATATATGTGTTCACATGTCATATAGAGAGAGTATACTCCTACAGTATATATGTGTTCATGTCATATAGAGCGAGTATACTCCTAGAGTATATATGTGTCCACATGTCATATAGAGAGTGTATACTCCTACAGTATATATGTGTTCATGTCATATATAGAGAGTATACGCCTACAGTATATATGTGTTCACATGTCATATAGAGAGTGTATACTCCTACAGTATATATGTGTTCATGTCATATAGAGAGTGTATACTCATACAGTATAGATGTGTTCATGTGTCATATAGAGAGAGTTTACTCCTACAGTATATATGTGTTCATGTCATATAGAGAGAGTATACTCCTACAGTATCAAGTCAAAGACAAAAGTCACTTTATTGTCCCATCACTGGGAAATTTGTATTGGGCTTGCACCCCACAGCAGCCAACAAAGAGCAAACAGACAATACAGAATATTAGCACACAAACAGAAGGCGGCCCTGATTAAAACAAGAGTGGAAATAAAACGATGAGCAAGATATGTTCACATTCATCTGGTGCAGTTTAAAAGTTTAACAGAAACGGGAATAAAATAATTTTTAAATCTATTTAATCTAGTGCGGGGGACTCTGAACCTCCTCCCAGAGGGCAGCAGTTCATACTCTGCATGTAGGACATGGGAGGGATTCATGATAATTCTATTAGCCTGTCTGAGAGTAGCCTGTTCAAAAATAGACTGCAGGGATGAGTGGTCTTTCACCCCTATGATCTTCCATGCAGTCTGTATCAGTCGGACCAGTTTGGACCTTAGTTTTACAGATAGGTTACCAAACCAAGATGTAATGCCATATCTGATGAGACTCTCTAAGACAGACTGGTAGAAGAGTAGCATACATTTTGGGTCAACACCATGAACTCTAAGGCGGCGTAGGAAGTGTAGTCGTTGTTGTAATCTACTACAAAGGTTGTCTACATGAGTGCTCCAGGTGAGTGAGTTGTCAATGAAAACCCAGAGATACTTGTAAGAGGCGACCTGAGAGATGGATTGTTTGTGGATGACCACAGGCCTGTGGTCCCCAACACCTCTGGGGTCGAACACCATCTCCTGAGTTTTCTTAACATTTAAAACCAGGCAGTTAACATCACACCATTTAACAAACCTCTGGATTTCAGAATAATAGTCAGTTAGGTCACTGTCCTTTTTAATTAAAGCAAGGATGGCAGTGTCATCCAAAAATGTTATGATGCGATTGCTAGGGTAGGTGCTTCTGCACTCGTTTGTGTATAAAGTAAAGAGCAGAGGGGAACTGACTACACCCTGTGGAGCACCAGTGCTTATGGTTCTGGGTTCCGAAAGAGTGCCATTAACACTGACCCGCTGAGTGCGGTTAGTTAAAAAGGAGTGATACCATTTTATAATGAGGGGGGGGACATTAAGCCCACTTAACTTCTCAATTAAAAGGTGCGGCTGTATCGTGTTAAAAGCAGAACTGAAATCAACAAATAGGAGTCGGACATAGGAGGTAGGGTCCTCTAAGTGCTTAGATATGAAGTGCACCATGGCTGAGGTTGCATCATCTGTGCCTGTATTACATCTATACGCAAACTGAAAAGGATCCAGAGAGCAACTGACTGCATTTTTCACTTTACATATAATGAATTTTTCAAAACATTTCATTACAACAGAAGTCAAAGCGACTGGTCGCAGGTCATTATTTTCCTTGCAGCTAGCCTTCTTAGGAACAGGAATAATGATAGCGTCTTTCCAGATGGACGGAACAGTGTGAGAGTCCAGAGATTTCTGGAAGATAGGACACCAGGCCTCAGCCAGCTCCTCACTGCAGGACTTTAGCATGAGCCCAGAGATGCCATCCGGTCCAGAGGACTTTCTAGGGCGGGTGTTAGCGAACAGTCTCTGTACCTCGCGCTGCTCAATGGTGATACTTGCTTCCAACTCAGGCAGCGCCTGAAGAGCCACTGTTTGCTCCATCGAGAAGTCGGCAGTCTCAAACCTGGCATAAAAATGGTTAAGTTCATTGGCTTTTTCGCCCTCGTTTAGGACACTAAGGCACCTTTTAGCTGGGGCCATGTTAGTCATATATTTCATGGAGTCCCATAGTTTTTTTTGTGTTCATAGAAGAGCAGTGGGATTCAAATGTCTCTTTCTGTTTCCTCTTGGCCCCCCTACATTTGTGATTCAGTTCTTTTTGGATGTTCCTCATGGCCAAAAGATCCTTATTCCTGAATGCAATTCTCTTCTGAACTATGCACTTTTTGATTTCCTTCGTGATATGGGATTTGTTGTTAGGGTACACAGTTATAGATTTCAGGGGTAACACGTTATCTCTGCAAAACTTTATATAATCTGTAATAGTATATATGTGTTCATGTCATATAGAGAGTGTATACTACTACAGTATATATGTGTTCATGTCATATACTAGAGAGAGTATACTCCTACAGTATAGATGTGTTCATGTGTCATATAGAGAGAGTATACTCCTACAGTATATATGTGTTCATGTCATATAGAGAGAGTATACTCCTACAGCATATATGTGTCCACATGTCATATAGAGAGTGTATACTCCTACAGTATATATGTGTTCATGTCATATAGAGAGAGTATACTCCTACAGTATATATGTGTTCATGTCATATAGAGAGAGTATACTCCTACAGTATATATGTGTTCATGTCATATAGAGAGAGTATACTCCTACAGTATATATGTGTTCATGTCATATAGAGAGAGTATACTCCTACAGTATATATGTGTTCACATGTCATATAGAGAGAGTATACTCCTACAGTATATATGTGTCCACATGTCATATAGAGAGTGTATACTCCTACAGTATATATGTGTTCATGTCATATAGAGAGTATTTACTCCTACAGTATATATGTGTTCACATGTCATATAGAGAGAGTATACTCCTACAGTATATATGTGTTCATGTCATATAGAGAGAGTATACTCCTACAGTATATATGTGTTCATGTCATATAGAGAGAGTATACTCCTACAGTATATATGTGTTCATGTCATATAGAGAGTATTTACTCCTACAGTATATATGTGTTCATGTCATATAGAGAGAGTATACTCCTACAGTATATATGTGTTCACATGTCATATAGAGAGTGTATACTCCTACAGTATATATGTGTTCACATGTCATATAGAGAGAGTATACTCCTACAGTATATATGTGTTCATGTCATATAGAGAGAGTATACTCCTACAGTATATATGTGTTCATGTCATCACTCCTCTGCTGGCTCCTCATGTATGTTTCTCCTGTGTTTTATAACTGTACATAAGTCATGTATAAAATGAGCTGTATTTTCAATGTTGTCTTTTCTAAAATAAAAATGATTCTGTTAATTATAAATTCTCTGCTTTCCCCCCCCTACCACTGTTCAAAACAGCCAATTAAAACGAGTTATGTTAACGCTACAGCACTGCTACAACTACAGTTGTGATACAACAGCACCCCCTATTGGTGTAAATGAGGAAAAGCTTACGGCACCGGGTATTCCCAGGCTGTCTCCCATCCAAGTACTAACCCGGCCCGACCCTGCTCATAAGAACAGATTTTTTTCTTTCGAAAAGTTTTTATAGTAACAAGTACACGTTATATGACATTACATTACATTATACATGTTACAACAAGACATAGTAAAAAACACAACAAGCCATAGTAAAAACACAATATACATCTCTTCACACATTTTTAACATAAAAGCCATTGTTCAGTTTACAAGCAGTAAAAAAACATCTGTGCAACCATGAAGGGACTTTCATTAAAACACACAGTTTTAAAAGGTTACAGATAAAAACATGGCTATGATAAAAGTTATAAGTATAAGTGCAATGTTTTGAGGCTTGTTTTAAAAAGAGTCTTTTCAGTGTCTTGTTTTAAAGAGAGTCTTTGTTTAAAAAACATGGCTGTTGTACAGGAGCGGGGTGAGTCCTTATCAAGACTGCCTCGCCCGCCTTCATGAAAAGCTCCTCGCGACCGCCGTTTCAGGCTCCCAGAGGAGACCCTCAACCATGGCAGCGGTGGCACTCGCGCAGTCAGGGCCGGACCTCTATGGTGGGCCTCTGACCCCCTCCTCCGAATGGGCGACGTGCGACACATCCCCTCAAGGTCTCAATGGCCGCAGCTACCACCGCCTGTGGGGTGGTCTCCACGCGCTTCCCTACCAGCAGGCTGCGGGAGGTCCAGAGTGCTTCCTTAAAGCATGTCAGGGTGAGCCAGAGTCTGGCGAAGTCCGCTGATGGTATGCTCCTCCGGCTCACCCCGTAGAGCACCAGTTGGACGTTTAGGACCTCTCCTGCTGGCAGGCACGGGTATAGTAGGGGGCTGGCTCGTGCCCACAGGTCTTTCGCTGTGTTGCACTCCCAGAGCAAGTGCCGCACCGACTCGGGGGCGCCACACCCTGGTCGGGGGCAGGTGGCAGATGCCGCCATGCCCCGGGAGTGCATGACGGCCCTGACCGGGAGGATCTCATGGGCCACCATCCACGACAGGTCTCGGTGTCTGTTCATGAGGGCAGGGTGGGCTACGTTGCGCCAAATGGTGGAGGGCTCGCCGAATGCAAGCCCGCGCACCGGACTCACTGCTTCCCGCTCCTGCACAAGAGAAAGAAGAGAACGGTGTTTAATTAAAATAGATTTGTTCTCATTCTCCATGTTATATCTTTTTTTTAAATGCTTGATAAAAACATATGCAGATGGGAGATTAAAAGACACAGGTTCTCTCAAGTCTGTTTCTAAAAGTTTCAGCCGTCTCAGGTATGACCCCATCCAGAACCGTGCCATCGCTGTTGTTTTGTGATCTCTGGATGGGGCCAAGGCGTATGCCATGTGTAGTGTAGTGTAGCGGCTGCCTAAAAACAGGTGGAGGTCTGGGAGTCCTTTCCCTCCGTTCTTGGGTGTTTTTTTCACATCCTCCCTTTTCCCCCACAAGAAATAAAACATGGCTCGGTCCAAAGCTAAAAGAGTGGTTCGTGGCGGGATGAAAACAGAACAGATTAGTAAAAGCACAGGTAAAATCACAGCTTTAATGATTAAAACCTTGCCTTCAAAAGTCAGTCGTCTGAGTCCCCAGTACCCCAGTCGCTGTCTAACTTTCCCTATCACGTCCTTCCAGTTCCCTGTCCCTCCCCCCTCCCTGTCAAACTTAACCCCAAGTATTTGTAGGTCAGTCTGTGTCACTGTCAGGGGGAGTCTGTCCACGTCGGTCACTGTCCATGGTCCGTAAAATTGGGCTTGGGTCTTCCCTCTGTTTAATTTAGCCCCAGAGGCCCGTCCGTACCAGTCAGTCTGGTCCAGTGCTCGGTCAACAGATAAAAGGTCAGTGCATAAAAGGTTCACGTCATCCATATATAAAACGCACTTGGCGGTCAGTCCCCCACTCCCAGGAATGCCCACCCCACAGATTCGTTGATCCCTTCTCAAGAGCTGCGCCAAGGGCTCGATGCAGGCAACGTAGAGGAGGGGGGATAACGGACACCCCTGACGGACACCGCAGTCAGTGTATTCCCACCGCTTTTGTCAGTTGCCCATTTACAAGAATTCTGCTGGTGATGTCTCTGTACAGCAGTCCCACCCTGGGACTCAAACTCTCAAACTCTCCATGGTGTCAAACGATGAGGTGTTTAAAAAGCTGGGCGCTCTACACTCAGAAAAGGCCACGGGCCATGACAATATTCCAGCCAGATTTCTAAAAGACTCAGCTGCCTCCATTACCCCAATCATCACCCACATAATAAACCTCTCCATCAAACAGGGACACGTCCCCCTTGACTTTAAAATAGCAAGGGTAACCCCACTGTATAAAAAAGGAAGCAAATTAGACCCAGGCAACTACCGACCTGTTTCTATTCTTAATTCCATCTCGAAACTTATGGAAAAAATAGTTTATGAACAGGTTGATAGGTACCTTACCGAAAAAAATCTGATGTATGAATTTCAATCAGGATTCAGAACATCCCATTCCACTGACACATGCCTTCTCTATTTGAACGACCACATCAACCATGAGGTGGACTCGGGCAAGTACTGCGGCATGGTCATGCTGGACCTCCAGAAGGCCTTCGACACAGTAGATCACCACATATTGTTAGATAAACTGAAAGCAATTGGGTTCGATAGAACATCGGTGAGCTGGATGCAATCCTACTTAGAGGGGAGGGAACAGGTGGTTAGTGTGAACGGAACACTGTCCCCCCCCCTCCCAGTGACCTGCGGCGTTCCACAAGGAAGCATATTGGGACCTTTACTGTTCCTAATATATGTGAATGACATGTCATCAGCATGTGATTGCAATTTGTTCCTGTTCTCGGATGACTCGGCTCTGCTGGTCTCTGACAGGGACATATTGCAGGTGGAAAAAGCGCTAAGCACTGAACTGAGTAGAATCTGCATCTGGCTAGCTGACAATAAACTATCAATACACCTAGGTAAAACTGAAACCATCCTATACGGATCCCCATCTAAACTCAGAAAGGCTGAACATTTTAAAATAAAAGTGGGTAACATTAATATCACAAGTATTCTGTTCCCACTGCGCGTAACCAGGGCGCAACTTCCACAGATAGCGAACACACACTGACACACAAATGAATCCTCAGACGCTGGAGCAAAGTTTAGTTCTTTACTCAACCCTCAGAAACATGAGTGGTCGTTTGGTTATTTTGTAAAAAAGCAAAGCCTTTTCCAGGGCAAGAATGTAAACAAAGAGATTCTCCGGAGCTTTTCCTCTCAACTAGCTGCTGCTACGAGCTATCACGTCTGAACAGTGTGCTCACGTCATGTGACTAATGTTCGTCATGTGACTAATCAAAACCGAAACTGAATAAAGGCAGTAACAAATGTAATGTCATAAAATGTCCACTAGATGTCTCCAAAATAAAAACCTATGAAACCATGACACTCCCCGTCTGGTATGGAGGAAATACCACTATGAACTAACTCAGGGATACTCAGTCCTTTGGCGACATGAGAAGCACTGTCTCAGATATTGGTCTCAAGAACGTTTTAGCCGTCCCATGTTTGGTGATCTTCACTTCGATTCTTCTGATCTTCCCGTCCTTGTCAGGGAATGTCTGGCTGACTAGTCCTAAGGGCCAGTCGTTGCGCTTAGCTTGAGCATCTTTGAGAAGGACCAAATCCCCTACTTTAAGGTTCGGACGTTCCTCTTGCCACTTGCTGCGACTCTGTAGTGTCGTGAGGTATTCATGTCTCCATCGGCTCCAGAAAGTATTTGCAAGGTGCTGAACCTGTTTCCACTGCTGTCTGTGGAGGTCCATATCACTAAAATTTCCCGGAGGAGGAAGTGGAGTGCACATCTTCTGCGTAAGAAGCATAGCTGGTGTTAGAAGAAAAGGAGAGTCTGGATCCATTGAGATGGGGGTGAGAGGTCTGGCGTTGATTATGGCTGTAACCTCTGCCATCAGGGTGGAGAGAACGTCATGAGTCAGGCGAGAAGGGCAAGCCTTGAGCAGCATGGAGTCAAGTATGCGCCTTGATATCCCTATCATCCTTTCCCAGGAGCCTCCCATGTGGGATGAATGAGGTGGGTTGAAGACCCATGAGCAGCCCTCTTCTCCCAGGTACTTTCGAATGCTAGGCATGTTGGGGTCGGTCAACAGAATGTTCAGCTCTCGGCATGCGCCTGTGAAATTTGTTCCACAATCTGATCTAATCTGTTTGGCAGGTCCTCTTAGACTAAAGAACCTGCGTAGCGCATTGATAAAGCATGATGTGTCCATTGACTCAATCAATTCGATGTGGACAGCGCGCGTACTTAGACATGTGAAAAGAACAGCCCATCTTTTACTGTTTGCCTGTCCTCCTCTTGTGCGTCTTGTGCTTACATGCCAGGGGCCGAAGACGTCCAGTCCCACGTAGGTGAATGGGGGTTCAGTACTCAGGCGATCAACAGGTAGGTCGGCCATCATCTGTTCCGTCACTCTGCCTCTGAGCTTCTTGCAGGTTACACAGTCGTGAAGGATGCCTTTGATCAGTCGTCTTGCTCCCATGATCCAGTACCCTGCAGTGCGGACAGCGCCTTCGGTAAAGACTCGGCCTTGGTGCATCACCCTTTGGTGATGGTGTTCCACAAGTAGCTTTGCGATGTGTTTCCCTCCCGGAATAACAAGAGGGTGTTTTTCCTTGTAGGCGAGATCTGAATGTCTGAGCCGTCCCCCTATTCTCAGGAGGCCTTCTTCGTCGCAATAGGGATTGAGTTTCTTCAGAGGACTACTTCTTGAGATGTCCTTTCCACTTGCTATGCACGCAAGTTCGTCCTTGTAAGCCTCTCCTTGCACGCATTTGATGATGATGAGTTCAGCTTTTGTCAGTTCTTCAGCTGTGCGAGGCTGCTTGCAGTGATGCCATGAACTGCAAGTTTGATCCTGATCCTTGCTGGTAGCCTTACAGGATTCCACGATGTGGATGAGTGAACTTGTTGCTCTCACAAGTCGCTTCCATGAGGAAAAACGCTCGAATCTGTGAGATCCAAGGTGTGTTCTGTCGTTGGGCAGGTTGGTGATGTGTGCCCGTACCTCTATGTCTGAGTCCGGGTTGATGAGGTCAAAGACTTCAGGTGATGATGGTTCCTCTACTTGTAGCAGAAACGTTGGTCCTCTAAGCCAGGTTGTCTCACCTAGCATAGCTGCAGGCACAGAACGTGTGCCAAGGTCAGCTGGGTTATGGCTTGTGGAGATGTAGTGCCACTGGGTTGGTTCAGAAGACCGCCGTATACGCTGCACTCTGTTGCTCACATATACATAGAACCTTCTTGTCTGGTTGCTAATGTATCCTAGGACAACTCGGCTATCTGTATAGAACTTGACAGCATCCAGAGCTATATCTAGCTCGCTTGTGACTAGCTCAGCGACTTCCACACCCAACACGGCAGCTCCCAACTCCAATCTTGGGATAGTGTGAGCCGACTGTGGAGTTAACTTAGCTTTTCCAAGGACAAATCCTACTTGACATTTTTGCTCAACATCAATTACTTGGAGATAGGCGACTGCTGCAATAGCCTTCACTGAAGCGTCTGAGAACACGTGTAGCTCCTTTCTTATGGCTGTTGAGATTGTAGAAGCAGAATAGGTTCTTGGGATCTCCAACTGCCTGAGGTCTTGAAGAGAGCTTCTCCAAGCGTTCCACTCATCTTCCCTTTCTGGAGGAAGAGGAGAGTCCCAGTCGGAGGCTTCGTTTGTGAGCTCTCGTAACAGGATCTTTCCCTGTATCGTAACTGGTGCAACGAATCCAAGTGGATCGAAGAGGCCGTTGACAGTAGCTAGAACACCCCTACGTGTGAAAGGCTTTGTGGATTCTGCTACTTGAAACGTGAAGACATCTTTCTTCAGATCCCAACTCACTCCAAGGCTCCGTTGAATAGGAGTGGGATCGACATCCAAGTTTAGGTCTTTGAGTCCCTTTGCTCGGTCCTCAGCAGAGAATGCTTCCATAACCTCCTGGCTGTTGGAAGCAACTTTGTGAAGTCGCAGGTTCGACACAGCAAGCATCTCCTGTGTCCGCTTCAGTAGGTCGATGGCTTCACGTGCTGTGGGCCTTGACAGGAGTCCGTCGTCAACGTAGAACTCTCTTTCGATGAACTGTTTGGCGTCAGACCCAAATTCTTCTTCACCATGAGCTGCAGCACGTCTGAGACCATAGATTGCCACCGCAGGAGAGGGACTGTTCCCGAATACGTGAACCTTCATGCGGTACTCACATATGTCGTTCCTAGGATCGTTGTCCTCGTACCACAGAAAGCGGAGAAAGTTCCTGTGGTCTTCTTTCACAACGAAGCTGTGAAACATTTGTTCTATGTCCACAGTGACAGCGATCGGTTCTCGTCTGAATCGCACCAGTACTCCTAAGAGGCTGTTATTTAAGTCCGGACCAGAAAGGAGAACATCGTTCAGTGACACGCCTTTCCATTTTGCACTGGAATCGAAGACGACTCGAATCTGGCCTGGCTTCTGAGGGTGATAAACCCCGAAGATAGGTAAGTACCAACATTCTTGTCCGTTCTCCAATGTAGGAGCCAGCTCAGCATGATCACGGTCGAAGATGTTCTGCATGAACGCGATGAAGTGCCTCTTCATCTCGGGCCTTTTCTCCAGTGTGTTTTGAAGAGAGGTAAGTCGTGTGAGGGCCTGGCCTCGGCTGTGAGGGAGTTGCTGACGTGGTGTTCTGAATGGCAATGGTGCCACCCAGCTGTTGCAGTCATCCATATACATTTCTTTGTCCATGACCTTTAAGAACAGTCTGTCTTCAATAGAGAGTCCAATCTTGTTGTCATCCTCGGACGTGTTGAAGATGGTGCTCCCTAAGTTGCATTCCCGGATAATGTGGGTGCCTTGCGCTGGGGCAATCTGATGTGCTGGCTTCGGAACATATTGCTCCTTCACCTGGATCCTGTTCGGACATGGGCTGAAGAATGAAGGGCGTTGGTTCTCAAGCACATTGGTGCGGTAGCTTTGGATGTCTGAAGGCTTGTGGGCTGCCTCTAGGCAGACTTCTCCTATGATGACCCATCCCAGGTCGAGTCGTTGTGCGTAGGGGGCGTCATGTGGACCGTTCCGTTGCTCCCGCACTTTATGAACTCTAAGGATGTCTCGGCCTAGCAAGAGAAGGATCTGTGCTTTAGAATCCAAAGGTGGTATACCATATGCTATGGGCTTGAGGTGGGAATGATGCAACGCTGCTTCTGGCGTAGGTATCTCAGCTCTTTCGGTGGGAATGTTGTTACACTCTATTAGTGTAGGTAGTGTCACTGTTGTAGCTCCATCCACAGATTCCACCACAAAGCCTGTGGCTCTCCTTCCTGTCATCTGAGTTGTACCTGCACATGTACGAAGTGTGAATGCTGAATCTGACCCCTTGATGTGGAACATATCAAAGAATTCAGACCTTGCAAGCGACCTGTTGCTTTGGTCATCCAGCACAACATATGCTCTGGTTGCTCTCTCTGGGTGTGCTTCTGGGAATATATTCACCAGGCAAATCTTCGAGCAGGATCTGCCGCTTTGACCCTCTCCACAGACTTCTGTGCAATTTGAGGTGACTGCAGATTGGTCTGATCCTCCTTCTCCCTCCCCGCCATCCTCAGATGGGGCTGGAGGCGGAGGTCCTGGATGAAGAGCCGTGGTGTGGCTGTTACTCTCACATTCCATGCACTTGATGGCTGTGGTGCAGTTCTTGGCTAGATGAGTAGTTGTGGAACAACATCTGAAGCAGACACCGTTGTCTTTGAGGAAGGCCTTGCGCTCCTCGAGGGGCTTGCTTCTGAAACCTCTGCAGCGTGTTAGGGGGTGTGGCTTCTTATGGAGAGGGCATAGTTTTTTCATGTCCACTGCTGTTCGGCCTGAACCGTCTCGTGTGTCTTTCTCGTGAG
This sequence comes from Nansenia antarctica, assembly GCF_963989245.1. NCBI lineage: Eukaryota > Metazoa > Chordata > Actinopteri > Argentiniformes > Microstomatidae > Nansenia > Nansenia antarctica. Next base: position 69,811,928 of record NC_137688.1, on the reverse strand, counting down.
AGACATCTGTCTTACGTGCAGAGACCATGCTCTTACTTTGTCTCTTGAATGGCTGCTCTGACTTCATCTGGGCTGTGTTACTCATCGATAGCCTGAAGCTTGGGTCATTGCGAGCTCGTGCCTCTTTGGTGATGAACTCGCAGAAGAATGTGAATGGGGGAAAAACTACCTGTCGCTCAGCTTTGTATCTGGAACCCTGTGATATCCATTTCTCTTGGATGTTGTAGGGCAACTTGTCTACGATGGGCAAAATGCCGCGTGAAGTGTCCAGATAGCTCAAACCAGGCAGGTAACCTTCGAACATGGCTGCTTCCAACTCTTGGAGAAGGTCACTTAGCTCTCTCAGCTTCACAGGATCTTTATTGCTGATCTTTGGGAAGTTCTCCAGCCTGTCGAAGAGGGACTTTTCAATTACCTCTGGAGACCCGAAGCACTCTTCTAAGCGTTCCCAAGCTTTGCATAGACCTTGAGATGAATGACCTACATGTACTGCTCTTATTCGTTTCACGTGCTTTGCAGATTCACTCCCTAACCACTTAATCATGAGGTCCATCTCTTCATTAGCACTGAGTAGTAGTCCGTCAATGGCGTTCTTGAAGGACGACTTCCATGCCCAGTAATCTTCTGGGTGATCATCGAACTTGGTGAGACCGGAGGTTACGAGGTCTCTGCGTGCTAGGTACCGAGCCACATCACTGATGTCGCTTGTGTCACCGCTTCCTGTTGGTTTGTATGGTGAACCCTTGGGCCTGCTGGGTGTGGGCTGCTCTGATGAGGGCTGCCCTGATGTCTTTGGCCTACTAGGTCGCAGTGATGGAGAGCTGTGCTCATGCTTCACAGTGGAGGAGTGCTGTCTCTCGTATGAAACAGTCAGACGCTGTCTGGGTGGTGAGGAGGATCTCAGCCTATGGACTATCGGTTCCAGATTGGCTATAGAGTCCTTAACATCTTCGGCAGATAGTGGTAGCTGTGACTGTTGTTCTACGTACTGGCGTGTGCGGTCAACAGTGGCATGAACGACAGCTTCGATACCGTTGTTTTCTTCCTCCGCTGCTGCTTCAAGAACATTAGCTTCAGCGATGGCTTCTGCCACTTCTTTCTCATGCAGCAAGTTCTTTAATTTTGCTTCCATTTGGGCTTTTTCGATCATAATCTCTGATTCCATTTTTGCATAGCTAGCACGTGTGCGTGCTACTTCCACTTTGACACGTGCATTGACAGCTGCCCTACTGGCTGTTGATTTAAAAGACCTAGATGTGCTAGAGGCCACTGACCTTGTCTCAGCATTGCTCAACTCTTCCATCATGAATATTGCTGTGTGCTTGGCGTGAGCAAGGATGATGGGGAGCAGTGCTGAAGATCTCTCTCCTTGAGTCGATCCGCCCGCTGAGTGGTTGCTTTTTTACTATTCTGTTCCCACTGCGCGTAACCAGGGCGCAACTTCCACAGATAGCGAACACACACTGACACACAAATGAATCCTCAGACGCTGGAGCAAAGTTTAGTTCTTTACTCAACCCTCAGAAACATGAGTGGTCGTTTGGTTATTTTGTAAAAAAGCAAAGCCTTTTCCAGGGCAAGAATGTAAACAAAGAGATTCTCCGGAGCTTTTCCTCTCAACTAGCTGCTGCTACGAGCTATCACGTCTGAACAGTGTGCTCACGTCATGTGACTAATGTTCGTCATGTGACTAATCAAAACCGAAACTGAATAAAGGCAGTAACAAATGTAATGTCATAAAATGTCCACTAGATGTCTCCAAAATAAAAACCTATGAAACCATGACAACAAGAAAAGAGGATATTACATACCTGGGCTCCATCTTAGAGGCAAATCTTTCCGGAGATAAAATGGCAGCAAAAGTAATCAAAAAAGTGAACCATAGAACTAGATTCTTGTACAGGATACAGTGTTTCCTCCAGGAATTTTTACAATGGTGGCGGGTAGTGCTGACCGCGCGCTCGCGATTTTTTCGCGTGCACGCGCATGAAACGCGCACGCGCGCTCAAAACAACGACGTAATTTCAGCCAAAACTCGAGGATGGCCCAAAAAAAAAAAATGTTTTCCTGTACTTCTCCCGTGTGTCTCTTATTGTCTGTGTCTGCATGTTTTTCCAGCATGTAATTCCGTTGTCAATAAAAAAATCGTCTCCCCTTCTTTTCATTATCATTATGGAGGCTTTATGGTTGTTGTAACTATTATTATTTTAATGATACAAAAAAATCTTGAATCAGAATCTGAATTTATTTTACAGTACACAATAATACAAATCTTTGGCTGTGGTTCTTCAACATTAGCTTTGCAGCAAGGTACATAATCACAACAATACCATCATCACAATAATCACAAGTAAATAAGTAAATTAAGTAATGATAAGGAATAAAGTGATAAGTGATGGTAGTCGCACTACAGCAGAATTAAAGTGCAATCAATAGTGTAACATGCTGTGCAAAGTTCGACAAGATGAAAATGAAAGTGTTCAGGTATTTCTCAAGTAGTCAGGTAGTGTGCAATTCCTGTGTCCTAATGTTTTCAACATTAGCATTGCAGCAAGGTACATAATCACAATAATTGTACATGAGTAAAGTAAGTAATGCAGTTTTCTGGTAGAGGTGGATTTTTCTTAGGTGGAAAAACAGGGGAGGGTCATGCTTTTTTTGGAGGGGGGGGGCCTTAGTGGCAAAGTGTGCAGCCTGGCTGAGAGCACTTTATTTTTCTTTTCTTTTCGAAGAAGAGCTCTAAGGCTCTGTCATAAGGGAACTCGGTTATTGGCGGCCCGTTGATGCTCAGTATCATGCAGGCGGCCAGATGGTCCCCCTGCAGTCTGTTTCTCAGGTCAGTCTTCACCTGCAAATAGAAACAATGACAAAAATAAGATACGGTAAGTGGTATGTGGGAAGGTGAGAGAAATCAAACAATATCAGATTTAGATTACTTAGTAAATTACCCTATTCATTGTGGAAAAGTCCCTCTCACAGTTCACACTGGAGATGGGAACTGTGAGGGCAATGGCAGCCAGCTGACTCAGACATGGGTAGAGCTGTCCCCATTCATCGTGCTGGGATGACAGTTTACCCATCATAGTGAGCTGGTCCATGTTCTGAAACACATAACACAGTGAGACAACATTATTCTGGGGTCCTCAATTATCTTTCTGCAGAACTATTAATTGTGACTTTCAGATTTTACCTTGAATGCTCCAATCAGCACATGCTGCTTATAAGAAGGCCATTCTTGCAGTACCGGTACATTTCCTCCAGACTGCTGCAGGAATTTTGCAGACAGGGAGGTAAGATGTGCAATGTTGACGGCATCATCCTCCTTGGCTGCTTGGGGTCCCAGAACATGAAATGCCCCCATGATGTCCAGGTTCTGGAACCTTCTGTCCAGGCTATCCTGGAGGCCATCCAGATAGGGCTCCATTACCTAAACATGGCACAAATTACAGACTAGTTTGAGTGCTGGGAGTCTTTTACAGAAATGCCCTGTATAGAGGATAAACATACAATACTAGTGGAAGACTGCAAGTTTGGATAGCTTTGGAGTTTGGATAGCTTTAGTGGTTTTGCAATGAAAACTGAATGTCATGTTGTTTCCTCCAAAACACAACTGGGATGGCTACCTTAGTGCCTATCTGGTATTTTGTTTAATTTCCTCAGACTTATTATAGTACTTACTAGATTAACACTTATAGTACTAGACTAGATCAACATGTAACATCCAAAACAAATGTACCTGCGTCCTGAACCGGGACCAGAGCGCCTCCCTAGTCTGCTCCAGCTGGCCTCTGCGTCTCCTCTCCCTCTCCTCCTCATGGGTGATATTAAACGCCCCTAATCCTGCAGGGTTATCAAGCTCATTATTGAGCTGGGCCAAGAATGAGCCAGGGGGCTGTGCATCTCCTGCATCTCTGATGGTCCTCAGGCACGCCATCGTCACTGGGACCTCATAAAGGTAGTCACACAAGGGCCAGGCTTAATTTTTTTCCAGTAAGGCTATGATTAGTTCTATTGAGTTCTAGAGCAACATGTTAAAAGTGATTTGCCTTTAGGAAATACCTGCTCTTTGATGGCCAAGAAGTTGACATTTTCTTTCTGGAACATCTTGGACAGCCGAGCCAGATGTGGCAGAACATCCGCCTGCAGATAGACCGCTGCAACGAAGCGGTAGGTGCAGCAGAACCCATACAGGCCCTTGGCTATTGGGCACTTATGGTACTCTGTCTCATCAGCCAAGGCACCCAGGACTGCACTGAGGTTCCGCTGCAAATTCATTACTGCCAGGTGCTGGGACAGCCAGCGTGTGTCCTTCACTTGCTGAAACATATTTCCGTCATGAGAGAAGACATTCAGAACACAGGAAGTGCATCTGAAGTACACAATCATGGCCAACATTACTGTTAAAAGTTAAAAGTATTTTATTATGTTTGTCTGTGATCTCACCTTCATTTTTAAGTCAGTGAGGCCCAAGGTCTGTGCTGCAGCTTTCATAACGGCCGTTCTGTTGGCGCTGTTATGAAAGTATAGATGGAGCTGCTGCAAGTGGTCCCTGAAGGTAGCCATGTAGGGGACCGCAGATGAGGCATCCCTACATGCCAGGGCGAGGCGATGGGCAGCACACGCCACTGGCAGCATCCAGGGGAAGTCGTCCTGCAGCTGCTTGGCCACACCATTCACCCGCCCTGTTACAGGAAAATAAATATAATCGAATCAAGACATGCAGATACCATTTCATGGTCAGTGTCTGAGCAACTAAAACATGCAGTAAAAATAAAAACCCATTTACAGTAATTCCACTTGCTCATGTTGTGTCTCATACCGGTCATTACAGCAGCTCCATCTGTTCCCAATCCAAATAACCTTTCGGTTGGAACCTTGTTTTTGTGCAGCACATCCTTTATGGCAGCCACTATAGTAGCTGCCTTTCCGTCAGGCACTGACACCAGATCGAGGAACTGGCTGTGGAGCTGGCCTTCATTGTCCATATATCTGAAAAGCACAAAAAGACATCCTCAACATATATGTATTACTCAGACACAATCAGTGTACTTTGATTTGAATAGTACCTGATGTGTATATCCAGCTGCTTCTGCACAGAGACGTCTGTGCTCTCATCCACCTCCAGCCCAATAGCCAAGGACGAGTGGATGTTTTGGAGGATTGGCTCCATGACCACTTTAGCCAAAATCTCCAACATTTCATCTATGATGACATGGGACCGGTAGGTGGTCTCTTTCCCTATCTAAAAATACATTTGATTATAGTTGGAATATTACATTTTGAAGATAATTTGCGAACAAGAACAAGAACAACGAACAAGAACAAGAACAACATAGCAAGCATGATCATTGTTTACCTTCAGCTTTTTGAAGTAGTCACACCCCAGCAACTCGGCAAGTTCAAGGAGAGCAGGATAATTGGTGTGGTGTGCCTGCTCTCGCTTGGTGAGGTAATAGAGGCATTTAAACCCCCCAATGATGGCCTCATGCTCTAAATTGATGACTGGGTTGAATGCAGTCACAACTGAAGAACCTATACAAAGCAGGTACAAATGGTTATTGCAACAAAAGCTGGTTATACCTGATAGTCCTTTATCAATTAAAATAGCTTCCTATATCTAAAGAAGAAAGTTCACCTTGTGCCACTGAAGCATGACACTTCACACTTTGTTTGTGGTGCTCTGTCCTCGCATGCCTGTCCAATTGATCAAGCCTATATTGTTGGCTGCCTGTCTCTATAAATGGCCGATTGGCTCCTGCTGGTCCTCCCTTTGGGGTCTGTTTATGTTGCCGACATAAGCGGCAAAACATTCTTGTAAGGACAGAGTAAATTGGCATTATTGGTCATATTGCACTGAAATATTCTGAAGTGCATGATATGGTGTAAATAGTATACTCACCACGGTCACTGTTGTACAGCCATGGGAACTTCCTGTTCTCTGCCCATTTAGGGTCCCAGCCTGAGAGTCTGTGTTTTCCTTTGTCTCCCTGCTTCTCTGCTGCTCCACTCTTCTCTGCTGCTCCACTCTTCTCTCCTCCACTCTTCTCTGCTGCTCCACTCTTCTCTCCTCCACTCTTCTCTCCTCCACTCTTCTCTGCTGCTCCACTCTTCTCTCCTCCACCCTTCTCTCCTGCTACTCTTTTCTCTGCTGCTCCACTCTTCTCTCCTGCTCCAGGCTTTTTTTAAAGGCAATTTTAGCAGATTCAAAACACGAAATTCTGTGCTCACTACCTTTTCCAGTTGAACATAAACTAAACTTTTTTAAAAACATTTTAAATGCTGCTATTGTTTGCGAAGTTACAAGATCGTTAGCCCGCAGCGCAGAGCGCACAATGTATACGAGTTGACTCGCTGGAACGAGACAGGCCGCAAGACCACCACACACGTGCCATATCATACCGTCTCATCATATTATTACATCGTATTTATCATCATATTTTTCACTATGTGTGGTTACCTGACCATCTTCCTCATCTTCTGGTACTTTTCGTTTGAAATACTTTAACAAACTCATCTGAAAATGGAACCAGGAATTTATGAACACATAGCTAGCTAACATTGCTAGCTAACATTTCTGGCAATTACTTTAAGTAGTTCTAAGGTAGCGGAAACATAATTGTTTCACAAAATAGCCTGATTTAGTTGACCATGAACATCAGACTACATTACGAATGTTCATTTAAAATACTTGTATACTGAGCACTGGTATAAGAACACGAACCATAGAATGCAATAACCCACCGTCGTGCTGATGCAGTGTTGCTAATCAATCTGTAATGGATTGTAACATTTGAAGTAGTTTGTAGACTAGACGCAGCCTAGATGTATTCAACCAATCACAAAACAGTTTTGCAAGCGCGTCGCTTCGCGCTTGTGGGTGTGTCTAGCGCTGTGAAGGTCTGAAAAGCGGCCTAAATCTTTTTTTTTTTTTTTGGTTGAGAAATCTGAATGGTGGCGGAGGAAATTCCATCGTGGCGGCCCGCCACGATGAAATGCATGTAGAGGAAACACTGCGGATATCCTCACTTGTCAGTAAAAACACACTGAGGACCCTATCAGGAGCTCTCATTCAATGTCACTTCGACTATGCCGTAACATCATGGTACTATAGAACCACAAAGGCCCATAAAACAAGACTCCAGACAGCCCAAAATAAACTAGTTAGGCTTCTGCTAGGCCTCAACCCTAGGACACATCTAACCGCTGCTCATTTTTTGAGCCTTGATTGGCTACGAGTAGTTGACAGAGTGCAGCAGCTTGCACTGGGCCTGGTCTTCAAGATACGCTACACCACAAAGACACCCAAGTACCTGTCAACATACTTCCAAAAAGTGAACAACGTCCACACATACAACACCAGAGGAAGCTCCACGAACCACGTTCAACCGCGTTGCACCACAAACAAGGGGTTAAACTCGTTTGCAAACTATGCAGTAAAAATGTGGAACGCCCTTCCTATAATCTTAAAGGAGTGCAAAACACTGCCCACCTTCAAAACCACTCTCAAAAAACATTTACAGGAGGCTGCAATCCGTAACTGGACCCTCTAAATCAAAAATCAAAAATCTTGTAGATAGTACTAGTTTTTTTGTCTGTCTTACATGTAACGATGAATTGAGAATCAAGGACCCCAATTGAAATTGGCCAGTGGCTTTCTTGGGTTTTTATCCTGTTAGTTGACCTTGTATGTAATATGTACTTTCATGTACCTACTTCTGCAAATCTTCTAATAAAGTTTTCAATCAATCAATCAAAAACCCAAGCTAGGAACCTCCCTGGAAACCCCATTTTTTGCAGTACCTGGAAGAGGTACTGGTGCGAGACTCGATCAAATGCTTTCTCAAAATCTAAATTCAGGACTACCAGCCGCATGTTTCTGTCTCTCGTATAACAGATGGTGTCTCGGATCAGTACGAGGCTGTCTGTGATCCTCCTCCCCGCAATGGCGCAGGCTTGATCCGGGTGAATCACTTCCCCTAAAAACAAAGACATTCGATTTGTTAAAAGTTTACTAAACAGTTTGCAGTCGAAGTCTAAAAGAGTGATTGGTCTGAAGTTCTTTAGGTCAGTCTTGTCATGTTTCTTGTGTAAAAGTGAGACTATCCCTATTCTAAAACTGTCAGGTAGTCTGTCAAGTCGTTCAAAGTCCATAAAAACAGTTAAAAGGTCGTGTGCTAAAATGTCCCAGAAAGTCAGATAAAACTCCAGGGGAAGTCCGTCTTGGCCGGGGGACTTCCCCTTCTTAAAATTCTTTACACATTTATCCAACTCTAAAAGGTTAAAATCCTGGGCTAAAAACACACCATCCCCTACTGTCTTATCAATGAACTTTAAAACTTCTCCCAAGGTGTCATTGCAAATTTATTTTTCTTTGTACAAATCCCCATAAAAATCTTCTACTACTTTCTTTATCCCTTCTGTGTCTTTTATTGTGTTTCCCTCTATATCTTTTAAATTTGATATTACCCCCCTTTACTAATAATCTTCTTAAAAAAGTAGTTTGTGCATTTCTCTCCCTCCTCTATATCCCGTTCTTTACTTCTTAATATGACACCTTTGCTTTTTATTTCGGCTAAAATTGACATTTCTTTTTTCACCTCCTTTATTTCTTCATTAAAATCCAAACCCTGTTGAATTAAATTAAAATACCTTTGAAGTCGTTTTTGCAGTCCCAACATGCATCTGTTTTCCCTATCTTTTTTCTGCTTGCCTACCTTCCTAAAAAAGTTCCTAGTCCTTTCCTTCACCATCTCCCACCAGTGTGCTCGTGTCTGGAAACAGTCTTGAAGGGTCTGCCATCCACTGAACTGCTCCCTGTACTCCTTCACCACCTCCTTGTCTTCTAGGAGGGAGCAGTTCAGCTTCCACAGACCTCTTCCTACAGTCACACCCGAAGAAAGTGAGAGGGTGCATGTAAGCATAGCGTGATCGGGAAAGAAAACAGGGGATAATCTAGCATCAGTCGGCGGGCAGTCCCGTGTAAAAATGTAGTCAATGCGAGAGGCTCTGGTGCCATCACCACTGAACCAGGTGAAGCCCTCCTCTCTTGGATGCATGTATCTAAAGCAGTCTGTTAGTTTGAAATCTCTACATAGGTTTTGCAATAAAACCCCTGCCTTATCTACTCTAAAACCCTCCCCTGCCCCTTTCCTATCTTTATTGGTTAAAACAGTGTTAAAATCCCCTCCTACCACTAGGGGAGCCCTACCTAGCATGTGGGACTGCAAGTCCTGTAAAAGGTCAAACCTGTCATTTTTATCATTAAAACCATATACATTCAAAATGTTAAAATCCTTTCCTAAAAATGTCAAATGTGTTAAAAGTGCCCGCCCATCAATCACCACAGTGCTGCCCTTCACCAGCACTTGTGTTTTTTTTATCAGGAGGGCCACTCCATCGGAGCGGTTGTTATTGGACCCGCTCCAGATGGAGGGCCCATGGTTCCATCTCCTCTCCCACTCCTGGTAAGATTTTAAAAAGGGTAGAGAACATTCTTGAAGTAAAAACACATCTGAATCACATTTACTTAAAAAGGATAAAACAGTTTGGGCTCTCACAGTCGACTTAACACTTCTAACATTTAAAGTAGTGACTGTGAGAGCCATTAATAATGATAAAAACAACAGGTTATACATAATCAACTATGGGTAAAAACATTCCTGCTTTAAAAAACACAATGTCTAAAAAAATAAAAATATTAAAATGTTCCACTGTTACAAGAGTACTGTACTATGGCTTTTTCCTTCACCACACTAGGCGGTGAAGGGTTATCAGCCATAGGCCTCCCCGGAGCTCTCTTTATGAAGGGAGTTGATGTCAGCTGCAAATTCAAGAAAGAAGTCTGATTGGGTGAAAGGGTGGGGAAGACTCTGACCGGCTCATCTAATGATGATTTAAATGGCTGGTCAGCTCTTCCCCTTTTTTCCACATTCTCATCAGATTCTGAAGAGACAATTAAATGTCTCTTCTTTGTTGACAGCTGGGCGCTAGGGAGGGAGGGCTCCACAGAGCTACTACTTTCCCCACTTACAGTTTCTAAAGTGCAATTACTCTTTTCCTCACTACTACTTTCCTTCACATTCTCACCCTCCTCCTGCCCCACGGTTTCCCCTCCCACTTCACTCTCTACCTGGGCTGGCTCCTCCTCTTCCGTCGCGCCCCCTTCCTCTCCTCCAATGGGAACTTTTGGCGGGAGGTTTACAATTTCTGGCTCCGCCCCTTCAATTAGCTCAGAAATTGTTTGAACCGGTCCAGTCGTTTTCACCTCTTTCTGTGGGACTCGAGCGGACTTTTGGCGTCGTTTATTTATCGTTTTTATTTATACAATTTGTTTACAAGATGTCAGGATTTTCCGACAGAGATCGTGGTAGAGATCGAGGGTAAGTGTGGTGTTTTAAACATGTTTTTTGAACAAGTTATTTCCTCGTGTTTTCTCGTCAGAAATGGCTGACATGAAGCACAGTGTAGCGGCCTGGTGTGTCTGACACACATTCCACCCGGCGCCGGATAGGAATAGTTCTTTCTCTTATCGGGCAGCTGGTTATAGTCCTTACGTACGAATTGTTATATCGGCATTAAGTCGATGGTCATACGTTGATTGAGATCGGGTATGTCTGGCAACCTGGCCCTGCCATTGTGGCAGCAGAATTGAATGCGGATACAAAATGCCGGCCGGTTTTTTCACATTGTTCCTCTACTGGCTAGAATGAAGATGGCAGTGGTTTAAAATTTGACGCAGTAAAGTAAAACCAGTAGTTTCAGTCCTATCGCCCCTTGTTGAACTTGAACCTTATGGTTATTTGTGTCGTGGTAGTTGGATATAACAGTTGACTGATACACTAGTAAAATACAACTTAACAAACCAGGTCCAAATAATGGTTTGTCTTAGCCCCGGTAGATGTGTTCCAAACAGGGTTTTACGGTTAGTTTGGTTTTGGTGACTAACATGCATTTATTTCCAGCTATGGCAGCGGACCACCGCGCTTCGGGGGTGGAAGTGGAGGCAGTCGAGGTGGAGGAGGGGGTAAATTTGGAAATCCCGGTGAACGACTGCGCAAAAAACACTGGAACCTTGATGAACTTCCCAGGTTCGAGAAGAACTTCTATCAAGAGCACCCCGATGTCCAGAGGAGATCTCCGGTAGGCACTCAGTCACGCGGGCAGTCCAGATGCTGTTGCATTCATCAGAGCAACGCATCCGGGTACTTTCCCCTCCCGTAATGTCCACGCCCCTTTTTGGGTGATAGAAGCGGAGAAGTTTGACTGGTGGTCAATGGGAATTTCTGGTCTTCGCTACTTTAATCCGATAAAATAAGAAAACCGTAGTGCTTTTTAGATATTAGGAGCCCAAATCCGATGGCCAGTTAGGCAAACTATTATATAGTGTCATTGCCGATCAATGATCGACGTCGTTATATAGAGAAAATTAATGAAATAGGAGTTGATTCATCAGAGAGGTCATACGTCATCTCCCTGTCATCAGGGATTTGTAGTTCTTCATTTGATTTGCCGTGGTCCTAACGTCTTCACCTCCAGTCCCCCCAACAGTGTTTGCTTTCGTTTCTTCTTTGAACATTTATCTCCCATGATTACAATAGAAATATCATGCACAGTAGCACTAGTCGATAGCCGTTATGGGTGATGGGTTAGTAGGTACTACTAAGTAGTACCTTAGTAGGCTAGATCAAATGAAGAACTACAAATCCCTGATGACAGGGAGATGACGTATGACCTCTCTGATGAATCAACCCCTATTTCATTAATTTTCTCTATATAACGACGTCGATCATTGATCGGCAATGACACTATATAATAGTTTGCCTAATTGGCCATCGGATTTGGGCTCCTAATATCTAAAAAGCACTACGGTTTTCTTATTTTATCGGATTAAAGTAGCGAAGACCAGAAATTCCCATTGACCACCAGTCAAACTTCTACACTTCTATCACCCAAAAAGGGGCGTGATCATTCTGATGACAGGGAGATGACGCGCAATTGCTCTGATGAATGGTGGAAATGTTATGTAATGACAGGAATGTGTGGGCCCCTGCACGTGTTTCTTTGTTGCTCAATCGGCAATGGCTACTGGCAAAGTACCACATTTCAGTGACCACTGGATCTCATTTTCCATTTTCAGCAAGATGTTGAGCTATACAGGAGAAACAAAGTCATAACAGTGAAGGGGAGAGACTGTCCCAATCCAATGATGAAGTTTCAGGAGGCCAGTTTTCCATGTAAGCATACAATTAACCCCCTATATGATCTTGAGTACACATGAAGTTGTCTTCAATCGGTTGATTTTAAATGTGCATTGCTCCCTTCCCCACAGCCTATGTGATGGATGTCATCAACAAAGCTGGCTGGAGTGAACCAACACCCATCCAGGCCCAAGGGTGGCCACTGGCCCTGAGTGGCAAAGACATGGTTGGCATTGCACAGACAGGCTCTGGGAAAACACTTGCTGTAAGTGAATCAGTATCATTTCCTCCATCTATTGCTTTTGTCTATTTTTTCACAGACTTGACTGCTATACAATTGCTCAGCACAAAATGATGCTCATGTCTCATCCATCTTGAGTTTAAAAGTAATTTGTAATTTCTTTTCTCTGCAGTATCTGTTACCTTCAATCGTGCACATCAACCACCAGCCATTCCTGGAACGTGGAGATGGGCCCATTGTAAGTACTGTTGACATCACGGTGTGCTTTATGCCAAATTTCCAACTATCTGCCTGACGGTGACTGAGGTATTTGATTATGTTTCCTTCAGTGCTTGGTGCTGGCCCCGACCCGTGAGCTGGCTCAGCAGGTCCAGCAGGTGGCAGCAGAGTACGGCAGAGCTTCTCGCCTGAAGTCCACCTGCATCTATGGCGGAGCACCCAAGGGGCCACAGATTCGGGACCTGGAAAGGGGTAAGTTACACACCACTTCAGTGAGTCAGTGTATTTGGTGGGGGGGGGGGGGGGGAACATACTGCAGGTCTTTGGTGCTTAATGTGGTTGTCCTTTTTCACAGGTGTGGAGATTTGCATTGCCACTCCTGGCAGGCTCATCGACTTCCTGGAAGCGGGAAAGACCAACTTGCGTAGGTGTACTTACCTGGTGCTGGACGAGGCCGACAGAATGCTTGACATGGGCTTCGAGCCACAGATCCGTAAAATCGTCGACCAAATCAGAGTGAGTGTCCTTGAGGTTTAGATGGGCTTTTTAACTATGTTAACCAATCCCCCCCACACACTTTGAATGCCTCTCGGATTTCTGTAATGCATTTCCCTCTTCTCTCCAGCCTGACCGGCAGACGCTGATGTGGAGTGCCACTTGGCCCAAAGAGGTGCGTCAGCTGGCTGAGGACTTCCTGAAGGAGTACGTCCAGATCAACGTTGGTGCCCTGCAGCTGAGTGCCAACCACAACATCCTGCAGATAGTGGATGTGTGCAATGATGGGGAGAAGGAAGACAAGTGAGTCCCGTCTGCATGGCTAACCTACAGTATCTGTTAGATATGTTTGAACATGAGCTTTCTGCCTGTAGTTCGTATCTTTATTCTAAAATTCACAGAAGCTATATTTATTTATTCTAGATGTACGGCACTTTACCTTCTGCCAGTCTAGTTTGAGGCTTATGGATGTGTAATTTGCATCTGGATTTTCTATTATAGACTCCTCCGCCTTCTTGGGGAGATCATGAGTGAGAAGGAGAACAAGACCATCATCTTTGTTGAGACCAAGAGGCGATGTGATGAGATCACCAGGAGGATGAGGAGGGATGGGTAAGTAGCATTTAGGTACACTCTCTTATATCTATCATTCAGTAGCATTTAGTTACTGTCATTCCTATCATTCATGTTAGATTGATTGATGACATTTCCCCCCCCTACAGTTGGCCAGCAATGAGCATCCATGGAGACAAGAGTCAGCAGGAGAGAGACTGGGTGCTCAATGGTATGTTTGAGTCGCATAAGCTGGTATCTTACATAATCAAATGTCTGAGTGAACGCAAGCCTAATTCTCGTTTTTGTTTTTCAGAGTTCAAATACGGAAAGACTCCGATCCTCATTGCTACAGACGTCGCCTCCAGGGGTTTAGGTTAGTTTCCTTCTGTATTCGGTCACTTTGACCAACTTCTATTTTCAAAGAAAGTGCATTTGCTTTCTTTAACTCTTCTGCCTTTCTCTGAGTTCTCTCCCTGTACCTGAAGGAGCGTTCAGTGTGGCAGGGCCTTGGCATGACAAGCCCAGGTCTCCAGAGGGGGAAGGAGGATTCAGTGTGGCAGGGCCTTGGCATGACAAGCCCAGGTCTCCAGAGGGGGAAGGAGGATTCTTGGAGATGTCCTGACCTGAGGGGGTGGGGTCAACCAGTCACATACAGAGGTGACAGGCCCGAGTGCGGCATATCGCGCTGGCCTGCCTAAAACAAAAAGGGGACCGAGGGCTAGCCACAGTACCCCCACAAACACGCAACGGTTTGGACTGCTTCACACCCACGGTTTCGTCCCAGCTCAAATCAGGCTCCACGGTTTCCTTGTCTTGCATATTGATTTGGGCACTGTATTGCAAGTCATTGAGTTGCGGATGGTGCTTTTTATGTAGTGTAAAAGCATGGGTGGCGTAAAAACTTAGCAGTTTCCTAAACTGTGCGGAGAGCAGATGTCCGATCTATTTCACATTCACCTCTGTACTGATATGGCTACTGGCGCTCTTGGGTGACAGTCGGACATGTTGGTTGGCCGGGGACAAAATCCAAGCTCACACTCCTCCCTCGCCTGCGTTTCAAAGTCATGTCGAGACCTGCCATCGAGAGACATTTGATCAAGTGAACTAGGGCTGCCACAAACGATTATTTTCATAGTCGACTAGTCACCGATTATTTTAACGATTAGTCGACTAATCGGATCATAAATTACAGCTTATCGCACAATTACTCAATCGCTCTTATTTAGCTATCATCTTCTAAATCAGCTTCTAAATTTAGCTTGAAGTTGTTAGTTGTTGTTGTAGGCATGTGCTAACTAAAAATAAAGACAATTAAAATGATTGTTCACTCAAAAATAGATATTTTTATGAACTTTGCAGATTTATTTCTGGCATCACTTGCATGTAATGTAATGTAAAGAGTAGTAGAGGGTGCAAACTGCTGAGTAAAATGAGGTAGGCTAGGCACTAGGCAACCAAAAGAATACAAAAACAAAAATAAATACTTGTACAGAGTACAAAAGTTTTGCTTTGCTTCACTCATCTCATAGTAGAACGCGCCTTCTTAGCACTGTAACGTTAAGACAACATTTTTAGCTATTTGATAAGTATCGCTTTGATGACAACGTAAAATAATGTAAGAAGGCTTTTAAGGTAACGATATCGTTAGCCAATAACAAGCTAACTAGCTTACCGAGACGAGCCATCGTCTTCCTCGTCATCTGCCACAACGTGCTTCCTTTTTAGATGCTCGCGCATCATAGACGTGCTGCCATGATAAGCGAGTTCAGCTTTGCAAATGTTACATTTTACATTCTTTTTTTCAACGTTGTGGTTGAAATGCTCCCACACTTTAGAGGTACGAGGACAGGAAGACATTTCTCTGTTTGTTTTTCCGGGGAAGTCACGTGTGCCTTCCTGCACGTGATGACCGACACTGCGCATGTACATCAAAGACACTGGGAGACGCTAGCCAGTGGCAGCTTCAGGGAAGAAAAACGAATGCTTATCGAATGAAATGAATGGTCTTTATTGTCATTGATATAGTACAGGTACCAAACAACGAAATTTGGGAGGGGGGGCTCCCCTGGTGCTAGGCAAAAAAAACACACAAAAAAACGCTTATTTCAGCTCCAAAAAAACATGCGATTACCAAATATGTCGGCGACGATTTTGGTAGTCGGCGTCGTCGTGACTAGTCGACTAATCGTGGCAGCCTTAAAGTGAACACTGGTTCTGGGAATATCTTGCCATGACGAGACTGGGGGGAATACACTTTTTCTTTTTTTATGGGTCAGGGTAGTAACAAGGGCTCCAATTTTGCAGGCTCCCCAATTTGATTCTGGTCTATATGGTCTTGGCAAGACGCTGCAGTGTGGCCTTTATAGCGAGCTTCTTATGAGTGTGCATGAAGAAAGGGCCTTGGTAATCTCCATAAGGTCCTAGTATCGGCACATGAGGAGGCAACAGTGCGCATAGCGGCCCTACTGTGTAGAAGCCCCGGAAGGTCACGTGACAATGTGTGGGGCGTTTGCTGCAATGGGAATGGACTAGTGAATGCATACTCCTTACTGGTAAGACTTCTGATCCATCCTTTTTTGAGGGGAGATTGTTGGCGTTAAAAGGGAGGGTTTTTGTTTTGTTGCTGGATTGGAAGCATATGGAGTGTGCATTGTTTCTCTCTTCCCACCGTAGTATCCCCACGGATAAGTCTTTTTTCGGGAGTTGTCAGTCTAATGCTAAACTTTGCAGCCTGGTGGAATAACCAGCTACACCCAAGTTCCATGGCTGTAACTAACGTGCCTTTTTTTGTCTCGCTGTTGTGGTGGTGTGCATCTTTGTTGCGCCCTCTTCCTTTTTGCCACACTACAACACATCTTACAGATGTTGAGGACGTGAAATTTGTCATCAACTATGACTACCCCAACAACTCTGAGGACTATATCCACCGCATCGGCAGAACCGCCCGCAGCCAAAAGACCGGCACCGCCTACACCTTCTTCACCCCCAACAACATGAGGCAGGCCAGCGACCTTGTAGCCGTCCTCCGAGAGGCAAACCAGGCCATCAACCCCAAGCTCCTCCAGATGGCGGAAGACAGAGGAGGTAAATCTAATTGGTGAGATACAGGAACTGTGGTTCAGCTGCAGCCATTTTCTTTCCTTTTTTATGCTTTTGTTTGCTTTATTTTTTTGGGTTTGGACGTGGATGGGTTGGCACAGTCAAAAAGATGGTATCTCAGTTCATATACATGTTAAGTTTGTCTTGAAACCATCATATACCCTCAGCCATGTTTGTGTGTTTTTCCCCGTTGTCCATTTCATCTCATGAGCTTGCATGAAAGCCAGTGTGTCTAAAGCTCAGTTTGTTTCCTTCCAGGTCGTTCAAGGGGAGGCAGAGGTGGCGGGTTTAGGGACGACCGGCGGGATAGGTACTCCACCGGGGGCAGACGTGACTTCGGTAGCTTTAGGGACAGGGATAACGATAGAGGTTTCGGAGCCCAGAACTTCCAGGCCCAGCCGTTTGGTGCCACCCAAGGAGGCGCACAGAACGGCATGAGCCATCCACAGTTCCCATTCAACCCCCAGCAACAGGCACCGCAGCCACCGCCTCCTATGGTGCCCTACCCCATGCCCCCTCAATTCCCTCAGTAAACACGCACATGAAAGTGAAGTAACTTATTGGTTTTTCTGGCCTGTTTTAAGTCTATACCCTTCAATTGTTGTTTTTTTTACACAGGGTTAAACCAATTTGAACCTCTATCGAGTCCTTGTTGGGAGGAGGGGGGGGTCTGCAGTGCAGCGATACTGAAGGCGCACATTTCTCTTGCTTTCTTTTACTATTTAATTTGTTTACATTCCTCAGTAATGTTAGTCTTGTTATTTTGTACTAGTAATTTGCAAATGTATTGGTTTTCCACCTGTACTGTTTAAAGTGAACATGTTATAAGATCTGAACTGGGAGGCACTGCATGGCCTTTCAAATAAAACTCAAAAAAATCTTTCTCCAAGTATTCTTGTTTACCGCATGTCTAAATGTTGAGCATGGTTGCTGTTGCACCATACTTTCTCTCAGTAATTGGGAGATGGGTAAAAGTATAGTTGTCAGCACTAGAAATGTAAAAATTACTTTTGACCTAATGCCATACTGACCTCAGTGATTTTAGATTTTGCACCCATAGTAACCCATTTATGTCCAAATTAAACTCTGGTATACCAGAGGATAATGCCAGCTATGTATTTCCAGGATTGTTGCCAGTACTTCAACACCATGTCTTGTCTGATTGATCTACCAAGTATTGTGCCTTGAGGTCATACTCTGCAAACTGATTTAAATATGTAATGTTAGTCCTTAAATCCAGGTCTAGTCCCAAAAAATGTCAACGCCCCATTTCTCAACATGATACCGTAATAAATATTGGTGAGTCTGCCATGTGTCTGAAAGGGGTATTAAGGTTATACTTGGTAATACTGCGTGCTAGAAGCATACATGCGAGTGTCCACATGAACTCAACTCATGAATTACTTAATTCCCCGTCTTACCAGCAGATGGCAGCTGCCCTCCAGTTCACGATGCTGACCAGCCCTTAGCTATCTCTCGATATGAGCTAGACTTGATGGTTTCATTACTGCTCCCTTGTGGACTGTGACTCATGGTTTCCTTCTCTGTGAAACAGTAACCTATATTTAAAACTTTGGAGTTGCCAACTGCCAGATGTTTTAAAACACCTAGGGCCGGTTTCACAGACAAGGCTTAAGCCTAGTCCTGGACTAAATCACACTTTCAATGTAAAATCTCCATTGAAGATGCTTTTTAGTCCAGGATTAGGCTTAAGCCTTGTCTGTGAAACCGGCCCATAGTTCTGTAAATGTTTTGACCTTTGCTCAGCAGTGGTCACTAGTACAGGGCTTCCCACTCACGCTTCTGGCCAAGTAATTCGACAAAACACCGATAGCAACAGAGGTGAGTAGTATGGAGTTATATCGATGTCACAAAATACGCAGACTTGTATATTGACAGTTGTCGGTGCAAAACAGATTTGCAGACTTGCATCTTCAGAGTTGTAGTTGCAAAAAAGATTTGTAGACTTGCATATTCAGAGTTGAAGTTGCAAAAAAGATTTGCAAACTTGTACATGTTTACAACTGAGTATGGGCACACACATATTGTTGACGCGAATGTCACGCTGTATGTATTGATGTCATAAATACGCAGACTTGTATATTGACAGTAACGGTGCAAAACAGATTTGCAGACTTGCATATTCAGAGTTGTAGTTGCAAAAAAAGACTACGAATCCCAAGTACAAGCTTACAACTTTTTGACACTATCTCACGTCTTGGCTCAAAAAGAGTTGCAGACTTGCAAAGGTGGGAGGGCGTTCACCTGGGCTACATCTCCACAGCCAATCCCATGCTACATCTCCACAGCCAATCAACTTTTTGACACTATCTCACGTCTTGTCTCAAAAAGAGTTGCAGACTTGCAAAGGTGGGAGAGCGTTCACCTGGGCTACAGCCAATCAACTTTTTGACACTATCTCACGTCTTGGCTCAAAAAGAGTTGCAGACTTGCAAAGGTGGGAGGGCGTTCAATCTCCACAGCCAATCCGATGCTACATCTCCACAGCCAATCCTATGCTGGCTTGTTCTATCAATTGCAATCAACGCTCTCCATTCAAACTAAGAAGAAGAAGGAGAAGAGGAAGAAGAAGAGGAAGAGGTAGGAGGAGGGGAAGAAGAAGAAGAAAGTTTAACATTGACGATGGAAGCTTCTGGCCACGCTCGTCGACCTCAAGTGAGTGATAGAAATTGTGTGATATTACGAGTACATCTAGCTAATGTTAGCCTACTATATTATGATGCGTGTATCCATATCAATACCTATAATTAGACCTGCATGCATCACCTACAATCGTGATTTTAGCGTAACCTTTCTAACCTTACTAGACTAATGTTAGCTAGCACTAGCTGCTTAATTAGCTGACAACATATTAACTATGATCATTATGTAGCGTAATTGTGGTAGAGTCAGTCACTTTTCTGTTTCAGTTTACAATGTCCCTATAGTACAATGTGGGGTAGAGGGTGCATTAACTATGTGGAAAGTTTGAGATTCGTCTACATGCAAAGTGGGGCCTACATTCAAATAAGACTTTTGAAGCATTTAAATGGTGATCTTAGCATAAAATAATGTATCAATTCAAGGCCACAGCAATTTTTCAAGATGGCTGCCATTTCTGTCAAATCAAATGTTCATGGTCAAACTGTTTATGGTGTAAAGCTAGGTTTTTGGGTTCAATGAATGAATGAATGAATGAATGAATGAATGAATGAATGGTCTTTATTGTCAATGATATAGTACAGGTACCAAACAACGAAATTTGGGAGGGGGGGGCTCCCCTGGTGCTAGGAAAGAAAAAACAACTAAAAAAAACAAGGGAAAGGAGCTGGTTTACACAAATAAAGGCTATGTACACTATCCACTATGCTATACTGTACAAATAAAACACTGTGCTGTACTCTATGCTATGCTATACCTATTCTAACCTATTGCTGTACTCTATGCTTACACCGTGCGGACAGGACTTTGCTTAGTTGGAAGACCCGCGGAGGCGGCCTCATTATATCTACGAAGGACAGCTGGTGCTTAAACACGAAAACTGTAAGTAGCCACTGCTCCCCTGACCTAGAATACTTGACTGTTAAATGCCGACCCACATACCTCCCGAGGGAATTCAACGCAGTGTACATAACATGTGTTTACATTGCGCCAAACGCGGATGGTAGCTTAACATTGGCGCGGCTATATGACGTCATCAGTGGTGAACAAAGCGCGGACCCACAGGCAGTCCATATAATCGCCGGAGACTTTAATCATGCTGACCTGAAGGTAGTACTACCGAAGTTCTATCAGCATGATAAATGTGCAACAAGAGGAGAAAAAACACTGGATAAGGTATACACCAACATCAAGCTTGCTTACAAGGCTAGACCGCTAGCTCATCTAGGCATGTCTGACCATGTGTCAATCCTCCTGATCCCAGCCTACACTACCATGAGGAAAAGTGCTCCCATCACCACTAAGACTGTCAGAACCTGGCCAGCAGGGTCCGCTCCACTGCAGATCTGCCTGAATGACACCTCATGGCAGGAATATGAGCATGAGGACCTGGAACAGTTCACGTCGTCGGTTCTGAACCACATAGTGAACTGCACCAACTCAGTCACCGTGGACAAACGGGTCCGGGTCTACCCCAACACGAAGCCATGGATGACTGGGAAGGTCCAAAAACTGATCAATGAGAGGGACAACGCCTTCGCAGGGAAGGGCACACTGCTGTACAGCACCACCAGGGCTAACCTAAAGCGCGGCATCCGGGAGGCCAAGGCAGACCACAAGGAGAAGATTGAGGAATGCTTCCTGAGCAACGACTCCAGGCGGGTGTGGCAGGGGGTTCAGCACATGACAAACTTCAGAGCCAACAGGCTCACAGCCGCAGAGGACGACCCCCTGCTGGCGGAAAAGCTGAACTCCTTCTACGCCCGGTTCGACGAGGGGCGAACGGAGGTAACCACAACACAAACACCACTCTCTCCAGCTCTCAGCAGCCTCACCCTCACAGAGCATGAAGTGAGAAGCGTGCTGAAGGCGGTGGACCCCAGGAAAGCCTCAGGGCCGGATGGCGTCCTGGGACGGGTGCTGAGGGACTGCGCCGACCAGCTGGCCGGGGTTTTCACCAACATCTTCAACCAGTCCCTGTCCCAGGCCACCATCCCACCCTGCCTGAAAACCTCAACTATCATCCCAGTCCCGAAGAAAAGCACGGTGAGCTGCCTAAACGACTACCGCCCGGTGGCACTCACACCAATCATCATGAAGTGCTTCGAGAAACTAGTCCGGGCCCACATAGTCACACGCCTCCCGCCCAACCTGGATCCATACCAGTTCGCCTACAGAGCCCACAGGTCCACAGAGGACGCCATCGCGACGACTCTCCACTCCACTCTATCCCACCTGGAGAGGGGAAACAGCTACGCGAGACTGCTCTTTGTGGACTTCAGCTCTGCCTTCAACACCATCCTTCCAGACAGGCTAGTGACCAAACTACTAGACCTGGGACTATCACACTCTATATGTGCATGGATCAAGGACTTCCTGTCCGACCGCCCCCAGAGGGTGCGGGTGGGCTCCCACACCTCCACAGCCCTCAGACTCAGCACTGGGTCCCCACAGGGCTGCGTGCTAAGCCCCATCCTCTACAACCTCTACACCTACGACTTCACCCCCGTCCACCCCAGCAACTCCATCGTGAAGTTTGCAGACGACACCACCGTGGTGGGCTGCATCTCGGGGGGGGACGAGGCGGCGTACAGGGATGAGGTAGAGCAGCTGAGCAAGCTGTGCAAGGTTAACAACCTGCTGCTGAACCAGTCAAAGACCCAGGAAATCATCGTGGACTTCAGGAGGAAAAAATCTGAGGTCCAGCCCCTGCTCATCGACGGAGAGAGCGTGGAGAGAGTCTCAACCCTCCGATTCCTGGGGGTGCACATACAGGAAGACCTGTCCTGGAAGAACAACACAGCAGCCATCATCAAGAAGGCACAACAGCGGCTCTACTTCCTGAGTGTCCTCAGGAAGGAACACAACAAGCAGGAGATACTGGTGGCCTTCTACCGCTGCGCAGTGGAGAGCATCCTCACCTACTGCATCTGCAACTGGTTCTCCAGCTGCACAGCCGCAGAGAGAAATGCGCTACAGAGAGTCGTGAGAACAGCCCAGAAGATCCCTGGCGTCCCCCTCCCCTCTCTGGAAGAGCTGTACAACACACGCTGCCTCAGGAAGGCCTCCAAGATCTCCAGAGACCCATCCCACCCTGGGTACGAACACTTTGCCCGGCTGCCCTCGAAAAGGCGGTACAGGACCATGGCCGCAAGGACAAACAGACTGAAGCTCAGCTTCTACCCCAGGGCCATCCAGGCCCTGAACACAGCAAAGACCTAGGTTCTGGGCCCTGGACAGTCTGGACGGATTGATGGCAGCTGCTGGATTGAAAAATCAGGTGTAGTGCTGAGGCACAAATGTGTACATTTCAAGCCTGCAAACTGCGACACTTTAAATGAATGTGCAATAACACTACAGTGTTTCCTCTACATGCATTTCATCGTGGCGGACCGCCACGATGGAATTTCCTCCGCCACCATTCAGATTTCTCAAAAAAAAAAAAAAAAAAAAGATTTAGGCCGCTTTTCAGACCTTCACATCGCTAGACACACCCACAAGCGCGAAGCGACACGCGTGCAAAACTGTTTTGTGATTGGTCGAATACATCTAGGCTGCGTGTAGTCTACAAACTACTTCAAATGTTACAATATGCGCGACGACGGTGCTGGATCCTGGATCTGTGCATCGGTGTGCAGGAAGAACACGGAGCAGGCGCCAGACCAGACTAGATGATCGTGGAGTGAAGATATTATGAAAGTGTACGTGCTTGTCGATCACGCGTCGCATCGCGTACGCTTTAATAATCTCTTCACTCCACAATCATCTAGTCTGGTCTGGCGCCTGCTCCGTCTGTTTTTCTTCCTGCACACAGGTAAACAGATCCAGGATCCAGCAGCGTCTTCGGGCTCGCGCAAACAAACCCGGCGAATTTTTTTACTTGCCCCAGGCAAGCGTTACTGTTGAACCCTGCTGATACATGATTCTTCCCTGCACATTGACAATGTTTTCTCTCTCCTCTTTCTTCTGCGTTGTGAAGGGATCCACTGCAGCGTACACGAAAAGCGGCTACTGTGTCAACCGCTTCCCATAATAGTTACAACAACCATAAAGCCTCCATAATGATAATGAAAAGAAGGGGAGACGAATTTTTTATTGACAACGGAATTACATGCTGGAAAAACATGCAGACACAGACAATAAGAGACACACGGGAGAAGTACGGGAAAACATTTTATTTTTTTTGGCCATCCTCGAGTTTTGGCTGAAATTACGTCGTTGTTTTGAGCGCGCGTGCACGCGGAAAAAATCGCGAGCGCGCGCTCAACGCTACCCGCCACCATTGTAAAAATTCCTGGAGGAAACACTGCACTATGTGCAATATGACAACCCTAGTCGTTTTATCTGTACAGTATACTATAGTGGATAGTGTACATAGCCTTTATTTATGTAAACCAGCTCCTTTCCCTTCTTGTTTTTTTAGTTTTTTTCTTTCCTAGCACCAGGGGAGCCACCCCTCCCAAATTTCGTTGTTTGGTACCTGTACTATAGCAATGACAATAAAGACCATTCATTCATTCATTCATTCAGACAGAGAACGCAGGTAGAGACAGACAGCTGCTCACAGGATAACTGGAGTGTGTGATACCACTCCTCATTCCATGCATCACAATGAGTCCTGTCCTCCG
Source organism: Nansenia antarctica (assembly GCF_963989245.1). Lineage (NCBI taxonomy): Eukaryota > Metazoa > Chordata > Actinopteri > Argentiniformes > Microstomatidae > Nansenia > Nansenia antarctica. The sequence goes on along the minus strand of NC_137688.1, from coordinate 69,787,833 downwards.
ATGTCTACCTCCACCAGCTTCCCCAGTAGCAAGTGGCAAAGCTACAGTACAGTAATCGGTCGGGAACATTGCCCGCATCCGACCCTCCCTGTCCTTTTCCGCTGCTGAAACACTCATCCACGCCCTCATAACTTCCAGACTCGACTACTGCAACAGCATCCTCTACGGTTTGCCTAATAACATCCTAAACCAACTCCAATACGTCCAGAACTCTGCTGCCCGTCTGCTCACCTCCACTCGCCACCGTGACCACATCACCCCTGTCCTCCAAAACCTCCACTGGCTCCCGGTCAAATACAGGATCCAATTCAAAATCCTACTCACCACTTACAAAGCCATCAACAATCTGGCCCCCTCCTACCTTGCCGACCTCGTCCCCCTCCACACCCCCTCCCGTTGCCTCAGGTTTGACGACCAAACCACCCTCAAGACCACCAGGACCAAGCTCCGGACCTGGGGTGATGGGGCCTTTTCAGCCGCAGCCCCGTCCCTCTGGAACGCCCTCCCCAACCACATCAGACAGGCCAACACCCTCCCAACATTTAAACAGGCCCTCAAAACCCACCTCTTCAAGCTCACCTTCACCAGTTAACCCTCTCCCCCTCCCCTTCCCATGTGTCCCCAGCACTACCTTAATTAGGCCCCTATACTTTCTTTTATTTCCTTTTTGTTTCTTTTTATTATTACTACTCGATCTTTTCAGTTTGTAAAGCGTCTTTGAGTGTCTAGAAATGTATTATTACAGTGTTTCCTCTACATGCATTTCATCGTGGCGGTCCGCCACGATGGAATTTCCTCCGCCACCATGCAGATTTCTCAACCCAAAAAAAAAAAAAAAGATTTAGGCCGCTTTTCAGACCTTCACAGCGCTAGACACACCCACAAGCGCGAAGCGACGCGCTTGCAAAACTGTTTTGTGATTCCTCATTTAAATTACGTTGTACCTGTTACAATGACAATAAAGATCATTCATCTTCATCAAGATGAGAGATGGAGCGATCCGCTCACACAGCTGTCCCGCATCCGCTAATCAGCGCAGCACCGAACCGCCGGGCTCGTTGAGCGGATGCGAGGCAGCTGTGCCCGGGACCGGCCACTTCACATAAAGGAAGGAAGGAAGGAAGGAAAGAAAAAAAGCCGTGCACAAACGAGAGCTAAAGTCAGACCGGGATGCTGCCAGTATGTGTGAGAGCCGGACTGCCGGCGTGAACATTTGAACCGTGTCATTTTATTTAATGGACCATTTCGTTGTCTGGTACCTGTACTGTAGCAATGACAAATAAAGTCCATTCCATTCCATTCCAGAGAGGGACGGACGGACGGACTACCCTTGTTTTTAATTTACAGGAAAACATTTTATTTTCGAGTTTTGGCTGAAATGACGTCGTTGTTTTGAGCGCGCGTGCGCGTTTCATGCGCGTGCACGCGAAAAAATCGCGCGTGCGCGGTCAGCACTACCCGCCACCATGGTAAAAATTCCTGGAGGAAACACTGTATTATTATTATTATTATTATTATTATTATTAATAATAATAATCTTTCCTGTATTCATAATTCCAGCTCAAGCAGCAGAACTGTCAGCCATGGGGGCCAGAGTGACAGCCAGCGAGGGTCAGGTGACTGAACTGAGAGGAGACGTGGAGGAGATGGAGACAGAGAATGCAGGCATGTATAACGTAGAGATCTGCAGACCCTCAAACAGCTTGCTCCTCCAGGTCCCCAATACCAGGCTATGGAACAGCCTTCCTAGCCAGCTAAGGGAACAGCCTTCCTAGCCAGCTGAAGGGAACAGCCTTCCTAGCCAGCTGAAGGGAACAGCCTTCCTAGCCAGCTAAGGGAACAGCCTTCCTAGCCAGCTAAGGGAACAGCCTTCCTAGCCAGCTAAGGGAACAGCCTTCCTAGCCAGCTAAGGGAACAGCCTTCCTAGCTAGCTAAGGGAACAGCCTTCCTAGCCAGCTAAGGGAACAACCTTCCTAGCCAGCTAAGGGAACAGCCTTCCTAGCCAGCTAAGGGAACAGCCTTCCTCATAATGAACAGTTTGGCCTGGTAAGATGGTACGCTGCTTTAAAGGAGATATCCATGTGTTATTCCCTTGTGTTCACAGAGAGACCGAAGGTGGCGTTCTCTGCTGCCCTAGGTGCTCAGATAGGACCTGTCTCTGGTCGTACCACTGTGGTCTACAAAAACATCATCACCAACATCGGCCAAGCCTACAGCCCAACCACAGGTACTGCTGACACACAGCAACAGATATAAAATGATTGAATGATTGGATGAATGGATGGATAAAAGTTAGTGTACATAGCCTTTATTTATGTAAACCAGCTCCTTCCCTTCTTGTGATTTTTTTTCTAAAAGTTTTTCTTTTCCCTTTCCTAACACCAGGGGAGCCACCCCTCCTAAATTTCGTTGTTTGGTACCTGTACTGTAGCAATGACAATAAAGTCCATTCATTCATTCATTCATTCATTCATTCATTCATTCATTCATAAAAACCTGTGTGAATCCCAAAATGATATACAAAGGTTATCCTGTTGGAAACAACATTACGACAACAGCTATGCAGGATGAACACAATAAAGTCATTATAAACATGTTATTTCCATTGTGGGGTCATCAGCTACAGGGACTGTGTTCACCATTACTAACAGTCATGTTGCTCTGGTGTCCAGGAGACACAGACAGTGTTGATCTCTCTCTGCTTTCCTCTGATACAGGACTCTTCACAGCACCAGAGTGAGAGGAGTCTACTACTTCAGACTCAACGCCTATGAAATCGACGGCTCAACATGGATTCCTCTGTTCTTGTATAAGAATGACCAGCAGATGATGTATGTAAGTCAGAACACTAATGCAGGGGCTCAGTCTGTATCTGGTGGGTTGACTCTCCAGCTGGAGGAGGGAGACTTGGTCGGCATGCGCCTTTACTCAGGCTACAGCCTCTATGATAGTAGTCTTAATCTCAACACCTTCAGTGGCTTCCTGCTCTTCCCTGTGTGAAGAGATCATCTGTCCTGATGAATTCAGATGAAAAGTGTTTAGAGTTCCAAGAGCTTCTAATGTTCCTCTGACAACTTCTCATTAAACACCACCTAAGAGCAAACAGCACTGACTCCTTGTGATGTATTGACGTGTGTGTTATCCCCAAAGTAACTCAAACCCAAAATGCAGAAGCATCCAACTGCAAACAGACATAAAATGGACTGACTTATACAGCTCCTTATTCCAAAGTGCTTTACAATGGCAGCTCATTCACCCATTCACACACCAGTGGCAGCAAGCTACCAAGGTGCCGGCCCGCTCATTGGGTGCAATTTATATATTTATATTTATTTATATTTTCAAACAAAATTAAACTTACAAAAACACCACTGATGCACCATTTCAGTTAGGCGGTACTCAGGTACTTAAGAAGTCAAATGTCCAGGCCAGAGATCCACCTTTAAGTTGCTTTATTGTCCAGTTCCAAGTAAACACTCACGTTCAATGGCTGCCTCTCTCGTACTCTGGTAAAAAACCACATCCTCTAGTGGTGCCTCACCTGACATGCATACCTGCTACCTTTATCCCAAGTGCTGCCCCTAGTGGTTACAAATAGAATAAACAAATACAAAAATAACTAATAATAATAACAAAATAATCAAATTAATGAAATAGCTCCTACAGTGAGAATCCACCATCCATGTTTATCTCTGTTTGTGGGGTATCCCTTAGGAATGGACTAGATGCCAGTGTAAAACTGAGCACAAATATTAATAAATTCAAAGGCCATTATAAAGAAGTGTTTTTGGACAGGACAGAGGCCTACAGGACAGAGGACTCTGTGAGTAGTAAGGTGACTGAAGTACATCTTTTTAATTTCCCTGCATTTGATATTTATGTTGTATATGGATATTCATGTTATATTTAGTTATAGAAAGAGACTCCGTTTTTTTTTTACAAATATGAAATAACGGTTTCTTTTTATTTTATTTTGCACACAAGAACAGTAGCTATCCTATCAGAGGACACCGCCCAGCCTGTTTCTCTGTGTCTCCCTCATCCTGAAGTGATTTAGAACATGTAAGCATACAGGGTGGTAGAACGCACATATCTAGGGAAAGTCATGAAAGGAGGGTCCTGAAATTTGATCGAGTGCAAAGATAGAATTTTCTTTTCACTCACAGGGGTCACTGTGACCCCTCACGGCTCTTCTAGTGTTAACTGATTTAAATGTGGAAACTGGTGTAGGCCATTAGAATTTCATATGACTTGTGACTTGCTTAACCTGAGCAGTGACTCTGCTTTACTTGCTTGACTTACAGCAGTGACTCGTCTTGACTGGACTTCTCACCACAGTACCTTGGGACTTGCTTAAGACTTGAAGGTTAAGACTTGAGACGTGCTTGTGACTTACTTCTTACTAACCTGTGGTTAACACAGCCCTGTGTGTGTGTGTGTGTGTGTGTGTGTGTGTGTGTGTGTGTGCGTGTGCGTGAGCGTGCGTGTGCCTGTGTGTGTGTGTGTGTGAGAGTGTGCGTGTGTGTGTGTGTGTCGCCCAGAGCAAGCTGATAGCTGGGAAGATCATCCCTGCCATCGCCACCACCACAGCAGCAGTGGTGGGCCAGGTGTGTCTGGAGCTCATCAAGATCGTCCAGGGACACAAGAAGCTCGAGGCCTTCAAGAACGGCTTCATGAACCTCGCCCTACCTTTCTTCGCCTACTCTGAACCCATCGCTGCCCCCAGCCACAAGGTACTGGCACGTGTGTGTGTGTGTGTGTGTGTGTGTGTGTGTGTGTGTGTGTGTGTGTGTGTGTGTGTGTGTGTGTGTGTGTGTGCGTGTGTGTGTGTGTGTGAGAGCAGGATTTCACCATTGATGTTGTAACAAAGGCTCTTACGGCCTGGAGTTCCCCTCTCCATCTGCTGCTGACTGACAGATCTCTCTCCCTCCCTCCCTTCTCCCCTCCCTCCGCGTGTGTGTGTGTGTGTGGGAGGGGGGGGGTCTGTGGGGGTGTGTGTGTGTGTGGGGGGGGGGGGGGGTCAGTGGGGGTGTGTGTGTGTGTGTGTGGGTCTGTGTCTTAGTATTTCTGTCGGTTTAAGCCTAGATGCTGTCCTCCCTTCCTCTCTCCTGCATAACATGTCTCTCTCTCTCTCTCTCTCTCTCCCTCCCCCTCTCTCTCTCTCTCCCTGTCTCTCTGTCTCTCTCTCTCTCTCTCCCTCCCCCTCTCTCTCTCTCTCCCTGTCTCTCTCTCTCTCTCTCCCTGTCTCTCTCTCTCTCTCTCTCCCTCCCCCTCTCTCTCTCTCCCTCTCTCTCCCTCCCCCGTCTGAGGGTGCACAGCTCAGGTCAGTCTCTCTGGGGGGGGGGGGGATTGCACATGACTTGAGTTTGATTTATTTATTTTTTACTATTATTTTGTATTATTTTTCTTTCTATTTTATGAACAGACTTGTCCCCCACCATCTTGTAGAACATGAACTCTGTCTTCTTTCTACTTTGTTAACCTCCAGATGACATTACAGTGTACAAGTAAGACAATGAGTTGTGTCCTGTGACGGGAGCACTTAGTGTGATAGTTTTAGTATAGTTTTATTTATTTTTATGCACCAGTAGGTCTCTAGAGGAGGGGAGAGGAGAGGAGAGGAGAGGAGAGGAAAGTGGTTGCTGCACCAGTAGGTCCCTACGCTACATCTGAAACACGCCAGGCCACGAGGAGGCCGCTGGAGGTAGAAATCGGAGGACGGGCGGAATATAATAATAATAATAATAACTTTTATTTGTATAGCACTTTTACTGCAAACGTTGCAGCTCAAAGTGCTCCAATCATTATATAATCATAATTTAATCATTTACTCATTTAAAGGCAATATTAAAAAGATGGGTTTTTAGTCTTGACTTGAACTGAGGTTGCATCCCTAATGTAAACTGGCAGTGAATAAAGATGTAAACATTTATTTTTAAATAATAATAATAATAATGGGTCTGTCGTTCCTGTTACGGGGGTGTAGAGTCTGTCACAAGTCTGCCTGTCTGTCTGTCTGACTGTCTGTCTGTCTGTCTGCCTGCCTGCCTGTCTGTCTGTCTGCCTGTCTGTCTGTCTGCCTGTCTGTCTGTCTGTCGTTCCTGTTACGGGGGTGAGTCACAGGGTGGCTGGTCACACCACAGACCTGTCTGTCTGTCTGTCTGTGTGTCTGTTTGTCTGCCTGTCTGTCTGTCTGTCTGGCCAGAGAACAGAGCTGTCTGCCTGCCTGTCTGTCTGACTGTATGCCTGTCTGTCTGTCTGTCTGACTGTCTGTCTGTCTGACTCTCTGTCTGTCTGGCCAGAGAACAGAGCTGTCTGTCTGTCTGTCTGTTTGTCTGTCTGTCTGACTGTCTGTCTGTCTGGCCAGAGAACAGGGCTGTCTGTCTGTCTGTCTGACTGTCTGTCTGTCTGGCCAGAGAACAGGGCTGTCTGTCTGACTGTCTGTCTGTCTGTCTGTCTGGCCAGAGAACAGGGCTGTCTGTCTGTCTGACTGTCTGTCTGTCTGGCCAGAGAACAGGGCTGTCTGTCTGCCGGTAATACAGATGAAACACACACCTCATCAGTGTTGCATGACTGTCTGTGGCTGCAGCTGCTGTGGTCTAGAGGACCGAGTGGTCTAGTTCTTTAGGCTGAGTTCAGCAGCATCTCTGACACGTTGTTCACTGTTGAATCTGACCCGTCTGGCCAGAGAACAGAGCTGTCTGTCTGTCTGTCTGTCTGGCTGGCTGGCTGTCTGGCTGTCTGGCTGTCTGTCTGGCTGTCTGTCTGTCTGTCTGGCCAGAGAACAGAGCTGTCTGTCTGTCTGTCTGCCTCTTGGGGGGGGGCTGAAAATAAATCAGGTTCCATGTTAAAAACAAAGAGCACACGACAGACAGCGGCACACATCCAAGCATTTCCAGCACAGTTAAAAGAGTACAAACATACATCTCCACACCTCCTCCACTTACATAACCACTCTAGTACTCTAGTACTCTAGAACCACTGTTCTAGAGTAAAGACCGGTGACAAACATTCAATAACTCTAAATAACACTTCCTTTCTCTGAGAACGTTCATTTGTTTCCACACCTGTCTTAGAGACCATACAACGTCATTGGTCACATTGCCTCAATGGCCGACCCTGTGCCTAGACCATAAAATACAGAATTCCAACAAATTTGACTGACGGACTGATCGCATAGCAATAAAACAGTTAATAATTTAAAGATAAGGTTACAGGAAGTACAAACACACACACCGAGCCAGGAAATACCTGCTGCTCTGTGTTGTGTGTTTAGCTCAATAGGCTAGTTGCACAACCGGCTAGTTTTTTCTTTTTACTGATCACCTCCCCTGGAAGCTGTGTGTGACTCACCTCCCCTGGAGGCTGTGTGTGACTCACCTCCCCTGGAGGCTGTGTGTGACTCACGTCGGCCCTGAATGGCCTCATTGTGGTGTTCGACTGGGGTGGTTTTGGCGGCGTAACGAACAGGCCCACAGACAGACAGGCAGGCGGGCAGGCAGACAAACAGACAGACAGGCAGGCAGGCAGGCAGGCAGGCAGGCAGACAGGCAGACAGACAGACAGACAGACAGACAGACAGGCAGGCAGGCAGGCAGGCAGACAGGCAGGCAGGCAGGCAGGCGGGCAGGCTTCCACTTCCTCATGTCTCTCACATCTCACTCTACTTCACTTTTTTACGTGACAGTCTCAGGGCTTCACGCGGATCGAGTGTGAACCACTTTACGCGTCGCCTGTTTCATCGAACAAGTCCCCTGTATGTCTGTCTGTCTGTCTGTTTGTCTGTCTGTCTGTCTGTCTGTCATTGTTTTTCTGAGGTGAAAGTTTTGAACTTCAGAGTTCAGGTTGTCGTCGTCGCTGTTGTTGTCGTTATGGAGCGGTAGTAGAGAGAGAGAGCTGATAGGTGGAGGAGGCAGCGGCTCGGGGACAGGATGTGGTTTGGGTTTGAGAGAACAAGAGGAAGAGACAGAGGAGGAGGTCGGTTGGTTGGTTGGTTGGTTGGTTGGTTGGTGGGGGTTGTTTCTCTGCTGCTCTGCTGCTCTGCTGCGTCTGTCTGTCTGTCTCTCTCTCTCTCTGTCTGCCTGTCCCCGTCTGGTGTGAAGCACTGTGAGAAGGACCCACAGGTGAGACGGTGAAGAAGGAAGGGGGGACGAACTAAAGGTTTGGCGTTAGAAAGTCGTCGAGTCGAAGCCTTGAGACGGACACTTTTTGTCAGAATGTTCAGTGGAGTTCTGGTGGAGAAGACTTTGCTTGGATGAGAGAAGAAGCGAGGGAGGAGGATGGAGAGAGAGGAGAGTGACGGCGATGCGTGGACTTCCTGGTG
>NC_137688.1:69775087-69779310 GCF_963989245.1 Nansenia antarctica | reverse complement strand
CCTCTGTCTCTCTCTCTCTCTACCTCTGTCTCTCTCTCTCTCTCTCTTTACCTATCTCTCTCTCTCTTTACCTCTCTCTTTCTCTCTTTGCCTCTCTCTTTCTCTCTCTCTCTCTCTCTTTACCTCTCTCTCTCTCTGTCTCCCCCTTCCCCCCCCCCCCTCTCTCTCTCTCTCTCTCTCTCTCTCTCTCTCTTACCTCTCTCTCTCTCCCCCACCTCTCCCTCTCTCCCCCTCTTTCTCTACCTCTACCGAGCGGAAACTAAGCCTCACATCTGTGGCCACAGAGACCAGCAGAGCGGAGAGCTACATGACTCTGAGCACGCTGACTGCAGCTACACCCTCCCTGCAGCTACACCCTCCCTGCAGCTACACCCTCCCTGCAGCTACACACTGATTGCAGCTACACGCTGACTGCAGCTACACACTGACTGCAGCTACACACTGACTGCAGCTACACCCTCCCTGCAGCTACACACTGACTGCAGCTACACCCTCCCTGCAGCTACACGCTGACTGCAGCTACACGCTGACTGCAGCTACACGCTGACTGCAGCTACACGCTGACTGCAGCTACACGCTGACTGCAGCGACACCCTCCCTGCAGCTACACGACACACTTGCATCCCTAATGTAAACTGGCAGTGCATTCCACAATCTGGGTCCATAAAATGAGACAGCACTTTTCCTCATGGGAGTGTAGGCTGGGATCAGGAGGATGGACACGTGGTCAGACATGCCTAGATGAGCTAGCGGTCTAGCCTTGTAGGCAAGCTTGATGTTGGTGTATACCTTGTCCAGTGTGTTATCTCCTCTTGTTTGCACATTTAACATGCTGATAGAACTTGGGTAGTACTACCTTCAGGTCAGCATGATTGAAATCCCCCGCGATGATATGTACTGCTTGAGGATCTGCGCTCTGTCCACCACTGATGACGTCATGTAGCCGGGCTAAAGCTAAGCTAGCATCCGTGCTAGGTGCTATGTATACAGCTGTTATGTACACTGCGTTGAATTCCCTCGGGAGGTATGTGGGTCGGCATTTAACAGTCAAGTATTCCAGGTCTGGGGAGCAGTGGCTACTTACAGTTTTTGTGTTTAAGCACCAGCTGTCCTTCGTAGATATGATCAGGCCGCCTCCGCGCGTCTTCTCGCTAAGCAAAGTCCTGTCGGCACGGTGTAAAGTGCGGCCTTGTAACGCGACCGCGGAGTCAACAATGGAAGCGCTGAGCCAGGTTTCTGTGAGAATAATCACACAGCTATCCCCCACGGTGTTGTTGGAAGCAACCTGCAGTCTCAGTTCGTCCATCTTGTTAGCTAGGGATCTTACGTTAGAGAGGAATATACTCGGCAAAGCTGGTTTATCCGGGCTCCTCCTTAGCCTAGCTAGCAGGCCTCCCCTGCGGCCTAGGCGTTGCTTACGGTCTCGACGCCGTCGTTTGCGTCTCAGGGTTGGGATTGTGTACCATTGTTCTCCCGGTGAGCGAGCGATATCGTGTGGGATCCTTTGTTGCTTCAGGAACTCCGCTGTTACTGTCTTCTCGTTTTGCGCACCAACTTCTAGTAAGTCTAGTCTGCTGTAGGTACTATTTACACAACAGTTCCCTATAAGTACTGAAATAAAAATGTACATACAAATGTACTTAAAAACGCTAAAAGCACCAACGTCGGGAGCTCTCCCAGCTTCGCGTGTGAACGCGCTGCCATCTTTACTCTTTACTCTTTACTCTGGTACTCTGGTGCGGGGAATTTCTGGTTTGGACCCGGAAATTGCTAAACGTCACGTTTGACGTCAGACTTAACAACCGAATTGGGCTGCTATGCTAGGTAGCAGAAGGTGTTTTGTTAGTAGTTTTGAGCGGCCAGGTGTTGGTTCCCAGCAGCACCTGTGTTCTGCGGGGGAGGACACACTCAGACTGCGGCGCCGGGCGACATCGTTACCTCACACTACCAACACACACACACACACACTACCCAGCAGCACCGCACTTCCTCTTCGAAAGCTTCAGACAGATAATGGTGCCGAGCCCTGCATCACCTCTCAGTCTTCATCTCTCCCTCTCTCTCTCTCTCTCTCTCTCTCTCTCTCTCTCTCTCTCTCTCTCTCTCTCCCTCTCTCTCTCTCTCTCTCTCTCTCTCTCCTCTCCCTCTCCTCTCTCTCTCTCTCTCTCTCTTTCTCTCTCTCTCTCTCCTTCTGTCTCCCCCCCTCTCAGTCTCTTTCCTTGTCTCTCCCACTCTCTCTCTCTCTCCCTCTCTCTCTCTCCTGTCTCTCTCTCTCTCCCCTTCTGTCTCTCTCTCCCCCTCTCTCTCTTTCTGTCCCCCCCCACTCTCTCTCTCTTTCCTTGTCTCTCTCCTTCTCTCTCTCTCTCTCTCTCTCTGTCTTTCTCTCCCTCTCTCCCTCTCTCTCTCCTTCTATCTCTCTCCCCCCCCCCTCTCTCTCTCTCCCTCTCTCTCTTTCATTGTCTCTCCCTCTCCCTCGACCTTGACATCTCTTTCTCCATGTTGTGCTCCCTCTCCCTAATGCAGAATGCTGCTTTCTCCCTCTGTTCTGTGTCCCTGTTACAGGAGGGGGGGGGGGGGGGGGGGGGGTCACAGAGTGACTCTGGGTAATCTGGGGCACCTGGGTAATGTGGGACATCTGGGTTTGTTTCCTGTTCTAACAAAAATCTAGTTGACAGGACTGTTACTGCAGGTTTAACATGGATGTCTGGTAAAATCACATCACTTCCTGGGGGTGATGATGTCACAGGAAGGGACTGGAGCTTAGGGGTCCCACATTACCCAGAATTCACCCTGACACTGACCCCCTCCACCACCACTCCTCACTAACCACGTCTGCCCGCTGCAGACAGACACCAGGCTTACTAATCGATCAGTTCAATCGATCGATCGATCGATTTTTATCCGTTGGGAGTTTCGTTTTGTGTTGTTCTCATTCTCATTATGCGATTGCTTCTGTCTGTCTGGCAGGATGAAGACGAGGATGAGGAGATGGCCTCTGGCCTGGCGGACTCAGAGGTGAGGTCATAGTTCACCTGGACCACTGATGGACCAGGGGGGTTGGTGACACATAGCCGTCTGTTCTGACCTGTGTGAAGGGGCTTGGGGGGCGATTGCCCCCCTGATAATTGTGTTTCATTCATGTTGAACACTCAGTTACTCTTTGCACTACTGCTGTTTACAAATAATACCTTTTCACATACCCTATTGTTGCACATTTATACATACCTCTTTTTTAAATTTGAGACTATTTATGAATGAATGAATGAATGAATGGCTGAATGAATGCATGAATGAATGAATCTTTCTTTCGAACATGATTTAAAATAATAAATAACAAATAACTAATATGTAGAGTAGTCCTATCAATTGTTCGAAAAGGAGTAGGAAGAAGCCTAGGCTTATCCTGTCCTACCCCTGTTTATACTTAACAATTATACTTACATTATATAATCCAATTAATTAATACATATATTTCAGTATCATCCGTTTTAATACTTTTTCATTCTTAATATTGATACAACACAAAATAAATAAATAAACCATTCTTAATACTGAAACAACACAAAATAAATAAATAACAAACATCAGTATCCGCATTGTAATACAGAAGAAAAAGACAAAGAAAACCACACCTTAGTTTACGGAAGATTAACAACCTTCCCTTTCCTCATTTTGGTATTTAACAAAAATCATTTCTTTAAACCTTTTTTTAAATAGAGCAATATTTCTGCTGTCATTCATATTTTCATCTAGCCCATTCCACATGGTAACTCCGTAGAATGATATGCACCTGCTCCTGAGATGGGTGCGAGCATAACCCTTGTTAAAGTTGTGGTTACCTCTCAAATTATATCCCTTATCCCTCTCTATAAATACATTTTTAATGTTATAACTTATATACATATGTATACACCATACTGTACATATCTACCTTAACTGTACATATCTACCTTAACTGTACATAGCTACCTTAACTGTACATATCTACCTCAACTGTACATGGCTACCTTAACTGTACATAGCTACCTTAACTGTACATATCTACCTTAACTGTACATGGCTACCTTAACTGTACATAGCTACCTTAACTGTACATATCTACCTTAACTGTACATATCTACCTTAACTGTACATATCTACCTTAACTGTACATGTCTACCTTAGCTGTATATAGCTACCTTAACTGTACATAGCTACCTTAACTGTACATATCTACCTTAACT
>NC_137688.1:69762587-69765087 GCF_963989245.1 Nansenia antarctica | reverse complement strand
GGGGATAGAAGCTCCTTTTGAGTCTCTCTGTGCTGGCCATGAGACTCCTGTAGCGCTTGCCTGACCGCAGCAGTTCAAAGAGGCAGTTGTTAGGATGGCTAGAGTCTTTGATTATTCTCCTAGCCTTGGCCCTGCAACGCTTGGTGTAAATGTCCTGGAGGGTGGGAAGCCCACCTCCAATTGTGCGTTTGGCTGATCGGGCCACTCTCTGCAGTCTGCTGCGGTCATATGCGGTGCTATTCCCAAACCAGGAGGTGATGTTACCGGTCAGGATACTCTCTATTGTGCATGTTAAGTTCTTAAGGATCTTCTGACTAATTTTTTACTTCTTTAGCCGCCTTAGGAAGTAGAGGATATGCGAACTCCGAGGTATTTGAAACTGTTCACTCTCTCGACCGTTGCTCCGTTGATGCTGAGGGGGCTATAGTCCCTAACCCCTGACCTCCTAAAGTCCACAATGAGTTCTTTGGTCTTGCTGACGTTCAGGGAGAGGCTGTTCTCCTGACACCACAGCGCCAGGTTGTCTCCCTCTCCCAGGTAGGCCCTGTCGTCATTTGCAGAGATCAGGCCCACCACAGCTGTGTCGTCAGCAAACTTGATGATTGTGTTGCTGTTGTGCTTTGCCACACAGTCATGTGTGTAGAGCGAGTAGAGGAGGGGGCTCAGAACACAGCCCTGGGGGGCAAATGTGTTGAGAGTGATGGATGAGGAGGTGCAGTTGCCTGCTCTCACCACTTGGGGTCTCCCAGTCAGGAAGTCCAAGACCCACTGACAAAGGTCGTAGTTGAATGAATGAATGAATGAATGAATGAATGAATGAATGAATGAATGAATGAATGGTCTTTATTGTCATTGCTATGGTACAGGTACCAAACAACGAAATTTGGGAGGGGTGGCTCCCCTGGTGCTAGGTAAGAAAAAAAAAACTAAAAAAACAAGAAGGGAAAGGAGCTGGTTTACATAAATAAAGGCTATGTACACTATCCACTATACTATACTGTACAGATAAGACGACTAGGGTTGTCATATTGCACATAGTGTTATTGCACATTCATTTAAAGTGTTTAGTAATTAGTTCAAGCCCAGGTCCCTGAGCGTGGCGATGAGTTTGGAGGGGACTATGGTGTTGAATGCTGAGCTGTAGTCAATAAATAGCATTCTCACATAGTTCCCCTGCCTCTTGTCCAAGTGTGATGCTGCTGTGTGCAGCACATGGGCTATGGCGTCCTCCGTGGATCTGTTGGGGCGGTATGCAAATTGCAGGGGGTCCAGGGTGGTGGGGAGGGAGGAACAGATGTAGCCCTTCACTAGCTTCTCAAAGCACTTCATGGCTATGGAGGTGAGAGCTACAGGGCGATAGTCAGTATGGCAAACGGGTGTGGGTTTTTTCGATACAGGGATAATGGTGGATTTTTTCAAACAAGTGGGGATGACGGACTGTTCTAGGGACAGGTTGAATATGTCAGTGAATACCGGGGCTAGTTGGTCGGCAAAGACTTTTAGGACACGGCCGGGGATGCCGTCCGGTCCTGCCGCCTTCCTGGTATTCACTTTCTTAAAGGTCCTTACCTCATGCTCTGTTAGCCTGAACACTGGGTCTCCATTGGCAGTGGCTCTACTCTCTATTGCAGTGGCCTGTAGGCTGTTGGAATTTACAGCCTCAAACCGTGCATAAAAAGTATTCAGCTCATTTGCCAGGGAGACATCATTGTTCAGCTTGGGGGGGGTGCCTTTGTAGTCTGTCATCGTTCTGAGGCCTTGCCACATACTGCGCGAGTCCGCCTGTTCGAACTGTAGCTCCACTTTATCCCTGTACCGCCCCTTGGCCTCTCTCACTGTTCTCCGTAGGTTGTAGCGCGCGGCCTTGTGCTCGTTCATGTTGCCTGTCGCGAGCCCGTCGTTGTAGGCTGAGGTGCGCGCATTCAGAGCTTCGCGGACGGATTTGTCTACCCAAGGCTTTTGGTTTGGGAAGACTCTAATTGTCCTCCTCCTCCCCTCCTCCTCCTCTCCTCCTCCTCTCCTCCTCTCTCCTCCTCCTCCTCCTCCTCCTCCTCTCCTCCTCCTCTCCTCCTCTTCCTCCTCTGAGCCTGTGTGTGTGTGTGTGTGTGTGTGTGTGTGTGTGTGTGTGTGTCTCTCTCTCCAGAGGCTCCACGTCTTCCTGTTTGAGCTGGCCCTGGTCCTGACCCGGCCAATGGAGGACAGGGAAGGGGGCGTGGCCTACCAGGTGTACCGCCAGCCCCTCCCCAACGCCACGCTGCACCTGGAGGACCTCCCTGACGCCGAGGGGGGGGGCGGGGCGTTCCGGGGGGCCTTCACCAGCAACGACAAAGGTCAGGGTCAGGGGTCACAGGGTTCAAAGGTCAGGGGTCAGGGGTCAGGGGTAATAGCATCGTAGCATCGTAACCCCACTCCTGGACGGTCACTCCTTGTAACCTTTTTATCTCTCTCTCTCTCTCTCTCTGTCTCTCTCTCTGTCTCTCTCGTTCCCCCTCTCTCTCTG
>NC_137688.1:69755087-69757587 GCF_963989245.1 Nansenia antarctica | reverse complement strand
TAGGTGTGTGTGTGTGTAGCAGAGTGTGTGTGTAGTAGAGTGTGTGTAGTAGAGTGTGTGTGTAGCAGAGTGTGTGTGTAGTAGAGTGTGTGTGTAGTAGAGTGTGTGTGTGTGTAGCAGAGTGTGTGTAGAGTGTGTGTGTAGCAGAGTGTGTGTGTAGCAGAGTGTGTGTAGAGTGTGTGTGTAGCAGAGTGTGTGTAGAGTGTGTGTAGTAGAGTGTGTGTGTAGTAGCAGAGTGTGTGTGTAGTAGAGTGTGTGTGTGTGTAGTAGAGTGTGTGTAGTAGAGTGTGTGTGTAGCAGAGTGTGTGTAGAGTGTGTGTGTAGCAGAGTGTGTGTGTAGCAGAGTGTGTGTAGAGTGTGTGTGTAGCAGAGTGTGTGTGTAGCAGAGTGTGTGTAGAGTGTGTGTGTAGAGTGTGTGTAGAGTGTGTGTGTAGTAGAGTGTGTGTAGTAGAGTGTGCGTGTAGTAGAGTGTGTGTGTAGCAGAGTGTGTGTAGAGTGTGTGTGTAGTAGAGTGTGTGTGTAGCAGAGTGTGTGTGTAGTAGAGTGTGTGTGTAGTAGTGTGTGTGTTGCAGAGTGTGTGTGCAGCAGAGTGTGTGTGTAGCACAGTGTGTGTTTAGCAGAGTGTGTGTGTAGTAGAGTGTGTGTGTTGCAGAGTGTGTGTGTAGTAGAGTGTGTGTGTGTGTAGAGTGTGTGTGTAGTAGAGTGTGTGTGTGTAGAGTGTGTGTGTAGTAGAGTGCGTGTGTAGTAGAGTGTGTGTGTAGCAGAGTGTGTGTAGAGTGTGTGTGTAGTAGAGTGTGTGTAGTAGAGTGTGCGTGTAGTAGAGTGTGTGTGTAGCAGAGTGTGTGTAGAGCAGGGGTCGGCAATAGGCGGCCCGCGGGCCATTGCTGGCCCATCACCAATAATATTTGGCCCAGCAGAATATTTTGAGAATCCACTTCTTTTTTTTTTTTTTTTTTTACAATATCCGACCGACAGTCCCACATATAGCGCCTATAATGTCCGAATAGAGAATCTACCTCCACCTGAATAATGCTTATTGTACTTTTATCCATGTTGAGAGTGAATGACACAGGGACAGACAATCAGGCAGCGGGGTGCACCGAAGCGCACTGACGCTGAACCCCTCATAGTGAATCATAAGTAGGTGGACAACGTGTAGTGCTGAAATAGCCGTGTGTGGTTTGAAAAAAATAACACCAGCTCAGTAAATAATTCAAACGTAATGTTTACGTATATGTGACTGCAACACACATATGAACAGTAACAAAGCAAATTCTGTTTAATATTCTGAAAAACATTGACAACAAAATCGGTGAAAAAAAGAAAAGAAAGAAAAGTAATCCGCTTATGCGAGGGGTGGTGGTGCATAGGCCTATGCTCCTGAAACGACAGAGCAAACACGCTATTAGGGATAATAATTACAATGAGCCATTCATTCAAAATATACAAAATACAATTAGGTTATTAAATACAATAACGACAGGCTTGGTACTCACTTAATGTGAAAAGTGGCATCTCCCATCGGTCAGTATTTGCTTGATATCTGGTTATATGGACGTCACTTTAATCCGCAGGCAGTTCTCAAGTTTTTTTTTGCATCAATCGATTCCTCTCGTGCGTCTTTATCACATTCATTGAGGAAAAGGACGACTCGCATGTATAGAAAGGGAACATTGTGAGCACGGAAGATGTGAGTCTCACAACGGCTTTGCGTTGATGAAACCAGGTAGGATGAACATTATAGTTCGCTGTCCATTCCTCTTTAAATGCCCTGTTTTCACCGTCAACTTTCCTCTTTACACCTTTGGAGAGTGACATGATGTTTCTCTTGCTAGTTAGCAGGTTAAATGTTTAGCTAACTTCACCCGGCAGGCAAACAACCAATCCAATAATAATGTGACCTTGTCTGGGAGGAGGGGGGAATCATTCAGAATGAAAGTATGTTAAATAATTATTAGAATAAGCTAGGCTGCGCTACATCGTCAGTCCACACATTTATTATTCAAAACTATGGAAAAGGATGAAACTACGTTTCAACGTTGTTGAGAATCACAACACAAACTTGCTAGTCAAGCCAAAATACTGCAACGTAATGGATTGGACTGCTACCTAGTTAACTACAACACTACTTTACATTGTTACCTAGTTAACTACAACACTACTTTACATTGTTACCTAGTTAACTACAACACTACTTTACATTGTTACCTAGTTAACTACAACACTACTTTACATTGTTACCTAGTTAACTAGAACACTACTTTACATTGTTACCTAGTTAACTACAACACTACTTTACATTGTTACCTAGTTAACTACAACACTACTTTACATTGTTACCTAGTTAACTACAACACTACTTTACATTGTTACCTAGTTAACTAGAACACTACTTTACATTGTTACCTAGTTAACTACAACACTACTTTACATTGTTACCTAGTTAACTAGAACACTACTTTACATTGTTACCTAGTTAACTACAACACTACTTTACATT
>NC_137688.1:69702587-69750087 GCF_963989245.1 Nansenia antarctica | reverse complement strand
TTTTATTATATTTTAATATGATGACCGGAATAATTCACGTTTGTCCGGTAAATCGAAATCTTCCCGGACACGATGTCCGGCGGCAAATTTTTCTAACGGAAACCCTGACACACACACACACACACACACAGAGAGACACACAGAGACACACACAGAGAGACACACAGAGACACACTACACGCACACAGAGACACACACAGAGACACACACGCAGAGACACACAGATGCACGCACATGCACAGAGACACACACACATGCAGATGCACGCACACACATGCACACAGAGACACACACACGCACACGCACGCACACACAGAGACACACAGTTGCACACACACTCACACAGAGACATACACACACACACATACACACACACACACACACACACACACACACACACACACTCCGCCTCAGTAACCAACCACACACACACACTCTGACCCTGTCACCCAATCACATCCCAGCGTTCTAACCTCACCCCTCTGACCCCGCCCCAGTGTTCTAACCCCGCCCCTCTGACTCCGCCCCCAGCGTTCTCTCAGGTGGTGGCAGGCCTGTGGGAGGTGGACGTGGATGCAGCAGTGCATCCTGGGAGATTCTACTCCGTCTTCAAAACGGCTGTGCCTCACTTCAGTGGCTACAGGTGTGTGTGTGTGTGTGTGTGTGTGTGTGTGTGTGTTTGCGCGATATATTGATATGCGTCTCTTTATCCGCTGTCCTCACCCTCTGTCTCTCTCTGTCTCTCTGTCTCTCTGTCTCTCTCTGTCTCTCTCTCTCTGTCTCTCTCTCTGTGTCTCTCTCTGTCTCTGTCTCTGTCTCTCTCTCTCTCTCTGTCTCTCTGTCCCTCTCTCTCTGTCTCTGTCTCTCTCTCTCTCTCTGTCTCTCTCTGTCTCTCTCTCTCTGTCTCTCTCTCTGTGTCTCTCTCTCTGTCTCTGTCTCTGTCTCTCTCTCTCTCTCTCTCTCTGTCTCTCTGTCTGTCTCTCTCTCTCTCTCTTTCTTCTCTGTCTCTCTCTCTCTCTGTCTCTCCCTCCCTCCCTCCCTCCCTCCCCCCCCCCCCACCAGTCAGCAGGATGCTCAGGAGTTTCTGAGGTTCCTATTGGACAAGCTGCACACGGAGATCAACCGCTGCCCCTACGCACGCCACCCCGCCCCCGACCCTGAGCCCAAACACGCCACGCTCAGGTGTGTATGTGTGTGAGTGTGTGTGTATGTGTGCGTGAGCCTGTCTGTAGGGTTACTACTAGGTCGTCCTCGGATCTTCCATACATCTGGCTAGCTCACCGGTACTTTCCGTTCCTGCATCTTTCTTGAGTACGTCCACGTATGTTAGTGTGGGACGCCCTCGTGATCGATGCCTGTGTGTTGGCTCTACTACACACACACCTAACCAGTTTGCTGGCTGACAGCTCCTGGTGTCTCTGGCAGTGACCTGCCAGCCTCATTCTCCTGACTGCTATTTTCTTGCTGTTCTCCTTGGTGACCCCCACCCCCCCCCATACAGATGCTTGTTGGTAACATGCTTGCTCTTGTCGATGTTAAGTACTGCACACAGCATTCTGCTATAATAATGCCCCCCTCCCCCCCCACCACCTCTCTCTCCCCCCAGGATCGAGGAGGAGGCGTCTGCGATGTGGAAGAGACACCTGGAGAGGGACGACAGCAAGATCGTAGGTGAGGCTGGGGGGCGGAGGGAAGGATGGAAGGAGGGGAGGGAGGGAGGGGGGGGGGGGGGGTCTGGACGTTGACTACTGAACACAGCAATATTTCCTTTTTTTAAGACAGAAAATTACTCTTAGTTTTTTCTACACTATTATTCTCTGACCACCACTGACTGATATTGACAGCTGTCAGTCTAATGGGGGAGTGGTTGGGGGCGGGGTTAACCAGCTATTGTTACCGCCCATTACCTGGCTGTGTAAGTGTGAAAAGCTCCAGATCTTTGAGGGGGCCTTTTGTCTGCTTAGTGATTTCAGGTGTACCAACATTCAAATATGCATATCTCCTTTAACTATTTTCCGATTTCAATGTGACAATGACACATCATTTGAAAGCTTACAATCTGTCAGAACACGTAAAAAAAAAAAAAAGATTTAAAATGTAAAAATGTTCACAGCTACTGGTTCCCCAAAACATCAGCTGCTGTCACAATTATGTTGTCTTTATCTCTCTCTCCCTCTCTCCCCCTCTCTCTCTGTCTCTTTCTCTCTCTCCCTCTCTCTCTCCCTCCCCCTCTCCCCCTCTCTCTCTCCCACCCTCTCCCACCCTCCCCCTCTCTCTCTCTCTCTCTCTCTCTCTCTCTCCCCCCCTCTCTCTGTCTCTCTCTCTCTCTCTCTCTCCCCCCCCTCTCTCTGTCTCTCTCTCTCTCTCCCGCCCCTCTCTCTCTCCCCCCCCCCTCCCCCCTCCCTCCCCCCCCAGACCTGTTTGCGGGCCAGCTGCGCAGCTCCCTGCACTGCAGCGTGTGTTCTCACTCCTCCACCACCTTCGACGTCTTCTGCGACCTCTCTCTGCCAGTCCCCAAGATGGCCGCCGGGGGCGCGGTCTCCCTCAGGCAGTGTCTGGACCTGTTCTCCCAGGAGGAGAGGCTGGACAAGGACAACGCCTCAGTGAGACACCACGGGGGGGTGGGGTGTGTGAGGGGGAGGTGTGTGTGTGGGGGGGAGGAGGGGGGGATGTGTGTGTGGGAGGGGGGGTGGGTGGGTGGGGGTGTGTGGGTAGGTGTGTGTGTGTGTGTGTGTGTGTGGGTGTGTGTGGGTGGGTGGAGGTGTGTGGGTGTGTGGAGGTGTGTGTGTGTGTGTGTGTGTTTCAGATGTGTGTGTGTGTGTGTGTGTGTGTGTGTGTGTGTGTGTGTGTGTGTTTCAGATGTCCGTGTGATTCAGATCTTGAAATCTAATTCTGAACTTAACAGGAAGCCACTGTAGAGTTACGACCCCATATAAGATCCAGGGATATGGGAGAAGCCGGGGGGACAACAACCAGAGGAGATGGGAGAATATAAAATAAACAAGATTTATTGTAGAAAGGAAACACAAACAGGTTTCCGAGAAACACGTTAACTTAAATCTACTCTAATATAAAGTAATTTAATTAACTGGCCTAGTGGTAACCCTAAATATATAACCCTAACTAACAGATCAAATACAAATAAGGCTAAATGGCTACAAACATAAGATTAGCAAACACAACCTACAAAACTAGGATCTACAAAACTACAGCTGTATCAAACAAAACCAACACGAAATAACCTCAGGAGTTGTAGTTTCCTCCACCTCCTCCCAATCACCTGGGAGAAACAACACAAACACACTACGGCTGTGCACAACACCGTAACAGAGCCTCTGAAATAGGAGTTATATGAGCTCTTGGTTCGGTTAAAACTCTTGCTGCTGCATTTTGGACTAATTGTGTGTTTCAGATGTGTGTGTGTGTGTGTGTGTGTGTGTGTGTGTGTGTGTTTCAGATGTGTGTGTGTGTGTGTGTGTGTGTGTGTGTGTTTCAGATGTGTGTGTGTGTGTGTGTGTGTGTGTGTGTTTCAGATGTGTGTGTGTGTGTGTGTTTCAGATGTGTGTGTGTGTGTGTGTGTGTGTGTGTGTTACAGATGTGTGTGTGTGTGTGTGTTTCAGATGTGTGTGTGTGTGTGTGTGTTTCAGATGTGTGTGTGTGTGTGTGTGTTTCAGATGTGTGTGTGTGTGTGTGTGTGTGTGTGTGTGTTTCAGATGTGTGTGTGGTGTGTGTGTGTTTCAGCTGTGTGTGTGTGTGTTTCAGATGTGTGTGTGTGTGTGTTTCAGCTGTGTGTGTGTGTGTTTCAGATGTGTGTGTGTGTGTGTTTTAGATGTGTGTGTGTGTGTGTATGTTTCAGCTGTGTGTGTGTTTCAGATGTGTGAGAGGTGCACCAGGAAGACAGAAAGTACCAAGAGGCTGTCCATCCAGAGGTTCCCTCAGGTCATCGTCATCCGTATCCTTGGCAATGCTGGTTACCATGGTGATGGTGGTGGTGATGGTGATGATGATGGTTGTGGTGATGATGATGATGATGATGATGGTGATGGTGATGATGATGATGGTGATGGTGATGGTGATGATGATGGTGATGATGGTGGTGATGATGATGGTGATGATGATGATGATGATGATGATGGTGATGATGATGATGATGATGGTGATGATGGTGGTGATGATGATGGTGATGATGATGATGATGGTGATGATGGTGATGATGATGATGATGATGGTGATGATGATGATGATGATGGTGATGATGATGATGATGATAAAGATAATGATAATGATAATAATGATGATGATGATGATGATGAAGACTTAACAGCTGCTCTCAGATCTGAACCGGTTCGCCCAGTCCCGCTGGTCGTTCTGTAAGAGCACGGTGTGTGTGTCCTTCCCCCTGACCGACCTGGACCTGGGGCCCTACGGACCTGTGGACTGTGGTGAGCGTGTGTGTGTGTGGGGGGGGAAGGTGTGTGTGTGTGTGTGTGTGTGTGTGGGGGGGCAGGGGGGTGTGTGTGTCCTTCCCTCTCACCGACCTGGACCTCGGGCCCTACGGACCTGTGGACTGTGGTGAGCGTGTGTGTGTGTGGGGGGGGAAGGTGTGTGTGTGTGTGTGTGTGTGGGGGGGGGGGCAGGGGGGTGTGTGTGTCCTTCCCTCTCACCGACCTGGACCTCGGGCCCTACGGACCTGTGGACTGTGGTGAGCGTGTGTGTGTGTGTGGGGGGGGAAGGTGTGTGTGTGTGTGTGTCTGCGTGTCTGTGTGTGTGTGTGGGGGGGGGGGGTGTGTGTGTGTCTGCGTGTGTGTGTGTGTGGGTGGGGGGGTGTGTGTGTGTCTGCGTGTGTGTGTGTGTGGGTGGGGGGGGGTGTGTGTGTGTGGGGGGGGGGGGTTGGTGTGGGTGTCCTTCCCTCTCACCGACCTGGACCTCGGGCCCTACGGACCTGTGGACTGTGGTGAGCATGTGCGTGCGTATGTGTGTGTGTGTGTGTGTGTGTGCGTACCTGTGTGTGTGTGTGTGTGTGTGTGCGTACCTGTGTGCCTACATTCCTGCTTGTGTGTGTGTGTGTGTGTCTGTCTGTGTGTGTGTGTGTGTACCTGTGTGTGTGTGTGTGCGTACCTGTGTGCCTACATTCCTGCTTGTGTGTGTGTGTGTGTGTGTGTGTGTCGTAAGTATCTCTCTGTGTCTCTCTGTAGGTCCGGTTCTGTACGACCTGTATGCTGTCTGTCTCTAACAGGTCCAGTTCTGTCTGTGTCTCTATAGGTCCAGTTCTGTCTGTGTCTCTAACAGGTCCAGTTCTGTCTGTGTCTCTAACAGGTCCAGTTCTGTCTGTGTCTCTGTAGGTCCAGTTCTGTCTGTGTCTCTAACAGGTCCAGTTCTGTCTGTGTCTCTGTAGGTCCAGTTCTGTCTGTGTCTCTAACAGGTCCAGTTCTGTCTGTGTCTCTAACAGGTCCAGTTCTGTCTGTGTCTCTGTAGGTCCAGTTCTGTCTGTGTCTCTGTAGGTCCAGTTCTGTCTGTGTCTCTGTAGGTCCAGTTCTGTCTGTGTCTCTCTGTAGGTCCAGTTCTGTCTGTGTCTAACAGGTCCAGTTATGTCTGTGTCTAACAGGTCCAGTTCTGTCTGTGTCTCTAACAGGTCCAGTTCTGTCTGTGTCTCTCTAACAGGTCCAGTTCTGTCTGTGTCTCTCTATATGTCCAGTTCTGTCTGTGTCTCTCTGTAGGTCCAGTTCTGTCTGTGTCTCTAACAGGCCCAGTTCTGTCTGTGTCTCTCCTCAGGTCCGGTTCTGTACGACCTGTATGCCGTCTGTAACCACTGCGGGACGGTGAACATGGGCCACTACACGGCATGCTGCCTGGAGGAGAAGACCTGGTGCTGCTACAACGACTCCAGGTGAGACTGGCCGCTTAGCCCACCTGGCCACTTAGATCACCTGTCCACTTAGCCCACTTAGATCACCTGTCCACTTAGGGTGGGTGGGTAGGTAGGTAGGTAGGTAGGGTGGGTGGGTAGGTAGGTAGGTAGGGTGGGTGGGTAGGTAGGTAGGTAGGTAGGGTGGTTAGGTAGGGTGGGTGGGTAGGTAGGTCTGTGTGTGTGTGAGTGTGCGTGTGCGTGTGCGTGTGTGTGTGTGTGTGTGTGTGTGTGTGTGTGTGTTGTGGTGGTTCATGAGAGTAGTAGAGAGGTGTTAATTCTAGAGGTTGGCTGTACCTTCGACCACAGCCTGGAGGAAGCCTTTTTAACAGTCTGATCTGTGTCAAGTCGGCACACACACACTGTGACATTGATTCCTGTATAGGACTGTCTACCGGTAGTCTTACAGCCCCCTTACTATTTCTTACAGGTAGTCCCAATAGGACTGAGACAACATGACAGATGTCACTAATGACTAGCCATTTTAACTATGTAAAACTATGTAATATATATATATCAGAAATATCAGCAGCTCAAGCTGAACATCTCACAACTAGGCACAACTAAGTGTCAACTTTTAGTTTTCATGTTTGGCAGATTGGGTCATGTTCACCAGCTGGTGGTTAGGGGCCTTCAGATGGCCCACATCTCCAAGAGAAAGGCTAAACAGTTAGCCAGGTGTTGCTCCATATCTGCTGTTATCGGTAGCCGCTCAATATGGAGACGCCGTTGCTTTTTGTACCCTTAGAGTAGATACTGTTTTACAGTAATGCTGTTGTATCTGTTAACCCACATTTGAAACGTCCTCTGTGTTAATATTGTATGTGTACGATGGTTGCTGTGTACAGTCACGCACTTTGTATTCATGTGGACATAAATAAAGCATTTCAAATGTGTGTGTGTGTGTGTGTGTGTGTGTGTGTGTGTGTGTGTGTTACAGTGTGAGCCCCGTGTCAGAGAGACACCTCCAGTCTAACCAGGCGTACGTGCTGTTCTACCGCCGCCGCAACAACAACAACAACAACAACAACAACAACAACAACACCAGGAAGTGAACCAGGGGGGGCCAGCCAGTCAGAGCTGCTCCCACCGCAAAGCCAACATCCAGAAGCCTATCACAATAACTGTGATGTCACTGCAGCAGATCCAGGCTTATTTTGGATAAAATCTCGTGAGACTTTGTCAGAATAAGCCGTTGATGGATTCGGATCTGTTGGTTCTAATAGCTAGTTTGTATGATCACAGATTGTTGTGGATTTACTGTTGAACTACGAGTCACCTGGTTTATTTATTTGATTTATTTTATGGAATGTTTGATTGTCTTTATAGTTTTGGTGGCTATTGTCTGTCTGGCAGCTATCGTGGTCCTCTGTGGCTCAGTTGGGTAGAGCGTGGCGCTAACAACGCTTAGGTTGTGGGTTCGATTTCAGCTGGGACCGTATATACTGGAAAATGTATGCACTCACTCACTCACTCACTGCAATGTATAAGTCGCTATGGATAAAAGTGTCAGCTAAATGCCAGAAGAGAAGAGGAGGAGAGAGGAGAGGAGGGGAGAGGAGAGGAGGGGAGGGGAGAGCTAAAATGCCATATATTATTATTATTCACCCCTAGTGAGGTAAGTTTTTCGTTTTATCAGAAAAACCCCAAACACAAAATAAAGCTTTTATGAAAAATTACATTTTTTAACAAAGCTACATTCTATTTTTACACCAAACAGTGTGAACGTATATTTTGATTAATCACAGAGTAGTGGAACTGTCCTCCTTGGTGCTCCCATACAGGGCTGGGTGCCATTTAACACTAGAACAGCCGTGCCTATTTTACCTACTAGTAGAGCCGCCTTGGGGGTCAAATAGACCCTTTTTTTTAGAATATAAATCTGCTATTTACACACAAGATCACTAGAGGGCGCTTATTTTTTTTGCCTGCCTCCGACACAGAAAGACTGCAAAACAGCTTTATACTATTATCCTGAAGTGATTTTGAAAATGTAAGGATACTGGGTGGTAGAACGCACATATCTAAGACAAGTCATGAAAGGAGGGTCCTGAAATTTGATTGAGTGCAAACATATTTTAAAAAGGGGTCACAGTGACCCCTCACGGCTCTTCTAGTGTTTCGGTTCCTGTGAAAGAGTCAGTCCGGTTCATTACAACTGGTCTGGGTGCTGTGTGGGTCACTTTTCTAAACTTCTCAAAAAATGTTCGGGAACGTTATTTTGGTCGATTATTCCTCCCCTTTAATAATACCAATTGGTATTGTATTTTATATTGTACCAACAGAAGAATATTGCAGGGGGTTTTGGCACATTATTTTGGGCCGCTACCCACACGGTTAGCTGTGTTGCTCATTCCACTAATGCATGATCCGTACAAGTTGTACCTCGTTGTAAAGGTGACTAATCAGGTTTTCCAACGGTATAAAATACAATACCAATTGGTATTATTAAAGGGGAGGAATAATCGACCGAAATAACGTTTCCGAACTTTTTTGAGGAGTTTTTATCTGAAAGATAATGGTGCAAATTCAGTAGAAACCCAGTAGAAAAAGGGTCTCTTTCTTGCATCAATAGAATGATTTGCCAAGGCAGGTAGACTGGATACCTGTAACACACCTGTAACACACCTGTAACACACCTGTAACATACAGACATAAAGACTGTTCAATGGCAACTAAAGTAGCAGTCGGGGTCAAGGCTCCTGAATCTGTATTTATTATTTATTTTAATCACCATCATCACTTTTTTAGTATTTTAATATAAATAACTATAGCCATCCTTTTAATCCACCTTTATATCAGATCTCACTGCTTTTTATATACTGTACATGGCTGGCCCAGTGTTGTTGTCTGTCCTCTATGTTGTGTTGTGTTGTTATGTGTGGTTTTTAGTGGAGTGGCGCGGCAAAATGAATTTCCCCACGGGGATAAATAAAGTATTTATCTATCTATCTATCTATCTCTGTAACAGAGACAATAAAGTTTAACTGGTTAGATGGTTGTGTCACTTTTTTAATGAACTCCAAACATCATTTCAGGAACAAACCCAGGCACAATGGAAAAGGGGGCAAGGTCTCTTCGTCTACTGAAACCTACATAGAAACCTACATAGATCTGCCCTAGTATTATCTAGTACGGTATTATCTAGTATTATCCAACAGTGAAACCTAGATCTGCCCTCTCTAGTATAATTAAACATAGATATGCCCTCTCTAGTATAATTAAACATAGATATGCCCTCTCTAGAATTATTAAACCTAGATATCTAGTATTATTAAACATAGATATGTCCTCTCTAGTATAATTAAACATAGATATGTCCTCTCTAGTATTATTAAATCTAGATATGCCCTCTCTAGTATTATTAAACACAGATATGCTCTCTCTAGTATTATTAAACATAGATATGTCCTCTCTAGTATTATTAAACATAGATATGTCCTCTCTAGTATTATTAAACATAGATATGCTCTCTCTAGTATTATTAAACATAGATATGTCCTCTCTAGTATTATTAAACCTAGATATGCCCTCTCTAGTATAATTAAACATAGATATGCCCTCTCTACTATAATTAAACATAGATATGCCCTCTCTACTATAATTAAACATAGATATGCCCTCTCTAGTATTATTAAACATAGATATGTCCTCTCTAGTATTATTAAACCTAGATATGCCCTCTCTAGTATAATTAAACATAGATATGTCCTCTCTAGTATAATTAAACATAGATATGCCCTCTCTACTATAATTAAACATAGATATGCCCTCTCTAGTATTATTAAACATACATATGCCCTCTCTAGTATTATTACTCATAGATATGTCCTCTCTAGTATTATTAAACCTAGATATGCCCTCTCTAGTATAATTAAACATTGATATGCCCTCTCTAGTATAAATCTCTAGTATTATTAAACATAGATCTGCCCTCTCTAGTATTATTAAACATTGATATGCCCTCTCTAGTATAAATCTCTAGTATTATTAAACATAGATATGCCCTCTCTAGTATAAATATCTAGTATTATTAAACCTAGATATGCCCTCTCTAGTATTATTAAACATAGATATACCCTCTAGTATTATTAAACATATATATGTCCTCTCTAGTATAATTCTCTAGTATTATTAAACATAGATGTGTCCTCTCTAGTATTATTAAACATAGATGTGTCCTCTCTAGTATTATTAAACATAGATATGTCCTCTCTAGTATAATTAAAATAGATATGTCCTCTCTAGTATAATTAAAATAGATATGTCCTCTCTAGTATTATTAAACATAGATGTGTCCTCTCTAGTATTATTAAACATAGATATGCCCTCTCTAGTATTATTAAACATAGATATGTCCTCTCTAGTATTATTAAACATAGATGTGTCCTCTCTAGTATTATTAAACATAGATATGTCCTCTCTAGTATTATTAAACATAGATATGCCCTCTCTAGTATTATTAAACCTAGATATGTCCTCTCTAGTATTATTAAACATAGACATGTCCTCTCTAGTATAATTAGACATAGATCTGCCCTCTCTAGTATTATTAATACTATAGTCTAGCAGCAAGTCCTCAAAAAAGGCTTTAGTTTTCGAGATACCCCTACCCGAGGTAGAACAAATGACAACAATGATTTTTCTTATCTTTAGGGTCTCCCATTAATTAAATTGATTGTTGTCAAATTGTATTTTTGGGGAAAATGTGTTTTTTTGGGTTGTTCTTTAGAGCTACCCCAATCCCTGAAAAAGAGCCAAATTAGAATAAACTATCTAACTGGCCAAGTGGTGGACAACTACCAGACATCAAATACAAATAAGACTAAAGTGACACAAACATAAGATTAACAAACACAACCTACAAAGCTACACAATACAAAACTACAGCTGTACTAACTAAACCAACACAAAACAACTCTCAAGTTCTGGTCTGGCCCACTGGCACCAAGTGTGTGTGAGTGTCTCTCCCAGGCTTTTCTCCTCCCTCCACCCTTGATTGAGGATTGAGCACAGGTGTGCCCAATCAGGCCATCACCATGATGGTTCACGGCAGGACTTGTTTGAAAGCAGTGAGTGAGGTGAGGGCGGTGAGTTTGAGGGTGTTCTGTAACTAACGAAATATAACAATTTAGCTACAGTATAATTTTGTGTGCTAAATTAATTTATGAACCAGCATTTCTAAGGACAGTTCCAAGCTCGACTTCAGTCAACCCATTTTGAATTGTTCTTTTGGGTTTTACTGTCCGGTTTGTCATTTATCAGTCGTGACTCGTTCATTAGTCGTATGTTTGTCAGAGTCCATTTCTGAATTTGACTCTCTAAAACCTCGCTGACTGGTGGACTTCGGTAAAGGTGAGATAGATTATGTTATTAACACATTGCTGATTTATAGATGTATGGTACAGTATACAGCAAAAACGGCAGAGTTCGCTAACACACTGACTCAATGTATTTCAACGTTTGACACGTGGATGCATGGAGCTGAGAGTGACGCAGTAGAAGGTTGGGGGAAGGAGAAACGCAGAACGCTTGATATACTTTTATATATACCTGATATAGCTATATATATATTGATATACTTTGTTGAAAACTATCAGTGTAACCATAACCAATGTCAGTTTGGATGCACATTCCAAACAATAGTATTTGAATGCCAGTGATCGTTTTAGGATAAAAGTAAGTGTTGTATTTGATAGGCCTAGCTTGCTAGCATAGCTCTTTCATTTTATGTCTTTTTTCTTTTTTCAACTAACGAATTCATCACTAATTTCTGCTCATTTCATTTTCTTCTCTTATTGGGAGCGGGCTGGTGATAGAAGTTGAATTTGGCGAGGCCGAGGCCACAAAAGAAAGGCATAGCTAACAGAATGGCCTTCACATCAACTTGCACTCCCACGAAGACCACTGCTACACTTGAGGAGCTGCAACGCTTCGAAGACACTGGTAGGCTAAACACGAGCTTTAAGAAACCATTGTGAAATATTCCTGCACTCATCTCTTGAAAGTCCTTAAGATCTTACAGTGTGAAACAATTAGGACACTACATCAATATTTGATCTTTCAAACAATATCTATAGATAAAGGTGATGTAATTTAACCAAAAACAATGAAAATGTAACTTATCATGTATAACAAAATATGAACAAAGATGCCAATTCCTACTGAGGAAAAAGTTAGGACACCCTATGTAGGGTGTCCACACAAATAATTTTGCTTTCACGTTTAGATTAAAATAAATATGTCCATCACATAGAGAATTGCATGAGAAAATCATGTATGGTTCAAAAGTTATCAAGGTTGACCTCTTTACATATACATGCTAATTACTGGAATTTATATCAATAGAATCTAGAACTAACAAGGTGTCACTGCTATGCAGAAATGAAACACACATGATGAAATTCAACTTTATCTTTTAAACTATTCATTTTTATTACATACAACTATAGCCTATCTGAAGACTGAAGATTTTTCAAGTTGTATTTGTTTAGTTATATTGCCACCATCTCTCAATATTGTTAAAATTAAAATCAAATGTCCATATGTTAAACTATTGAAAAAGACAGATTTTCTTAGGATGTCCTTCCTATCTTTTTCACATATTCCTATCTTATATACTATATGTATATTTAAAAAGAACCACACTTTACCCAACATTTGAATTGAGTGATGTTGATTTCTCATTCACATTTCTCTTACCATTGCTCATAGAAATAACAGATGCCAGTGACCCAAACAAACTCATTCAGTGTCCATATGACAAGAACCACCAGATCCGTGGCAGCCGCTTCCCATACCATCTGATCAAGTGCAGTAAGGTAAGAACTGTAGTGCTTGTCGTGGAATAACTGTTGTAGGAGTAGTCTGCCGTTGCAGACATTGAAATCTCAAATGAGATGTTCTCAAATATGCTCTTTTTCGTAAAGCATCTTTTTCGTCTTTTTAGAATCACCCAGAACTGGCCAATACATTGAAAACCTGCCCTTTCAATGCCCGCCACCTGATGCCCAAAAATGAGCTATCACACCACCTCCTGAACTGTGAGGACAGGAGATCTGTGAATAGCGAAGACCGTAAGATTTAAATGTTGTTGTATCTTCAATGATACTATCTTTGTCAATAAAACTCATTTGCTCCTTGTAGTGAGTCTAACCAGGTTCTTTGGTTAACAGTGGACAGTGCTGAGGTGAAGAGCAAGTGGCACGTCCCTGTCAGCACCTGGACATTTCCAAACACCAATTATGAGGAGGACTGGGATGCAGGTCGGTACTCTAGTGAGCTGGGCCTGTGATTAATTCAAGCCCAAAGATGCTTTTATGACTTTAAATGTGAGTGACTAAATATCCCAGTGTGAAGTTGATGCACACTTGAGCCAATGCAAATTTCAGATGTACAGATGCCGTGCTAATTAAGTGACATACTGATCATTTCTATGCATAACTGAATGCATTGGGGAGCTGTCCCTAATTCGGGCAACCATTTAATTTTCAAAGCATGCCCAGCAGGGTGTGGAACAAGGAAAGGTTATTGTATGATGTTGTAATAATAATGCTGTTTCTGTTGTTGCAGAGGCAGATGACGTTGCGCCTCCTTTCGTGTGGGGCGTGTCCCGTGCTCCAAAGACCCTTCCCTGGAAAATGTGTAAGTAATATTTTACTGTCAGCCAGTTTGGTTACTGAAGCAAAATGTAAAGTGCTAAAAAAAAAAAAAATGTTTTGCTGTACTTCTTTGATTTAAACCCTGTGCCCTTTAAACCCTGTGCCCTTGATTTAAACCCTGTGCCCGTTGGATTGGGTTTTATTTTCAAAAGTACACATGAATGAACCCTTGCCAGGGGAAACTTGGAACACATCCTTAAAACATTTAACACCCTAAAGGCCCCTGCCCACTGTGCGATGTTATGTCGGTGAACCCCTCACACTGCACGACTGAAAGTTTCAGTCCTACCGTCTCCGACTTGATCAGACCTTACGACGTGCGTGCTCACACTGTACGATTGTGCTCACACTGTACGATTGCTCTCAGCCACGATTGTCATCCACGATTGCTTGTGACGCGACTTGTGCAGTTGTTGAAATTGTTCGATTGTGAACTGTAAACAATACAAAGGTTCCTACCGTGAGTCAGAAATGGCGGACCAACAGCAATTAGCTCACTTTACCTACTAGTTTTTAATTCACTGCGATGGAAGTCGCTTTGGATAAAAGCATCAGCTAAATGGCATTCCATAGGTAGTATTCCTCCACAGTAAAAGACTGTGGTGCAGACCTGGTGTGGGAATAGAGGGACTCTGTGGTCCAGCCTCTTTGAGGAGCTGAGAGGAGCAGAACTTGCTGCTGTTATACCCAATCTTCTCCGGTGGGAAACTAGCCCCACCTTGTGGTTCAGAGGACTCTTACTATCCCCTTTTGGATGTGTCATTTTAGTAATGCCAGGAGCTTCATGGTAATTCAGAACGATGTGTTAATATACTTAGACTGACTCTCTCTCTCTCTCTCTCTCTCTCTCTCTCTCTCTCTCTCTCTCTCTCTCTCTCTCTCTCTCTCTCTCTCTCTCCTCCCCCTCCTTAGAGTCCACTCCTCCTCCGCAGATTGTTCAAGGGAGTTTCGGGCCCACTGAACACACTGACCCTGCCCAGAGGAATCGTTCCGTCTGAGTTTTTATCTGAAAGATAATGGTGCAAATTCAGTAGAAACCCAGTAGAAAAAGGGTCTCTTTCTTGCATCAATAGAATTATTTGCCAAGGCAGGTAGACTGGACACCTGTAACACACCTGTAACAGACCTGTAACAGAGACAATAAAGTTTAACTGGTTAGATGGTTGTGTCACTTTTTTAATGAACTCCAAACATCATTTCAGGAACAAACTCAGGCAAAATGGGGGCAAGGTCTCTTCGTCTACTGAAACCTACATAGATCTGCCCTAGTATTATCTAGTACGGTATTATCTAGTATTATCCAACAGTGAAACCTAGATCTGCCCTCTCTAGTATAATTAAACATAGATATGCCCTCTCTAGTATTATTAAACCTAGATATCTAGTATTATTAAACATAGATATGTCCTCTCTAGTATAATTAAACATAGATATGTCCTCTCTAGTATTATTAAATCTAGATATGCCCTCTCTAGTATTATTAAACACAGATATGCTCTCTAGTATTATTAAACATAGATATGTCCTCTCTAGCAGTGGCGGGCGGTGCATTTCACACCTAGGCCTTCAGTGATGTCCGACACATTCCTACCTGAATTATTCTACCTCTTAATACCATCGTTATGACGCCATGGCTCTAGAAACTAGACAGAAACACAGTATAACCGGGCGTTGCATCACCTTAACATAGTCAGACAAGTACAACAGAGTTATATTAATATTTCCGAAGCATTTTTAATCAATAAATCCGCATTTACAATGAAGAGTGTTAAACTAACATCTTTAAGATCGCTACATTACCCACGTCTGTCGTCTCGTCCACCATAATAGCGACAAAGGGTGCCTTTTTAATCTCCATTTTGATCTCTTCTTCCATCACTTCAGCAATAGCAAAAATCAGGTCGTTTTGTATTTTGCCTGACGTCCCAGTAAACACTTTGTTTGTGGACAGGTGGTAATGTAAATCTGGGTTGTTTTCAGCCAGAAAAGAAAGAAGCTCAACGTAGTTTCCTCTGTTTGTGGACTTGGCGCTTTCATTGTGTCCCCTAAATGAAAGTTATTGTTTACCCAAAAACAGGACACAATCTACCGGCATAGTTCCGGTAGACACATCTACCGGCATAGTTCCGCATCTCAATAGTGAATATCAATAGTGCGTATCAATAGTGCGTAGCAATACAGCGTATCCAATCAAAAGACGTGCTGGGTGCTGACATCATTGAGCCTTACAGCAGGCGCCGTTGTTGCTTTTGCTCGCATCTACGTAGGTTTACTAGGAAAGCCACAGGTTTTCTCGTTCCAATGTTAAGTTACAGGTCGAATCCGCAGCACCGTTTAATGTGAAGGCGGGCAGATTTTTGAGCCCCCTAGCAACACATTTTGATTGGATAAAAGCTCTAACATAAAGGCCAGCCCTCCAAATCTCAATCGGAGACTGGAAGCAGCGCAACCAAGAGGAAAGCTATGAAATGAAGAGAATAGACTATGGGGAATCATTAATACATATTTGTGGAAAATATATATTAAAATAAAATGTATATTCTGATGATGTTTAGGCCAGCAGAGAAGGCCTTGCTGGCCCTGACGGCACACCACTGCTCTCTAGTATTATTAAACATAGATATGCCCTCTCTAGTATTATTAAACATAGATATGTCCTCGCTAGTATTATTAAACATAGATATGCTCTCTCTAGTATTATTAAACATAGATATGTCCTCTCTAGTATTATTAAACATGGATATGTCCTCTCTAGTATTATTAAACATAGATATGCTCTCTCTAGTATTGTTAAACATAGATATGCTCTCTCTAGTATTATTAAACATAGATATGTCCTCTCTAGTATTATTAAACCTAGATATGCCTTCTCTAGTATTATTAAACATAGATATGCCCTCTCTAGTATAATTAAACATTGATATGCCCTCTCTAGTATAAATCTCTAGTATTATTAAACATAGATCTGCCCTCTCTAGTATTATTAAACCTAGATATGCCCTCTCTAGTATAATTAAACATTGATATGCCCTCTCTAGTATAATTATCTAGTATTATTAAACCTAGATATGCCCTCTCTAGTATTATTAAACATAGATATACCCTCTAGTATTATTAAACATAGATATGTCCTCTCTAGTATAATTCTCTAGTATTATTAAACATAGATGTGTCCTCTCTAGTATTATTAAACATAGATATGCCCTCTCTAGTATTATTAAACCTAGATATGTCCTCTCTAGTATAATTAAAATAGATATGTCCTCTCTAGTATAATTAAAATAGATATGTCCTCTCTAGTATTATTAAACATAGATATGCCCTCTCTAGTATTATTAAACATAGATATGCCCTCTCTAGTATTATTAAACATAGATATGTCCTCTCTAGTATTATTAAACATAGATGTGTCCTCTCTAGTATTATTAAACATAGATATGTCCTCTCTAGTATTATTAAACATAGATATGTCCTCTCTAGTATTATTAAACATAGATGTGTCCTCTCTAGTATTATTAAACATAGATATGCCCTCTCTAGTATTATTAAACCTAGATATGTCCTCTCTAGTATTATTAAACCTAGACATGTCCTCTCTAGTATAATTAAACATAGATCTGCCCTCTCTAGTATTATTAATACTATAGTCTAGCAGCAAGTCCTCAAAAAAGGCTTTAGTTTTCGAGATACCCCTACCCGAGGTAGAACAAATGACAACAATGATTTTTCTTATCTTTAGGGTCTCCCATTAATGAAATTGATTGTTGTCAAATTTTATTTTTGGGGAAAATATGGTTTTTTTGGTTGTTCTTTAGAGCTACCCCAATCCCTGAAAAAGAGCCAAATTAGAATAAACTATCTAACTGGCCAAGTGGTAGACAACTACAGCTGTACTAACTAAACCAACACAAAACAACTCTCAAGTTCTGGTCTGGCCCACTGGCACCAAGTGTGTGTGAGTGTCTCTCCCAGGCTTTTCTCCTCCCTCCACCCTTGATTGAGGATTGAGCACAGGTGTGCCCAATCAGGCCATCACCATGATGGTTCACGGCAGGACTTGTTTGAAAGCAGTGAGTGAGGTGAGGGCGGTGAGTTTGAGGGTGTTCTGTAACTAACGAAATATAACAATTTAGCTACAGTATAATTTTGTGTGCTAAATTAATTTATGAACCAGCATTTCTAAGGACAGTTCCAAGCTCGACTTCAGTCAACCCATTTTGAATTGTTCTTTTGGGTTTTACTGTCCGGTTTGTCATTTATCAGTCGTGACTCGTTCATTAGTCGTATGTTTGTCAGAGTCCATTTCTGAATTTGACTCTCTAAAACCTCGCTGACTGGTGGACTTCGGTAAAGGTGAGATAGATTATGTTATTAACACATTGCTGATTTATAGATGTATGGTACAGTATACAGCAAAAACGGCAGAGTTCGCTAACACACTGACTCAATGTATTTCAACGTTTGACACGTGGATGCATGGAGCTGAGAGTGACGCAGTAGAAGGTTGGGGGAAGGAGAAACGCAGAACGCTTGATATACTTTTATATATACCTGATATAGCTATATATATTGATATACTTTGTTGAAAACTATCAGTGTAACCATAACCAATGTCAGTTTGGATGCACATTCCAAACAATAGTATTTGAATGCCAGTGATCGTTTTAGGATAAAAGTAAGTGTTGTATTTGATAGGCCTAGCTTGCTAGCATAGCTCTTTCATTTTATGTCTTTTTTCTTTTTTCAACTAACGAATTCATCACTAATTTCTTCTCATTTCATTTTCTTCTCTTATTGGGAGCGGGCTGGTGATAGAAGTTGAATTTGGCGAGGCCGAGGCCACAAAAGAAAGGCATAGCTAACAGAATGGCCTTCACATCAACTTGCACTCCCACGAAGACCACTGCTACACTTGAGGAGCTGCAACGCTTCGAAGACACTGGTAGGCTAAACACGAGCTTTA
The DNA here is from genome assembly GCF_963989245.1 of Nansenia antarctica. Taxonomy (NCBI): domain Eukaryota; kingdom Metazoa; phylum Chordata; class Actinopteri; order Argentiniformes; family Microstomatidae; genus Nansenia; species Nansenia antarctica. The sequence continues at coordinate 69,731,558 of NC_137688.1, read as the reverse complement.
AGAAACCATTGTGAAATATTCCTGCACTCATCTCTTGAAAGTCCTTAAGATCTTACAGTGTGAAAAAATTAGGACACTACATCAATATTTGATCTTTCAAACAATATCTATAGATAAAGGTGATGTAATTTAACCAAAAACAATGAAAATGTAACTTATCATGTATAACAAAATATGAACAAAGATGCCAATTCCTACTGAGGAAAAAGTTAGGACACCCTATGTAGGGTGTCCACACAAATAATTTTGCTTTCACTTTAGATTAAAATAAATATGTCCATCACATAGAGAATTGCATGAGAAAATCATGTATGGTTCAAAAGTTATCAAGGTTGACCTCTTTACATATACATGCTAATTACTGGAATTTATATCAATAGAATCTAGAACTAACAAGGTGTCACTGCTATGCAGAAATGAAACACACATGATGAAATTCAACTTTATCTTTTAAACTATTCATTTTTATTACATAAAACTATAGCCTATCTGAAGACTGAAGATTTTTCAAGTTGTATTTGTTTAGTTATATTGCCACCATCTCTCAATATTGTTAAAATTAAAATCAAATGTCCATATGTTAAACTATTGAAAAAGACAGATTTTCTTAGGATGTCCTTCCTATCTTTTTCACATATTCCTATCTTATATACTATATGTATATTTAAAAAGAACCACACTTTACCCAACGTTTGAATTGAGTGATGTTGATTTCTCATTCACATTTCTCTTACCATTGCTCATAGAAATAACAGATGCCAGTGACCCAAACAAACTCATTCAGTGTCCATATGACAAGAACCACCAGATCCGTGGCAGCCGCTTCCCATACCATCTGATCAAGTGCAGTAAGGTAAGAACTGTAGTGCTTGTCGTGGAATAACTGTTGTAGGAGTAGTCTGCCGTTGCAGACATTGAAATCTCAAATGAGATGTTCTCAAATATGCTCTTTTTCGTAAAGCATCTTTTTCGTCTTTTTAGAATCACCCAGAACTGGCCAATACATTGAAAACCTGCCCTTTCAATGCCCGCCACCTGATGCCCAAAAATGAGCTATCACACCACCTCCTGAACTGTGAGGACAGGAGATCTGTGAATAGCGAAGACCGTAAGATTTAAATGTTGTTGTATCTTCAATGATACTATCTTTGTCAATAAAACTCATTTGCTCCTTGTAGTGAGTCTAACCAGGTTCTTTGGTTAACAGTGGACAGTGCTGAGGAGCTGAGAGGAGCAGAACTTGCTGCTGTTATACCCAATCTTCTCCGGTGGGAAACTAGCCCCACCTTGTGGTTCAGAGGACTCTTACTATCCCCTTTTGGATGTGTCATTTTAGTAATGCCAGGAGCTTCATGGTAATTCAGAACGATGTGTTAATATACTTAGACTGACTCTCTCTATCTCTCTCTCTCTCTCTATCTCTCTCTCTCTCTCTCTCTCTCTCTCTCTCTCTCCCTCCCCCTCCTTAGAGTCCACTCCTCTCCTCACCACTCCTCCTCCGCAGATTGTTCAAGGGAGTTTCGGGCCCACTGAACACACTGACCCTGCCCAGAGGAATCGTTCCGTCCCTCTGGGCCACCCTCGCCTCTTCTCTTTGTAAATTGTAAACAAGTTTTGTCTTAAAATAAATTTCTCAAGATAAAAGTAAAGCAGGGCTTTTATTTGTCCCCTCTCCTGTATTGAAATATGAAACAGTATCAGTTTTTAAAGCTTTTCTGCACCTTCACAAAACACTATACATTAATGTACTGAAATGAACAAGGAAAACTTCTTTTCTACACCTTCACAAAACAAAAGTCTGTACATTAATGAACTGAAATGAACAAGGAAAACTGCTTTTCTACACCTTCACAAAACAAAAGTCTGTACATTAATGAACTGAAATGAACAAGGAAAACTGCTTTTCTACACCTTCACAAAACAAAAGTCTGTACATTAATAAACTGAAATGAACAGAACAATGTGTCAGTGGGGCACATCTCTAGGTTTTTAGCTGTTCTGTTCCTCTGAAAGCATCCCCATGAAGCTTTGGGTTTGTGTGTGGGTTGGTGTGCGGGCATAACCCTGCAGGGGCATATAAGATGAGTGAGGCACTGGCATTGGTGTGGAAAGTCCATACATGGGCTCATGCAGTCGGTGTTGGGGGGCTGGGCCTCCTGATGCATAGGATGACATTGATGACATCAAACCCCTGGCATGTTCTGATTCTTGGGCATCATACAATAATTCCATTATATTCCTTTTAACCCTGACTTTTATGGCTGGATCTTTAACTTGGCGCAATTCACTTGCTACCTGCTTAGCAAATGTGTCCTCATTATCTGGTGGTTTGAAAGCACCTGCCATCTGCTTCAGTATTGCTCGTTTTTGGAACTCTACATTCCCCTCAGAAGCCTTTCTCTTTCCCTGACGCTGCGGTGCGTGGGACCTTGTCTGGGCGTCTTCCTCAGTGGGAGTCATATCGGCTACGTTTACTGGAGTAGAGCTTCTTATGGTAAGTGGGGTGCCTGGTCTTGAGCTCATGGGTGATATGTGGGGTGACTGCACAGCACTCATGGCAGGGTCACATGTGACCCTTCACTCTCCACATCAAGCTCTCTTTCTGGACCTGCATTTGGCTGCCTCTGATCTTGTGTATCATCATCCAGTGGTGTTTCAGGAGGGTCTTCTGTTGAACTATTCAACTACAAAAAAAAGGCACAGCTCAGTAGCAGTACAGTAAATGCAGGCAAAGATGCTTTCTCATTAATGTTGTATTATTATGTACTTATTGTGGCATGTAACACAACCTATCCAGGTCACCAGACCTGCAGAAGGAGCTGTTTATATAACCTGTATAACCCATGTTTGGTGCTGAATTCAATCTATTGAGTTCTATACATTTACCTCAGCCTGACACATCTCCTCTGTGCTCTGTCAATCTGATTCTACAATTAATGGGAATTGTGTGATATTCTGTGCATTTATTTCACCTGTATAGTTATTAGAAGTATAGCTATAACTCATGCTGTCTACCTTGAAATCACAGGCCTACTGTGGAACTATTTAGTGGGGAAATCTGCATGGTAACGGTGATGTAGGCCTACTTACTGTCAAACTACCGTAGTTTCTGCATGCCGATGAACAACATATGGTTTTAAAAAATCCAAATGTGTTAAGATCCAGGACTGCCTTGGAGTTGGATTTGTCTCCACTCCCACTTGGCTTTGGCTTCAATAGTTTGCCATACTGGGTGTGAAGAGAAGCTGCTCTCATTTGCACCTCATTGGCTGAAATAAAATAAACAGCTAACGTTAGCTAGCTACTACTTACAAAAACATTAGCCTACTAAACAAATCAAGAAAGATGGCTAACGTTAGCTGCTGTCTATTGATTTAATTTCATGTATTTCATGTTTCAATGTATGTCAATGTTTTTTTGTTTTGTTTTTTTTCTCCAGATTGTATCCCTTTTTTCACCCACTTTGGTAGCCAATTGAACCCAACCTAGCATCCAATTATCCCCTGCCTATTGCGAGGGATCCGCCGCACGACCCCGCGGCCGGCAGTCCCAGAGGAGGCCGCCAGGCAGACTAGCTGACTGGCTCCTCGAGCCCAGCACCGTTATTCCAGCACCAGACGGGGGCGCTGTTGCGCGACGGATCCTTGTCCGGAACTACTCCTATACCCCCCTCGGGAGCGGCCGCCCAATATGCCGTTCCCCGTGTGTGCCCTGGCCATATCCGGGTCTGGCGAGCCGGGATACGAACCCCGGCCCCGGTGGGCAGCATGCACTGGTGGCCAGTGCTTAGACCGCTACACCACCGCGGGGCGAATGTATGTCAATGTTGACTAGCTGTGCGTGGTTCACGTGAATCTAGCTAGCCAAAGGAAGTCATTGAGACCAACAGAGATTGCAATCAAAACTCAGCGTACCAGGTAGCTCAAGGGCAGATGAAATCTCTTTCCAACTGTTCTCCCTCATCCCTCTGTCATGATAGGAAGCGGAGGAGACGTCAAACAGACACCCGTGTTCCCTCCAAAGCTCTACCAATCTTTCTTCCAGTGGCTGGGACCACTGAACACGAGCAGTAGGGTTTCTTTTTGCAGCCATTATTGGGCTTGTGATGATTTTGAGCGGATGTATGTGCAGAATCGTGTCGTAGGACCAGCCACACTTCACGAGCCACGACGAAAATGTCTGACCTGCCAGAAATTTGTCGGCAGGTCGTAGCCTCGTCTTTAGAACGTAGGAGCAATTAGTCTGACTCTCTCACACTGTGCGACTTACGACGCTAGGATGTCTCTACGACTACGCAACGTAGTCTGCGACAACAAATTCGTGGCGAAATCGTGGACAAATCGCACAGTGGGCAGGGGCCTTGAGCAGCCCTTCCTTCCCTTTTCCCTAGGAGAAAATGACAGTTAGACAAATACATTAAAAAAGGAATCCTACGAAAAACATTTAAAACCGATAGGACCGGAATAAACTCTGTTTGTGATCATTATTCTAGGGGTAGGACAGGAGTAAACTCACACACACACACACACACGGCTAGTTTGCTTACTGTTTTATTTTTTTACTCTAGATCATGGGCCTCGTATTTGACTGCATGCTGATGAGAGGCATTCGCAGTGGCTATGAAGTCATGTGATCATTCTGCCAACAACTTGCTGGGGAGTGACTAAGTCATCTTCACTCACAGGTTTAATTAAGTAGATAGAAATTCATTAGGGAGAGCTTCATACAGTATGTAACTTTTATTTACACATTTCTTATTCTCAGTGTAAACACATTAAAATGTGTCCCTTTGTATTGATGAGGAAAATTGTAATTGCCAGGATATGAATGTCTAGCTGTTATTGGTTTTTTTGTTTAAAAAAAAAAAGATATCTTTAATTTAAATAGAGAAGCATTCTCAATTTAGCATTTGCACTATACTCTCCTTAGTTCTGTTATGGCATGTTCTTTTAACATTGATCTTCTGAATATATTCTATATTTTTCAGAAAAGTTTTGAGTCTGCATTTTTTTGTCTTGCTAGTTCCCCAATTCCTATTTGTATTAAAGACTCTTTAAAATACACTCTTGAATGTGTCTCTTTCCAATCATGATTTATTCACAAACTCATAGAAGACTTTCACATAGACAATAAACATATTTATTTATCTGGCATCCCATCCCTGCTGTCTTTATAATAATAATGTTATTATTATATATTTGAATGCTTTATATTATATTATTGAATGCTTACATTGCAGACTGATGATCAGAAACCTGACCATGTGACTTGAACTGAACCAGTCTATAGCCTATGAATCAGCCCTGGAGTTTGTCTGGGTCAGGAAACACTCCTGGCCCTGCATAGTGGCCTACCTTTAGATATACCATACTGTTCAAATGATTGTGTCGAGACTGAATCTAATGCCACCTAGTGTCTCAAAAAAGAAAGTGTTGAAGTGACCCATTTGTCAAACTGTACATTTGTGGGGTCAGGGAATCCAATGAAATAGGGTTCAAGGATGAAAACCCAATAGTTTTCTTCTTAGCATGACAATCTGGGGTAAAATATGCAAATTCCATTAGAAATTAAGTGTCATCAAGGTGATTTTCCAAATCTTTTATTTTAAATTGTTTTAAGAGGTCCAGTTACTTGCATAATGTTACATGTGTCCTTTGGTAGCATTATATTTAGACCAATCAGGTGCAACCTAAGCAAACCATGAGGTGCAAACACATCTGTAAAGTAGTGTCCAATGGTCACGGCACTTCCAGGACGAAGCATTTGGACAAGTACAGCACCATCCAGCACAGCTGCAGTTGTCACTGGTCTGTGGTTTTGGAGATCTCTGGGAACATAAGGTACTTGCATGCCAAAGGGGACATTTGTTGCATGAACTGAAGTCAAAATATGTTTTTTTGGTTGTTCTTTACCCCAATCCCTGAAAAAGAGCCAAATTAGACCAGGCCGAATATGGGGAAGGTGACAAAAAAGCCAATAACTTGAGAATGATCACTCTTTTCCTCTTCAGATTTGCTGAGGTATGAACCAGGTGGTTGTCCTACATCACCAAATAATCAGACAACTATTTACCTAAATAAATACTGAATTATAGTCCTGTAAACCTAGCTTTAGTTTAGAAGGACATTTTACTTTTTGGTGACAGGAACATAGGACTCCATCACTTTTCTCTCATTTATCAGAAAAACAGAAATCCCTGAAAAATATATCATTACTGAATTGTCTAACCAGTAGTTGTATGGAAATATCTCATACAGTTCTATTGCAAATGAGATTTCTTTAGACATAGGCCTACCTCTTCTCTGATACAGTCAAATTCCGAATGGGGGATAAGTGGCATAATAGCCTATAAGTTAAGAATGCTCACTCTAATGGTCATCATATTTGGAGAGGGAAATACCAGGTGGCTGAACTACATCACCAAATAGTCAGAATAAGAGTAACCCAATAAAATAAAGTGTATTAGTTCTAAATTGCAAGCCTCTAAAACATAGGTGTAAATAGTACAGGTTTTATTAAAACAGAACCTTAATTCAAAGTACAGTATGGAAATAATTGTGAAGCTCTGGTTTGAGTGACAGCTGCATGTTTCAAAACATTGTAGCCAACTGGGCAGCAGCAGCCATAACAATCTCCATCTCAGAGCAGTGTTTTCCGCCACGAATTGATTCAGTCCACAAAAAAAAAAAAAAAAAAAAAAAATCAAAAAAAAAAATACATTTTAGCTGATTAAAATATATCTGATCCTAGATCAGCGCTATAATGGATGTTGACTAAAAGTGCACCTAAATCCACGCCCATCTCTCTCTAACCGCTGATCCAAAATCAGATTAATGACATTCAGTTGACGACGTGACACAAGGGCTCCTGATTGGTCTAAATGTGAACTGTGGTATTATTGTTATTGTGTACAGGCCACCGTAGTGACATCCGGGGGGTATTCCATCAACATCGCTAAAGGGAAAATCCAGGTTTAGTCTGATAAATCTCGCGAGAGTTCTTACAAATATCCAGGCATATTCTGATAGGTCTCGCGAGAGTTATCAAAAATAAGCCAGGATTTTCCTTTAGTGACGTTGATGGAATACCCCCCAGGTCAGGTGGGCAGGTTACGACGAGACAACAAGAGACCGGTATTGTAGAGCTTACAGAGCGAGTTAAAATAAAGACACTGTAGTGCCGGAGGAAAAAGGAAAGACGTAGGCAACGTAATGATAACTGTTTAATCAAAACAACAACTTGTACTCTCAGTACAGGACCAGAAAATGGTTACCAAAACTCGTGTATCTAAACAGGAAGGTGCAACGTTAATAATCCTCCCCTCTGCCCCTAGTGCCAGAACTGGTTCCCTCCCACTACACAACCAACAGTAAGAGGAGAACATGAACCCATAATGTAGTCACTACACCAGCCCCCCCAGTGTTCACCTCAATATTGGAAATCCTCACGGCGAGGAGGGCGTATGGCCCGGCCCCTACGATCGTAGGTAAAGTCAGGAGGTGCGGGAGGAGGTGTGACATCGCCCATCACGTCCTCCTGCAGGGAAGGACGGGGGGCAGCGACGACCGGGGGCTCGCGAGCTGCGGGGGGTTGTCGGGGTCGGAGGGGGGAATGGCCAGGGCGCGGCAGGGGAGGTAGGACTGGAGGCCGGCCTCTGCGCGGTGGCAGGGCCAAGTCCAGGGGCAGTTCAAGGTCCAAGTGGGCCGGTTTGAGGCGATCAACGGACACACACTCAGGCCTACCCCCCATGTCAACCATGAAGTTCTTGGCTCCGGCCTCGATGACACGGAAAGGCCCGTCATAAGGAGGACGTAGTGGAGTCCTGTGGCCATCATGACGAATGAAAACGAACCTCGCTGAGTGCAGCTCCGGGGGCACCCTCGAAGTAGGGACACCATGCTGCGTAGTCGGGACCGGGACGAAGGTCCTGGCGCTGTCCAGCAGGGAGGCGCGCTGAGCGGCGGCGGACCAGGGCTCCGTTGACTTGGGAATGAAGTCACCGGGGACCCGCAGCGGCTGTCCAAACACCAGCTCAGCGGACGACGACTGGAGGTCCTCCTTAGGCGCTGTCCTGAGCCCCAGCATGACCCACGGCAGCTTGTCAAGCCAGTCGCTGTCCGTGAGGCTGGCTCGAAGGGCGGCCTTCATGGATCGATGGAAACGCTCACAGAGCCCGTTCGCCTGCGGGTGATAGGCGGTTGTGCGGTGGAGCTTGACCCCCAGATTCTCCGCCACCGCTGCCCACAGCTCTGAAGTAAACTGTGAGCCACGGTCAGAGGAGAGATCAGCAGGGGTGCCGTAGCGGGAGACCCACACCGCGATGAACGCCCGGGCCAGGTCGGGGGCTGTCGTTGAGGAGAGCGGAACTGCCTCCGGCCAGCGAGTCGTCCTGTCCACCATGGTAAAGAGATAGGTGTATCCGTGCGAGGGGGGCAGCGGCCCTACCAGGTCCACGTTTACATGATCGAACCTCCGCTCAGGCACAGAGAACTGCTCCAGGGGGGCCTTGACGTGTCGATGCACCTTGGCGCGCTGGCAGGCGATGCACGTGTCAACCCAGGCCCTCACATCCCTCTTGAGCCCATGCCAGACGAATTTCTCTGACACCAGCCGTGAGGACGGTTTCCTACCAGGGTGAGACAAGCCGTGTATCGCCTCGAAGGCGGGGCGCCTCCAGTTGGCGGGGACCACCGGTCGTGGCTGACCCATGGAGACGTCGCACAGGAGCGTGGCCCCTGCGTCACCGAAAACCACCTCTTCTAGGCGCAGTCCTGTGTCCGACAACTTGAGAGCCTGGACGGCGGGGTCGGCGGCCTGGTCTGCAGCCATGCGCGCGTAGTCCAAACCCAGTTGGACCGCACCAACCACCGCCCTGGAGAGACAATCCGCGACCTGGTTGGACTTCCCAGCAACGTGCTGGATGTCTGTGGTGAACTCGGATATGTAGGCGAGCTGGCGCTGTTGGCGGTCGGACCACGGCTCCGCCACCTTGGACATGGCGTGCGTGAGTGGCTTGTGGTCCACGTAGGCCGTAAACTCGCGGCCCTCCAGTAAAAAACGGAAGTGTCTGACAGCAAGCCACAGCCCGAGGAGCTCCCTGTCGAATGTGCTGTACCTTTGCTCTCTGGGAGACAGCTGGCGGCTGAAGAATGCAAGAGGCTGCCAGGCGTCCCCAACCCACTGTTCGTACACCGCTCCCACAGCAAAGTCAGAGGCGTCCGTGGTGAGAGCAGTGGGTGCCGAGGGCGAGGGGTGGGCCAACATGGCAGCGCGGGCCAGGGCCGCCTTGGTGTCCTGAAAGGCTTTGACACGCTCCGCCGTCCAGTCCACCGGCTGCTTCAGAGTCTTGCCCTTCTGGGCATCGTACAGAGGCCGCAGGATGTGAGCGATGTGGTGGAGGAAGCGATAGTAGAAGGTTACCATCCCGATGAACCCCTTGAGCTCGCTGATTGTGCTGGGGCGCGGGAAAGCAGCGACAGCTTCTACCTTCGAGGGGAGGGGGGTCACCCCCTCTGCGGAGACCCGGTGCCCGAGAAAGTCGATGGCGTTCCGTCCGAACTCACACTTCGCCGGATTGACAATCAGCCCATGTTGGCTGAGCCGTGTGAAAAGGGCCCGGAGGTGGGACAGGTGCTCCTCCTCCGTGGTGCTTGCGACGAGGATGTCATCCAAGTAGACGAAGAGGAATGGTAGGTCCCGGAGCACCGAGTGCATGAGGCGTTGGAAGGTCTGCGCCGCGTTCTTCAGGCCGAACGGCATCCGCAGAAACTCGAAGAGCCCAAATGGCGTGATTACGGCCGTCTTAGGGACGTCCTCGGGGTGCACCGGCACCTGATGGTACCCCCGTACCAGGTCCACTTTGGAGAAGAAGCGTTTGCCTGCCAGGTTCGCTGAAAAGTCCTGGACATGTGGGACCGGGTAGCGGTCAGGCTTGGACGCGTCGTTGAGGCGGCGGTAGTCCCCACATGGGCGCCACCCGCCGTCTGACTTAGGGACGATGTGCAGGGGAGACGCCCAGGGGCTGCTCGAGCGCCGAACGATGCCCACCTGCTCCATATGCGCAAACTCCGCCCTGGCGATGGCCAGCTTCTCCGGGTTGAGGCGCCTGGCCCTGGCGTGGAGGGGAGGCCCCTCGGTCTCGATGTGGTGCTCCACTCCGTGTTTCACCGTGGGCGCGGAGAAGGTGGGCTTGGTAAGGTCGGGGAATTCGGCGAGCAGCCGAAGGTACTGGTCACTTTCGGCGAGCGTATTGGACCACCCGCTGTAGACCGCCTCCCCCTGCGTACAGGCGAATGAAGCGAAAGTCTGTGAGTTGACCAGGCGCCTGTTCCCCACGTCCACCAACAGGTTGTGGACGCACAGAAAATCCGCACCAAGGAGGGGAAATGTGACAGCCGCTATGACAAAATCCCACGAAAAACATTGCCCTCCGAAGCACACGTCCACCGCCCTAGTGCCGTAAGAGCAGATAGGTGTGCCGTCCGCGCCTGCCAACTGCGGACCACGCTCCTCCTTCGCCATATCCGATCTCTCTGCCGGAATGATGCTCCACTGGGCACCTGTGTCACAAAGGAAACTGCGACCAGAGGCGGTGTCTTGTATGAAGAGCAGCCTGTTGGTGACGCCAGCGCTCAGGGCCACTACTGAGCGCCGGCCCCGCCGTTTCCCGTCGGTCCGAAGGTGCAGGGTGAGCGGCACCGTTTGGCCTTGGCGCCAAAAGTGGCGTGGTAGAAACAATGGCCCGCAGCGTTACCCTGCTGGCCAGAAGGTCTGGCGTCATCCTTCGCTCTCCTGCGACGGTCGGGTGGCGGGGCGGCCGCGGGAGCGAGCAGGTCGGGGGACCGTTGAGGCATGGCCAAGACGAACCGGTCCGCCTCCCTGGCCAGGGCGCGGGGCTCCATGATGGCGGTGTTGGCCAGCGCCATCCTAACTTGAGCTGGCAATGTGCGCATGAACAGCTCTGTGAAGAGGATCATGGGGTCTTCTGTACCGAGCAGGTTTAGCATCCTCTCCATGCTCGCAGAAGGCCTCTCGTCCCCCAAGTCCGACATGGCAAATAGGCGACGCACCCTCTCCGCAGTGGACAGTTCAAATGTCTCTAGAAGCAGGGCCTTGAGGCGCTCATATTTGTTCGTCGTCGGGGGAGCAGACAAAAAACCTACCACTCGAGCTGCGGTGGAGCTGCCCAACATTGCCACAGCATGGTTGTACCGGTCGTCGTCGTCATCGATGTCACTTTTATTGAAATGTGCCTCTACAATAGCAAACCACGCAGCAGGCGTTGAGTCCCAGAATTCTGGTAGCTTGAGAGTGGGAGTGTGCGCACCACGCGTTACCCTGACAGGGGATGGTGATGGCTGCCGCTGGTTTGAACGTCTCCCTCGCCCGGACATTTTGCAGGATTGTAATGTTCGTCGCTGGTTTTTGTACACAATTACGTTAACAAAAATCCACGTCGGGTCACCAGTGTAGTGCCGGAGGAAAAAGGAAAGACGTAGGCAACGTAATGATAACTGTTTAATCAAAACAACAACTTGTACTCTCAGTACAGGACCAGAAAATGGTTACCAAAACTCGTGTATCTAAACAGGAAGGTGCAACGTTAATAATCCTCCCCTCTGCCCCTAGTGCCAGAACTGGTTCCCTCCCACTACACAACCAACAGTAAGAGGAGAACATGAACCCATAATGTAGTCACTACAACACTTACATTGAAATACAGAAGGACTCACGTGTATGTTTAATAGAATAACACGACATGGTGTCAGAAGTCCTGTAAGTGAGTGTTAAGAGTTAGATCGGCCGACAAGTGTCATTTGAGCTCGTGACGGTGAGAAGGGAGAAGAAAAGATGGATGCTAATGCTAACGCGGGAGCAGCTGCAGTCCAGAGAACGGCGCCAGTTTCAAGTGCTACGTTAGCAGACATTAGCAAGTCAAAAAACGATTCTTATGTGCCGTCACTTTAGCAACGACACAGTATTGTCAAGGGGAAAAGAAGGGGAGATGATTTTTTTATTGACAACGGAATTACATGCTGGAAAAACATGCAGCTAAAATTCAGGGAACATTTGGACAATAAGAGACACACGGGAGAAGTACGGGAAAACAGGGCCCATGTGGGTCTCATCAAAGGTAAGAGTTTGTTTTCTTTAACTCAGCTGATACTCAGCTGTTTACCGAATGCTCCATCTGACTGTGATTTTACTTCTGTAATGTGGTGGGTTGACATAATTCACGCACGGAACTATAGGTTGAGACTATTGTTCCGTCCGTAGTACCCAAGTTGTTTAGACTGTTCTATTTACTGCTTGAGTGTGTTGTTGACAATCGTTCATCTCCTTCATTAAAAGTTTAGCTTTGTCATTTGATACGCCGCCTACGACTACCATCTCTCTGCACTACAGTAAACAGTTAATCAGTAACGTTAGCCGCTTTTGTGTTCATGTAGGCCTACTTCGTATTATATTATAGCTGATGATCTTTGTGTGTGTATGTGACTGTCAGTCACAAGTTTATATTCTGTATATTATTTTTTTTATTTTTTTGGCCATCCTCTAGTTTTGGTTGTGATTAGGAAAAAATAAAATAAAAAAAAAATCGTTGTTTTGAGCGCGCATGCGCGTTTCATGCGCGTGCACGCGGAAAAAATCGCGCGCTGCGCGCGCGGTCACGGCCACCCGCCACCATTGCAAAAATTCCTGGAGGAAACACTGTGAGGGAGAGGGGTTGTGGATTGACAGTTCTGTTCAGATTATCACCAATCTAATGACAGATAACAGGTAACACATATGTCCAACTATGATATTAATATGTTGTTGAATATGTTGTTAGATTTGTGAGCTTTTAAACCATAGTGCAGGCATTCTGATCTAGGCAGAGGCTAGCAGAGGCTAGCTAACAGAGGCTCGCATAAGTTGTGTGTGTGTGTGTGTGTGTGTGTGTGTGTGTGTGTGTGTGTGTGTTTTCCATATTTACCAGAGTTCACTGTAACAATGGAGCCAACAGGGCCAACGCAGACAGCTAGCCAGCCATATTTACAGACACTGGATGAAAAGGTCTGCTTATTATGTGAAAAAGCTCTACAAGGACATCAAAATAATCTGTATGTCAAGAACCCCACCTTACAAGGACTATACTGAACGTTGCTCAAGAACGAGATGATGAAGTTCATAAGAGACTATCGCCCCACTCAGATGACATACTGTCCTTCAAGGTCAAGGTTTCATATCACAGGTCATGTAGGGCCAGTTATTCAAGTACACATAACTATACGCCTACAACCAGTGAGCAAGAACCACCCCAGGATCAGTGTCAAAGTAAAAGACTTAGACTGCCCAGAGACACTAGATTTGACATCCGTAGCTAGTGTTTCATTTGCAGCCAATGTTTCAATTGCAGCCAGAAAGTCACAAAGAGAGAAGGCCTGACCCCTATCTGTACCGGTACAGGTGAAAGTACAAGGTCAAAGGTCCTCAATGCAGCCTCAGAGAGGTTTGATTAAATAATACATCACCGTATGCTGACCTATCAAGATATTTTTGCCTATGATGCAAAGTATCACAGAAGTTGCCTAGGACACTATCTTTCAGGAAGGAACATTCTGTCAGCTAGAAACAAACATTTAACAGAAAAGAAGTTAAATGAACATGAAAGAGCTTTCATTGAGCTAACTGAAGAATTAACTAAGACAGTTTTTTCAAAGCATATGACTGTCACAACACTGAGTGCTGTAACTGAGAGCTATATAGGAAAACTGAGTACAGCTACAGAACCAACAATGTATAAATCCTGGAAACTCAAAGAAAAGTTGATCCAGCATTATGGGGATAAACTCATCTTCATTGAAGGTCCTGGAAAATCTGATCTGATCTGTTCTGGTGCCATGACTGTTGGCCATGCAATGAGAGAAGCTTATCTCCTCAGAGAAAACATAACAGAAGACAGGGAGACAATGCCTCCACAGAGAAAAGAGACCCTCACTGACACTCAAATCCTCCACCAGGCTGCAGGTATATTGAGGAAAACTATGGAAAAGGTTGAGCATGAGCCTCAATTCTACATAATAGTAAGGGAAACATATGAAAATCTGCGAAGTAAATCGTTACCAAAAATTTTCTTCACCAATGTGTTTCTAAAGGTGTGTAATAACATGTACTAAAAGGTTGAAATTCAACTCCTGTGGGAAACCTCATTAAAAAACTGCTCAAAGTTGGGGTACCGATAACCGATTTTCGAAAATTCGAAAATGCTTAAATTGGACTTGAGTAACTTTTGAGGGGTCAAACTAGGCATTGTTCATGATTCTGAGTTGATTGCAAGCATTTAATTGTCACCAAGACCACTTCCTGGTAGAGAAACTGCCACGCCCCTTACCATTTACATATACATTTATTTAAATTAGCTGCATAATACTCAGAGCAAATACTGATCCACCATAGGTCAAATGCTTCAGGAGTCAATGTCTGAGTCTTCTTCAACAACATCATGAATACCATTCTTGCATGTAATGCCTTTACAAACTCCACATGCTGAGATGCACTTGACAGCATTTTTCTTGCAGCTGCATCATCGGTTGCTGCAATCTCCATTACAATTGCAGCTTGTGAACTGGAGTAGCTCGTCGGGAGCCATGGGGTCTAAGGTTGGAACTGGCTCATAACCATGAACACCTAATGTCCATCCATAGTCACTGGGGTCCAGAGACATGCTCTGTAGAAGGATCCAGTCCCGGGTCTGTAGGTAGGCACGGAGAGAATGCTGTGCAGCTGCACCCTCTGTTGGAGGTAGAGTTTCTGGTTTGATCAGCCCAGCCGCTGCCTTTCCCGAGAACATGTTGCATCGAATTGCACCCAGAGTAGTACCTAGAGTAGTACCTGGCCCATGGTGAATGTACTGGAAGATCCTAGTACCAGCCTGAATCACTGCATCCTTGGTAGCGTGTATGTCAAGGAAGATGTCCATATGTTCGTCGATGTCCCCTGCACAAAACCTGTAAAAGAATGCACTTCAAGGTTTGTTTCAGATATTTCAATATACAAATATTTCATTATGATATAATATTATTATTATTACCTGTCAAACAGAGTTGTTTTCCCATGGCCAGCGATAGCAGAAACCGTATCACACCCAGTGAAGGCGTGACAAAAGAGCAGGTAGCGTCTCTTTCTATCTGAGAGAGCTTCTCGGATCCTCTTGACATCATAAGAGCCCTTCGATGTGGTTAAGAAGAGTGGGTGGTTGGTGCTTGAGCTATGGTGCACCAGCATTGCCAGCACGTCTGCGTCTTCTGCCCGCAACTGAAAATAGAAGAAGATATGCAATGCATGTTCAACTATGTGAAAATATATAAAAATAGTCAAAAATCTTCTTTTAAAGTAGTCATAGCTAATGCAAGTAAAATACCTACACAAATGTTACTGACCTCAACAAAGCCATCTGTAGCAGCAGCCAATGCCTCTCTCACAATCGAAGTGTCAGCATCATTGTCACTCTGCTCCACGGTGATGTGAATTTTTCTGAATGTTGAAGAGAGGAGGTGAATGAGCTCACTCTTGTTATGAGTGTTGTCCAAGCTCTTGGTGTCCAGTGTATCATATCCGGTCGAATCTGGAGGTCACAGCATGACTTCTTGGTACGTCGGATGTGGTCATGATCTTTTGGCGATCTGTTATAGCCATCAAAGACCACAATGATCCTTTGAGAGTTACGGCCAAGACACTGCACGTAGCTTAGGTAACTGTTGCCAATCTCCTGCCGAGTCTGACCTTGTTCCCACGTCACCATGTAGAGAAGCCATCCGCCATCAACCACCAAAGTGGAGCAGGGTTGGTTAGTGAGTTCAAGTGGATCAGTTAACTCCTTCAGGCTAGTCTTGGAAATGCCTGCCTTGTTCGCCTTGTTCATTTTCTGATCTTTGTTACTGAAAAGGGACAATGGGACGGGAGTCAGCTCATACTCCAAGCTTGTCTCAACTGTCATATCCCGTTGGGCAAAAATGATCAACAACTTGAGTGAGTCAAGGTGAATCTTCTTCTCGTTGATCTTGGGAATCTTTCTGAGTGATTACAGGGCTTGTACCTTTGACTTCACCTCCATGGTCGATGTCACTGACTGTCCATCCAGCTTAATCTGCATCTCTCTCCCTACTTCAGCTGCTCTCTCAGCATTGACTGGGTCATCTCCTGTGCTTGTGAATCCTGTAGAGAAAGATACAAGCATCTCCTTGTCTCGATCATGGTCGAATGGGTTGTTCTCCTCAAACCATTGGAGGGCAAGTTCAACTGCTTCAGCATCTCGCTTCATCTGTGTTTTGGCAAGGTCTCTGTGGGGTGGAGCATGTTCCTTGACATCTTCCTCCATGCACTGGTTGACATTGGAGAAGTGACTGAGGGTGAGCACCCAGCACTTGTGGCCAGAATCACTGTTTCTCATCCTCCCTCTGCTCAGTCCACCTTCTGATTTGGCTGCCTTCATTAATGTCTGCTCAATACAGATGTCACACCAGGTGCCAGACCAATCATGGCTGGAGTAACGGACAACATGGTTTCCATGGGCAGTGAAACTTTCTATGGTCTCTTTGTAAGCAGGCAACGTTTCTGGTTCCTTCATAAGTTGACAGTACAGCCGTGCACCTTTGGCATATTGATGATGGCCCGCAGCTGCAAATATGTCCAGCATCCTGGTAGCAATGCAGGACAGGTGCCCCTTGTGGTCTGCAAGCCGCTCACTTCGGATGAAGGTCTTGATCACATCTACCATGTGGTGGTACTGCACCCAGAGTGTAGGCGTTCTTCCTCCTTCAGCGAGTCTTTTGAAGTTTTCTTCAAACCTATGTTCAAACAGTGCCACTACTGGATCTGTGTGTCAGGCTCCCATCTTACCATCAGCCACCTTCTCCATTAAGGTCCTCATTTCACCAAGCTCCTCCTCAGTGAAGGCATGTTTCATGATGTGCTGATAGATGGCTGCATCAATGAGGAGGTGGGCACGGATTGCCTTGTCAAAATACCCCCCATCCAGGATGTGCTCTTGGTGACAAATACATGCTTGCAATCAACTCAGAATCATGAAAAATGCCTAGTTTGACCCCTCAAAAGTTACTCAAGTCCAATTTAAGCATTTTCGAATTTTCGAAAATCGGTTATCGGTACCCCAACTTTGAGCAGTTTTTTATGAGGTTTCCCACAGGAGTTGAATTTCAACCTTTTAGGACATGTTATTACACACCTTTAGAAACACATTGGTGAAGAAATTTCTTGGTAACGATTTACTTCGCATATTGGTCAAATATCTGGTAAAATGCCCTTACTATAAGCAGTGACAAGCTTTCCCATCTCCAGTGCAGTGAATATGTGCCAAACACTCTGTATGGTTTTGTGAACTGGTGTGTCAATGCAGGTGCATTTAAAAATGTGCAGACCTGTGATGAGGACCCAGCTCTGAAGAATAACACAAGTGTTATAACCTTTTGCCATGATCTAATTGCACAATGCTGCAGCAGACGTACACCTATCACACTAGGACTTGGGATTATGATCCATCATGAGTTTGGCAGCAAGGCCCTTATCAACAAGCTACACATGATGGGTCATTGTGTGTCGTATGATGAAGTGCGTCAATTTCTCACATCAGCTCCATGCCATACATCTTGCAGAGTCATATTCCCGCATCATTGTGAGGTCTGATGACACAGATGTGGAAGTACTGCTCATATATTATGCAAGCAAAGAAATGTTTGGTTCATCTCTGGTGTACATGCATACAGGCCATGGAATGAGAGAGAGATATGTCCCCATCAACACCATATCTGAGAAAATTGGAAAAGACATGTCTAACTGTCTACCAGCATGTCATGCACTCACTGGCTGTGACACAACAAGTAGTTTGTACAGAATAGGAAAGACAACAGCATTCAACAAACTCAAGACCCATCTCAGCGAGCTCAAAGATCTGGCCCATTTTGGACTCTCTGCCAGCTTGGAAGAGTCTTTGCCAGTCACAAGAGAATTTGCGCTACTCCTATATGGAAAGAAGAAAATGGAAAATGGATTGATGTGCACAAACCTGGATGAACTGAGGTTCATAATTGCATCAACATCAGATACAGCCTTTGCAAATCTGCTGCCAACAGAGGATGCATTTCAGCAGCATGTGCAGAGAGCAATGTTCCAGACAGCGGTATGGTGTCACAGCCACATGCCCAAACCCCTGTTATGGAGTCCTATTGGCAAGGGGTAGATTATCAGAGATGGGGCCATTCAACCTGTCCTTTTTACAAAACCCCCAGCACCTACAAAAGTGAAAGACATCACTCACTTATATTGCAAAGATGCAATGTGTGGAGAGAGTGGAAAGTGGCAGTGCCTCTCTGTTGGCCTTCCCTGTACAGAGTTCTGCACCTGCTGTGCAGAATGTCAAAATGTGTCCCCTAATGTTTGAGGACTTTATTTAATTGTACTTTGAATTAAGGTTCCAGTTTTAATAAAACCTGTACTATTTACACCTATGTTTTAGAGGCTTGCAATTTAGAACTAATACACTTTATTTTATTGGGTTACTCTTATTCTGACTATTTGGTGATGTAGTTCAGCCACCTGGTATTTCCCCCTCCAAATATGATGACCATTAGAGTGAGCATTCTTAACTTATAGGCTATTATGCCACTTATCCCCCATTCAGAATTTGACTGTATCAGAGAAGAGGTAGGCCGATGTCTAAAGAAATCTCATTTGCAATAGAACTGTATGAGATATTTCCATACAACTACTGGTTAGACAATTCAGTAATGATATATTTTTCAGGGATTTCTGTTTTTCTGATAAATGAGAGAAAAGTGATGGAGTCCTATGTTCCTGTCACCAAAAAGTAAAATTTCCGTCTAAACTAAAGCTAGGTTTACAGGACTATAATTCAGTATTTATTTAGGTAAATAGTTGTCTGACTATTTGGTGATGTAGGACAACCACCTGGTTCATACCTCAGCAAATCTGAAGAGGAAAAGAGTGATCATTCTCAAGTTATTGGCTTTTTTGTCACCTTCCCCATATTCGGCCTGGTCTAATTTGGCTCTTTTTCAGGGATTGGGGTAGCTCTAAAGAACAACCCAAAAAACATATTTTCCCCACATTTTTTTTTTTGACAACAATCAATTTCATTAATGGGAGACCCTAAAGATAAGAAAAATCATTGTTGTCATTTGTTCTACCTCGGGTAGGGGTATCTCAAAATCTGAGGGCCCTTCCTGCTAGACTACTAATACTCTCTCTAGAATCACAGCGAAACCTAGATAGATATGCCCTCTCTAGTAGTTCAAACCGAGATCTGCCCTCTCTAGGTCTATTTCTATGGCGTCGTCGCGTCACGGCGTGGCACGGAAAAGTGGGTGGAGCTCCCAAGTCCAAACCAGGAAGTGAAGAGGAAGAAAACGGAGCAGCATAAACAACGGTAGCTAGCCGCTGCAATCTTATTCTAAACACCATTATCACACTGCTATCATCGTATGTCGATAACTACTAATGACAGATATGGCTGAAATATAACAGCACAGTCGTCGTACCTGACGGAGAAACACGAGAGAGTATTCTTCTGATAGGTTTGACAGAAAGCTAGCCTAGCGGGCTAATTAGCTAGCTTACATTGTTGCCCTTCTCGAGGGTTTCTACAAAACCTCATATCTGGTCAGATACAGACATGTTGAACATCAAACACGGTGTTATCATAGATATCATACTGTTATTGCCCTGGCTGTGGTCTGGACGACCCAGTCAACACGACCAGCCTCGTTCACTGATACAGCAGCTAGGCTAGCTGGCTAACCAACACTGCTCTGGTGGGAAAAACTACTAGTCATTTCACAAGAGAGGCCAGTTGAACTTCCTAACTAACCCTTTAGTAACTAACCCTTTAGTAACTAACCCACTAGTAACTAACCCTTTAGTAACTAACCCTTCAGTAACTAACCCTTTAGTAACTAACCCTTTAGTAACTAACCCACTAGTAACTAACCCACTAGTAACTAACCCTTTAGTAACTAACCCTTTAGTAACTAACCCTTTAGTAACTAACCCTTTAGTAACTAACCCTTTAGTAACTAACCCACTAGTAACTAACCCACTAGTAACTAACCCTTTTGTAACTAACCCATTCAGTTGTGTGGAGCTAGTTAGGCCAGACCAGTTTCTTTGAATAGCACATTTCATACAACAGGGCCAATTCAAAGTGCTTTACCTACATTATTAAAATACATCAAGAGGAGCATAGTAAGAAAATAAAAGTGACAATTAATAAAAGCAAATATAAGAAGTGAATAGATCAAAGCAAATATATTAAGTAAATAGATCAAACATTCAATAAGACAATAGTTTAGGGATAAAAGACATGGATAGAAGTGTTTGTGTTTAATCATAACTGCTGCAAAACATGAAGGTTTTTAGCTGAGACTTAAATGTTTTTAGGGTTTGGGCCTGTTTGATTTCTTCAGGGAGGAACATGTCTGTGATGACCGTGTCTAATCCATCTCTTTCCCCCCTGAACCAAAACTGTTCATGTCAGGCCTTAATAATAATCATAATCATCATCATCATCATCATCCTACTACTACTACTACTACTACTACTACTACTACTACTACTACTACTACTACTACTACTACTACTACTACTACACTATTAATAACTTAATTTGTATAGCGCTTTTCATGCAAATGTTGCAGCTCCAATCATTATATAATAATAATTTAATTATTTAGTCATTTAAAGGCAATATTAAAAAGATGGGTTTTTAGTCTTGACTTGAACATATTTACTGAGGTTGCATTCCTAATGTAAACTGGCAGTGCATTCCACAATCTGGGTGCATAAAATAAGAATGCAGCCTCACCAAATCTCTTCTTTTGTACATGTGGTACACAGAGAAAACCAGTGTCAGAAGACCTGAGAGCCCTATCGGGCTGATATTCTAGCAAAAGGTCTTTCAGATTTTCTGGTGCTGTGCCAGTGAGAGCTTTATAAACAAGCAGAAGGATCTTGAAATCTATTCTGAACTTAACAGGAAGCCAGTGTAGAGTTTCTAAAATAGGAGTTATATGAGCTCTTCTGCTTGTTTTGGTTAAAACTCGCTGCTGCATTTTGGACTAATTGCAGCTGGCCAATAGCTTTCTTCGGAAGACCAGAAAGGAGACTGTTACAATAGTCCAAACGGGTACTAACAAAAGCATGCATTAACACTTCTGCATCAGCTTGCCGGAGAAAATGTCTAACATAATAAAGCATTTTATTTGTATTGCTCTTTTCCTTCAAAAGAATATTAGAGTGCTACAGAGTAAAAAAAATAAAAAAAATAAAAAATGCCTAAAAACATATGAAGTTAAAAACATAGTAAAAGAACACAATAAAAGAACACAAAAGAAATCACAAGAATGAACACAGGGTTTAACAGTCAAAGGCCTTTCTCAATAAAAAGGTTTTTAGGCCTGTTTTAGTAGTAAGTAACGTTTATTTATATAGCACAACATTTACAACGACAAGAGCCGCCCAAAGTGCTTAACAGATACAATATAAAGAGAAAAACAAGGTAAACGGGATACAGATTAAAGAAAAAACTGACAAAATAGAAAAATACACTAAAAGCAAGGTGCAGTACAAATAAAAGTGCAAAGAGTGCAGTGTCGGGAAGGCAGGCTCACCTCAGGTCAAAGGCCAAGGAGAAAATATGTGTTTTTACTAGTTTTTTTAAAAGCCTCTGTTTTAAAGGAGTCCAGGCTCTGTACAGCCCTTAGCTGGCTAGGAAGGCTGTTCCCTTAGCTGGCTAGGAAGGCTGTTCCCTTAGCTGGCTAGGAAGGCTGTTCCCTTAGCTGGCTAGGAAGGCTGTTCTCCCCCCATGCAGTCCTGGTCCACTGACGGATGCTGTGTGAGGTACACTCCTAGTCTGTAGGGTGCTCACACATATATTTCATATATTTTGCTTTCACTTTAGATTAAAAAAGACATTGCATGAGAAAAACAATGGTCCAAACCCCATGGTTCTATCACGTATGGTTCAAACCCCATGGTTCTATCACGTATGGTTCAAACCCCATGGTTCTATCACGTATGGTTCAAAGGTTATCAAGGTCTACCTCTTTACATACGCATGCCAATTACTGGAATTTAGAATCAATAGAATCTAGACCTAACAAGTGATGGTCAAGTATCTCTGTGTGATATGGGCGGCTGTGTCTCAGGAGGTAGAGGCTGTGTCTCAGGAGGTAGAGGCTGTGTCTCAGGAGGTAGAGTCTGTGTCTCAGGAGGTAGAGCCGTCGTCCAATGATCGCAAGGTTGGCAGATCGGCGGTTCGAGCTCCGGCTGGCCACATGTCAAAGTGTCCATGGGCAAGACACTGAACCCCCAAATTGCTCCCAGTGAGCGGGGCCGGCGCCTTGCATGGTAGCTCGGCCGCCATTGGTGTGTGAATGTGTGTGTGAATGGGTGAATGAGAGGCCGTTGTAAAGCGCTTTGGAATAAAGCATAGCTATATAAGTGATGGTGAAGTGTCTGTGTGTGATGTGTGGTGTCCTGCCGTCCTCCTGCCTGTAGATGGCAGCGATCAGGAAGAAGCTGGTGATCGTGGGGGATGGGGCGTGTGGGAAGACCTGCCTGCTGATCGTGTTCAGTAAGGACCAGTTCCCCGAGGTCTACGTCCCCACCGTGTTCGAGAACTACGTGGCCGACATCGAGGTGGACAGCAAACAGGTGAGAACCTCCCTCCCTCCCTCCGGGAATGAATTCAATAGACCTATCGCTAAGCCACGCCCCAAAATCGAAATTGTCCAATCATATCACAGCAAAAGTCACTAAAGGCAGAAAACTCGGACAAACAACTCGCTAATATCTGACGGTGAAAAGCTTCTAGACGAAATATTCTTGTCATCTTTAAAAAACATGTCTATTACTTACTTGTAAATCAGAAATTTTAACTGCGGCCATTGTAAATCATTGAATGTCATTCAGTCACGGCCGGTCGGTCAGTCACTGTTAGGGTTGGGTACCGTTTGGGTTTTATTCGATACCGGTAACAAATCGATACTTTAAAAATGGTACCGGTACCGAAACGGTACTTAAATCGGTACCTTTGATTGGCGGGGTGGTCACTGCCGCAATTTTCCGCGTGCACACCATTAATGCCGAGCGGTGATGTTTTATATAGAAGGTGATCAAATACCAACATATCCTGACGCTACAGCTGCAGCAGAACATGGGGAACCCGCATATAGCACTGAATGTGACTGACAGATACGCCCAAGACACACACACACACACACACACACACACACAAAGATAATCAGCTCATTGAATATGAAGTACACAAGAGTACACACAGAACCGGGAACGCGCATACAGCACTGAACAACATTCGTAGAATATAAACTTGTGACTGACAGTCACATACATACACACACACACGCACACACACACACACACACACACACACTGAAAGATTATCAGCTCATCAATACGAAGTAGGCCTACATGAGAGTACATGCACAAAACGGGCTAACGTTACTCATTAACTGTTTACACAACAGCGTCAGTCAAATCACAGTGTGACAGTCAGATGGAGCATTAGGTAAACAACCAACAGCAAGGTAATGCATATTATCAGCTGAGAAAAACAACGTTTACCTTTGATGACATCGACATGAGCCCTGTTTAGCCGTACCTCCACCGTTCTGTTCGTGATTATTTTTGCACCGCACATATTGCCCTGTAATAAGAGCGTGCGACCACAGCTCCCTTGTGTCTCGTATTGTCCAAATTAGGGGTGGGCATCAATGATCGACAATCGATAATTGATCGATAAGGATCTTGGTCGATCACAAAATATTTTGCTCGATAATCGTTAATATATATATATTTTTTAAGGACACTAACGTTTTCAGTCATCCTCCTATTTGTGAGTAACTGTTTTTTTACTGCTCCTATGGTGAGTTACTTATTTTCTATATTTTTATTTATAACGTAAAATGTGTTTTTAAGTTAAACAATTTAGGCTACTCACTGCCTTGACAGTCAGATGGAGCATTAGGTAAACAACCAACAGCAAGGTAATGCATATTATCAGCTGAGAAAAACAACGTTTACCTTTGATGACATCGACATGAGCCCTGTTTAGCCGTACCTCCACCGTTCTGTTCGTGATTATTTTTGCACCGCACATATTGCCCTGTAATAAGAGCGTGCGACCACAGCTCCCTTGTGTCTCGTATTGTCCAAATTAGGGGTGGGCATCAATGATCGACAATCGATAATTGATCAATAAGGATCTTGGTCGATCACAAAATATTTTGCTCGATAATCGTTAATATATATATATTTTTTTTTTTTTTAAGGACACTAACGTTTTCAGTCATCCTCCTATTTGTGAGTAACTGTTTTTTTACTGCTCCTATGGTGAGTTACTTATTTTCTATATTTTTATTTATAACGTAAAATGTGTTTTTAAGTTAAACAATTTAGGCTACTCACTGCCTTGTTTAAGAGGATTGTTTTCTGACTGTAGTGTCTAGTTTGAATGTGAATGAATGAATGTGTGCAATAGCAACACAAATAACGTTTTTTCCTCAAGGAAAACATGCTTGTTATTTCTGCCCTATTTATTATTTTTAAAAAATATATTTTGATCGTTTGCCCAGTCCTAGTCCAAATGTTCCCTGAATTTTAGCTGCATGTTTTTCCAGCATGTAAATCCGTTGTCTATAAAAATTCGACTCCAATTATTTTCCCCTGCCCATATTGTGTCGTTGTTAAATCCAAATTTCCCGCTAAATTCTGACCAATTACAAAACTGTTTTGCAAGCGCGTCTCGATTACGTGAACTGAGTGGAACTTTAACAGGCGATGTCACGTGCGGTTGACTGTTGCATGTAACGTCCATTTCGGACACCAGGGGGCGAGAGAGGAACTGAAACGAGGAACCGAAATCTCCGTTGCAATTCGGTTCGGTAGGTACCGAATGTAAAGTAACCGGTACCATACCGGTACCGGTTTTCGGTACCCAACCCTAGTGTGGAGAGAGAAAGACAGCGATGCTGAGCTGGGAGGTGCATTGCTGGTCAAGGAGGCCTTGTCTTGGCCTGGTCTATCTGGTCCAACCAGGGCTTTAACTTGTATCATCGAGGTCCAGCTTACCCTTTTCTAGACATAGCTGAGTCAATCAATTTAATTTTGTAATGAAATAATTTATTAATATTGCAATATCTTTTCAATGCTTAAATATGCTTTATCTGTGAAGTCGGTTTAAAAAGTCTGGATCTTAGCCGCTTGGAACTCAAGATGGGATGTGGCCAGATTTCTGTGCAGCCTCCTCTGCCCACTGAGCCTCCAGCACAGTGACATGTAGCATGTTGTGGATGGATGAGATGGGACGTTCACCTGGAGGGAGGGAGAGTAAATATCAGTAACAGTAACTGTAACAGCTAATGGGGATCCATAGAAATAAACACACAGACTCACGTATTATCTGCTTCTGGTCCTCATGGGCAGCGACAGCCAGAATGGAGGCAGGGAGAGGCTCCTGGTCCTGGACATGGACAGCAGGCTGCTGGGCCTGTGGTATGGCAGCCATGAAGAATCCAGGTGGGGGAGCAACCTGGTAGAGGTTGATGTCTGGGTTGGGAACGGTGCAGACGCTGGCCATCCTCTGCATGTGCTGGTTGGTGCTGTGAGCCTTGCGCTCCTCCTTGCTCTGGGCCAGGGCCACGTTCTGTACAGCCTCCTCAGCCCACTGGGCCTCCAGCACAGTGACATCTAGCATGTTGTGGATGGGTGAGATGGGACTCTTACCTGGAGGGAGGGAGAGAGAGTAAATATCAGTAACAGTAACTAACAGCTAATGGGGATCCATAGAAACAAACAAATAGACTCACATATCATCTGCTTCTGGTCCTCATGGGCAGCGACAGCCAGAATGGAATAAGGGAGAGGCTCTTGGTCCTGGACATGGACAGCAGGCTGCTGGGCCTGTGGAATGGCAGCCATGAAGAATCCAGGTGGGGGAGCAACCTGGTAGAGGTTGATGTCTGGGTTGGGAACGGTGCAGACGCTGGCCATCCTCTGCATGTGCTGGTTGGTTCTGTGAGTCTGGCCCTCCTTGTTGCGCTGGGCCAGGGCCACGTTCTGTACAGCCTCCTCAGCCCACTGGGCCTCCAGCACAGCGACATCTAGCATGTTGTGGATGGATGAGATGGGACTCTCACCTGGAGGGAGGGAGAGTAAATATCAGTAACAGTAACTAACAGCTAATGGGGATCCATAGAAACAAACAAATAGACTCACATATCATCTGCCTCTGGTCCTCATGGGCAGCGACAGCCAGAATGGAGGCAGGGAGAGGCTCTTGGTCCTGGACATGGACAGCAGGCTGCTGGGCCTGTGGAATGGCAGCCATGAAGAATCCAGGTGGGGGAGCAACCTGGTAGAGGTTGATGTCTGGGTTGGGAACGGTGCAGACGCTGGCCATCCTCTGCATGTGCTGGTTGGTTGTGTGAGTCTGGCGCTCCTCCTTGCTCTGGGCCAGGGCCACATACAGGGGCTTGGTGGCCACGATGCGGCCGTTCATCTCAGTCACAGCCTTGGTGGCCACCTCAGGGGAGGAGAAGCACACAAAGCCAAATCCCTTGCTGCGTCCACCCTCCATCATCACCTTTGCACTGGTGATCGTTCCAAAGTGGGAGAACTCTTTGTGCAGCTGCTCATCATCCAAGCGGTCATGCAAGTTCTTCACATACAGGTTGACACCCTGGTAGAGAGAAACCCTGTTTAGTGAGATGTTTTTCATCCCTCAAATACATCAACAATGTTTACCATGACTATCACCTTATTTTACTTATACAGTATAATGTATATTTCTTTCATAAACACACACCTGGTATCTGGTCCTGCAGCCCTGCATTATCTGCTCAAACTGGCGCTTCAGCACAGTCTGGCGCTTTCCTCTCTTCAGGGCACGGCCCACGTAGATCCATCTCCCATTTATCTCCTGGCCATTCATCTCATCAATGGCTCTCTTGGCATCCTCATGCCTTTCGAAGTTGACAAATCCAAAACCCATGGATTTACCAGCGCCATCAGTCATGACACGGACGCTCAGGGCTGGTCCAAATCTTTCAAACCTCTCCTTAAGGCGTTGGTCATCCATATCCTCTCCAAAGTTTTTGATGTAAATATTAGTGAACTCTCGAGCCCTGGATCCAAGTTCAGCCTCTCGTTCATCGCAAGATTTGAAGTGTCCAATAAACACTTTTCTGCCACTCAATAACATGCCATTGAGTCTCTTAATAGCTCTCTCAGCGGCCTCCTGGGTATTATACTGCACAAAGCCAAAGCCTTTAGAGCCATTCTCATCAGATGCTACCTTGCAGGAAAGGATGTCCCCAAACTCAGAGAACATGTCGTAGAGGTGCTTGCTGTCAAAAGTCTCCACTAAATTATTGATGAAGATGTTGCCGACCCCACTATTCCTCAGAGAAGGGTCACGCTGAGACCACATGATGCGCATAGGTCTTCCATTGACGTCATCAAAGTTCATGGTGTCCAGGGCACGCTCTGCGTCAGCTTGCTGGTGAAAGTTGACAAAGGCATACCCAAGAGATCGGCGTGTTATCAAATCCCTGCACACTCTTATAGAGATGATTGGACCAGAAGGGCTGAATTTCTCATGCAGCATTCCCTCAGTGGTGTCCCTGTGGAGATCTCCTACATACAAGGAGGCCATCAATTGAATAGACGCACTAGGATTCATGTCTGCTGACTGTAAGATTGGAAAAAGTTTGTGAAACAAATAACTGTCTATCTATCTAGCTCTTCACAGAGGACTTGCAGGTAAATGAACAGCATGTGTACTGCAGATGGATTCTAGAACCCCAGCTGCATGTTCTACATTGTTAAGAATTCTAACTTCAGTCATTGTTACATCACAGACCATAGCCAGGGTCCATTTAGAGGCCCTTAAGCATGTCTTTCCCAGAGAGAGAGAGTTGACCATATTACACATAGCTGCAACGTTTGCAGGAAAAGCACTATGCAAATAAAAAGGTATTATTATTATTATTATTATTATTATTATTATTATTATTATTATTATTATTATTATATTAATCACAAGTCATTTCACAGCAATCGGACTGGTTGAATTATGTCTCAAAACCACCAAGGTCATGTCCTCTGTGTGTCTCAATGGGAGCTACAGTCCTGGTCCATCCATGTTGGCAGAGCCTTCTGAAAAATCATTTCATAGAACACTTTGAAAGAAGTTGAAACATTTGAAACAATGTAACTATTTATTGAACTGAAAAAAAAATGATGATGTTGCCCTTGAGGCAGATGTTTTTTTATGAAAATAAAATTCTCTAAACAACTGTTCAACTTAAGTTGTATTCAGCACATTGTCAAATGTTTAAATAACTTTAACTTTCCTCCACTTTGCACATAACTGTGTAGACAGAGAGCTTCAGATGTAAGACTGACAAACAGTCAGATATTGCTTCCAGCTGTTTTACTTTTTCTTTTCAGTAAACCTCATTATGGTTTATGGATACCCAAGTATATCAAAGTTAGCGTTGTTTTGGGGCCCAAAATACCATAACTGTCCCATCTCACTGCTGTGTAATACAACGATTACGTGAACTGAGTGGAACTTTAACAGGCGATGTCACGTGCGGTTGACTGTTGCATGTAACGTCCATTTCGGACACCAGGGGGCGAGAGAGGAACCGAAACGAGGAACCGAAATCTCCGTTGCAATTCGGTTCGGTAGGTACCGAATGTAAAGTAACCGGTACCATACCGGTACCGGTTTTCGGTACCCAACCCTAGTCACTGTCAGTGAAGAATTTGAGCGAGCGTTGTTTGTTTGTCCGAGTATTCAAAGGAGGCGTGGCTTAGCGATAGGTCAATTCAATTAAACTTTATTGGCCATGTGCAATGCACTAGGAACAT
>NC_137688.1:69687587-69700087 GCF_963989245.1 Nansenia antarctica | reverse complement strand
TCTCTGTGTCTCTCTCTCTGTGTGTCTCTCTGTGTCTCTCTGTGTCTCTCTCTCTCTCTGTCTCTCTGTGTCTCTCTCTGTCTCTCTGTGTCTCTCTATGTGTCAATCTTTGTCTCACTCTCTGTGTCTCTCTCTCTCTGTCTCTGTGTCTCTGTCTGTGTCTCTCTCTCTGTCTCTCTCTCTGTCTCTGTCTCTCTCTCTGTGTCTCTGTGTCTCTCTGTGTCTCTCTCTGTGTGTCTCTCTGTGTCTCTCTGTCTCTCTGTGTCTCTCTCTGTCTCTCTGTGTCTCTCTGTGTCAATCTTTGTCTCTCTCTCTGTGTCTCTCTCTCTCTGTCTCTGTGTCTCTGTCTGTGTCTCTCTGTCTCTGTCTCTGTCTCTCTCTCTGTCTCTGTCTCTCTCTCTGTGTGTCTCTCTCTCTGTCTCTCTCTCTGTGTCTCTGTCTGTCTCTCTCTGTGTCTCTCTGTCTGTCTCTCTCTCTCGTGTCTCTCTCTGTCTCTCTCTATGTGTCTCTCTGTGTCTCTCACTGTGTCTCTGTGTGTCTCCATACTCTAACCCTGTCTGTCTGTCTTTAACCCTGTCTGTCTGTCTCTAACCCTGTCTGTCTGTCTGTCTGTCTGTCTCTAACCCTGTATGTCTCTCTCTACAGGAGCCAGTTAAGCCAGAGGAGGGCAGGGACATGGCTAACCTGTCTGTCTCTAACCCTGTCTGTCTCTCTCTAACCCTGTCTGTCTGTCTCTAACCTGTCTGTCTGTCTCTAACCCTGTCTGTCTGTCTAACCTGTCTGTCTGTCTAACCTGTCTGTCTGTCTCTAACCCTATCAGGAGCCAGTAAAGCCGGAGGAGGGCAGGGACATGGCTAACCTGTCTGTCTCTCTAACCTGTCTGTCTGTCTGTCTGTCTCTAACCCTATCAGGAGCCAGTAAAGCCGGAGGAGGGCAGGGACATGGCTAACCTGTCTGTCTCTCTAACCTGTCTGTGTCTCTAACCTGTCTGTCTCTAACCCTATCAGGAGCCAGTAAAGCCAGAGGAAGGCAGGGACATGGCCAACCTGTCTGTCTCTGTAACCTGTCTGTCTGTCTCTCTAACCTGTCTGTCTGTCTCTAACCCTATCAGGAGCCAGTAAAGCCGGAGGAAGGCAGGGACATGGCCAACCTGTCTGTCTCTGTAACCTGTCTGTCTGTCTCTCTAACCTGTCTGTCTGTCTCTAACCCTATCAGGAGCCAGTAAAGCCGGAGGAGGGCAGGGACATGGCTAACCTGTCTGTCTCTCTAACCTGTCTGTCTGTCTCTCTAACCTGTCTGTCTGTCTCTAACCCTATCAGGAGCCAGTAAAGCCGGAGGAAGGCAGGGACATGGCCAACCGCATCTCAGCGTACGGTTACCAGGAGTGCTCGGCCAAGACCAAGGACGGCGTCCGGGAGGTGTTTGAGATGGCCACCAGGGCGGCGCTGCAGGCCAAGAAGAAGAAGAAGAGCGGCTGCCTGCTCTTATAAGCCTGGGGGGTTTAGCTCTGGGCGGCTGCCCCCCCATAAGCACAGAGCTAGGGTCAGTTTTACCCCACTCCTCAAATCCGATGGGGGTTAGTGGAGAATTTAAACACATTTGTGGGAAAAACTGACCTTAGATCAGTGCCTATGGGCAGCTTTGGCCCTCTAAGAGAAGCTTGGGATAGCAGCTACCCCCCCTAAGCACAGATCTAGGGTCAGTTTTACCCTCCAACCGAAATCCTCAAATGGGGGATTAGTGGAGAATTTAAACACATTTGGGAAAAACTGACCGTAGATCAGTGCCTAGAAGCTTGAGGGTAGTGGCTGCCCCCCCCTAAAGCACAGATCTAGGGTCAGTTTTACCCGCCTCCTCAAATCCTCCAATGGGGTTAGTGGAGAACACACATTTGGGAAAAACTGACCGTAGATCAGTGCCTATGGAGAGGCTGGGAGGGGAGGGGAGGGGGTAAGGTGGGTGGGGGGTGGGGTCCAAATGACCCCATGTTGTCTCCCCCCTACACGCTTCCTACAGGTCTAAAAGGATTCAGAAGGTAACAGGTATGCACACTATGGCAGCCATTTACCGCCATCTTACTTCGCACCTATCCCACAATCCTTTGCGGCCTGTAGAGGTCTGTAGGGCTAGGGGTCGGGGGGGGGGGGGGTTGGGAAATGGGCAAAAAGCAAAAAAAAAAAAAAAAGAGGCAAGTGTGCCAAGGGGAGGAGGGGATTATGGGAAATGCAGTTAGTTCTTACCAGGCCAAAGGTGAGAGAGAGAGAGAGAGAGAGAGGGAGGGAGGTAGGCCATGTCTCAGTGAGCTTCAGGAGATGTTAGTCCTCCTAGGACAGATGTAATACCTTCTAGAACAGGTGGAATACCTTCTAGAACAGGTGGAATAGGACAGGTAGGAACCCTAGATCTCACCTGTCCAGTGCCTTTAGAGCAGAGGTGGGAGGGAGGGAGGGAGGGAGGGAGGAGAGCACAAGTAGGTTAGGAGCGTTCTGGCTTAGTCAACATGTGTGACAGCAACTGGAGACAGGGGGAACAAATCGGCAACCGACCAAAATGTGTGGACAAACTTTTATTCAGAAAAATGTCAATAAACGTCGACGTTGTCGAAAATCAACGACACACAACTCGCTAGTCAAGACAAAATATTGGATTCTGGCTTTTGCTAACAATGTAAAGTAGTGTTCTAGTTAACTAGATAGCAGTGGGGATTACTCACCCAATCCATTGCGTTGTTGCAGTGTTGCGGCTCGACTAGCGAGCGTGTGTCTTTGATTTTCAACGACTTTGAAATGTATGTACATTTTTCAGAATAAAGGTCCGCACATTTTGGTCGGCAACGTTGACATTTATTAAAAATGTTTCCGAATAAAAGTCTGAACATTTCGATTGGTTGGTTGCCGACTTGTTCCCGCTTTCACCAGCTGTCACATTTTACAATCCTCTCATGTTACAATCGCTGGAGGGGGGAGGAGGGGGGAGGGGGAGGAGGGGGGGGAGGAGGGGAGAGGGGGAGGAGGGGGGGGAGAGGGGGAGGAGGGGGGGGAGGGGGGGAAGGGGGGGGGTTAATGTTCTGCTGGGGTATTTGTCATGGATTTGTGAAAAACCCCTTTTTAGCTTTTTCTCTCTCAGCACCTCTCGTGTTCATGAATGTCTTTCTTCTCTGGCATGGCTTCTTCTCCAGGCCTGGGGGGGGTTGGGGGGGGTTGGGGGGGCGGGGGGGAGTTGGGGGGGTTGGCAGGGGGGGTTGGGGGGGGAGGAGGGTCTGAGGCGGATTGTATGAGATGTGTTTCCCACATTGAATTCCCCCTCCTGAGATTTTTTTTCCGATTTTGTGCATGTGCGTATTTTTTGTATGTGCGTGTGCGTGTGTGTGTGTGTGTGTGTGTGTGTGTGAGAGAGAGAGAGTGTGTGTGTATGTGCATGTGCCAGTAGTGTGTGTGTGCATGGGTGTATATATTTGTGTGTCCATGATATCCATGTCTCATTTTTTTGTGATGCATTATTATTTTGTGTCTGTGTACTGTATGCTTGGTGAGGCTGTTGTTGCCCCCTCACCCCCCCCCCCTCTCACCCTCCCCTCTCACCCCTCTCACCCCCCCCCACCCCAATACAACCCCAACAATGATTCAGGAGCGAATCCAAAAATCGTCAAATTATTATGTTGTTGTATCTTTTTTTTGGGCCATTGTTAAACATAGATGGAAAGAGAGAGAGAGAGAGAGAGAGAGAGAGAGAGAGAGAGAGAGAGAGAGAGAGAGAGAGAGAGAGAGAGAGAGAGAGAGAGAGAGAGACAGAGACAGAGACAGAGAGAACAATGACACAATCATCTTAAAGTTTACTTTATTTTTTTGCCTTATTCTGTCTTATAGGTTTGACCTTTGACCTTTGATCTGAGGGGGGTTAATCAGTGGGGTTTGTTAACGAGTGGGAGCCAGGTTTTTAGACTGTGTGGTTAGGCTGGAAAACAATCCCATCTGGCAACACTGGTGGGAGGAGTTTGAGGAGTGGATAGAGGATCTGTCGATAGGAGAAGAGGAAGATGCTAGTCTCCAGGTATACTGTATGAACAGGCTTACTGTTAGTGCCTGCCCTGCAAAAATAAATAAAAATCAGGAAGAAACTGACCTTAGATCAGTGCCTATGGCCGACCCGGAGGGGGGGGGGGGGTAAGAGGGGTGGGGGGTGGGGTCCAAATTGGCTCCCCAAATTGGCTCCCCCCCCTACACACTTCCTACAGGGCTACAAGGATGGAGAAGGTAACAGGCACACTATGGCAGCCATTTACCGCCATCTTACTTCGCACCTATCCCACAATCGTTTGCGGTCTGTAGGGGTTAGGGGTCAGGGGTCAAGGGCTAGGGGTCGGGGGGGGGTTGGGAAATGGGCAAAAAGCAAAACAAGAGGACAGGGAAACTGTGCGAAAAGGTGTTGTTTCTTTTCCTTTTTTTTACTTACTCAATTCTTGCCTCTCTCATGTATTATTACTATGATAATTACTATTATTATTATTATTATTATTACTACTACTACTATTATTATTGTCTGTTGTCTTTTCTTCCCAGCACTGTACTGTACTGTCACCCTTCTGTATCAGCCTATGCTCAAGCTTTTTTCAATCGCAAAAAAATTGAAACATTTATTTTAAAGATTATCGCCAGAAAAAAGTTGAATAAATGAGAAAATGAACTCTAGTACTGTACACTGTTTTACTTGGGATGTCGTCGAGGGGCGGGGTTGTGGGGGGCGTGGGTGGGGGGGACGGGGGACTTATTGGGACTGTTTTTTTCTTTAAACATCTTTGGAATTTCTGGACTCTTTTTTCAAATAAAGTTGTTATAAGGGGACGGTCCATGGCTATGATATAATTTCTTTCACAGTTATTATATTTGAGCCCTGTGTTTTTTTTATTTGGGGTTATCTAAAATGCAAATCGAGTGATAGAGTTCATAAGAACAGGACTGATAATGACCTGGACAGTTTAGACAGGGGGGTATTCCATCAACGTTGCTAAAGGAAAATCCAGGCTTATTTAGATAAATCTTAGAGATAGAGAATTTAGAGATTGATAAAAAATAAACCTGGATTTTTTTTTGCTAAATCTCGCGAGATTTAACAGAATGAGCCTGGATTTTCCTTCCGTATTGATGGAATACCCCCCAGATGTCCTTTAACCATCTACGCTGACAGGAAACATAACCATCGCCGTGGTCAAATGTGTCAAACAAATAAAAAGTTATTATTATTATGATTATTATTTGACCAGGCCAGATCAGAAGGTCGTTCGGTGCGTTTCGGGACTGTTTCACTGACAATCTACACAAAGGAGCAGCTTTGAAAGTACTGTAAGAAACGCCAGTCTACACTCAGGGTCCGGTGTGATCAAGTAAAAAAAACGTCTTTATTTAATCTTGTTGCAATAAAGAGAGTGAAGTGAAGTGATTCTGGTCTGTAGGTCCCACTGTGACACACCCCCCCCCCCCCCACGAGGGGCAGCTGTGTCTCAGGAGGTAGAGTCGCCGTCTAATGATCACAAGGTTGGCAGATCAGTGTTGGCCACATGTCGAAGTGTCCTTGGGCAAGACACTGAACCCCAAAATTGCTCCCTAGTGAGCGGGGCCGGCGCCTTGCATGGCAGCTTGCCGCCATTGGTGTGTGAATGTGTGTGCAGTGATTCCCACAGCATGTTAATACTTTGGGGGGCCCCCAAAGTATAATGGCTCCCCCCAAAGTATAATTTGTGCTCAGCGAGTAAAAAAAACTTGTGAGGATGTTCATACACACTTGGTAAGATGTGTGTGTGAAAGAAGACCACAAACAACAGCAGTGACTGCTCTCAGCTGTTTAACACTTAAAGACCTAGACACCATCACCAGTTGTAGATTGTCTGAAGTGCAGTGTTACTATGAAAATTCACTAGAATGCAGGAATTGAGAAAAAAAAATCTCAACATTTCCCCCCCCGCCCCGAGTCGTTCCCCCAAAGTATATTTCATTTCTGCGGGAATCACTGGTGTGTGAATGGGTGAATGAGAGGCCGTTGTAAAGCGCTTTGGAGCAGCAAAAAAGGCGCTATATAAGTGCAGTCCATTTACCATTTACCATTACAGCCGTTTATAAACAGGGACAGACAGCCAAGGCGTAGAGATAAGGAAGCTATTGTCCAGAGGCGACTGGATGAGTTGTAGAAATCTCTCACATTCCCAGAGGATGACTCTGAATGAAAGGCCACGGGCAGTCAGTTAACTCATTACAGTGCATAAGGTATACAATGATGTATGTAGGTGGGTAACTAGTGTAGGTGGGTAACTAGTGTAGGTGGGTAACTAGCATAGGTGGGTAACTAGTGTAGGTGGGTAACTAGTGTATGTGGGTAACTAGCATAGGTGGGTAACTAGTGTAGGTGGTTAACTAGTGTAGGTGGGTAACTAGCATAGGTGGTTAACTAGTGTAGGTGGG
This sequence comes from Nansenia antarctica, assembly GCF_963989245.1. NCBI lineage: Eukaryota > Metazoa > Chordata > Actinopteri > Argentiniformes > Microstomatidae > Nansenia > Nansenia antarctica. The sequence goes on along the minus strand of NC_137688.1, from coordinate 69,693,635 downwards.
TAACTAGCATAGGTGGTTAACTAGTGTATGTGGGTAACTAGTGTAGGTGGGTAACTAGTGTAGGTGGGTAACTAGCATAGGTGGGTAACTAGTGTAGGTGGGTAACTAGTGTATGTGGGTAACTAGTGTAGGTGGTTAACTAGTGTAGGTGGTTAACTAGTGTATGTGGGTAACTAGTGTAGGTGGGTAACTAGTGTAGGTGGTTAACTAGTGTATGTGGGTAACTAGCATAGGTGGTTAACTAGTGTAGGTGGGTAACTAGCATAGGTGGTTAACTAGTGTATGTGGGTAACTAGTGTAGGTGGTTAACTAGTGTAGGTGGTTAACTAGCATAGGTGGGTAACTAGCATAGGTGGGTAACTAGCATAGGTGGGTAACTAGCATAGGTGGGTAACTAGCATAGGTGGTTAACTAGTGTATGTGGGTAACTAGTGTAGGTGGTTAACTAGTGTAGGTGGTTAACTAGTATAGGTGGTTAACTAGTGTAGGTGGGTAACTAGTGTAGGTGGTTAACTAGTGTAGGTGGTTAACTAGCATAGGTGGTTAACTAGTGTAGGTGGGTAACTAGCATAGGTGGGTAACTAGTGTAGGTGGGTAACTAGCATAGGTGGTTAACTAGTGTAGGTGGTTAACTAGTGTAGGTGGTTAACTAGTGTAGGTGGTTAACTAGTGTAGGTGGTTAACTAGTGTATGTGGGTAACTAGTGTAGGTGGTTAACTAGTGTAGGTGGTTAACTAGTGTATGTGGGTAACTAGTGTAGGTGGTTAACTAGTGTAGGTGGTTAACTAGTGTATGTGGGTAACTAGCATAGGTGGTTAACTAGTGTAGGTGGTTAACTAGTGTATGTGGGTAACTAGCATAGGTGGTTAACTAGTGTATGTGGGTAACTAGCATAGGTGGGTAACTAGCATAGGTGGGTAACTAGCATAGGTGGGTAACTAGCATAGGTGGTTAACTAGTGTAGGTGGTTAACTAGTATAGGTGGTTAACTAGTGTAGGTGGTTAACTAGTGTATGTGGGTAACTAGCATAGGTGGGTAACTAGCATAGGTGGGTAACTAGCATAGGTGGTTAACTAGTGTAGGTGGTTAACTAGTGTAGGTGGTTAACTAGTGTAGGTGGTTAACTAGTGTATGTGGGTAACTAGTGTAGGTGGGTAACTAGTGTAGGTGGTTAACTAGTGAAGGTGGTTAACTAGTGTAGGTGGTTAACTAGTGTAGGTGGTTAACTAGTGTAGGTGGGTAACTAGCATAGGTGGTTAACTAGTGTAATTAATTAGTGTAGGTGGGTAACTAGTGTAGGTGGTTAACTATTGTAGGTGGGTAACTATTGTAGGTGGTTAACTAGTGTAATTAATTATTGTAGGTGGTTAACTAGCATAGGTGGTTAACTAGTGTAGGTGGGTAACTAGTATAGGTGGTTAACTAGTGTAGGTGGGTAACTAGTGTAGGTGGGTAACTAGTGTAGGTGGTTAACTAGTGTAGGTGGGTAACTATTGTAGGTGGTTAACTAGTGTAATTAATTAGTGTATGTGGGTAACTAGCATAGGTGGTTAACTAGTGTAGGTGGGTAACTATTGTAGGTGGGTAACTAGTGTAGGTGGTTAACTAGTGTAGGTGGTTAACTAGTGTAGGTGGTTAACTAGTATAGGTGGTTAACTAGTGTAGGTGGTTAACTAGTGTAGGTGGGTAACTAGTGTAGGTGGTTAACTAGTGTAGGTGGTTAACTAGTGTAGGTGGTTAACTAGTGTAGGTGGTTAACTAGTGTAGGTGGGTAACTAGTGTAGGTGGTTAACTAGTGTAGGTGGTTAACTAGTGTAGGTGGGTAACTATTGTAGGTGGGTAACTATTGTAGGTGGTTAACTAGCATAGGTGGGTAACTAGTGTAGGTGGTTAACTAGTGTAGGTGGTTAACTAGTGTAGGTGGTTAACTAGTGTAGGTGGTTAACTAGTGTAGGTGGTTAACTAGTGTAGGTGGGTAACTAGTGTAGGTGGTTAACTAGTGTAGGTGGTTAACTAGTGTAGGTGGGTAACTATTGTAGGTGGGTAACTATTGTAGGTGGTTAACTAGCATAGGTGGGTAACTAGTGTAGGTGGTTAACTAGTGTAGGTGGTTAACTAGTGTAGGTGGTTAACTAGTGTAGGTGGGTAACTATTGTAGGTGGTTAACTAGCATAGGTGGGTAACTAGTGTAGGTGGTTAACTAGTGTAGGTGGTTAACTAGTGTAGGTGGGTAACTAGTGTAGGTGGTTAACTAGTATAGGTGGTTAACTAGTGTAGGTGGTTAACTAGTGTAGGTGGTTAACTAGTGAAGGTGGTTAACTAGTGTAGGTGGTTAACTAGTGTAGGTGGTTAACTAGTGTAGGTGGGTAACTAGTGTAGGTGGTTAACTAGTGTAGGTGGGTAACTAGTGTAGGTGGTTAACTAGCATAGGTGGGTAACTAGTGTAGGTGGTTAACTAGTGTAGGTGGTTAACTAGTGTAGGTGGTTAACTAGTGAAGGTGGTTAACTAGTGTAGGTGGTTAACTAGTGTAGGTGGTTAACTAGTGTAGGTGGGTAACTAGTGTAGGTGGTTAACTAGTGAAGGTGGTTAACTAGTGTAGGTGGTTAACTAGCATAGGTGGGTAACTAGTGTAGGTGGTTAACTAGTGTAGGTGGTTAACTAGTGTAGGTGGGTAACTATTGTAGGTGGTTAACTAGCATAGGTGGGTAACTAGTGTAGGTGGTTAACTAGTGTAGGTGGTTAACTAGTGTAGGTGGGTAACTAGTGTAGGTGGTTAACTAGTATAGGTGGTTAACTAGTGTAGGTGGTTAACTAGTGTAGGTGGTTAACTAGTGAAGGTGGTTAACTAGTGTAGGTGGTTAACTAGTGTAGGTGGTTAACTAGTGTAGGTGGGTAACTAGTATAGGTGGGTAACTAGTGTAGGTGGGTAACTAGTGTAGGTGGTTAACTAGTGTAGGTGGGTAACTAGTGTAGGTGGTTAACTAGTGTAGGTGGGTAACTAGTGTAGGTGGGTAACTAGTGTAGGTGGTTAACTAGTGTAGGTGGTTAACTAGTGTAGGTGGGTAACTAGTGTAGGTGGGTAACTAGTGTAGGTGGTTAACTAGTGTAGGTGGGTAACTAGTGTAGGTGGTTAACTAGTGTAGGTGGTTAACTAGTGTAGGTGGGTAACTAGTGTAGGTGGTTAACTAGTGTAGGTGGGTAACTAGTGTAGGTGGTTAACTAGTGTAGGTGGGTAACTAGTGTAGGTGGTTAACTAGTGTAGGTGGGTAACTAGTGTAGGTGGTTAACTAGTGTAGGTGGTTAACTAGTGTATGTGGGTAACTAGTGTATGTGGGTAACTAGTGTAGGTGGGTAACTAGTGTAGGTGGTTAACTAGTGTAGGTGGGTAACTAGTGTAGGTGGTTAACTAGTATAGGTGGGTAACTAGTGTAGGTGGGTAACTAGTGTAGGTGGTTAACTAGTGTAGGTGGGTAACTAGTGTAGGTGGTTAACTAGTGTAGGTGGGTAACTAGTGTAGGTGGGTAACTAGTGTAGGTGGTTAACTAGTGTAGGTGGTTAACTAGTGTAGGTGGTTAACTAGTGTAGGTGGGTAACTAGTGTAGGTGGGTAACTATTGTAGGTGGGTAACTATTGTAGGTGGGTAACTATTGTAGGTGGTTAACTAGTGTAGGTGGGTAACTAGTGTAGGTGGGTAACTAGTGTAGGTGGGTAACTAGTGTAGGTGGTTAACTAGTGTAGGTGGGTAACTAGTGTAGGTGGGTAACTAGTGTAGGTGGTTAACTAGTGTAGGTGGTTAACTAGTGTAGGTGGGTAACTAGTGTAGGTGGGTAACTAGTGTAGGTGGGTAACTAGTGTAGGTGGGTAATTAGTGTAGGTAGTAGGTAGTAACTAGTGTAGGGTAACAGTGCACTCTGTCTGTCAGGACCATGTTCGCAAGGACAAATAGACTGAAGCTCAGCTTCTACCCTAGGGCCATTCAGGCCCTGAACACAACAAAGACCTATAGGTTCTAGGCCCTGGACAATCTAGACAATGTGATGGCAGCTACTAGATTGTAATCAAGTGCAATACTGAAACACAACTGTGAACATTTCAAACCTGCAAACTGCGACACTTTAAATGAATGTGCAATAACACTATGTGCAATATGACAACCCTAGGGTACATAAGGTTCAGAGATAGGAAATGTTAGAATAGGTATAGCATAGCATAGAGTACAGCACAGTGTTTTATTTGTATAGTATAGTATAGTGGATAGTGTACATAGCCTTTATTTATGTAAACCAGCTCTTTTCCCTTCTTGTTTTTAGTTTTTTTCCTTCCTAGCACCAGGGGAGCCCCCCCCCCTCCCAAATTTCGTTGTTTGGTACCTGTACTATATCAATGACAATAAAGACCATTCATTCATTCATTCATTCATTCATTCATTCTTAATGACTCCTAATAAAAGCCTTTTGTATTTTATTGACATGGTGTTTTATTGACATACACTTGTTTATTGACATGGAGATAAAAATCCAAGTGATTATAAATCAATCAAAAATAAATGAGGGTTTGGGTGATCAGGTGTTGGATCTTGTCTGGTTCTGGGTGATGTGGTGTTAGATCAGGGGGGTGTTCCATCAACGTCGCTAAAGGAAAATCTAGGCTTATTTAGCTAAATCTCGCTAGACTCCCCCCCAAAAAGCCAGACTTATTTTGATAAATCTCGCGAGACTTTATTTTTTATTAAGCCTGGATTTCCCTTTAGCGACGTTGACGGAACACCCCCCTGATCTGGGTTTGGAGTGGTGTTCCATCTGGCCTGGGTACTGAGTTGTCTCCCTGGGGTTCAGGTCTTTCGGGTCCACCTACCTTACCTACCTACCTTACCACCGGGCATGACGTCCAGCCGTCCAGTCACTATCCTCCTGAAAGCATGCCCGAGTCCCGTCCACCAATCACACAGCCGGAACAAGCACAGGACCCGCCCCTTTTCACAAAGTGTAGCCATTTTGCCCAGAAACACATTACACATTAACAGTAAACCTGCAGAAATGTAAACTGCAGGCTCAGATGTGATTTCAGCCGAGACATCAGACTTAACGAGAGGCAGGTAAGATGTTTATCCGTTTCCGTTTCATCCCGTTGCTGTCCGGAAGTGCATGCGTTAGGTAGCCGGTGTCATCGTATCTGACCGTCACAAACCAATGCCCTGTTGCAAGCCTACAGTAGCTACCAAGCTAACTTGCTTATGCTAAGTTCTCCTTGGACCTTTGGTGCTGTCCGGCTGTCTAAACTCCCCAGACTAGTGGACTGAGAGGCAGTGTGACCAGCAGCTGTGTGTCTGTCTGTCTGTCTGTCTGTGTCTGTCTGTCTGTCTGTCTCTCTCTGTCTGTCTGTCTGTCTGTCTGTGTCTGTCTGTGTCTGTCTGTCTGTCTGCCTGTCTCTCTCTGTCTCTCTGTCTGTCTGTGTCTGTCTGTCTGTCTGTCTGTCTGTCTGTGTCTCTCTGTCTGTCTGTCTGCCTGTCTGTCTGTCTGTGTCTGTCTGTGTGTCTGTCTCTGTCTGTCTGTCTGTGTGTCTGTCTCTGTCTGTCTGTGTCTGTCTGTCTGTCTGTCTGTGTGTCTGTCTCTGTCTGTCTGTCTGTCTGTGTGTCTGTCTCTGTCTGCCTGTCTGTCTGTCTCTGTTTGTCTGTCTGTCTGTGTCTGTCTGCCTGTCTGTCTGTCTGTCTGTGTCTCTCTGTCTGTCTGTCTGCCTGCCTGTCTGCCTGTCTGTCTGTCTGTCTGTCTGTCTGTGTGTCTGTCTGTCTCTCTGTCTGTCTGTCTGTCTGTCTGTCTGTCTGTCTGTCTGTCTGTCTGCCTGTCTGCCTGTCTGTCTGTCTGTGTGTCTGCCTGTCTGTCTGTCTCTGTCTGTCTCTGTCTGTCTGTCTGTCTGTGTGTCTGTCTGTCTGTGTGTCTGTCTTTGTCTGTGTGTCTGCCTGTCTGTCTGTCTGTCTGTGTGTCTGTGTCTGTCTGTCTGTCTTTGTCTGTCTGTCTCTGTCTGTCTGTGTGTCTGTCTCTGTCTGTCT
>NC_137688.1:69670087-69682587 GCF_963989245.1 Nansenia antarctica | reverse complement strand
TAAAGTAAAGTGCAGTGCAGAGTTTTTACAGTGAGTCCAGTTCAGTCCTGGGCAGACTTGGGGGCGGGGGGGAGGGGGAAGCCAGAGTCATTTATCAGCCTGGCGGCTGAGGGGTAGAAGCTGAGCCTGTGGCGGGCCTTCAGTGCCTTAGGCAGCCGCAACCTTCTTCCAGAGGGAAGCAGGGTGAGGAGGCCGTGGCCGGGGTGGAAGAGGTCTGCCATGATCTTCCTTGCCCTCCTCAGAGCCCTGGGGAATAATAATGGGTTAATAATGGGTTAATAATAGTGTGTGTGTGCTGTGGCAACCCAAATCACCGAGGTAAATGTCCACACACTGAGCTAGAGAGGAGAGGAGACGGAGGTCACTTTTAGGCGCATCGCTGTATCCATTTCCAACTTTTTATTTTTTTCACAATATTTTTATACACCAACACCAAAGAAAAAACAAAGAAAGAGAAACATACAATAACAACGATCACAAAAATAGACACACACAACCTGCATCAATTTTTGGATTGAATAAAAAAAACGTTCCTCCACTTTGTATAAATGTTCTTCATGTATGGTTTCCACAGCTTGTCAAAGTCTTTCCGCTTGCCTTTAATGATGTAGGTTAATCTTTCCAGACCGATCCACTCCAAGAGCCCCCGCTTCCACATTCTCAATGATGGAGCGTCCATACTCTTCCAGCATAGTGCTACGGCTGTCCATTCCCAACTTAAGCTACAGTTGGGCACTGCCCACTCGGAAGGGCGGCGTCGCCGTCAAAGTCAATCATATCAAGAAGGATAACATTGGTGGCCCTCCACCGGAGGGGGGTTGCAGTAGGCCAGGGGTGGCCAACCAGTCGGAGACTAAGTGCCACAAAAAAATATTGGGGTACCACAAAGAGCCACATCATACATGCGGGCTCACAAAAGCACTCCCTCTTACTCACACACACACACACACACACACACACACACACACACACACACACACACACACACACACACACACACACACACAATAATACATTTCCAATAGGCTACTTTGCAGACAGATTTATTTATTTTTCTTTCTCACACATGACTGAATATGCATGAATGAAATGAAAGCATGTGGGAAAGCTGCTAAATATCATCTCTTCTCTGCCTCGGAGATCTGAAACGAGAGAGAGGGAGGAGGCAGCTTCTGTTATTTCTTGTCAAGGTTAGCATGCACACACACAGTCTTTCCCTCTCTCATACTCTCTCCACACACAGAAATATAACAATTTACAATAGCCTACCTCACAATAACAGTGTATGTGACACATATTTGTGTCTTACCTGTTGCTCCTTTGACTCAGTGGGACTTCTGGCAGTCCTTGCTTGCCACAATCCTCTTCAAATCTGGTTTGTATTCTGTTGTGGCCACTCGAAGCAGTTCCTTCACATGTGTGTCAGTCAGAACAGATCTGTGCTTGGATTTCACATGTTTCAGGGTAGAAAACACAGGCCGTTTGACATGGGGATATGTTTCCATTGGCACAGTTTTCCAAAACTCAATGGTCCCATCTCTTAGAGCAGACTTCAGTCTGTCATCCTCTGACAGTTCAATCATCTCCATCTCTGACGCTGCCTCATCTGTGACAAGGGGGGCTTTTAAACAGTCTGTCTCTGCACTGAAAGGGTCAATGAGGAACGTAATCTGAGGCCTTTTCTGCTGTAGGTCCTGGAATCGGCATGTCGACTCAGCATGTCGACCAAAAAAGACAAATCCAAAATCCACTGGGGGTCTGACAGCTGCGGATAGTCCTTGTTCTTATCCTCCATGAACAGCCTCACAGCATCCAACAGCTCAAGGAAGCAAGACAGCACTTTGCCTTTAGAAAGCCACCTCACAGTGCAGTGAAGTGGCAGGTCTCTGGGAAGGTCTTGGTCAAGTTCAGCAATCAGATTTTTGAATTGCCTGTGGTTAAGAGCATGTGTGCGGATATAATTGACGATTTCCATCACAGGCTTCATGACGTGGTCTAAATTCAGGGTTTTAGACACAAGCTGCTCCCGATGAATGATGCAGTGGAAATTCCAAAACTCTGGAAAAGTGTTGTCAGCTTTACAGAGCCCCACTAGCCCGTTTGCAGATCCAACCATTGAGGGTGCTCCATCCGTGGCTATTGCTGTCAGTTTCTGGATTGGCAGATTTGCTTTTGCAAACACGTCAGTCATGGGTTTTTTCACATCTATGCCACGGATCCTGTCCTTCAGAGGTTGAATATCAAGGAGCTCTTCTTTGATCACACAGTCTTTTGAAACTGACCGTGCAAATATTGCCAACTGTGGTATGTCTTGTATGTCACAAGATTCATCCAATGCAACACTGAAATATTCACAATTCTGAAGATCAGAATGTAATTCTGTTTCAATGGCACTGTTTATGTCCGATATTCTGTGTTCAATGGTGTGGCGTGACAGTTGGATGTCTGAGGCCATCTTTTTCAGTGTTTCATTTGGAGACAATATTTCCATCACATCAGTGATGCATTTCTTAATAAACTCTCCTTCATTGTATGGCTTTTTAGCACGTGCAATGTTCCAGGCCACTTGATAGGACGCAAGTGTCACTCAGGGGCGTGTCCAGGGGGGGGGCAGAAATCTGATTGGCCACCCTGATTGATTGGCTATCTGCCTAGTCACTCAGAGCAGAGGCCACTTCGCGCCACGAGACGAACTTTTCGAACAGAACACATTTTTGATCAGCGGTGAGGTGTGCTGGTCTTGGCGCTCCTGAAGAAATGTGAGTACCATTAATAACGTTAGACTTTTGCATAGCTACATATAGGCTACGGTGTTGTGCTAGTGGTTAAAACGTTTTGCTTCACTTGGAATCAGAGTTTAGGATAAAATTCGCTCTGCGTTGTTTGGAGCTGTGAGAACGCACATTCGAAGTCACTCCCGGAGCAAACAACCAACAAATGCTCCGGCGCTTGAAAAGGGTGGTTTCGCTCCGGTTAGAAACGACGCATGAGGCTGTCCATAGGAAAACAACAGCGCATGCGTGTTGATCTGGATAAGAGCGGGACGAACGGGCAGTTTTCTATTTTCCTGACCAATCAACTACCACGTCTGTTGCTTCAATTGCCTATGTTACTTTGTTTACATAAAGGGCTGTGAGAACGCAAATCAGAAATAATTTATGCAACAATGTTGCAAACTCATCCGCTTGCTCTGGGTCATGATTCAGATTTTCATGTAAGAACATGACCTTAGTAGCCCAATTAAAGTATACAATGGGGAGTGGAGACAGAAATGGTAATAAAAAGCACACAATGGTGTGTACAAATTCACCAGAATGCAGGGAATTAAGTGTTACATTCTCAAAATTGTGCCACCCATGCATAACAAGGTGCCCCACCTGGGCCACCCCAGTGAAAAAGGTCTGGACACGCCACTGGTGTCACTGTCTCTGATTGCTTAACACTACGACCGCCGCGGATCGCGACCTTATTCAATCGCGATGAGGTGTGATTCAGCACTATGATAGTTTAACATAGAGAAGAGTGTACTGACGCACAAAGATCGCTGGAGGGCGATGTCACACAAGGCCGTCTGCCAGGCTCCCACTCCTTTTCCCAGAATGCATTTCGCACCGGCAAGCAGAAGGCGATTTGAATCCTCCATTTTTTTTCAAAAAAAAAAAATGCTGTGATTTTGCCTTTACAAGTGTTACCATGTAATTTATGAAGTTTTAATATGTTTTCAGGTGAGAAAGTACCAATATATATTCCCAAAATGTGTCCAGTTTATCAAAATAACCCGTATATCTCCTCTGACGATTTTCGTCGTCGAATTCGCTAGCATGCGTTCGTAAATTCGCCCTGGAAATCTGGTTAGCACCCATGGAATGCCTCTTGTCCAATCAAATTACCTGGTCCCTTTATGACGTTGAACCCGGTGTGCGCTCCGGCGCTCTCATAGCGAATTTACGAACGCACCCTGCGGTTTCACTTTCAAGATCTAATTTTTTTGCATTGGAAAACACTTACAGAGTGAACTGTCATAATGAAAACATGACAAAGCCATTTGACTATCTTGTTCATAAACAATGGTGTCAGGACTTTTCATTTTGATGACACTGACAACTGTTGTGCAAATGTTAATAGTGATGTGAGAAATGCACCAAAGCGACTGAGAAAACTGTATTATACACAACAGTGTTGTGTTGTGTATATGTGAGTGAGACTGTGGTCTACAGTGATATACAGAAAAAACATTATATACAATATTATACATATATTTTTGTTGTCAGGACTTGTTTAGTTATTGTCATTTCGCAGAGTCACCTCAATAAAGCAAATGAACAAATGGAACATTTGCGAACAGTTCTGTAACAAAACGCTGTTACTTTTCCTCACACATGTGTAAGTGGAAATCCTTGGCCTTTCCTGTGGTCCTCGCAAATAAACCAGAATAACTCGTTTCTAAAGTCAGTTCCATTCACTTGATATAATGGTTGAAGCATGGGGGATGGTAATCTAAATTCAAAGGATCTAAAACAATTGTGGCTTGTTTTTCCAATGAAGCCAACAAGGTCTTTGAATTTAGCCCTGCCATGACTAATCTCAAGTATGTTGCAGGCAATAGACCTCCATTTATCCCTATACTTGTAGGGCAACTTAGAAACAATAAGCCTGAGGTTTGATGGGCTATCAAGCTCTTCCAGATAGTGCAAGTCTTGCATGGCATTGTTGCATCCTCTCAAATACAGTGCATAGGCCTGTAGTGACTTTCCATCTTCAGCCTTTATGCTTGGCCAGTTCAAGGCTTTATTTATATATATAATAACGTATGCATGTATGTAACGAGACTGCGGGAGTTTTCATTACTAACGAATGAAAGTTGATTATCATTATTAAAAAATAACTGTAATATATATTGCAATGTTGTCCCTTTCACACATAGTTCCAAGTAATTTCCTTGGAATCCCAAGCTGTGTTGACCAGGTATCGAGACACAACAGCAGGGGAGGGGTGGGGGAAGGGAGGGGAGGGAGGGGTTACATCACCCTCTGTAGAACATCTTCTATCTAATCGGCGCACTGTGCTAAAATGCAATGCAAACAAAACAACACAGGACAGACAGCAGTGCAGTGATGCGTTTTATATTATATTCTTTGAACAACAGAACGGGACAGGCGCCAGAAACTGCCATAATATACCATACTATCTGCCATATATCGTACCTCCGTTTTATATTGAGAAATATGATGATAAATACATATAGGGCGGAGGTATGCTATGTGGTGTGTGGCTAGATATTTTCATGTAGCACTGTGACTGCGGGGGAACCCGATGTCTTTGTTCATTGATCGGAAACGATCGAGAGCCATCAACCCTCCCCCCATCAAGCGCATGTCTTATTGAGTCAACACGAGTTGACTCGCTGGAACGAGACAGACTGATACACACCACACCTCTGCCATATCATACATCGGTCCCACATGTATTTATTTACCATCATATTTTTCAATATAAAACGGTATGATATGGCAGATATATATGGTAGCCTACATTGCAGTCGTCCCGCAGTTCTAGTAGATCGCCGACATCATGTTATTTGATGTACATTTCACGGCAAGATAATTCCGATTTGTGGCAAACACCCAACAATTGTTCGTTCACTAAACATTATAACATGAACACAGTTATAGCACCAGTTCCTAGCACCTAGTTTCCTAGCACCAGGGGAGCCCCCCCTCCCAAATTTCGTTGTTTGGTACCTGTACTATATCAATGACAAATAAAGACCATTCATTCATTCATTCATTCAAACAATGACAGTTACAGTCTCGCTCAAACTGTAGCGAGATTAGGAGACTACTAATTGAGAAAAAGAAAAGAAAATACATGAAAGAAAGGAGAGAAAGAGTACAGAATGATAAATCCGCTAATGTGTGTAATGAAAAGTGTGACAATGTTGAAAGACATGATGTCATAATCAAAATATAAAACCTGGTTGGATAAAATAAGATTCTGTTGTGATTGTGTTGACATTGTTGTGATGTCAAAAGAGATCTTGGTTATGTAATGTGTAAAGTGGAGAGGAGATTGATCGGAACTGCGGGAGTTTTCATTACTAACGAATGATGGTTGATTATTATTATACAAAAATAATAGTAATAAATATTGCAATATTGTGTTATCATAGTTATGAGCTTCACAGTGATAACGTCTGTTTATTTGTCGTGAACTTCACGCCGGCCGTGCCCGTAACATCAGCAGACAATCGACTGCTGTAAGCTTGTAAGCGTTGAAACCTGCTTGGCAGCTTTGAAACCCGCTTGGCAGCTTTGAAACCCGCTTGGCTCGCTCATGAATTGGCAGCTATTGTTTGCTAATGGGAAACGATCAATAAGATTACCCTCCCCCGTGTATCAACCATCAAGTGATTGTAACTCACTTTAGAAACTAGTTCTTAGCCTACACGTTTCTTTGTCAAATACATGCTCTGCATGTTTCTCTAAAATGCATAAAGTTCCTATAAGCAGAGAAGTGGGGAAATTATTAGAGCAATCTGATGAAGCTTGAGTCAGCTGAGAACGAACTATGGAACAGATTAAATGCTATATATGGAGAGGAGATTGATTGAGACTGCGGGAGCTTTACTAATGAATGAAAGTTGATTATCATTATTAAAAAAGAATAGTAATAAATATTGCAATATTGTGTTATCATAGTTATGAGCTTCACACAGTCTGTTTATTTGTCGTGAACTTCACGCCGGCCCTAACATCAGCAGACACATGAACACAGTGAGGATTCAAACCAACAAAAATAATTAATACACATCATTTCATTTATAATGTGCAGTAAACAAACAAAATAATGTATACTCTCTGCAATTGGCTACTATACAATGGTGCCAAAATCAACTATCCAAATATGAATCTGCGTATATCTATGTACAACCTTGATTGAACCAAGATTCATAGACAGATTGTCCCTTTTGCATATCATCATAATAGGCATTCGTGTCATCATGTTCTTTACACATTACATAACCAAGATTTATTTTGCAATCACAACAATGTCAACACAATCACAACAGAATCTTATTTAATCCAATCAGGTTGTATATATAATCTATATATATAATCTATATATTGGTTTCAATATACCTCCATAGCAGTCTACAGTCTAATTTAGGTATATATATAATTACATTATGAGAACATCAGTATTTTTACGCCTTTGGTTGTATTGTCTGAACGAACATTGATTGGGAGACATACTGTACAGTTTATCATTTTCATAACTGTCTGCACATATACATATCTTATTTTGATTGTTATTGTAGCCTATATATAAACACAAATATCAGTCTTATGCACTGTGTCTCATTCAGCACTGAAGCCTGAATTTGAGCACAGTGTGTGCCCCCTTGCTACCTCTGCTGATATAAAAGAGAATTGCAGGCTTGGAGAAAAAGATGGCAGCCACAAATACACAGACACACACAGAAATACTGCTAAAACGCTTTATACTAACTCGATTTTGAAAATGTAAAAATGCTGGGTGGTAGAACGCACATATCTAGGAAAAGTCATGAAAGGAGGGTCCTGAAATGTGATCGAGTGCAAAGGTAGAATTTTTTTTGTACTCACTGGTGCTGTTTAACACCTCACGGCTGTTCTAGTGTTAACAAATCTTTGGAACAACTTGGTCTGTGTTTGTGTCTGGCTTTTCAAGCTGTTTAATTTACCCTTGCGAAGTTCGGTGCCTTTTGGAAACTCCTGGTCAATGTTAGCATGCGTTGTGCTGAAATGGCGCTGGAGATTGGAAGCTTTGTAATGTGCCAACGATGTTTGGCATATCAGGCAGAATGGCTTTCCATTGCGCTCCACAAAGAAATATTCACTCTCCCACTCGGCTAAAAACGTCCTGTGCTCATCTCCATACTTGCGTTTAGCTGTACATTTCTTCCCTGACATTTTTATTTTGTTGTTGTTATCCGTAATTTGTCAAATGAACTGTCAAAAAGCCGTGTTACAGCTTCTCCTCAGAACGGACAATTAGGGAACAGCGTTGCCTGATTTGGCCGATTCCAGCCCAATCGGGCTACTTATGATCACTCTGGGTGGGTTTATAGACTCTGGTTGGGCTGAAAAATCAATCAAATCTGGCAACACTATTAGTGACGCGAGATTGGATTGGATTGGAGATCGGATTGGATTGAAAAAAAAAAAAAAAAAAAAAGTATCGGGTTACAGCAGCGTGCAGCGAGACAGAGGCCGCGTTCGTAAATTCGCTCTGAGAACGTTGCTCCGGCGAATTTACGAACGCGGCCTGTCAGAGAGAGCGCTACACCAACACTTTTAATGAATGGATTGAAGAGCCGCACACAGACAGCCAAAGAGCCGCATCAAGGACCCCAATTGAAATAAGCCAGTGGCTTTCTTGGGTTTTTATCCTGTTAGTTGACCTTGTATGTAATATGTACTTTCATGTACCTACTTCTGCAAATCTTCTAATAAAGTTTTCAATCAATCAATCAATGCCGCGGGTTGGCCACCCCTGGGGGGATCCGTCTGTTCAGGGTCGGGGGTGTGGCGCTCCGCCATACTCCAGGGGTACTCTGTACCTCTCGCCAGCTATAGTTCTCCGTCTCGTCGTCACTCCAGCTCTGTTCACCTGGGCTCTCCGCTCAGGCCGTGTCAGTCTGGTCACAAAAGACACATCTGTTATTATAACCTTGTGTGTGCGTGTTCTTGTGTGTGTGTATCAGATCAGGGCCCAGCTCCAGGAGCAGGAGATCCAGCCCAGAGAGGTTCGCCTGATGAGGAACAAGTCCTCAGGTGAGACACTCCTCCTCCTCTCCCTCCCTCCCTCCCTCCTCCTCTCCCTCCCTCCCTCCCTCCTCCTCTCCCTCCTCTTCCTCCCTTCCTCCCCTCCCCTCCCCCCCCCCCCTCTGTATATGAAGCACTAACCCTTCACTGCATTGTTGTTATGTTGTTGTTGTTGTTGTTGTGTTGCCATGGCGCCCGGGGGTCCAGGGCAGAGTCGTGGATTCGCCTTCGTGGAGTTTAACCTCCTACAGGAGGCCAGACGCTGGATGGAGACCAACCAGGTCACTCTCCACTGCACACACACACACACACACACACACACACACACACATGAACATTATACACACACACACACACACACACACACACACATGAACATCACACACACACGAACATCATACATACACACAGGAACCATTTACACACAGGAACATCATACACACACACACACACACACAAACGTCATGCACACACACACACACACCTAGGGATGGGCATTGATAAGATTCTGCTTATCGGTTCGATTCTTTATAGATTCACTTTCCTTTTTACAATTTTCTGTGTGGAAAAAAAATAGACCAACACAGGTTCTCAGTGTCAACACACGTTTCATTACCTGGAGTCTCTGAACACAGTAGAATATCTGAACACTCTAGAGTCTCTGAACACTCTAGAGTCTCTGAACACTGTAGAATGGGAATAGAATATCTGAACTTAACATCTGAACATAAATAACATGAGCTGAGCAGCTGGCTGTAGCTCCAGAGCTTATCTGTGTCGTCATCTAAGATGGAGGAAACAGGAGAGTATTTGTGCAGAATTCCTTCTCATTAGGGTTTCAATTGGTTTTAGTCAACCAAAACATCTGCTTAGCCTGCCTGCGCGCCGCTAATATTATTAGCATAGGATATTTACCCTCAGTGACCGTAGCGTGGTCAAACGTTCTGGCCGCAGTACTGTCCCTATGGCAACAATACTATCCCTATGGCACCAATACTGTCGCTATGGGAACGTGTTCAAAGTTCAAAGTCCAACTGTCAGGCAAAAATAGCCGTATCGGGACTTTTTAAACTGTTCAAAATATCCCAAATAATGCAAATGAGTGTCCATTTAACTGTTAATTCATCTTATCATTACACTTACTGCTGAAAACTGTCAATGTTTTCTTCTTAGAGACATTAGCGTATATGCAGCATCTATAATTTAATAATTTTGCCATTTAGCAGACGCTTTTATCCAAAGCGACTTACAATTACGAATTACAGGGACATTCCCCCTGGAGTAACTGAGGGCTAAGTGCCTTACCCAAGGGCACACTAGTAGTGGTGTGGCTTCAGGCGGGATTTGAACTCACAACCTTCCGATCCCAAGTCCAACTCACTATCCACTAGACCAGATCCGTCTGTTGACGGATGAACAGTTGTGCTTTAAGCAGCAAGCACACCAAAAGACGGAGCTTAATAATAAACACATAACACGGAAATACGCTCTGGAAATCTGCTCTGAAGTCAGTTAATTTCCGAACGGTCAGTTAAAAGTCTTTACAAACTAACTGTAAACATGGCGGACACCAACGACAACATCACCATCAATTCGCTGGCGGACAACAATTTTACGTTATCGTGTTAACATTGACGTTCGCTAGCTTTCTGTCGCTAACATTAGCGATGTTGACAGTAGATACTCGTTAACTAACGTTTTATCCTTTAAAAGATGAATGAACCTGAATTCATCCCGTGTATAAACATGATTATACAACAGTTAGTTCCGAAAGTAATTTGTATGGACAAGAGGCATTCCATGAGTGCCGATATACAGTATAACAGCACTGGGACTTTTAACTATATGTATCACTCCGCCGCACAGATGTTCTACTAAATGACCGTTAATTAGACTACATTGTTTGTGTTCAGGTTACTAGTAGGCAACAGTCCATTTGAAGTTCAATTTTTTGTTTATTTTATGATTGAATAAACAAACAAATCATAATCTGTTGTCGCTTATTACTATCGCGCTGTAGAACTGTTCGGTACTCGGCCTGCGGCCTCGTACCTACGACCGAATCACAGCCGTGCTGATATTCAGTATAACAGCACTCCCTCTTGTGTGATATTGCTTAATTATTACCTGTTTTGTTACACATTTACATTAACATTTTTGGCCATTTAGCAGACGCCTTATTCCACTAAGTAAGTGAATCATCTATCCACCAGTCTTAACAGGAAGGTGATCTTGCTTAGGCCAGGGGGCCGTTGGCAGTCGTTGCGATAGAAGAAGAACGTTTTTAGTTTTTTTTAGACACTGGAGAAACAGTACAAGGGGGGGATGTGTGTTGTGTTGAATAATCCTCTCTAGAGCGCCAATCAAGCCGCAACCATAACATTTTGCAACGACTTGCTCCGACATTCTTAGATTGGAATGTTCCGACGCTCTGACAAACTGTCAATCATGCCGATGAGGGAGTCAGTAATCTCTGAGACGTGATTCTGGTGCATCAAACAATTTGTTACCGGTTCTCGATTCCCATTACTACACACACCCTTTCGGACATGGACACACACATACACACACACACACACACACTCTCACACACACACACACCCCTACACACACACACACACACACCCTTCCGGACATGGACACACACACACACACACACATCCCTACGGACACGCACATACACACACCCCTACGGACACACACACACACCCACCTTACGGACACACACACACACACCCCTACACACACACCCCTACGGACACACACACACACCCACCCCCCCTACGGACACACACACACATACCCCCCTTACGGACTCACACACACACACACACACACACACACACTCTCTCACACACACACACACACACCCCTTCGGACACACATACACACACCCCTATGGACACACACACACACACACACACTCACCTTACGGACACACACACACACACACACACACACACCCCTACGGACACACACACACACACACACACACACACACACACACATATTATGAGTGGAGAATTCATGTTTGAGTCTCAGGTACTCAGGGTGGGATTGATACTTCAGGAGACAGATGGCCCTCTCTCTTTCTACACACACACACACACACACCTGTGCTGGTCTTCCTACTTCACCTCTTTAGAGCGTTTGAGCAGAACAGAGGACCCCTCCCTCCCTCCCCTCACCTCCCTCCATCCCTTCCATTCCCTCCCTCGACTCCCTCCCTGCCCTCCCTCCCTTCTCCCTCCCTTCTCCCTCCATCCCCTCCCTCCCTGCCCTCCCTCCCTTCTCCCTCCATCCCCTCCCTCCCTCCCTCCCTCCCCTCCATCCCCTCCCTCCCCATCCCCATCTCCCTCCCCTCTCCCCTACCCTCTTCTCAGCCCTGTGTGGTGTCCTGTCTTGTCCCAGCTCTGAGTTTGGTCGGAATCCAATCACCTGTTGTTGCCATGACGATGGTGGTGTTAGCCTGTAGGCGGTTGGAGGTTGGTGATTGGCTCAGGCCTGTTAGAAGGGTTTTCATCCTCTAGGAATGTTGTGGTGGTGTTGTTTTCCAGAGCAGCCATTGGCTTGCCGTTCCCATGGCTACGTCCAATCAGGACCTGTGTTTGTTTTGTTGTGCTGTCTGGGAGGGAGGAGGGAGGGGAGGGAGGGAGGGGAGGGAGGGAGGGAGGGGAGGGAGGAGCTGTGAAC
>NC_137688.1:69640087-69662587 GCF_963989245.1 Nansenia antarctica | reverse complement strand
GTTTGATGTGTGCTGTTGGTTATTATACACGATCCGTAGTCATTGGTTTGCTGCATAATAAACCTTTATTGCGTTACTAAGTGCCATCAATGGCTTAATCATTGGTACAAAACACTAACAACAACAAACTCAGCGCCCTTGCGGTCAAACCTATTTGCCCTTCCGGGGTCAACACCTGACGATAACAACAAATGTACTACCTTATATACACCTGCCTCAGGTATTGTGACAGCGCCACCCCATGCCCACAAAGTGAATTACAACACATATCACAGGACCATATATGGCTCCTACACAAACTTTTTCCTGCACAGCTTCCTACTTTGTCTAGGCCTGCACACGTTACTGCAGGCTAGCTACTTTGTATCATGTCCATTTACCTGTACGTTTCCATTTATTGTGTTTTTGTGGAAATATATGCAAGGTGCAAGGTACGCTACAATCTGATACATAACAACCATTAATGTAGCCTAGCCTAAGGTAGCCTAGCCTAATCGCTTGTCCTCTCTTCCTTTCCTTCACCTCTTCACTCCCCCTATTCCCCCTCTTTCCCCATCTTTCACCTCCATCACTTCCACCCCTCCCTTGCCCCCCACCCCCTCCTGTGCCCCCCCCCAGCAGGTGGAGATCGTAGGGAAGCCCCAGCCAGCCACCCCCTCCCACCCTGCCACCCCTGGGACCCCCCACGAATACCAGCAGTACCGTAAGTCACCTCCATCTCTTCAGGCTACACCTTAACTGTCCCTCCTGAAGACCTCCATCTCTTAACTGTCCCTCCTGAAGACCTCCATCTCTTCAGACTACACCTTAACTGTCCCTCCTAAAGACCTCCATCTCTTAACTGTCCCTCCTGAAGACCTCCATCTCTTCAGACTACATCTTAACTGTCCCTCCTGAAGACCTCCATCTCTTCAGGCTACACCTTAACTTTCCCTCCTGAAGACCTCCATCTCTTCAGGCTACACCTTAACTGTCCCTCCTGAAGACCTCCATCTCTTCAGACTACATCTTAACTGTCCCTCCTGAAGACCTCCATCTCTTCAGGCTACACCTTAACTGTCCCTCCTGAAGACCTCCATCTCTTCAGGCTACACCTTAACTGTCCCTCCTGAAGACCTCCATCTCTTCAGGCTACACCTTAACTGTCCCTCCTGAAGACCTCCATCTCTTCAGGCTACATCTTAACTGTCCCTCCTGAAGACCTCCATCTCTTCAGGCTACACCTTAACTGTCCCTCCTGAAGACCTCCATCTCTTCAGGCTACACCTTAACTGTCCCTCCTGAAGACCTCCATCTCTTCAGGCTACACCTTAACTGTCCCTCCTGAAGACCTCCATCTCTTCAGGCTACACCTTAACTGTCCCTCCTGAAGACCTCCATCTCTTCAGGCTACACCTTAACTGTCCCTCCTGAAGACCTCCATCTCTTCAGGCTACATCTTAACTGTCCCTCCTAAAGACCTCCATCTCTTCAGGCTACACCTTAACTGTCCCTCCTGAAGACCTCCATCTCTTCAGGCTACACCTTAACTGTCCCTCCTGAAGACCTCTATCTCTTCAGGCTACACCTTAACTGTCCCTCCTGAAGACCTCCATCTCTTCAGGCTACATCTTAACTGTCCCTCCTAAAGACCTCCATCTCTTCAGGCTACACCTTAACTGTCCCTCCTGAAGACCTCCATCTCTTCAGGCTACACCTTAACTGTCCCTCCTGAAGACCTCTATCTCTTCAGGCTACACCTTAACTGTCCCTCCTGAAGACCTCCATCTCTTCAGGCTACACCTTAACTGTCCCTCCTAAAGACCTCCATCTCTTCAGGCTACACCTTAACTGTCCCTCCTAAGACCTCCATCTCTTCAGGCTACACCTTAACTGTCCCTCCTAAGACCTCTCCATGCCCCTGTTCAGTTTCTCTACTGTAAATAATAGAAAATGTATATTTTTTAAATAAAAAGTAAATTCTTCCTTCCTCTAGCATTATGACTGTCAGTGGCCTCTGGCCAGATTAGATTGCATTTTCAAATGTATTTGTTGTAAGTGGCTTTGGTTTAAGGCGTCTGTTAAAGATGTGATGTGATGTACAGTATATGAACGTGTGTGTCTCTGTCCCCAGCTGTTCCGGATGTTTCTACGTATCACTATGACGACAGCTCTGGCTACTACTACGACCCTCTGACAGGCCTCTACTACGACCCCACCTCACAGGTACCTGTGTGTGTGCGTGCGTGCGTGCGTGTGTGTGTAAATGGACTGATTATACAGCGCCTTATACGGCCTCATTCACACACACATTCACACACCAATGGCGTCGAGCTTCCATGCAGTGTCTTGCCCTAGGACACCTCGACGTGTGTGTGTGTTTTGCCTAAATTCTTCTGCCAAAATGTATCCATTCATTATGCTTCTCTCCCTCTCTCCCTCCCTCCCCTTCCTTTCTCCCTCCCTCCCCTCCCCTCCTCCCTCTCTCCCCCTCCTTCCCTCCCTCTCTCTCCCTCGGTCCCTCTCTCCCTCCTCCCTCCCCCCCAGTACTATTATAACTCCCACCTGCAGCAGTACATGTATTGGGATGGGGAGAAGAGCACGTATGTCCCCGCTCCCGCCCAATCAGACGCAGAGGCGGCCGTCGCCCCCGCCGATAGCCCCGCCCCCTCCGACGCCCTCTCTGCTGCCCCCGGTGGCAAGGAGAAGAAGGAGAAGCCCAAGAGCAAAACGGCACAGCAGGTAACCAACACACACACACACACACACACACACACACTCACACACACACACAGAATACAGACACAAACAAACAGAATACAGACACACACACACACCCACACAGACAGACACACACACAGAATACAGACACACACACACACACACAGAATACAGACAGACAGACACACACAGAATACAGACAGACAGACACACACACACGCACACAGAATAGACACACACACACACACACACACACACTGAGATAACTGCTCTAAAAAGTAGATGAAACCTCACATAAAATATCTGTGTTCAAAGATAGCAAGAAGTATCGGAATATTATTTAATATATGTCATATTGTATTGAAGTGTTGGGGAATAATTAAAAGCAACCTACAAAAGATATGCACATTGCAAAAAAGAGCTGTACGCATTGTACATCACACCAGATACTTAGATCATACAAATTGTCTGTTTATAAAGAGCCAAACATTTAAATGTATGGATCGAGTTATTAAATTCAAAACTGCACAAATTATGTATACGGTTATAAATAACATGTTGCCAAGCAACATTCAGAAAATGTATATGGGTAGAGACGGTGGTTATTGGCACCATGGGAGATCGGGCCTTCTGCTCGGCTGCTCCCAGGCTGTGGAATGCTCTCCCTGACCACCTAAGGGCACCACAGTCTGTGGATGCTTTTAAACGAGGCCTTAAAACCCACCTTTTTAATAGAGCCTTTTTTTAGCCTTTTAATTGAAAATGTTTATTGCTTCATCTTCCTGTGTTTAATTGTAGCACTCTGAGATTTCCTATGTAAAGTGCTTTTATAAATAAAATGTATTATTATTATTATTATTATTATTATTATTGTTTAATAGGGACGTTGAATCTAAAACAGCCTAGTGTTTGTACGACTCTGAAAAGTAACAAGCTAGTGTAAATTGCAGGAGATGAATTCGTGTTGGATACACTGGCTGCCAGTCTCTCAGAGAATTGAATTCAAAGTTCCCCTAAAAACCTTCATGTTTGGCAGCAGTTATGATTAAACACAAACACTTCTATCAATGTATTTTATCCATAAACTATGGTCTTATTAAATGTTTTATCTATTTACTTCTTATATTTGCTTTTATTCATTGTCATTTTCTTTTCTTACTATGCTCCTCTTGCTGTATTTTAATGCTGTATGTAAAACACTTTGAATTGCCCCTGTTGTATGAAATGTGCTATACAAATAAACTGGCCTTGCCTTGTGTGTGTGTGTGTGTGTGTGTGTGTGTTCTCAGATAGCGAAGGACATGGAGCGGTGGGCTAAGAGTCTGAACAGACAGAAGGAGAACGTCCGCTCCCTCTCCTCCTCCTCTTCCTCCTCCTCCTCCTCCGCCCCCCTGGCCTCCCTGGCCTCCATGGCGCCCCCTCCTGGCCTGGCCAGGGCCGGCGTGTTCGACCGCCGCGAGTCTGCCAGCGCCGACGCCGGATACGCTGTGTTAGAGAAGAAGGTACTACACACACACACGTACACGTACACACACACACACACACACACACACACACACACTACTTTGATATTATGTGTAGGCATGTAACAATTATGAAATAATTGTCTAATGGCAATCTTGACTGTGCTGCAACATGCTAGCTAGCTGGCTAACAACAGAGAACATGGTGTTGGCTAGACAGCTGCTCTGCATGTTAAACACATCACAACACGCTGATAGAACATGAACACGCTAAAAACAGATAACTAGATGACACACAGTCCTTTTGTATTGATGAGGATACATGTTAAGTTTTATGATAATAAAGAGGCATGGTTTACTTTGTTGCTGTGTTATTACATTATCTGGGTCACATAACAGTGAAACAATTATATTGTTAATCGCAATTATTTCTGAGACAATTAATTGTACAGCAACATTTTAATTGTTACAGGCCTAATGATGTGTTATGATATAAACTGCAGTTGTGAGGTAGTGAGTAGAGAGTAGTGAACCTGACAGTGCTCTGTGTTGGTCACCAGGGGGCGCTGTCTGAACGGCCTCAGATC
Organism: Nansenia antarctica; assembly: GCF_963989245.1. NCBI lineage: Eukaryota > Metazoa > Chordata > Actinopteri > Argentiniformes > Microstomatidae > Nansenia > Nansenia antarctica. The sequence goes on along the minus strand of NC_137688.1, from coordinate 69,657,837 downwards.
CTGCTGGACCAGCTGAGACACACCACAGAGGTGAGGACAGGCTCCACCCCTCCTCCTCTCCCTCATCCTCCTGTTCTACCTCTACTTCTCCTGTCCCTCATCTCCACCTCTCCATCTGCTCTCCCTCATCCCCTGTTTCTCCTTCTCTCTTCTTAACTACTGCCTTCTCTCCTTCTCATGTGCTTTCTCTCTCTCTTCTCCTCTCTGTCTCTTCTCTCTCTCTCTTCTCTTGTCTCTCTCTCTCTTCTCCTCTTTCTCATGTTCTGTTTCTCTGTCATCATCTCCATCTCTCTCTCTTCATCTCTTCCTCTCTCTTCCCTCTCTCTCTCTCTCTCTCCATCTCTTCCTCTCTTCCCTCTCTCTCTTCATCACCTCTCTCATCTCTCTTCCCTCTCTCTCTCTTCTCTCTCCATCTCCTCTCTCTTCTCTCTCATCTCTCTCATCCCTCTCTCTCTCTCTTCTCTCTCCATCTCCTCTCTCTTTCATCTCTCTCATCCCTCTCTCTTCTCTCTTCTCTCTCCATCTCCTCTCTCTTCTCTCTCATCCCTCTCTCTCTCTTCTCTCTCCATCTCCTCTCTCTTCTCTCTCATCTCTCTCATCCCTCTCTCTCTCTCTTCTCTCTCATCCCTCTCTCTTTCATCTCTCTCATCCCTCTCTCTTCTCTCTTCTCTCTCCATCTCCTCTCTCCTCATCTCTCTCCCTCTCTCTCTCCCTCTCTCTCCCCCCCCCCCTCCCTCCCTCCCTCCCTCCCTCCAGCGCTCCCCCCCCCCTCCCCCCCAGCAGCAGCCTCAGGGCCTGGTCCCGGCCTACAGCGGGGAGACGGACAGCGAGGAGGAGGGCGGGGGAGAGAGGGAGGAGAGGGAGGAGAGGATGACAGACTGGACCAAGCTGGCCTGTCTGCTGTGCAGGAGGCAGTTCCCCAGCAAGGAGGCGCTGATCAGACACCAGCAGCTGTCTGAGCTGCACAAGGTAACCACGGCAACCCCCTACACCTGTCACCATAACAACCATGACTACCCTACACCCCCCCCCTACACAGTCACCTGTCTCACCCTCACACAGTTACCTGTCTCACTGTGCGTGGTTTCATGGGGGTCAAAAGTCAGATTGAGGTGAACCCGTATCTCTTCTGACATGTCTGTCTCCTCTATCTCTCCTCTCTCCTCTCTCCTCTCTCTCCCTCCTCATCCTCTCTCTCCCTCTCTCTCTCCCTCCTCTCCTCTCTCCATCCTCTCTCTCTCCCTCTCTCCCTCCTCATCCTCTCTCTCTCCCTCTCTCTCTCCCTCCTCTCCTCTCTCCATCCTCTCTCTCTCCCTCCCTCCCTCCCCTCTCTCTCTCCCTCCTCATCTCTCTCTCCCCTCATCTCTCTCTCCCCATCTCCTCTCTCTCTCTCTCTCTGTCTCTCTGTCTCTCCTCTCTCTCTCTCTTTTTCTTCTCTCAGCAAAACCTGGAGCAGAGGCGGAGCCAGCAGGACGGGTCGGAGAGAGGGGATGGAGAGGTGGGGTCATCGTCGTGGAAACAAGCCTCTGTGGTGTCATCAGCATCACACGTCTAGGAACCTTTCTGTGGTTTCTGGGTCGTCATTGATGATGTGTAGCTCTAAAGAGCCAGTCAGAGGGCAGGGTTGCCAGATGGGGCGGGTTACCGCCGAATGGGCTACTGAATTTAGCGGTTATAGACTGGTTAGGCTGTAAACTGTCAATCCCATCTGGCAACCCTGTCAGAGGGACGTGTGTCTGAATGGACTGGTCAGGAGTAGGGATGGGACACAATCATCGATTATTCTAATAATCTTTTCCGAGGGTTAAAGTCATTTTCTTTTCTTTTTTTTTAAAGTTGTGGGTTAGGGTTAGGGTCAGTATTTTTCATTTTATTGGACAGATACAGTGAAGACAGACAGGAAAGTAAGGAGAAGAAGGGAGAGAGAGGGCATATGACATGGGCATATGTGTGCACTGTAGATCGCGGTGCTAGACCACTGGACCAATTAGCCTGCTTTATATTAGCTTATCCTGAGGTGATTTAGGAAAAGTAAGGATACTGGGTGGTAGAACGCACATATCTAGGAAAAGTCATGAAAGGAGGGTCCTGAAATTTGGAAACCCTCATGGGTGATTAAGTGCTAGTCAGGAGTGAGTGACTGTTGTTAGTGAATGAATGTTAGTTAGAGGAGTGTTAGTGTGAGGAGTGTGTGACTGTTGTTAGTGAATGCATGTTAGTTAGAGGAGTGTTAGTGTGAGGAGTGTGTGACTGTTGTTAGTGAATGAATGTTAGTTAGAGGAGTGTTAGTGTGAGGAGTGTTAGTGTGTCTCTTCTGTCTCCAGATGCGGTACAGAGACAGGGCTGCAGAGAGTAGTGTTAGTGAGAGGAGTGTTAGTGTGAGGAGTGTGTGACTGAGGTCAGTGTGTCTCGTCTCTCTCCAGATGAGGTACAGAGACAGGGCTGCAGAGAGGAGTGTTAGTGTGAGGAGTGTGTGACTGAGGTCAGTGTGTCTCTTCTCTCTCCAGATGAGGTACAGAGACAGGGCTGCAGAGAGGCGGGACAAAGGCCCAGAGCCCCCTGACAACAAGAAGAGGAAGTTCAGCCCCATGTAAGCCCTGCTGACACACACACACACACACTCACACACAGGTCCACGTAAGCCCTGCTGACACACACTCAGGTTTTTAATGGTTGCTAATTGAGTGCTTTTTTGGAATGTGCTGGAATGCATTGCTTCCCTCTCCATGGTTGTGATCTGTACGAACGCTAGGCTGCTCCACCAAAGGTTGCAAGTTCAAGTTTCAAGTTTATTGTTGTCACATTATACAAGTGTAAGAGACATTGCAGCACAAGACAATAAGGCAATAGGCATAAATCAAGATTTTAAAATTACAATAGTACAGGACATAAGTGACAAACGAGACAGGATACACACAACCAAGGGGATGTACCGTACTATTAGCAGGGTCTAACAGTCATGTCATCTCTCTCTTTTCTCATCCCTCCTGTCTTTCTTTCTCCTCTCCTGTTTTTCTTTCTTCCCTCTCTCCTGCCTTTCTTTCTCCTCTCTCCATACCTCTCTCTCCTGCTTTTCTTTCTCCTCTCTCCATCCCTCCCTCTCTCCTGTCTTTCTTTCTCCTCTCTCCATCCCTCCCTCTCTCCTGTCTTTCTTTCTCTTCCCTCCCTCTCCCCTCTCTCCATCCCTCCATCCCTCTCTCCTGTCTTTCTTTCTCCTCTCTCCATCCCTCCCTCTCTCTCCTGTCTTTCTTTCTCCTCTCTCCATCCCTCCATCCCTCCCTCTCTCCTGTCTTTCTTTCTCCTCTCTCCATCCCTCCCTCTCTCTCCTGTCTTTCTTTCTCCTCTCTCCATCCCTCCCTCTCTCTCCTGCTTTTCTTTCTCCTCTCCATCCCTCCCTCTCTCTCCTGCTTTTCTTTCTCCTCTCTCCATCCCTCCCTCTCTCTCCTGTCTTTCTTTCTCCTCTCTCCATCCCTCCCTCTCTCTCCTGCTTTTCTTTCTCCTCTCTCCATCCCTCCCTCTCTCTCCTGTCTTTCTTTCTCCTCTCTCCATCCCTCCCTCTCTCTCCTGTCTTTCTTTCTCCTCTCTCCATCCCTCCCTCTCTCTCCTGCTTTTCTTTCTCCTCTCTCCATCCCTCCCTCTCTCTCCTGTCTTTCTTTCTCCTCTCTTCCCTCCCTCCCTCTCTCTCCTGTCTTTCTTTCTCATCCCTCCCTCTCCCCTCTCTCCATCCCTTCTTTCTCATCCCTCCCCATCCCTCCATCCCTCTCTCTCCTGTCTTTCTTTCTCCTCTCCATCCCTCTCTCCTGTCTTTCTTTCTCCTCTCTTCCCTCCCCCCTCCCTCTCTCTCCTGTCTTTCTTTCTCTTCCCTCCCTCTCCCCTCTCTCCATCCCTCCATCCCTCTCTCCTGTCTTTCTTTCTCCTCTCTCCATCCCTCCATCCCTCTCTCCTGTCTTTCTTTCTCCTCTCTCCATCCCTCCCTCTCTCTCCTGTCTTTCTTTCTCCTCTCTTCCCTCCCTCTCTCTCCTGTCTTTCTTTCTCTTCCCTCCCTCTCCATCCCTCCCTCTCTCTCTCTCCTGACTTTCCCCTCTCTCCATCCCTTCCTGTCTTTCTTTCCCCTCTCTCCATCCCTCCCTCTCTTGTCTTCCTCTCTCTCCCTCCCTCAGTGACGGTGTGGCGGGCGCTAGCCTCGGAGCTCGCATGCTACAGGGAGGAGTGAAGAAAGGCTTCCTGCTGCGCAACATGCAAGTGGAGTGACCCGTAACCCCTGACCCCCACCCCCCCCTCCCTCACACAGGACCGCTCCCCCCTGGACACAACAACAACAACACTCCTCCTCCTGAGGCTCCACAGACTGATCACACTGATCCACAGACAGACTTTAAAATAAATTCTTTACAGGGAGGAATCGATGCTAGCTTTGACCCGCTACACGACGGTCAGACAGCAGAACAGTCCGGAAGGGGGAACGTTGGCTGAACACAGGTCTGGGATCAGATGACCCCTATACTACCCTCACTTCAACCCCTCGACCGCTGGGTGGAGGAACTGATGAATCTGATCTCGGATCTCTCAGCCGTTTTTTGAGGCATTGTTGCACAGAAGGAATGCGCCTTTTTTTACTCTCCCGAGTCTCCCAAGTGACCCAGATTGGAGCGAGCGCACGCTTCTTCAGCGTGTGGGATGAGCTAGCCTGTTAGCTAGCATATAAACTAGCCTGTAAGCTATCCTGTAAGCTAGCATATAAACTAGCCTATAAGCTAGCCTGGTTAAACTAGCCTGTTAGCTAGGCTGGTTAAACTAGCTTGGTTAAGCTAGCCTATAAGCTAGCCTGTAAATTAGCCTATAAACTAGCATATAAACTAGCCTATAAGCTAGCCTGATTGAGCTAGCCTGGCCTTCAGACTGAGGTGAGATGTGACTGCAGCTGAGGCGCTCGCTGCCGGACACCAGGAGGTCAAAGGTCAAAGAGATCCCGACAGCAGCAGCAGCTAGAGCGTGGACGAAAAGAAAAGAAAGAAGATGTTTTAGATTTGCTAAAAGATAAAAGTCTATGCACCGTGTTTTATTTGGTTTGATAACGTACGCCTTTCTCTTCCATTACGACGTCAGTTGGTCGGTCGGTCGTTATTATCGACGACAAACGTGACGATTTTAGAAAACGAGCACTTTGTTTTTTTACCCCCCCGAGACGTGGGAGCAGACACGTTCACCTCCCACGGACAACACCGCCACACTAACAGTAGTGTGTGAATGAATAGTAATGTTACTATATTAGTCTGATATTAATGCGTAAAAATTTGTCATTTGTCAAATTGTACTGTACACAATGTAATAGAGAGTACTTGTTTCTGGGAAGACAAAAAAAAAATGAATTTCAATAACGGTGTGGATATTGAAGGTGTGTTTCTCCTGGCTCACGGGAATGCTGGAGGAGGGAGAGAGAGAGAAGAGATGGAGAGAGAGAGGAGGGAGAGAGAGAAGAGATGGAGGGAGAGAGAGAGAGGAGATGAAGAGAGAGAGAGAAAAGAGAAGAGGGAGATGGAGAGAAGAGAGAGATGAGAGAGACCACCAAGGTAAGGGGGAGAGAGACAGCAACGACAGAGAGACAGAAGAGGAGAGAGCCAGCCTTCAACGAGTCCACTGTACTGTACAGGTCATATTATGTTCAAACATTCAGCATGGGGAAATACTTATGAATCTAGCAATATTTCTTAATCTATCTCCACAATAATATTCACTCATTCCTTAACTGAGATGTCTGTACTTCTGACCACAACCATATTTGAACAGCAACATCCTTCTAATGGTAAATGGACTGACTTATATAGCGCCTTATTCCAAAGCGCTTTACAATGGCCTCTTTCACACACACATTCACACACCAATGGCGGCAAGCTAGCATGCAAGGCGCCGGCCAGCCCGCTCATTGGGAGCAATTTGGGGTTCAGTGTCTTGCCCAAGGACACGACATGTGGCCAGCCGTGGCTCGAACAGCCGATCTGCCGACCTTGCGATCGTTAGACACCGCCTCTACCTCCTGCGCCACAGCTGCCTCATATTTAAACAGCAAGGTAAAGTATGTCCAGTACAGCAGGTATGCGTTTCTACACGTGTGCTTCTCAACATTGTTTCCAAACGTGTTGCACAAGCAGTGGTTAGAAAAGAGGAATTAATATTGTCCAATATATGAGACCTAGCCAGAGCTCTATGAAGCCTAGTTTACTGCAACACGTCATCATGCAAGGGTGTAAGACTTGCAGTAAACTAGGGGGGGGGGCAGGAGGGACAGGGGAGGACCTTATACTTGTTATTTAGGCGGACTAAGTTTGCTGATACAGGTTTGTGGTTTTAAAACAGGAGCCTGCCTAGTGACCTGAGATAAGGACACATCTGTAGTGTTAATTTACTTGCCACGTCTGAGTGGGGGGCCTTGCCGAGGGGGGACTTACTCTGGCCCCATCCTACCAGTCTTAAGACCATGGATGACACTAACACCCCTCACTACCGACACTAAAACACTCCTAACACAAACGAGATAGACATTGGTCAAGTTAAGTTAGTTTTTTTTATTTCAGCGTAACCAACACAGTAATGCAAACAAGTCACACAGACATCCAGGAAGCCTCAGTCCATCAGTAACACCCAGAGGTCCAGAGGACCCCCGTCCAGCCCAGAAGCACTGGTCAACCCTCAGCAGAGGAAGAGACTGGAGGGTCCAGCTCTGTGTCCTAGTAGCAAGGCTCCATCACACTCGGCTCAGCCAGCTAGAGGTGCGTTAGTGGGTCTAAAGACTGCTGCAACCATCCTGAAGGCCTTACTGAAGACACAGAACCCTGGACCACAGACTATTTGGTACAAAGCCGTCCAATGCCCGACTGAAGTGGTTCACTACATTTTAGATCGACAACTGAACAAGAGTTGTTGAAAACAGAAAAATGTGAATAACTCAGCCACAAGGCTTTGACCAGAGGCAAACTGAGGTGAACAGCACCATGCTGGCTCAAGAGAAGAGCCAAAATGGCTGAGTAAAGTAACAGTATTATGAGGAAACCGAATAAACACAGCAAACAAGGACACATGGTTGGAATGACAGGAATGTGGAAAAGACAGGAATGATGGGAGGGTCAGGTGGGAAAAGGTGGTGTGCCTGTGTTCAGTTGGCGAAGGTTTGGCGCACGGCGGCTACGATGTGCTTGGTGCTGATGCCGAACAGGTCCAGCAGCTCCTGGGGCTGGCCGCTCTGGGGCACCCGGGTCACGGCTAGGCGGGTCACCACGATACCAGGCTCCTCCCCCACGGCGGACAGCACCGCCTCTCCTAGACCTCCTACACAGGGGGGGATGGACCAATCAATTACATGTAAAACATGAGCATCTTCAGTGGGGATAACTGTAGAAAAACCCTGTACACAGCTGCTCTGAGAGACAGACACCTACCCTCTTTGTAGTGGTCCTCCACAGTGATGATTCTGCCCCCGGTGGCTCTGGCGTTGGACACGATGGTGGCGGCGTCCAGGGGTTTGATGGTGAACGGGTCGATCACACGGATGTTCACTCCTGGAGGAGGAGAAGAGTCGTTTAACACCAGACTCACACAAGCCCAACTAAGAAGACTTCCATCATCAGCTACAGACAAGGTGTGTCTTCAATCCCATCTGTGTGCCCTAACCATCAGTCATGAGTTCAGTATTATTTGCAGCACTTCCCCTGCTCAGCCACTAGAGGGCAGCCTTACCTGTGGCAGCCAGCTCATCTGCAGCAGCGAGGGCTTCATGTAGAGTGATGCCAGCTCCGATCACAGTCACCTTGTCACTGTCAGACTGACGCACCACCTGGGGAGGAAACACACCGTTAGAAAAACTCTTCTAAAATAAATAGTTTGCAGCACAACAAATCCTAAAAGAAGGCTCTTCTTGATCCAACAGAACCCTTGACAGTTTCTCCCTCTAGTCTTCCCCGGTCACTGCTCCTGCTGAGAGGAGATAAACCCACAGGCGGGTCTTACCTTGGCCACGCCCAGCTCAAACTTCTCGTCAGGCGAGTAGATGACTTTTGACTCCGGTCGGCTGGTCCGGATGAAACAGATCCCCTGGAAGAGACTGAACGCTTAGAAGCAGGACACAACTAGGCCCACACAGACTTACATTCTCAGCATTTAGCAGACACCTTTATCCAAAGTGACTGACAATAGTCTAAGTAAGTGAATCATCAGTCATCATAAGAAGAACAAATTTTATGCTAGGACCAAGGTTGGTACACTAGAAGGAAGAATTCCTTTTTTTTTTCAATTTAGTAATAATCCACTCCTTGGTTCTGACCTTGGTGTTAGCTGCCAGCTCCACGGCCCTCTCTGCAGAGACTGCGTCGCTGGGGTAGAACACGGTGGCTGTTGGGATAGCTCTGAACATGGCCAGGTCCTCCAAGGCCATCTGAGAGGGGCCGTCCTCACCGATGGAGACACCGCAGTGAGAGCCCACCAGGTTGACATTGGACTGGGAGATGGCAGCCATGCGGATCTGGTCGTAGGCTCTGGAGAAGAAGGCGGAGAACGTGCTGGCGAACGCCACCGTGCGGTCACGCGTCGCACAGCCAATGGCCACGCTCACCTGCAACACAGGAGGAGGAACAGGGGTTAGGGTGGATTTACACCTTCATCAAAGTAATTGACGTGAACACACATTTTCTGCACGGCTTTCACCAACACATCTCTCTGGTTACTACAAGGGAGGCAGAAACCTTGCAGAGACATTCTTGCTACTCTTCAGTTCAGGAATTCATCCGTCCTTGAGTAGCAGACAGACGTCTAGATGCTTTGTGACTCAAGTCTAGAGAAAACCTTGCTCCACCAACTGAGCCACAGCAGGACCACATACAGACCAGATCTGTCCGTCTCCTGATCTCACACCACTGTTAAGAGGCCTTTCTCTACTGTGCTGTCTAACTCTGTCTGGCCAGTCCAGAACACATCTCCCCTCCTCCTCACCAGGTTCTGCTCTGCGATGAAGCACTCGACAAAGCGCTCCGGGTGGGCCTTCCTGAACACGTCGGCGAAGGTGGAGTTCTTGGTGTCTCCGTCCATCGCCACCACCCTCTGGCTGGCCTGACCCAGCTTGGCCAGAGCAGTACCGTACGCACGACGGGTCGCCATCTGAAAGAGAGGGAGGCAGAGGTCAGCAATCAGAGTCAGTTTGAGGAACTTAGGGAGCGTGTCCACCACCTGCAGGTTCATATCTGTAATCTAATCTAGAGTCTACACACCATCTGCAGGTTCATATACAAACACACTATTAGATATATAATCTAGAGTCTACAGGGGTGGAGGACCGCCTTACTAAACCAACTCTAGTCGTGCGTTATGGTTTACTGCTGCAGTGGGGTTGACTCAGTGGAGTGAACTTTAACCTTTAGGTTAATGGTTGATTTTAGGCTGCACAACCAACCACCATGACAGTTAGACCCAGTTCATTCCAACAGTTGTCTGTCTCAGCATCAAGCCAGTAACACTGGACACGCCTCTAAGAGTTCTGGAACTGCAGCAGATCATAGATGAATGCATCGTACTCCTGAATGGCAGGTTTGTATGGGAGGTTCGGGAGGAAAACGGAAGACAACTGTAGTCCAAAATGGCCGAATAAATACTGTACCATTACGAATACGGCTGGTTTCACAGACAAGGCTTGAACCTAATCCTAGACTAAAAAGCATCTTCAGAGACTTTCCATTGAAAGTGTGATCTAGTCCAGGACTAGGCTCAAGCCTTCGACGTCTGTGAAACCAGCCCATTCTGCCCCATAAGTCACCTTGTCTCCCAGCTTGTAGGCGGGGGGTTCGGGCAGGCGGATGGGGGCCAGGTCAGCGGGGGCCGTGTCCTCTTGGGGCAGCTCGGGGGTCAGGGTCTTGTTGGGGTTCACGATCTGGGCCTGCAGGGTCGCCAGGACCTCGTCCACACGGTCCTTGGGGATGGGCTTCCCGTGCCAGTTCTCCAAGTCCTCGATGCCTGAAGACAGACAGACAGCCAGCCAATCAGAACAGACTTCAGACAACCTGCTCCACACTGACGATGTGAAACGCTGAGGTATTGAGGCATTTGCCGGTAAGCCGTTTGTTTACCTTTGAGTCCTTTCCCTTTGAGCGTCTTGGCCACGATGCAGGTGGGTTTGCCCTTGACCTGCTGGGCCTGCCACAGAGCCTTACACAGCTCCTCTACGTCATGACCGTCCACCACGTACGTGTTCCAGCTACAGAGAGAGAGGGAGGGGGGACAGAGAGAGAGAGATACATAACACACTGGGCTAGGGCAAGCATTTACACACACCAAACAGGAAATATTAAGTAACCTTAGTTGCAAAACAAGTTGGGCGTGAAGATCCTTAACTTGGTGTCCGAGAAGGAGACGAAAGCACCGAAAAAGGGGGAGGGGCCATCACTAGACTAGGTTGAGGGGGGGGAAGAGCAAGGAGAGGAGACAGAGAAAAGAGCGGGAGTGAGGAGGAGACTGAGAGAAAAGAGGGGGGAGAGGGGGAAGAGGGTGAGTATGGAGACAGAGAAGAGGGGGAAGGTGAGTATAGAGGAGACAGGAGGGGGGGTGAGTAGAGAGGAGAAGAGGGAAAGACTGACCCGAAGGCTTCGCAGCGTTTGAGGTAGACGTCCATGTCGTGCTGCAGGGGGGCGGGCTGGCTCTGGCCCAAGCGGTTCACATCCAAGATGGCCACCAGGTTGTCCAGCTTGTAGTAGGAGGCGAACGCCATGGCTTCCCACACAGAGCCCTCCGAGCTCTCGCCGTCTCCCATCATGCAGTAGACGCGGTAGCTGGACAGACAAGAGGACGCATTAGGATCAGCTGGTGTCACAGCGACATCATCCGTAGCCAATCACACAGCGGAGATGGAGGGAGAATCATGCTTTGTGGCTAATCCTCAGGGTGTGGGTTATACAGGTGTGTGTGTGTGTGTGTGTAGTTCTTCACCTGGACTTGTCAAAGTGCTTCCCGGTGTAGGCCATCCCGCAGGCGGCCCCCAGACCCTGCCCCAGGGAACCTGTTGCCACGTCAACGAAAGCCAGTTTCTGTAGAACGACACTCAGCGTTAGGATCAACAGTCAAACACAGAATTATAGTAGCAGCAGTAGGTAGGTAGTAGAGTGTAGTAAAGTGCAGTAAAGCAGGTCTTACAGGGGTGGGGTGGGTAGGTAGTAAAGTGTAGTGAAGTGCAGTAAAGTGTAGTAAAGTCTTACAGGGGTGGGGTGGGTAGGTAGTAAGGTGCAGTAAAGTCTTACAGGGGTGGGGTGGGTAGGTAGTAAAGTGTAGTGAAGTGCAGTAAAGTGTAGTAAAGTCTTACAGGGGTGGGGTGGGTAGGTAGTAAGGTGCAGTAAAGTCTTACAGGGGTGGGGTGGGTAGGTAGTAAAGTGCAGTAAAGCAGGTCTTACAGGGGTGGGGTGGGTAGGTAGTAAAGTGTAGTAAAGGGGGTCTTACAGGGGTGGGTAGGTAGTAAAGCGTAGTAAAGTGCAGTAAAGTCTTACAGGGGTGGGGTGGGTAGTTAAGTGTAGTAAAGTGCAGTAAAGTCTTACAGGGGTGGGGTGGGTAGGTAGTTAAGTGCAGTAAAGTGCAGTAAAGTGTAGTAAAGTGCAGTAAAGTCTTACAGGGGTGGGGTGGCCCTCCAGCTCACAGTCCAGCTTCCTCAGGTTGAGCAGCTCAGACTCCTTCACGTAGCCAGCCTCCGCCCACGCTGCATACAGCACCGGGGCCGCATGGCCCTGCAACCAATCACAACACACCAAGGTTGGTACGGCACATCACACCAAGAGAGTCAAGGTTGGTTATGTCACATTACACAAGACAGTGAGTGTGACATTGTCAGGCTTGGGTTCCTTGACATCGCAGCAACAAAGACAAATAAGGCAACAAGCACAACACTGGTGCTCCACTGACTAGTTTTGAGTCACCCTGAGATAAGATCAGACAACTGTGTGTGTGTGTGTGTGTGTACACACCTACACAGGTATCTTGTATGGAGGACTAACCTTGGACAAGACGAAGCGGTCGTTGCACTGGTTGCGTGGGTCGGTGGGCTTGTAGCGCATGGTGTGGAAGAACAGCACAGACATGAGCTCTGCAGCACTGGCGCATGAGGAGGGGTGGCTGGAGGGAGGGCAGGGTGTTAAGTGACAGGTCACAGGTCACACAGCAACAGTCAGACAGGAACCAGACATGCAGGTTACAGGGGGTCCACCAAGCACCCAAACATCTTACTTTTAACACTAGAACAGCCATGGGTGGGGTCATTTGACCAAGTAAGTAAAAAGTTGTTTATATCTTTGAACTCGATCAAATTTCAGGACCCTCCTTTCATGACTTTTCCTAGATGTGCATTCTACCACCCAGTATCCTTACATTTTCAAAATCACATCAGGATAAGCTAGAATAAAGCTGTTTAGCAGTTTTTCTGTGTAGGAGGCAGGGTCATTTACAAGCCAGCCAACTAGTGGTCGTTGTGTGTAAGTAGCAGCTTAGCATTGTAAAGACTATGGTCAGAGGCAGCTCTTATAGTAAGTCAAAAAGGCACAGCTGTTCTAGTGTTGAAGCCCCCTACATCAGGATAGGAGTCACTAAAAAGTGCATAACAACCTAATCTTGAACAAGAAATTCTTCCATTGTGAGAGCTAGGGTACACTCAGCAAAACAAGACAACACTAAGGGATGCATTAGACCACAACGACCCCCTGAATGAGGGGTTGAGTCTGATTGACAGACAGCACTCATACTAATGTCACATTAACAGTCCTCAGTCACTCAACAGTAGCATTCTCCACAGAGAGGCAGGCTGGGTTGGGAAACCGTTAGTTGGTGAGAGCAGTGGTCACAGTCTTGTAATCAGACAGGTTTGGAAACCCTGCATGCGTTGGCTAACATCATTTCTGCTTCCCTGTACAAGTTAGTCCGAACATGTCAACATGTCACATTGTTTGGACACAGGACATTGGGTTAAGGTCTGATTCAAATTGTTCTTGTTCACATTCTAAACTTTAAAAATTAAACTTGCAACCCCTGGTTTTCCTGCTGGAATATAGGCTAATAGGTAGGACGTCAAGTGCACAGGGTTCGCTCCACAACAGCCCTTCAAATGAGTTCACTTTCCTTAGTGGATGGATGATGAATCGTGCCACAATGAAACACAATACACGCATCGAAAATGCAAATGCAAAAAACACGGAATATTTGTGCCAAAATGAAATACAATACAGACGCATTGTATTGCGATACGAGTGCATTGCATTTTCGATGATTGCACATCGCATACTCCATGCAATCGCAGCAGCTAAAGGTTAAGTCAAAAGACATGAATGGGAGTGTGAGACCCCCATCTGACCATCCCCAGACCCCCCCACATTCAGATTCATTCGCAACACCCTGAGTTCATGTCCAGGGCAGTAGCCTACATCCATTTCCTTGAAGGAAGTTATTACAAAAACTGGTTTGCCTGGAAATACATACTCTATTCATAAAAACCGAGAGCGCATTGTAATAATCCCACCAGTAAGCAGATGGACTGATGTGTCGCACCTAGGTGCAGCATTTTTTATTTTATTTTATTTTATTTATTTTTTTCTTTTTTTTCTTCTTGTTTTTGTTTTTTGTTGTTATAACTATTTCTTTTTTCACATGTTCGAAATAAAGCTTTCATTCATTCATTCATTCATTCATTCATTCATTCAGCATGGCCAGGTGTACAGGTGAACCCAACACTCAATTAGGCGACAGTTTAATAAACCATCAATCATTCATTGCGCGGTCACTTTGTGTCTGTTTAATTTTATTTCCATGACTTACCCAGAGTTGGAGGCGCAGGTTGCCTTGACAGAGTTGATCCTCAGCTTGTTGGCGATGTCCTTCAGCCCCTGCAGGGTCTTCTCGTCGGGTTTCTGGTAGACGGCCATGGTTGGTGTTCAGGAGGGGTCAGATATGAACCGCGATTGTTGATCTGATCTGATGAGAGAGTGAGTGAGTGTCAAGTTCCCTGCTGCTGGTTCCAGGTCAGGCTGAAGAGTGAACCCAGGAGGGAGAGGAGAGGAGTTTATATCGTGTCCACTAACCACTCCCACCAGGTCCGATTGATTGCACAAGTTGATACAGATCTGATCTACGGCCAGTTTCGGGTCTTTGTCCACAGATCGTGACGTTAGAATTATAAGGTTCTATCTCCATTTTTGTCAAAATTGAGTTTTTTTTTTTACATAATCTGATCCATTAGGTGTTTATTAACGCCTGTGTGGTGTTATTTTTAAAATGTTGACATTTTTGAGTTAGTAATTCATAAAATACAAAGGTTCCATCTCACAAAACATAATGGAATGTAAAAACTTTGACGCTCAATATCTCTGAACTGCCCTAAACGGAGATAGAACCTTATAATTCTAAGCTCACGAGTTGATACAGATCTGATCTACGGTCAGTTTCGGGTCTTTTGTCCACAAATGATAATTAGGTGTATTCTAGGGAGTTGGAAAGGGTCAGGGTGGTCTCAGGTGTGTGTGGCCACTGGCCAGGCAGGTAGAACTCGTCTGAGATGATGCTAATCTATGTTGGTGATCAATTCACTCATTATGTGACATGGCAGGAGAATGAGGAAATACAGTATGTGAGAGAGTGTGAGGAAATGTGTTCCCTCCCATGCCAACTATTCTGAAAGGAGAAGTGGTGATGTAAGTAGCCTACAGGTGGAGTGATGCAAGAATGCAGCATGTCATGTGATAATACACTTTATTTGTATAGCACTTTTCCTGCAAACGTTGCAGCTCAAACTGCTTTAATCATTATATAATTAATCAGCATTTCATTTGTTTTTCTTTCTTTAGTTATTTAAAGGGAGTTTAGTTATTACAAAGATGGGTTTTTAGTCTTGAACATATTATGTACTGAGGTTGCATCCCTAATGTAAACTGGCAGTGCATTCCACAATCTGGGTGCATAAAAATTAGAATGCAGCCTCACCAAATCTCTTCTTTTGGTACACAGAGAAAACCAGCGTCAGAAGACCTGAGAGCTCGATTGAGCTGATATGCTAGCAGAATTGTCTTTCAGATATTCTGGTGCTGTGCCAGTGAGAGTTTTATAAACAAGCAGAAGGATCTTGAAATCTATTCTGAACTTAACAGGAAGCCAGTGTAGCGTCTCTAAAATAGAGAGTTATATGAGCTCTTCTGTTTGTTTTGGTTAAAATTCTAACTCTGGTGGTGAGTAATATTCTGTACAGGGGGGAAAGAGTAGCCTACTTGTAATGGTTGTTTAATTGAATATACACGTTCACAGTCACATTGCTGTATGATGGACAGCAGGACTCTGTCTCTCTGACATGTCTGATAACAGACAGGTAGTGCAGGTGATGCTGGTCACGCTAGATTGTGTTACGACACTGTACGGCTATGCAGACACACTTCCTAGTAAAGACTGGTAGGATAAGTATCGGGCCCCCACCTCAGATTAGATTAGATTAGATTCCACTTTATTGTCATTGTAGAGAGTACAAAGTACTAGACAACGAAATGCAGTTTAGCATCTAACCAGAATGTCCATCTGACCCCTGACCCCTAGAGTCTGACTGCATGAATAACACGTTAGAGGAGAGAGCAGATATGGCAGAACACTCACTGTTTTGATGTGCACCAATATTGTAAGTAAGTAAGTAAGTAAAGTTTATTTATATAGCACCTATCACAGACCAGCGGTCACAAAGTGCTTTACATAGGCTATAAAAACATAATTAAAGAGCAAAAGTAATAGCAGGTTAAAAGAGTGAAAATAAAAACGACATCGACAACTAAAATCGTTATTACTTTTGCTCTTTAATTGTGTTTTTTTTGTTCCTACAGTCTCAGTGTTACGTTTCGCAATTTGGGAGGGAGGGGGGACAGAGAGGAAGAGTGAGGGAGAGGAAGAGTGAGAGAGAAAGAGAGAGAGAGAGAGAGAGAGAGAGAGAGAGAGAGAGAGAGAGAGTTTCAGAGCTTCAGAATACTGAAGGTGTAGAGTGCTGTCTGGCACACATTAACCACATATTTGATCATTTGGCCTCATCCTCAAACTTAAAATGCAAAACAAAACAACAAAAGAAAACAAACAGGGAAAGGTGGTTTGATTTAGACTGTAAATCCATTAGGAAGACACTAAGAAATATCTCCAACCAAAAACACAGGAATCCAGAGAGTCAGGAGTTACGCCTTAGTTACTGTGACACTTTAAAGCAATATAAAAAAACACTGAGAACAAAAAAAGACCAATATTTACAAAACCAACTAGAATTAATTGAAGAGTCTCTGGGATCAAATAAATTCTGGGAAAACTGGAACTTATTTACCAAGAAACATAAAAATGAACAATCAATTCAAAATGGTGATACATGGAAAACACATTTTGGGGATCTTTATAGAAAACCTACAAAGAATGAAGCCCAAGAGCAGATCTCAGATAAATTGAAAACCTTTGAAAGAGTTATTAAGGACTATCAGACCCCACTGGATTTCCCAATCACTGAATTAGAATTGGAAGACAAACTAAAGGTTCTGCAGAACAAAAAAGCATGTGGGCCTGATGGCATCTTAAACGAGATGATAAAATATACCAATAGAAAATGTAAATTGGCCATTCTAAAGGTATTCAACTTGGTACTGAGTGTGGGTCATTTCCCTGAAAGCTGGAGTGAGGGGCTGATTACACCCATTTTCAAGAATGGAGACAAATTTGATCCAAACAACTACAGAGGTATCTGTGTAGGTAGTAACCTAGGGAAGTTATTTGGCAGCATTCTAAATTCAAGAATTATATATTTCCTCACAGAGCACAATGTCTTGTGCAAAAGTCAAATTGGATTCCTCCCAAATTATAGAACATCTGACCACATTTTCACCCTACACACACTAATAGATAAATACACAAATCAAAACAAAGGAACAATTCATGCATGCTTTGTCGATTTTCAGAAAGCTTTCGACTCAGTTTGGCATGAAGGTTTACTTTTTAAATTAATAGAAAGTGGAATAGGGGGAAAGTCATATTATGTCATTAAATCAATATATGAAAATAATAAATTGGCTGTTAAAATTGGTGATAAACACACAGACTTCTTCCCGCAAGGGAGAGGGGTGAAGCAAGGATGTAACCTCAGCCCCACCCTCTTCAATATATATATTAATGAACTGGCACGGTTATTAGAACAATCACCAGCACCTGGTCTCACCCTTACTGACACAGACATTAAATGTCTCTTTTATGCAGACGACCTAGTCATACTGTCCCCAACTAAAGAAGGTCTTCAGCAAAGCCTGAACATTCTTCATCAGTACTGTCAGACTTGGGCCCTGACAGTAAATATGAAGAAGACCAAAATTATGACCTTCCAAAAGCGATCACGGTTACAGAAGAATCAACCAGTGTTCAAAATAGGTGGGACCCAAATAGAACGGACAAATACCTATACATACCTAGGTTTACAAATTACTTCCACTGGGAATTTCTGTGCAGCTGTGAAGGAACTCAAAGACAAGGCAAAAAGGGCTTTTTATGCCATCAAGCGTTCAATTCAAATCCAAATTCCAATTAGGACATGGCTCAAAATATTTAAATCAGTTATAGAATCAATTGCATTGTATGGCAGTGAGGTATGGGGTCCCTTATTACAAAGTGATTGGGCAAAATGGGACAAAAACCCAGTTGAGATCCTGCATGCAGAGTTCTGCAAAACTATTATCAGGGTACAAAGAAAATGC
>NC_137688.1:69602587-69635087 GCF_963989245.1 Nansenia antarctica | reverse complement strand
GATCTCATCGTCTTAAACCCTCGAACGCCATTTTGTCATTATACTGTATGATAAAGTGATCTTGGGCCTGGTTTCACAGACAAGACTTTAACACTATAGAACAGCCGTGTCTGTTTTACCTACTATAAGAGCCACCTCGGGGGTCAAATAACCATAGTCTTTACAATGGGAAGCTGCTACTTACACACAAAGACCACTAGTTGGCACGTCTTGTAAATTAGCCTGCCTCCTATACAGAAAAACTGCAAAATAGCTTCATACTAGCTTATCCTGATGTGATTTTGAAAGTGTAAGGATACTGGGTGGTAGAACGCACATATCTAGGAAAAGTCATGAAAGGAGGGTCCTGAAATTTGTAATAAAATAAAATGTACACTCACAGGGTCAAATGACCCCACCCATGGCTGTTCTAGTGTTAAAGTCTCCCTGGAGTACTTAGGGCTAAGTGCCTTACTCAAGGGGAACACTAGTGGTGGTGGTGTTTCCCAGGTGGGATTTGAACTCACGATCTTCTGCTCTGACGTGTCATCGTCTAGGTAACGGTATCCAGAGGGTGTCAGGTCTGCAGTACAACCGCCTGACCAACCTGGTGACCCTGGAACTGAGAGGCAACCGCCTGGAGACCACAGACGGAATCTACCTGCCCAACCTACGCAGCCTCTACCTGGTAAACGTCATCCTCTACCTCATCCTTTACCTCTCTACCTGGTAAACGTCATCCTCTACCTCATCCTTTACCTCTCTACCTGGTAAACGTCATCCTCTACCTCATCCTTTACCTCTCTACCTGGTAAACCTCATCCTCTACCTCATCCTTTACCTCTCTACCTGGTAAACCTCATCCTCTACCTCATCCTTTACCTCTCTACCTGGTAAACGTCATCCTCTACCTCATCCTTTACCTCTCTACCTGGTAAACCTCATCCTCTACCTCTCTACCTGGTAAACCTCATCCTCTACCTCATCCTTTACCTCTCTACCTGGTAAACCTCATCCTCTACCTCATCCTTTACCTCTCTACCTGGTAAACGTCATCCTCTACCTCATCCTTTACCTCTCTACCTGGTAAACCTCATCCTCTACCTCATACTTTACCTCTCTACCTGGTAAACCTCATCCTCTACCTCATCCTTTACCTCTCTACCTGGTAAACGTCATCCTCTACCTCATCCTTTACCTCTCTACCTGGTAAACCTCATCCTCTACCTCATCCTTTACCTCTCTACCTGGTAAACGTCATCCTCTACCTCATCCTTTACCTCTCTACCTGGTAAACGTCATCCTCTACCTCATCCTTTACCTCTCTACCTGGTAAACCTCATCCTCTACCTCATCCTTTACCTCTCTACCTGGTAAACCTCATCCTCTACCTCATCCTTTACCTCTCTACCTGGTAAACGTCATCCTCTACCTCATCCTTTACCTCTCTACCTGGTAAACCTCATCCTCTACCTCTCTACCTGGTAAACCTCATCCTCTACCTCATCCTTTACCTCTCTACCTGGTAAACCTCATCCTCTACCTCATCCTTTACCTCTCTACCTGGTAAACCTCATCCTCTACCTCATCCTTTACCTCTCTACCTGGTAAACCTCATCCTCTACCTCATCCAGCTGTGAAACAGGTCTGGGGCCCCTAGCATAAACAGTCTGTTTGGTTGTTTAGGGCCACAACAACCACTAGAGGGGGCCACACTTGCGCCGTCGATATAGCGCAAGCTACCACCCGTCAATCAAAAACTCTGCTGCCACCCCACCCCCCCTGATGTTACTGTTACTCTGATGTTATCCCCCTCAACCTCACCCTGACCTCTGACCAGTGGTGTACCGCAAAATCCCGAGGCCCACCCGCAAGGTGGCGGCGGGGGCCCTTTCGCAACGGAGGTTAACTCAAATGGATGTAGCGGTACATTTATTTTAAGGCTGCATATAGCCTACAGCTTAGACCAGGGGTGCCCAATACGTCGATCGCGATCGACCGGTCGATCGCAAAGGTAGTATGGGTAGATCGCATGACGTTGAACAAAACGGAAAAAAAAAAAAAAAAGTTTGCCTATCATCCATCCTCACTATGGCTTTTGCCACTTGATTGACGTACAGGTAAGCCAGTCTGCGATCTGATCTTTTCACCTACACCTAACACGCGGTTCACCACGCATGCGCAGTCAACAGCACCAACTACAAAATACAAAATACCGGCGAGACTAATTACCTAGTTAGCCTTCCAATTTCTACTATTTACTATATAATACTAAATAAAGGCTATACAAATGAGTGGGGAAGCTGGACCAAGTAAGAAACCAATAACGTATAACTTCCATCCAGAATGGGAGGAGGACTTTTTTACACGATGTGATATTGGAAATGCGTCTGTCTGATCAGCAAATCTACGATGGCTATTTCGAAGAAGGGAAATGTGGCAAAAGAGCGAAAACGTACGGCTGCCACGATAGCTTCTTATCGCGTCAGTCACGTTCTTGTTAAACACAAGAAGTCATTCAAAGACGGCGAAATTGTGAAAAAAGTTTCTCGAGGCTGCAGATTGCCTTTTCGGAATGGAATGAATGGAATGGAATGGAATGGAATGGACTTTATTTGTCATTGCTACAGTACAGGTACCAAACAACGAAATTTAGGAGGGGTGGCTCCCCTGGTGTTAGGAAAGGAAAAAAAATAATACATTTTAGAAAAAAGCATAGATGCATAAAATCACAAGAAGGTAAGGAGCTGGTTTACATCAATAAAGGCTATGTACACAATCCACTGTACTATACTGCACAGATAGTCAACTAGGGTTGTCATATTGCACAAAAGTATTTTTTCACATTATTTTAAAGTGTCACAGTTTGCAGGCTTGAAAATGTACATGTTTGTGCCTCAGCACTAGCTGCCATACAATCCGTCCGGACTGTCCTGGGCCCAGAACTTAGGCCTTTTCTGTGTTCAGGGCCTTGACGGCCCTGTGGTAGAAGCAGTCCTTCAGTCTGTTTGTCTTAGCGGCCGGGGTCCTGTACCTCCTGTTCGAGGGCAGCTTGACAAAGTGTACGTGCCCAGGGTGGGTCGGGTCCCTGGAGATCTTGGAGGCCCTCCTGAGACAGCGTGTGTTGTACAGCTCCTCCAGAGAGGGGAGGGGGGCGCCGGTGATCTTCTGTGCTGTTCTCACGACTCACTGTAGCGCGTTTCTCTCCGCTGTTGTGCAGCTGTGGAACCAGTTGGAGATGCCGTAGGTGAGGATGCTCTCCACTGCGCCGTGGTAGAAGGCCACCAGTATCTCCTGCTTGTTGTGTTCTTTCCTGAGGCATCTCAGGGTGTATAGCCGCTGTTGTGCCCTCTTGATGGTGCCTTTTGTGTTGTCCTTCCAGGCCAGGTTGAGACTCTCTCCACGCTCTCTCCGTCGATGAGCAGGGGCTGGATCTCTGACTTTTTCCTCCTGAAGTCTACGATGAATTCCTGGGTCTTTGACTTGTTTAGCAGCAGGTTGTTAACCTTGCACAGCTTGCTCAGTTGCTCTACCTCATCCCTGTACGCCGCCTCGTCCCCCCCCGAGATACATCCCACCACGGTGGTGTCGTCTGCAAACTTTACGATGTAGTTGCTGGGGTGGACGGGGGTGAAGTCGTGGGTGTAGAGGTTGTAGAGGATGGGGCTTAGCACGCAGCCCTGGGGGGACCGATGACAGATCCACAGTGGCTGATGACTATTAGAAACTAGCTGCCTCCTCCCAGTGCCAGGTCTCCCACTAAGGTAGAGAAATGCATTTATTTCCTCCTTTCAAACTAGGGAACTACCGGTACCTGTTTTGTATCTGGTTTACTTTTCTGTTTGTTGGATCAGTAGTTGGCTATGGTACTGCAGACTGGCTGTCAGTGTGTGAGTGAGAGAAAGTGAGTGTGTGTGTGTGTGTGTGTGTGTGTGTGTGTGTGTGTGTGTATGTGTGTGTGTGTGTGTAAGAGAGTGAGAGAGAGAGAGGGAGAGAGAGGGAGGGTTTGTGCTACTATGGCTCCCTATGCAGACTGGCAAATGTGTGTGTGTGTGTGTGTGTGTGTGTGTGTGTGTGTGTGTGTGTGTGTGTGTGTGTGTGTGTGTGTGTGTGTGTGTGTGTGTGAATGTGTGTGAGCGAGAATAGTAAAGAGGGAGGGTTTGTGATGGTCTTCTCCTGTGGCTGTGTGACAGAGAGAGGGAAAGTGTATTGTGAGTTTACTATGCAGGCTGGGAACTGTGTGTGTGTGTGTGTGTGTGTGTGTGTGTGTGTGTGTGTGTGTGTGTGTGTGTTTGTAGTACGTGCATGTACGTTTGCGATGTTGAAACTAGACTGGTAGATCTTAGCAGACTGGCTACTTGAAAAGTAGATCTTGGTTCCAAAAAGTGTGAGCACCCCTGGCTTAGACCGTTAGTTAACCCTAACCCTACAGCATAGACCGTTAGTTAACCATAACCCTACTACAGCATAGACCGTTAGTTAACCCTAACCCTACTACAGCATAGATAGACTGTATGGCCTGGACGCGTCCTAACGATTCCCACCGTAGTTGGGGTAGACCACGCCCACGCCACGACAACTTCTGGAATATGTAGGGGTGTTCTCTGTATCTTGTTCTTCCGCCCCGCAGGTCGTTCCGCAACCCCATTGGATTTTAGCTTGTGACGTAACACGGGGTGCACGATTAGATATGGTGGGGTAGTGGTGGTCTAGTGGATAGTGAGTTGGACTTGTGATCGGAAGGTTGTGAGTTCAAATCCCGCCTGAAGCCACACCACTACTAGTGTGCCCTTGGGTAAGGCACTTAGCCCTCAGTTACTCCAGGGGGAATGTCCCTGTAATTCGTAATTGTAAGTCGCTTTGGATAAAAGCGTCTGCTAAATGGCAAAATTAAAAATTTAAAATTAGATATAGGTTACCCATCTCTGTATGCAACTCGGCGGCGCTGAGTGTGCCGCGGGCCAACGGTCAATGTTCGCCGCGGGCACGGCCGCAAGAAAAAAACAACAACTACATATTCCAGAAGTTGGCGTGGTCTACCCCAACTACGGTGGGAATAGTTAGGACGCGGCCTGGACAGCTATCAGCTACAGCGCGCTGCCCGTTTGTTCAGAATGACACCGTGTGTGTGACTGTGCGGACATATCCATACACAAACGGCAACAAGAACAGACCGACAGGCTACACACCACCCCGAGTTAATTTGATTAATAGATTAATACATACAGTATCTCTAATAACATCAAATAATAGACCATTCTTACATTTAACAATGACCAACACGTCCTCTCCTCCTGACATTAGTTTGTGCGAAGTCCTTCACTATGTAACATAGTATGTTTGTTAAATCCATTTGACGTGCGCGCTGGCTTTCAATGCTGCCCGCATTAGTCGCAGAAGCTGCATTGGGTCGGTTTGTGAGAAAATATAACATTTTGGGAAGTTTCACTGCATTTTGTTACATTTTATATTGCTCTTGCTGTTTTTGCGCACCACTGACGTACTTTCGCTTGCTCATTTTTCTGGGTCTTGTGTCTCGCTGCCTAAAAAACATTCTAATCTAATAAAAAAGTTTGTATTGTAGTGCCGAGAGACGGGAGTCGTAGGCGGCATATCAAATGACAAAGCTAAACGTTTAATGAAGGACATGAACGATTGTCAACAACACACTCAAGCAGTAACTGAATAAACAACTCGGGTACCACGCACTTAACTGTCCGTGCGGAACAATACTCCCAACC
Source organism: Nansenia antarctica (assembly GCF_963989245.1). Classification (NCBI taxonomy): domain Eukaryota; kingdom Metazoa; phylum Chordata; class Actinopteri; order Argentiniformes; family Microstomatidae; genus Nansenia; species Nansenia antarctica. The sequence continues at coordinate 69,629,367 of NC_137688.1, read as the reverse complement.
CATAGTTCCATGGGTGAATTATGTCCAATGTTAGGGGGCCCCCTAGAGGCTGGGGGCCCCCCCGCGATGCGTCGCTTGCGGGCCCGTCCCCTACGCCACTGCCTCTGACCCCTATGCCCCCCCCTCCCTCCCTCCCTCCCTCCCTCCCCCCTCCCTCCCTCCCCCCCCCCCCTCCCTCCCTCCCTCTCTGCAGGCCCAGAACGGCATCAAGCGTCTGGAGGGTCTGGAGCGTCTGGAGCGCCTCACCACCCTCCACCTCAGAGACAACCAGCTGGACACGCTGGACGGCATCAGCCCCGGGATGAAGTCCCTGCAGTACCTCAACATCAGGTACATGACACTGTTACACCATACATGTACTACACACAGGGTTCCCGCGCTGGTCTTAAAAAGCCTTAAAGTCTAAAATCCAGCAATCCCATTTATAAGGCCTAAAAAGGTCACAGATTTCAGTTATTCAGTAAAAAAATTAGGTGCTAGGTCTTAAAAAATGAGATCCTGCAAGGAAATCAGTCCGACCACATCTATTTACGTGGAAATTAATCAAGCTGGAACCAAAAAAATGCCAATTCGCTTCCTTTTTTGTCTGTATGGCAGTGAAATCCCTAATTTCATCACCTCGAGGATGACAAAAAGCTATCATATGGTGTCGCGATAGGTCCCAAATTATATTCAAAGAGATCTTAAAAAGGTCTTAAATTTGACTTGTTGAAACTTGTAGGAACCCTGGCCTGTACACAACACCAACACAACAGGGTCAGGGGTCAGAGGTCAGGTTTAACCATAGTGTCTCTCTCCCTCCTCCCAGGGCCAACATGGTGATTACCCAGCGTGCCTTGCGCAGCCTGGCGGGCGTGTCGCGGACCCTGCGGGTGCTGGTCCTGGCGGAGAACCCCCTGTCAGAGACGGAGGACTACCGGCTGTGTGTGCTGACCCGCCTGCCGCTGCTGGAGCGGCTGGACAAGGAGGCCTTCAGCCCCCAGGAGAAGAGCGAGGCCCAGGAGAGGGTCAAGGTACCTGGGACATGTTATCACTACACAACCATCCAATCTGAGACAGTTTCAGACACGGTAGAAGCAGAAAAGAGGATCTGAAACGTAACATTCGTACCAGACAATGAATTAGCATCTAACCAGAAGTGCACATAGTGATAAAAAACACGATATAAAACATGACAGTGATAGTGATAGGTACAGTATGGTAGTTAGAGGTATATACAGGAGATGGATAGCAGTACGCTATGTATAGTTAAGGTATCTATGTACAGTATGGAGGATCAAAAAGAGGTATGTACATATGTACAGAAATTAGGGGTGGGCATCGACGATCGATAATTGATCGATAAGGATCTTGGTCGATCACAAAATAAAACATTTGGTCGATCACAAAAAAAAAAAAATATATATTATCGATCGTCGATGCCCACCCCTAACAGAAATATGGTATGTGCAAAGGTAGTATTTGTAAACAGCAGTAGTGCAAAAAGGCTGAATTGGTCCACCAGATCTGAAATGCAGAAAGGAAACCTGCAAAGAGAGAGTGAAGGACGAGACGCACAGCGCTCTCACAAGACAGACGCACCAGTCTTCTTCACTAGAGGCTAAAAAAACAGTTATATAAACAGTATTTATTAAAGTTGGCCGGTGACATTTCAGCGGCCTGTGTGTGTTTGCAAAACATTGTTTTTGTCACGAGGTGGCTGTCAGCCTGAGGGAGGGGACCGCTGTGGTGTCACACCGCTTTGATGTGGGTCAGCTGGTCTGTAACGGTGTCTCTGTCTCTGCAGGAGGGTGAAGATGACGAGGCAGCAGAGTAGAGGAGGACCGAAGACTCGCCACCTCGGACGGGTCATCTGACTCAAACAGCACGACGTCCTCACACCTTGTGTACAACCTGGTCTTCTTACACACCCAAACACACACACACAGACACTTGGATGGTCCCTGTCCCACACACTGGTTATACTGGGAGTGGTCCTGGGTACACTGGAGAGAGACAGAGAGAGGGAGAGAGACGTTTGGGTAATATTGCTAGCGCTAGTGTGTTACCTCTCCCAGTGTCAGTGTGTGTGCATCTGTCTGTCTGTGTGTCTGTGTTTGGGAGTGTAAGCAGGCCAGGTTGTACACAAGGTGTGAGGACGGTGTTGCTGTTTTAGTCCCATGACCCATTTGAGTCCTTTTGTGTCCCAGAATTTATTTTTCATGTTCATTGTTTACAAACTAAATGTACCGTAGCCTGACTGACCCGGCATTGACCAAAGAATGTATTTTGTATTAATAGAGAGCTATCTGTACTCTGTTCTCAAAAGAATAAAATGCTTTTATTATTGTCTAAAACAGAGACAGTCAATCTCTTTGTCTGACAAAATGTTCCGACTAGTCTAGAAGTCATATTCTGAGGTGTGAGCTGTGAGGACACAGTTACAGTAAGTAGATGAACACATATTTAAACTTTAAACAGCCGGGGGTTCTGTTTCAAAGACGAAGGGAACAAGAGGAGTGGAGATTTCAACGTTGCATCACAAACCCACGCATTTCTTTTTTTCTCCTGAGTAAGAATGAGAGAGCAGAAATCCAGAGACACTTCCCTGTTGGAACCTTTCCAGAAGCTCCCTGTGAAACCTTAAAGGGACAGCGCAGATATCTGAACCACTCACACTGGGTGTGATGATGTTCCATCTGGGAGTAATACTGTATATCGACTCATTTTGAGGTTATTATATACTGTCAAATCACTGTAGCAGTTATACAGAGCACATGTGTGCTGATAACAGGTTGTAAACTGGGAAAACCTTTGAGCATGATTGTATATACTCATACAGACCTAGTGTTCATACAATGGGCCCACCACACACACACACACACACACACACACACACACACACACAGCACCCCAGTGTCCCCCTCGGTTCTTCTCACATGTTGCTTCCTTGCATCACTCCACCTGTCACTCCTCCTTTTAGAATAGTTGGCATGGAACACATTACCTCATACTCACATACTGTATTTCCTCATACTCCTGCCATGTCACATAATGAGTGAATTGATCACCAACATGGATTAGCATCATCTCAGACGAGTTATACCTGCCTGGCTACACGCCTGAGACCACTCCTGACCCTTTCCAACTCCCTATAATACACCTAATTATCATTTGTGGACAAGAACCTGACTGTGGAACACTAGAACAGCCGTGTCTGTTTTACCTACTATAAGAGCCACCTCGGGGGTCAAATGACCATGGTCTTTACAATGGGAAGCTTCTACTTACACACAAAGACCACTAGTTGGCACGTCTTGTAAATTAGCCTGCCTCCTATACAGAAAAACTGCAAAATAGCTTTATACTAGCTTATCCTGATGTGATTTTGAAAGTACAGGAACATTTTAGAGTCTATAGCAACACTGACATTTTAGAGTCTATACTCTATAGCAACATTGTGAGATCTAAGTCTGACTGGGTGTATCTTTAAACCGGCCCCAGATCTGTGACTTGCTTTGTGCCCAAAATGCGTGATACGATTCCTCCAACCATCGGACCTGGTGGGCGTGGTTTACTAGCAGTGTTGCCAGGTGGGGCGGGTTCCCGCGAATGGGCAACTTTTGATCACACTAGGCCGGAATTGAGCATTTAGGCGCATTTTTGCATTTATTCGTCTTCTTCTTCTTATCATGATAGAGTTGGGCTGTATAAAAAGCATTTAGGCGGTATCAAAACGTCAGTGCTTGAAAGTTACAAAATGCGTGAAGTTAAAAAAACACAGACCCGAGGAGCTACATACAATGTGCAGGTTTTTTAATTTCATTTTTTACAAACATCATTAGCAACGGACATACAGTTTAGGGGCAGGAGATGATGGGCACCTGCCCGGTAGTAATTAGGGGTTTTCTGACCATAGGCTGGTGATTTTGGGTGGATTTAGCCGTTTTTTAGACTGTGGTTAGGCTGGAAATTGACAATCCCATCTGGCAACCCTGTACTAGACACCATTATAATTCCTCTCCTCTCCCTCCTCTCTGCCACTGTTCAGTCCGACCTGATCCCTGCAGCAGGTCTTTGATTTCTTTCAGTCTTATTACAATCTGGTTCATATCTGACCACCCCTGAACACCCACCATGGCCAGCTACCACAAACCCGACGAGAAGACCCTGCAGGGGCTGAAAGACATCGCCAACAAGCTCAGAATCAACTCTATCAAGGCCACCTGCGCCTCCAACTCGGGGTAAATAAACATATTTATATTAAAAGACACAAAGTTACCGAGTGATGAATGATTTGTGATGTATTAAACGTCGCCATTGAGCGTCGGGTTCATCTGTGCCACTTGGCCATGCTGCAGAGAGAGGTTTCGTTCGTAAAGTCGCTCTGGACATCTGATCAGCACTCCATGGAATGCCTCTTATCCAATCAAATCACTTGGTCCCTCTATGACGCGTGAAGCCAGTGTGCGCTCCGGCGCTCTCGGAGCGAATTTACGAACGCAGCCCCCTGGCCATGCTACAGAGTTGTGTAGTGGACGGAGTTGTGTTTTTTAGTTATGTGTATTAAGCTTTTATTTGTATTGTATACAATGTATTAATGGTTGATAAGTTGTTACGTTTTCATGTGTTTATAAACTGTGGCGTCGACGAGGCCTGTGAACGTTAAGTTCAGCCTCGTTAGCCGTTAGCTACCTGTGACGTTTCAGGTTCAAGTTTGAATGAATGAATGAAAGCTTTATTTCGAACATGTGAAAAAAGAAATAGTTATAACAACAAAAAACAAAAAAAACAAGACAAAACAAAAAACACTATTTACTTAACATGTCCGAAAAGGAGTAGGAAGAAACATAAGCTTATTTAATCCTACCCCTTCTCCAATACTCAGAGATTAATAATTAATAATCTGCAGTTAATTTCAATATTAATATAATATTTGAATGTTTGAATGAATGACGTCATGGCGTGGCCGCGAGCTGCAGCGTCACAATGCGCTCCTACGTTTTAGATGCAACGTTATTGTCATCACAGAGTACACTTATGAATGAATGAATGAATGGTCTTTATTGTCATTGCTACAGTACAGGTACCAAACAACGAAATTTAGGAGGGGTGGGGTTACTACACTTACTATACGACCAAATGCAGTTTAGCATCCAACCAGAAGTGCAAATAGTGATATAATGATGATACATGATGTAGGCTAAATAAACAAGAATGGTAGTGAAGGGTGACTATGCAATATACAGTATGTGCAGTGGTAGTGTTGTAAACATCAGTTAGTTTAGAGGTAGGCTATCTACAGTTATGGGCTATGTACAGTGAGGTAGGCCAGTCATGCTAACCGGCAGCTGGGATACCAGAAGTCACATGGAGGAGAGGTCCCGTGGTCGTCTTGGCCTCTATCATTTAAAGAGCAACACATGTTTGGCACATGTACTGTACAGATGTGTATGATTGCGTCCTTTGTCTAGTCTGGGGTTGTGGATAGTTATCCATGTGAAGTCAGTTGTGACTACATTTTGTAGCTGCTTAACATTGTCTTCAATGAAAATGTGATTTCTGAAGTTGAGTTCAAATAGAGACTTTTCCCCCCTCCCTGTTCATGACTCCAGCTATAATATTGCCACAGAAGCAGGTCTTTATCAGTGTGACATGCCGAGCGTGGGAGAGAGTGTCCCAATCTGTACAGAAGGGGTTGTCAGGGTGGTTGGGTAACAAACTCCTTTGGTCGTGGACATCGGCCTTGACCTCTTTAGTGTTACAGTGTAGCCAGGCGGTCGCCTCTGAACTGACTGGTTTAGCTGCAGCCCTGATCTTACACTTTTTAGATGTTAGTTCAGACCAGTGGTGTAGTCTAGTTTTTTTTCTAGTGGGTATACTGTGATTTTGCCCTCCCAGTCAGAGCGACACCTGTCCCGTAGCGACACCCCATAAGCACCACCACACTCACTTATACAGTATGCATCTACACCGGTGTTTGCTGCCTTGGGGGGGGTGGCATGGACTGTACTTGTACATCAAGCTGCCTCACGCTACAGAAACAGGAGATAGGCTCCTGCCCCCTAAGGGCCGTTAGGCTCGAGAACCATCGGTTCTCAAGGCTACTTATGTGGTCTTGACTACCTGTCCACTTTCTCACCTGGTTCTTGCTCTCTCTCTGGTGTGCCGACACCATCCTGCTCTCTCCTTCTCTCCCTCTCTATCCTCCTCTCTCCCTCTTTTGCTGTCAACCAAAAGGCAAATATAACAACCAGAGTATTTATAATTTAATAAGAGGTATACATTGAATTCATATTAAATCATAACATCATTCTAATTGAATATTGGGTTGCTGTGGGCAATGCAGTCAGATACTGTCTTTACTTACTCTCTCACCTGTAAGAAAATCGTATGTCCAACTACAAAAAACAGACATTTTCAATGAGTGAGGGTTTGTTCCAATGCTTCAATCCACTGTCCATGTACTGTACATATACCATTATGGTATTACCATAAAGCCCAATTCTAGCAGAATAAGAAAGATTATATATCTATCTACTTTAAGTAAAATAATGAAGTGCATCCAGTTAGCTCTTTAGCTGGCATGTGTGCAAGGGCCTTAGCTCATCTAATCACCTCTGAGCATGCTAGCTAGCTTGCTAGTTCTTTGACACTATTATTCACACTACACAACTAATTTGAACCAACTTTCTCTGTCAGAACACAGTTATATTATATTTGCTAACGTTTCAACTTGCTTACTTTCTTCGGCAGAGCTTTCACCCTGCAAAAACTCTCTCGCGTTGTACGCGCACACTCGCACAAAAACAAAACAAAACCATTCTCCAACACTGGCACAGCACGAAGCTGTGTGTGGAGGTAGGTCTGGCCCGCCCACCCCAAGGCAATTGTAGGGGAAATACTGAGAGCATTCTGAACGACTGGTTATGCGATAACAAACATGTCAGAAAGTTCGAAGTAAGTGCTTCGTAACACAGACGGGGTGAATTTTATGAATAAAAGTGTGAAAGTTCTGTCACAAAACGCTGTTACGTATCCTCGCGCATTTTTAAGTGGGTATACGCAAATCCTTGGCCTTTCCTAGTGGGTATACGGCGTAGTCCTGCGTATCACGTCGACTACACCACTGGTTCAGACTAGGGTTGCATGTTAACATTGCTCCAGTATATCCACCTTTTGCTAGCATATCAGCCCAATAGAGCTCTCAGGTCTTCTGACGCTGGTTTTCTCTGTGTACCACATGTACAAAAGAAAAGATTTGGTGAGGCTGCATTCTCATTTCATGCACCCAAATTGTGGAATGCACTGCCAGTTTACATTAGGGATGCAACCTCAGCACATATATTATGTTCAAGACTAAAAACCCATCTTTTTAATATTGCCTTTAAATGACTAAATAATTAAATTATGATTATATAATGATTGGAGCACTTTGAGCTGCAAAGTTTGCAGGAAAAGCACTATACAAATAAAATGTATTATCATCATTATAAGCACATTTGTGAATATACAGTATATATATATATATATTTCTGATAGATCTAATCCTGGATAGATTGGGCTAAATTCAGACCAGGTGTGTAGGAGAACCATCTGTGGAATGCATGGACACACAAGCACATCCTGTACTCTCAGTTCAGATGATAAAAGATTGTCCTCTGCTTTCTACACAACGCTACTGTCTGCTTACTGCGGTCGTTCTAAGGTAGCTGGGTATTTTCTCCTATCTCGTTACGGGAAGATGCATGCTACATTTTTATGAATAGTCAATGTCTAGACAAACCAGTTTGTAATAATTACTTCCGTCGAGGAAATGGGTTTACTGCCCTGGACATGAACTCAGGGTGGGGCAAAGGGGTCTGAATGTGGGGGGGTCTGGGGATGGTCAGAGGGGTCTATCCCACTCCCATGGATGTCTTCTGACTTAACCTTTAACCTTTAGCTGTCGCGGTTCCTCATCCAGGAAGTTGACTCATTTGAAGGGCTGTTGTGGCGCGGCCCCTGTACACTTGACTGTTGATATTTTGATTGTAAATGACGTCGTCCAAGTTAGCGATCATGTCCTAACTATTAATATTCCAGCAGGTTATCCTCGCCAGAAGAACCAGGGGGTAAATGGGAAAAGCACTGTGTTGCGGTTTATTTATTTTTTAGTGTGGAATGTGAACGCTAACATTTTGAATCGGACCCTAACCCATAGTCCTGTGTCCCCACAGTGTGAATCTGAAAATGTCAACATTTAACTTGCATAGGGAAGCAGCGAATGATGTTAGCCAACGCATGCAGGGTTTCCAAACCTGTCTGATTACAAGACTGTGACCACTGCTCTCACCAACTAACGGTTTCCCAACCCAGCCTGCCGCTCTGTGGAGAATGCTACTGTTGAGTGGTTAAGGACTGTTAATGTGACATTAGTATGAGTGCTGTCTGTCAATCAGACCCAACCCCTCATTCAGGGGGTCGTTGTGGTCTAATGCATCCCTTAGTGTTTTTGTTTTTTTGCTTAGTGTACTCTAGCTAACAATGGAAGAATACTTTGTATAAGATTGATTTGTTATGCACTTTATAGTGACTCCTACCCTGATGTAGGGGGCTTTAACACTAGAACAGCTGTGCCTTTTTTACCTACTATAAATTACCCCACCCATGGCTGTTCTAGTATTAAACCTAAGATGATTGGGTGCTTGGTGGACCCCCCTATAACCTGCATGTCTGTGGTTCCTGTCTGACTGTTGCTGTGTGACCTGTGACCTGTCACTAACACTCTGCCCCCCCCTCCCTCCAGCCACCCCACCTCATGCTGCAGTGCTGCAGAGTTGATGTCTGTGCTGTTTTTCCACACCATGCGCTACAAGTCCAAGGACCCACGCAACCAGTGCAACGACCGCTTCGTCTTGTCCAAGGTTAGTCGTCCAAACAAGATACCTGTGTTCCCATCTTGCACTCTCTTACACTCTCAGGGTGACTCAAGAATAGTCAGTGTATCTGCTTATTGCCTTATTTGTCTTTGTTGCTGCCATGTCAAGGAACCCAAGCCTACGAATATTGTGTGCTGTGACGTAACAACCAAACTTGTGTGATGTGACGTACCAACCAACCATTAGGGATGCTCCGATCTGGATTTTTGGGGCCGATACCGATCACCGATTTTTTTCCTCAAGATCAACCGATATCGATACCGAAACCGATTTTTAAAAAAATACATAACTGTAGGCCTACTGACTGGATAGCCTACATATTTTTTGCTTTTTAGACAAAAGTTTTGATCCATTAGGCACCAAGCAAACGCAGACCCATTTTTATGGCATAGTAAAAGTCTGGCCCATCACCCAGTTAGGGCCTGAAGCCCAAGTCAGTGATATGGCTGTATAAAAGACATCATAAACGTGGCCTTCATGGTTTACATACTGTTACGTCCTCCTATGTTTTCTGTTCAGTTATCTGTCTTCCCCAGGAAAAATAAATAAATAAAATAAATAAATCGGTTTTTGCGATCGGCCATTTTTGCCGATCACCGATCGAGTCATTTGGAGTGAAATCGGCCGATTTAAATCGGTGGCCGATAAATTGGAGCATCCCTACCAACCATGACTCTGTTGTGTGATGTGACGTAACAACCAACCTTGACTCCTGTGTGATGTGAGGTAACAACCTTGGTGTGTTGTGATTGGTTGCAGGGCCATGCGGCCCCGGTGCTGTATGCAGCGTGGGCGGAGGCTGGCTACGTGAAGGAGTCGGAGCTGCTCAACCTGAGGAAGCTGGACTGTGAGCTGGAGGGCCACCCCACCCCTGTAAGACTTTACTGCACTTTACTACACTTTACTGCACTTAACTACCTACCCACCCCACCCCTGTAAGACTTTACTGCACCTTACTACCTACCCACCCCTGTAAGACCCCCTTTACTACACTTTACTACCTACTGCTGCTAAAATAATTCTGTATTTTTAGTGTACTGTCATTACTTTTAGTGCTTATTATACTGCATTGTTGTAGTGCTCCTCTGTCACAAGCATTTTTATATACTTGTTTATGATGTAATGACAGAAACCTGAACCCCCCGTTCAAGAATAAAGGCCTTTCTCTGCCCCTCCTTCCAGAACACCAGAACCGCCTCATATCTGGGTCACTGGTATTGTCTAATCAGGTGTGGTGGTTCTGGCCTTGAGCAGGTTTGACTGTTGATCCTAACGCTGAGTGTCGTTCTACAGAAACTGGCTTTCGTTGACGTGGCAACAGGTTCCCTGGGGCAGGGTCTGGGGGCCGCCTGCGGGATGGCCTACACCGGGAAGCACTTTGACAAGTCCAGGTGAAGAACTACACACACACACACACACCTGTATAACCCACACCCTGAGGATTAGCCACATAGCATGATTAGACTCGCTAGCTAACCTTTCCAGAGTAAAGGAAAATGACTCTATTGGCTTATGGCCAACACCATGTTGTTTTACCCATCCTGTTGTTTCTGATCTGTAGAGGGTTGGGATTAGGCTGATCTGTATGCTATCCCCTGTTTGTACCTAGGCTACAATCCTGTATTCATCTCAAATCTCCTATGTACTTATGCTATACCGTAAGCTTTGACTAGTTGTTTAACTCACTAACTGCTGAAGAATTAACTTGGGAGGGAGAATTTTTATGGGGAGGGGGTTATACCTTCCCGAATCCTGATGGTGATGTTCCCGCTCTCCCTCCATCTCCGCTGTGTGATTGGCTGGCTGATATCGCTGTGACACCAGCTGATCCTAACGTGTGATCCTCTTGTCTGTCCAGCTACCGCGTCTACTGCATGATGGGAGACGGCGAGAGCTCCGAGGGCTCTGTGTGGGAGGCCATGGCGTTCGCCTCCTACTACAAGCTGGACAACCTGGTGGCCATCTTGGATGTGAACCGTCTGGGCCAGAGCCAGGCCGCCCCCCTGCAGCACGACATGGACGTCTACCTCAAACGCTGCGAAGCCTTCGGGTCAGTCCTGCCTTCCTCTCTCTACTCACCTTCCCCTCTTCTCTGTCTCCTCTCTACTCACCCTCTTCCCCCTCTTTTCTCTGTCTCCTCTCCTTCATCTCTCCTCTTCCCGCTCTTTTCTCTGTGTCCTGTCCTCTCCCCCCCCCTCTCAACCTCTTGTCTCTCGCGATGCCCCTCCCCCTTTTTTCTCTCTGATTGCTGTCCTCACTCTTTCCCCCTCATCTCTAGTGATGCCCCTCCCCCTTTTTTCTGTGCTTTCTTCTCTCCTTCTCGGACACCAAGTTAAGGATCTTCATGCCCTACTTTTTTTGTTTTGCACTAAGGTTACTTAATGATTTCTGCTTGTGTGTAAATGCTTGACCTAGCCTGGTTTCTTATGTAATTTGTCACTTTATCGTGCCCTTTGCCTTATTGTCTTGTGCTGCAATGTCAGGAACCGAAGTCTAAGACTTTTAGTCTCTTACACTTGTGTAATGTGTCGTAACAATAACTTGAAACCCTCTCTCTCTCTCTCTCTCTCTAGATGGAACACGTACGTGGTGGACGGTCATGACGTAGAGGAGCTGTGTAAGGCTCTGTGGCAGGCCCAGCAGGTCAAGGGCAAACCCACCTGCATCGTCGCCAAGACGCTCAAAGGCAAAGGACTCAAAGGTAAAACGATTAACAGCAAATACCTCTCCTCAGCGTTTCCACGGCTACGCTGCGTCACTGTGGTGCAGGTTGTGGTGTTTGATCGCTGTGCTGATTGGCTGGCTGTCTGTCTGTCTTCAGGCATCGAGGATCTGGACAACTGGCACGGGAAGCCCATCCCCAAGGACCGTGTGGACGAGCTCCTGGCGACCCTGCAGTCTCAGATCGTGAACCCCAACAAGACCCTGACCCCCGAGCTGCCCCAAGAGGACACGGCCCCCGCTGACCTGGCCCCCATCCGCCTGCCCGAACCCCCCGCCTACAAGCTGGGAGACAAGGTGACTTATGGGACAGAACGGGGCTGATTTCACAGACGTAGAAGGCTTGAGCCTAGTCCTGGACTAAATCACACTTTCAATGGAAAGTCTCTGTTGAAGATGTTTTTAGTCTAGGATTAGGTTCAAGCTTCCTCTGTGAAAACGGCCGTACTTGTAATGGAACAGTATTTATACGGCCATTTTGGTTTTCCTCCGGAACCCCAATACAAACCTGCCATTCAGGAGTACGATGCATTCATTCATGATCAGCTTCAGTTCCTGAACTGTTAGAGGCGTGTCACTGGCTTGGTGCTGAAACAGACAACTGTTGGCATGAGCTGGGTCTTAACTGTCGTGGTGGTTGTGCAGCCTAAAAATCAACCATTAAGCTAGAGGTTAAAGTTCACTCCACTGAGTCAACCCCACTGCAGCAGTAAACCGCAAGGCAGGACTATAGTTGGTTTAGTAAGGCGGTCCTCCACCCCTGTAGACTCTAGATTAGATTACAGATATGAACCTGCAGGTGGTGGACACCTACGTTCCTCAAACTGACTGATTGCTGTCCTGTCTTCCTCTCTCCCTCCTTTCCTCTCTTCCAGATGGCGACCCGTCGTGCGTACGGTTTCGCTTTGGCCAAGTTGGGCCAGGCCAGCAAGAGAGTGGTGGCAATGGACGGAGACACCAAGAACTCCACCTTCGCCGACATGTTCAAGAAGGCCCACCCCGAACGCTTTGTCGAGTGCTTCATCGCAGAGCAGAACCTGGTGAGGAAGGGAGATGTGTTCTGGACGGGCCAGACAGAGTTAGACAGCACAGTAGAGAAAGGCCTCTTAACAGTCATGTGAGATCAGGAGACAGACAGATCTGGTCTGTATGTGGTCCTGCTGAGTTTCAGGTGGTGCAGCCTGGCGCATGTCCAGACTCTGAGGAAGGCAGGGCTATTAATAGAACTGTTAGAGGTGTAGTGACCCTTCTGGGACACCGTACACGTCAAACGCTGTAATCTGCTCCAAATCAGTCTGATCTGTTACTGTCCACTCTCTGGTCCTGTAATCCTCCTTACCTACACTGCTTTGTCAATCCATCACATCTATATGTATAGAACTTTATTACTTAGTGTTACAAAGTGCTTCACAATATCAACAATAAATATAATCTAATGTCAAACCATAGATATCCCCGCCCCAAAAGTAAGCCAAGGAAAAACCCTCCCCACAGGGTAGAAAAATAACAAAGAGTGGCAAGGAAAAAGTGTCTTCCAGCAGTTTGACGTTCGTAGACCCCTATCTAATGTCTCTTGCTCAACCCAGACTGAAACACAGTCCAGCGCCACTAGGAGCTTCCTGACCCAACTGAACATGAGTTGTAGTTTTCTGTTGTACTGGGATCTGAAGGTGCGTTCCGTGTCCAAGGTTTTCTCTAGACTTGAGTCACAAAGTATCCAGACGTCTGTCTGTTACTGAAGGACGATGGATGAATTCCTGAACTGAAGAGTAGCCAAGAATGTCTCTGCAAGGTTTCTGCCTCCTTGAAGTAACCAGAGGGATGTGTTGGTGAAAGCCGTGCTGGAGACCTGTCATCACTCAGACCTGCCTACCTGTACGCATTTTGCGTAGCAGATGTACATTCAATGTACGCTGGTACGCATTGTCAGCTGAAAGGTACTCAAAAAGCTGCTTGATTGGTTCCTCCTCCACTCACTCGTTCCATCAATCATATTCGCAAGCGTCACCTGCGTCACGTTGACCTGCTTCGGATTCTGCTCTGTTTACGGAATACAGATAAGCATGCCTACCGCCGACCGTTCCTCTTGAGAACTCAACTGTCAAGCACTTTGGAATAGTTTGGAATACAACAGAGATGATTGTATTCCGTGTCAGAGCAGCTTCAACACCAGGTCTATATTAACGTAAGCTATTATGCTAGCTACCTTAGCTACATTAGCTTAACTGGACCTCAAGGTTTTCAGCAGGTTCGAGCAGTTCAGCCTTATAGTGTTAGCTAGCTGGCTAGATACGTTGACTTAGGCTGTGTCCACCAACGAGCTGTATATTTAGCTGAACGGAACCAAGCTAAGGTAAATAGATAGCTAGTGTTAGCTAGTGCTAATGTTCACCATCTCTGTAGTCAGCTCTAAAATACGCAATCAAACAGTGCAAGCAACCCATGCTGTTCTGTGAATGAGACAAGCTATTGACTGATGGCTGCCTACTGCTAAATCATATTATTACATCAAACATGTTGGTAGTTTGGCATCTGTTCTCTGAACCAACAACGAGAGGCTCATTCCGACATTGACTTCTGTTTTCGTTTTCGCGATTTCAAAATAAAAGCGCGAGCTAAGCGTTGTTGTAAATCAATGACATTGCTAGTCAACTAACACAGCTTGTTTTGTGAGCCTGCTAACAATGTAAAGTAGTGTTCTAGGTAGCAGTGGGGATTACTCACCCAATCCATTGCATTGCAATAGTTTGGCTTGACTAGCGAGTGTGTCAGAACATTTTGATTGGTGACTTCTTCCCCCTTTCACTAGCCGCTCTCCCAATTTTTTGTGAACCATAAATGCCCACTGTCTAACTTAAAGAAGAAGAAAAAAAAGATAAAAAAGGACATGCTAGATTAATTGTGTATTATGCACAAAATAGATTAAATATGGAGGTAAGGGCGTGCATATCACACTGTCAGACAGAGCTCCACAGAGTGTGAAACAGCTCCTCAGAAAGGAGACCCCACTCCCAGCGACCAAGCAGCTGAGAAGATCAGGCAAAGTGCTGCACCTAAACTGCCAGTACCTATGTGTGATGGCATATCCAATGCAGAGGTGGGTTGTGTGAGTGTAGAGAAGAGTAGCAACATTGACTTAATGGTTTTGTGAGGAGCTTCTTCAGAGCAAACGATTGATTTATGTTGTCATGAAAGTCATAATTGATTTAAGTCATTGGGGCGGCTGTGGCTCAGGAGGTAGAGCCGGCGTCTAATGATCGCAAGGTTGGCAGATCGGCGGTTCGAGCCCCAGCTCCCAGTGAGCCTTTCATGGTAGCTTGCCGCCATTGGTGTGTGAATGTGTGTGTGAATGGGTGAATGAGAGGCCGTTATAAAGCGCTTTGGATAAAGGTACTATATAAGTGCAGTCCATTTACCATTTCATAACCGCTTTTATAACACTAGCCCCCACCGAACCGTCCCTCCCGTCCGCAACGACTTCGGGTAGTTCTCTCTTTTTTCACCATAGTTGTGTTTGCATCCCTGATTATTGTAATGCACTAAGTAGCAGAAGCTGTGTAGCCTACAGTGTTCATGGAAAGTAGTACAATTGCACTTTAAGTTGAGAAATATTGGCCCTGCATTGGTAATATGTTTTACTTTTAATATTGAAGAAATTATTCTAAAGAATATGATTGTATGGTTTTCTTCATAGCTGATTTATTTGTTGAATAATGTGACGATATGGCTGTGAGTGGGGAAATGCAAAGCATAGTGGGGTGAAGGCATGTGAACCAGGGACAGGGCTAGGGGGTGGCTACTTCTCAAGCCCCTGATGTTTTCACACAAGCCCTGGTGTATCAATATTGTCATAATTCTAATTCCTAATTGCCTCCATACTCTCAGTTAACTTAAGTTATGTGTTTTGCTTCACAAGCGTGCGTGTATTTGCCTCACACAAACGTGTATGAAAAAGAATCGTGTGGTCAAGTGGTACTCATAAAAATGTGTGTGTTGTCACATTGATTACTTCGATAAAGCCTTGGAGAAGGACCCCGTCTGAAGGTGTAAATCCACCCTAACACTTGTCCCTCCCCCTCCTGTGTTGCAGGTGAGCGTGGCCATTGGCTGTGCGACGCGTGACCGCACGGTGGTGTTCGCCAGCACGTTCGCTGCCTTCTTCTCCAGAGCCTACGACCAGATCCGCATGGCCGCCATCTCCCAGTCCAACGTCAACCTGGTGGGCTCTCACTGCGGCGTCTCCATCGGTGAGTGTGTGTGTGTGTGCGCCATCCCTATTGATGAGCAGAGTGTGTGTGAGTACCCACTGTAGCGTCTTTTTCCTCGTCCCCTCTTGACCAATCAAACGTCGCCTCTCTGTACCTGCTCAGGTGAGGACGGCCCCTCCCAGATGGCCTTGGAGGACCTGGCCATGTTCAGAGCTATCCCAACAGCCACCGTGTTCTACCCCAGCGACGCAGTCTCCGCAGAGAGGGCCGTGGAGCTGGCAGCTAACACCAAGGTCAGAACCAAGCAGTGGATTATTAAAATAATAAACTCTTCCTTCTTCTAGCATTGTGACTACCAATGGCCCCAGGTCCTACTATAGATTTGCTTTTCTTATGATTGATGGATAGATGATTCATTTACTTGGGCTAATGTATTTGTATGTCGCTTTGGATGAAGGTGTCTGCTAAATGCCGAAAATGTAAGTGTGTGTGTGACAGTCTAGTTGTGTCCTGCTTCTAAGCATTCAGTCTCTCTTCCAGGGGATCTGTTTCATCCGGACCAGCCGACCGGAGACCAAGGTCATCTATTCGCCTGACGAGAAGTTTGAGCTGGGCGTGGCCAAGGTAAGACCAGTGTTACTGGTAGTACTTCCCAGGTCGGCCAGGAGAGGGAGCCATAGGAGACTAGAGGGAGAAACCGTCAAGGGTTCTATGTTGGATCGAGAAGTGTTGTTTTAGGATTTGTTGTGCTGCAAACAAGTTTTGTAACTGTGTTTCCTCCCCAGGTGGTGCGTCAGTCTGACAGTGACAAGGTGACGGTGATCGGAGCTGGCATCACTCTGCATGAAGCCCTCGCTGCTGCAGATGAGCTGGCTGCCACAGGTAAGACTGCCCTCTAGTGGCTGGGCAGGGGAAGTGCTGCAAATTATACTGAACTCATGACTGATGGTTAGGGCACACAGATGGGATTGAAGACACGCTCCTTGTCTGTAGTTGATGATGGAAGTCTTCTAGTTTAGTTGGGCTTGTGTGAGTCTGGTGTTAAACGACTCTTCTCCTCCTCCAGGAGTGAACATCCGTGTGATCGACCCGTTCACCATCAAACCCCTGGACGCCGCCACCATCGTGTCCAACGCCAGAGCCACCGGTGGCAGAATCATCACTGTGGAGGACCACTACAAAGAGGGTAGGTGTCTGTCTGTCTCTCAGAGCAGCTGTGTACAGGGTTTTGTACAAGTAGAGTTATCCCCATGGAGAGTCACATTTTACATGTAACTGATTGGTCTATCTCCCCTCTGTCTGTAGGAGGTCTTGGAGAGGCGGTGCTGTCCGCCGTGGGGGAGGAGCCTGGTATCATGGTGACCCGCCTAGCCGTGACCCGGGTGCCCCAGAGCGGCAAGCCCCAGGAGCTGCTGGACCTGTTCGGCATCAGCACCAAGCACATCGTAGCCGCCGTGCGCCAAACCTTCGCCAACTGAGAACACACACCACCTCTCCCCCCTGCCCCTGACCTCTGACCCCCCCCCCCCTCAGCCCTCTGTCTGACCTCTACGCTTCTGCTCCACCGCCTGCCACCTGGCACTAATGATGAAAAAGAAAAACATTCTAGCGCCCTCACATGGCCTTAACATGAAGTGCAGCTCTTTGGCATGTGTGCTTGAACCACCAGTAGCTCAAACCAGCAGGCTGTTTATGGCAGAGAGGGCTGAGAGGACTAGTGTTTGCGCGTCTCACCACATAGAGCTAATCCTGTTTCTCCCCTAACGCACCTTAACTTGGCTTCCTCTGCCTTACAAGGGTTTCTTGTCCCTAAAACGGTTTCCTCTCTTCTAACCCACGTCTGAATGGTTTGTCGCTAACGTGCATTGTAGCTGAAGCGTCTTGACGACTGTAACAGCGGAGTCTGGGGTCAGAGGCCGTGGGCGAGCCTTAGGAGTGTTTACAGTCCGTCCAGGTTGTTAGATCTGTTGAGGTTTAAAGTTACTGTACTGTACGCATCGTCAAACGTCTGCCACCTTGGTCTTCTGCGTCCAGCAGGATCCACACTACTTTCCTCCCATCATTCCGGTCTTCTCTTCCACATTCCTGTCATTCCAACAACGTGTCCTTGTTTGCAGTGTTTCTTAATCAGCTGTTTAATCATTCCATTATTACACTGTGACGCCCCCCCCCCCCCTCCCCCTCTCTGTTTCCTCATAGCACTGTTACTTTACTCAGCCATTTTCGCTCTTCTCTTGAGCCAGCATGGCGGTTCACCTCTGTTTGCCTCTGGTCAAAGCCTTGTGGCTGAGGTGTTCACGTTTTGCTTTATTTTTTACATCAACAAATCTTGTATTCAGTTGTCAATCTAAAATGTTGTGAACCACTTCAGTCAGGCATCGGACGGCTTTGTACCAAATAGTCTTTATGGTCCAGGGTTCTGGTTCTTCAGTAAGACCTTCAGGATGGTTGCAGCTGTCTTTAGACCCACTAGCACTTATATACACCAGGCAGAGCGTGATGGAGCCTCGCTACTAGGACACAGAGCTGGACCCTCCAGTCTCTTCCTCTGCTGAGGGTTGACCAGTGCTTCTGGGCTGGACGGGGGTCCTCTGGACCTGGGTGTTACTCTTGTTACTGATGGACTGAGGCTTCCTGGATGTCTACGTGTGACTTGTTTGCATTGCTGTGTTGGTTACGCTGAAATAAAAATAAAAAACTAACTTGACCCAGTGTTTATCTTGTCTGTGTTTTTTAATATAGCCGTATTGAGTAATAGAAATGTTTGCTTGAACAGGGGGTTAGCATAGAGATGCTGAATGTGGTACGTCGGGGTTAGGTGGCGTGCTATACATACTGTCAGGATGACTGTCTGTCTGGGCCGTGCTGACCCCAGCTGTGTCTGTCAACAACACCCTGCATCTGCACACCTGAACGTGGGGGGTGTGAGGGTTGCGGGAGGGAGGGGGGAGAGACGGGCTTCGCGGAGGGGAGAGGGTTGCGGAGGGGAGGGTAGAGGGTTGCGGGAGGGAGGGGGGAGAGAGACAGTCTTCGGGGAGGAGA
This sequence comes from Nansenia antarctica, assembly GCF_963989245.1. Lineage (NCBI taxonomy): Eukaryota > Metazoa > Chordata > Actinopteri > Argentiniformes > Microstomatidae > Nansenia > Nansenia antarctica. The sequence continues at coordinate 69,610,496 of NC_137688.1, read as the reverse complement.
GGGTTGAGGGAGGGGGGAGAGAGACGGGCTTCGGGGAGGGTAGAGGGTTGCGGGAGGGAGGGGGGGGGGGGAGAGAGGCTTCGGGGAGGGGAGAGGGTTGCGGGAGGAGGGGGGAGACGGGCTTCGGGGAGGGGAGAGGGTTGCGGGAGGGAGGGGGGGGAGAGGCTTCGGGGAGGGGAAAGGGTTGCAGGAGGGAGGGGTGGGGGGGAGACGGGCTTCGGGGAGGGGAGAGGGTTGCGGGAGGGGGGGAGAGACGGGCTTCGGAGAGGGTTGCGGTAGGGGAGGTTAGAGACGGGCTTCGGGGAGGGGAGAGGGTTGCAGGAGGGAGGGAGGGGGGGGAGAGGGTTGCGGGAGGGAGGGGGGGGGGGTAGAGACTGGCTTCGGGGAGGGGGGAGGGTTGCAGGAGAGACGAGAGAGAGAAGCACATCTTTTTTTAGAAGGGTGAGGCAAGGTTGAGAAGGGGTGGGGCAGCAGGGGGCATTGTGGGTTACTCCATGTTCTTGTAAACCTGTCGAGTTTCTGTGTGTGTGTTGAGTCACTTCAGGACAATCCTCAGTCTGTCAGTATTGACCGTAAAACAGCGGTTAAAACAGCACCTCGGCTGTCAAATGGGACCTTTTGGAGAGCGTCTGGGTGAGGTTAGGACGTCACGGTCCCATCTTGGAACACTCTCCCACACACAGGCATACACCCTTCCTGCTTAGATATACACACAGCTAAGCTAACCTGTAGTTTGACTACAGAAGATCTAAAGACCTGAAATTAAATGTCCTTCGGATACTGGCCTGTTTAGATTTTAGATCGTAAATCTCCAATTTAATAGTGAACATGGATAAATTCTTCTTGGATAGCAGGCAGGTTTTTTACTTTTGCGTAATGCACACTACAGCCCCACACACCTTATGAACTGATGTAGCTGTTGTCATGAACATACCAACCGTGTGCTGTGTGTGTGTGTGTTGAACAAACAGTGTCTGTTTGCAGGTTTCACCCTGTAGTGAGACCTCCCAGCTCTGCTCAACAACACACCATGCTGTGGCACCTGCTTGGCTCCGTGTGTGTGTGTGTGTGTGTGTGGAGACTGTATGTGTGTGTTCATGAGTGTGTTAGCGAGTGTGTGTGTTACACCCCTGACAGGGGCCATCTTTCATGTCAGCTAGTCTTACTGTATCCCTCTCAGACGGAGGTGTGAATGGCGCGAGGCCAAGGGGAGATGACTCTGTCTGACTCCAGCTGAACCTGTCGCTGTCTGCTCCGTCTGTCTCTGTCTCTGGCTCACATCACCTCACCCCCCTGACCACAACCCCCCCCCCCCCCGACCACAACCCCTACGTTAGCCGTTAGGGTGAGAAATACAAAACTGATCAGCATATAGGGGGCAACTACAACTTCACTGTATACTGCGATACTGAGTAGGACAAAAAACCTTCGTCCTCCTACTCCTCCTCATCTGTCTGAGAGAGACAACATGGCACAGACTACTGTCTCCGATCGCAACTGATGTCGATGTCATCATCAACATTGTGTATGAGATAAGGACTGTTTCTCTCACCCCCCCTCCCCCCCCCTCTCTCTCTCTCTCTCTCTCTCCACCCAGGTGTCTGTTAGTTTAAGGCCGTGATGTGGGGGTGTAAAAGAGGCGGGGGATCTCTCTGGTTTTTTTTCTTAGAGTGATGAACGAAAGCCTTTGTTTTAGAATGTGAGAATGTACTTTTTTGACCTCTCTCCTCTACGTGTCCACCTCCTCCTCCTCCACCTCCTCCTTCCTCCTCTCCCTCTTTCTTTCCTCTCACTTTATTTCCTGTTCTCACCTCTCGTTCTTCTCAGCGGCAGAGTGCAGCAGCTGTGTCTCTGGGCGGAGTGTCTGAGTGTCTGATTCTGGTCGCAGCAGGAGAGAAGGAGAACCAACAGCTTTCCTCCTGTCAAGGTCTCCTGTCATCCTTTCTTCAACGTCTTCTTCAACGTCTCCTAGGTCTTTCCGCCTCTCGTCACCCAGGTCCAGGGAGTGGTCTGGGAGTGGATCCTGTTTGAGAAGGTGGTCTTTCCTGGTCTAGCATCCTCTCTGGAAGTGCTCTTCCCTCCTTACTGGGACTTGCTGGACTGGCTAGTGGTGTGGAAAGCCCTGGTTCTGGTTCCGAGGCTTGTTCCTGAACTTGTTCTGTTGTTGTTTGGAGGGTTGTTTCTATCTTCGGACTATTCCGACCTGGTTCTAGAGGTTTGTTCCAGTTGCCGTGGTACGGTTCAGGTCTGTCAGACTCGCAATGAAAATGAAGATGGTTCAGAAGTTTGTGGTTCTGTGTGTTTGCCTGAGCGCCTTAGCGGTTGGGGGACGAACCCAGGCCGACGAGGGCGACTGGGAGAGAGAACCGGATGCGGTGGTGGGGAAGGAGGAGGAGGACACACACACGCCTGGTTCACCTGCCACACACACAGCTGACATTAACACAGCTGATGGGGAAACACCTGCCACACACACACCTGGGACCGATGGTCAGGTGACCATCCCATCAGGTGAGCTTCTGGGTTTCGTCGATGTCCTTTTATGTGTTTTTGTGTCATCTGTAGCATTGACACAGCTGCTCTGCATTTGAAACGATGCATGTTCATAGACACACATCAGACAGGGAGGGGTTTAACCCTTTACATGACCTAGGCGCCACCCCTGCATTTGAAACAATCTCCCCCGCTCCCCCTTTTCTTTCAGTCCCGTCACTGACGGATGACGGAAGGAGGGATGAGCAGAGTCCAACAGCTGCGGAGGAGGAGGAGAAGGGAGAGGGGGAGCAGGCCAACAGAGAGAGGAGAGGAGCGGCTGGGAAGAGGAGACATGCAGCTACAGTAGAGGCCACCGCCTACAGACTGGTGGGGGCTCTAGTGACGTGGGGGGGGGTGGGGGGGGGATGGGTGGGTGTATGGGTGTGTCTGTGTGTGTGGGGATGGTGGGTGTGTGGGGGTGGGTTAGTGGGTGTGTGTGTGTGTGGGGATGGATGGGTGGGTGGGTGTGTGTGTGTCTGTGGATGTGTGTGTGTGTGTGTGTGTGTGTGTGAACGGCACCTCTTGTTCGTCAGTTCTGACAACTGGGCAACTGTCCATTTGAACATGTTTGTCTAGTCTGTGTGTGTGTGTGTGTGTGTGTGTGTGTGTGTGTGTGTGTGTGTGTGTACGGTGGGTGGGTGGATGTGTGTGTGGGTGAGTGGGTTCTGACGGCTGGGCAATTGTCCATTTGAACATGTTTTTATAGTCTATTATTTATATAGTATTTCTGTGTTTTTGGTGTGTGTGTGTATATGTTGAGTGTGTGTGTACGGTGTATGTTTGTGTGTGTATATGGTGTGTGTGTGTGTGTGTGTGTGTGTACACGTGCCACAATTAACTGTATATTTGTTGTGCATACAGTGGTGTCCTGTCTTTGGGTGCATCACCTCATGTCTTCCTCTCCCTCCGTGTCTGCTGTGTGCAGGCAGGACTGGGGCGCCCCCTGGAGGGCTGGCGGAGGCGTAGCACGCGTGGAGGAGCCAAGGAGCAACAGACAGGCTATCTGGACTCTGTCCTGAAGGAGCTGCACAGTGAAAAGAACAAACTGCTGGACAACCAGGAAGAGAAAAAGAAGGAAGAGGAGGAAGAGGAGGAGGAAGATGATGATGATGATGACGATGAAGATGATGACGATGAGGAGGAGGAGGAAGAAGAGGAGGTTTGTTTTTCATGTTATCTGTCTATGGTGCTTTTGTTAGTCTGTTTTTTTCATCTTTATTAATTTCCGAAAATATTGTACAACGTATGAAAAGTGCAACAAGTAAGGTTGTTGATAACCGTGCTGTTGTTAACGATAAGAAATGTGTGATTTGTGATTTGATTTGTGTGTGAACTATTGCTTTGATAATCATTATCATCATGATCATCATCATTTTATTCCTGTTTTATTACTATGTCTACTTTTTTAAAATCTCCTGCCTCTTGTTTTATTGTATTGTGGTTTATTTACTATTGTTCAGGACTTGGGAGTTGCATTCAATGCATAACTTGTGGTATATAAATAAAGTTTGATTGATTGATTGATCATAATCAGGAAGAAGAAGAGGAGGAGGAGGAGGAGGAGGAAGAAGAGGAGGCTGAGTCTCCCACCAATCAGACGGAAGCACGCACCAGCTTCACGGAGTCTCTCCCGGGGGCGTGTAAGATCTCTGACGGACAGATCATCTGCAGGGGCGTTGGCATGACTCACCTGCCGATCCTCACAGACCTGGCTGTCACCACCCTGGACCTGGCAGGTGAGCAGGGGGAGGGGCCTTAGAGGGGGAGGGGCTTCTAATAGAAACATGTTTTTTGTTTTTGTAAGTAATATTTTCTGAGTGGGGCTGTCCCACACACATTTTTCATTTTATTGGACAGATATAGTGAAGACAGACAGTGTCAGGAGGGCATGGGCCGGATTCTAACCCATGCCGACATGGGCATATGTGTGCACTGTAGACCGCGGTGCTAGACCACTGGAATCACCCCAGGCCACATAGAAACATGTATTTAAAAAATATAGAACAATTAAATAAAGTTTCTTCCTTTCCTCTAGCAATGTGACTGCCGATGGCACTTGTTCTTATGGAAGGTTTTACTGATAATGATGTATGACTGATTCACTTACTTACTAGACAAATGTACTGAGTGTAAAGTGACTTAAATGAAATGAGAAACAGAGTGGTTCTCCATCATCTGGAGTCCTGCAGTAGTCCAGTACCAGCCTGGCAGTGTAGAGACACTCAGAGAGACAGAATAAGATGTTATGTATAGGTACGTTAGGTATACGTAAAGTGTGTGTGTGTGTGTGTATGTAGGACAGAGAACAGCATCTAAAGTGTGTGTGTGTGTGTGTGTGTGTGTCTGACAGAGAACAACATCAGTGTGATCGCTCTGCGGGGGTTCTCTGGGCTGCCGAACCTGGAGCGACTGGACCTCAGCAAGAACCATCTGGACGACGACTCCTTCAGCCCCGCCCTCTTCTCTGTAAGTCCCTCCCCCTTCTCTGTAAGTCCCTCCCTCTTCTCAGCCCCCTCCCCCTTCTCTGTAAGTCCCTCCCCCTTCTCTGTAAGCCCCACCCTCTTCTCTGTAAGTCCCTTCCTCTTCTCAGCCCCACCCTCTTCTCTGTAAGTCCCTCCCTCTTCTCTGTAAGTCCCTCCCCCTTCTCTGTAAGGCCCTCCCTCTTCTCTGTAAGTCCCTCCCTCTTCTCTGTAAGTCCCTCCCTCTTCTCTGTAAGTCCCTCCCTCTTCTCTGTAAGTCCCTCCCTCTTCTCTGTAAGTCCCTCCCTCTTCTCTGTAAGTCCCTCCCTCTTCTCTTTAAGTCCCTCCCTTTTCTCAGTAAGTCCCTCCCTCTTCTCAGCCCCACCCTCTTTGTAAGTCCCTCCCTCTTCTCAGTAAGTCCCTCCCTCTTCTCTGCCCTGCCCTCTTCTCTGTAAGTCCCTCCCTCTTCTCTGTATGTCCCTCCCTCTTCTCAGCCCCGCCCTCTTCTCAGCCCCGCCCTCTCTGTAAACTCCGCCATCTTCTCTGTAAGTCCCTCCCTCTTCTCTGCCCCGCCCACTTCTCTGTAAGTCTCCCCTCCACCGCAGACATCACCTGTACCGGCCACACACACACTACACACACACTGAACAAACACTGGAACACACACTGGAACAAACACTGAACACACACACACTTAGACAAATGTACTTGTTGTAAGTCGCTTTGGACCTATAGTAAATACAAACATGAGAGTAAACTTTCAAACACGCCCCCGGAATATCAACAATTCAGAAATACAAAACAAAAACAACAACTTTTGTTTGGGTGAGCTGAGCCATTGTAAATGGCTTGCAACTTTTTATTGAATATTTTATGCTTTGTTTACTGTTTTGTTTTTGTTGGCCCACTTTATTTGTTATTTTTGGGCCTTTTTGGGTCGGAATGATAAGTATTATAATTATATAAAGTTGTTTTGCAGTCCCACTCATATTTTTCATTTTATTGGACAGATATAGTGAAGACAGACAGGAAAGATAGGAGAAGAAGGGAGAGACGGCGTGTCAGCAGGGCATGGGCCGGATTCTAACCCATACCGACATGGGCATAATGTGTGCACTGTAGACCGCGGTGCTAGACCACTGGACCACCCCAGGCCACTGAATGATAACTTTGAAAAGGATTTTTACTGTACCACCAACAAAATCATGCAGTATTGGTAGTTGCCCCTGCCCATAGCCCCCCCCCCCACCGCCCATGGCCACCGCCACCGTTTGATCCCAACGCCAGTGTAGTCCTCTGTGAGCCACAGTGGACCAGGAATAGCCCTCATAGGCAGTTGCGTGACCAAGAGGGGGGGGGGTGGGGGGGTCACAACGTGAGCACAGACTCTGACCTGGTCTGGACCGGTCCGACCGCACTCTTGACGAATCACAGAATTGCATCGCGGCCTCAATCTCTTTCAGGATTGGCTGAGCGTTCCACTGTGGAACGCAACGGTAGCCAATGGGCTGGAGATGAAACGAACGAAAACATTATTTTAAGAAGAAAGTCGCTTCTTTACGAGATCCGCTTATGTTCCTCATCTCCCAGTAATGACAGAGGATGAGGAGACTGGCAGGGAGGCGGGCAGAGAGTCACGACTCGCTGGTTTTACTGGTTTACTGGGCACAGATCAACAAGACGCCCACTACAAACGTTTACACGGACAAACAAGAAAATAACAACATACCCAAATAGTTGTTTTTCAGACACCCGAAGAGGAAAAAAATAAAGCTCTATGATTTTAGGTCTCTTCTGTTTCCTGTGATTCTGTTCGACGGGCAACAATGTCACATTCCATTGTGCTTCCTTTTTTTACATTTTTGGCATTTATCAGATGCCTTTGTCCAAAGCGACTTACAACAAATACATTTGACGTAGTGAATCATCTATCCACCAGTCATAGCAGGAAAAAGTAGTGTATGATCAGGCCTGGAGCCATTGGCAGTCGTCGTGCTAGAAGAAGAAAGATTTATTTAATTTTTTATTGTAATTATTATTATGACATTCGGGGAAACAGTACAGGGGGGTAGTAGATGTCTCAGGAGGGACAGTTCAGGTGTAGCCTGAAGAGATGGAGGTCTTCAGTCTAGGGTGGAAGATAGGGAGTGATTCTGTAGTCCTGACAGCAGTGGGAAGCTCGTTCCACCAGCGGGGAGCCCGGACAGTAAAGAGTCGTGACCGGGTAGCGCGACTGCCGCTTTGGCGTAGAGGTGGTGGGGCCAGTCGGCCAGCAGAGGTGGAGGAGTGGACTGAACGGGCTGGGGTTTGGGGGGTTTGGGGGGTTTGGGGGCTGATGACCATTGCTTGCAGGTAGGAGGGGGCTGTTCCCTTTGCCACCCGGTAGGTGAGCACCAGGGTCTAGAATCTGATGCGAGCTGGTATCGGGAGCCAGTGAAAGGTGCGAAGGAGGGGGGCTTCAATGGGTGAACTGGATTGGTTGGTTTTAGAACTTTGTTCTGTCTCCGTCCTCTCCTCTCTGTCCCCTCCCCATCTCCCTGTCCTCTCCTCACTCCCCTCCTACCTTCCCCTCTCTCCTCCCCCCCTCCCCTCCTCCCCCTGGTCTGTAGAACCTGACCCAGCTGAAGAGGCTCAGCCTGGAGGGAAACCAGCTGACCCAGATCCCACCGCTGCCACCATCTCTGGAGGAGCTCAACCTCAACCACAACAAGCTCATCAGACTCAAGCCTTACAGCTTCAAAGGTGTGTGTGTGTGTCTGTGTGTCTGTGTGTGTGTGTGTGTGTGTGTGTGTGTGTCTGTGTGTGTGTGTGTGTGTGTGTGTCTGTGTGTGTGTGTGTGTCTGTGTATGTGTGTGTGTAATAGACAGAGGGTGTAATGGTAACCATTTGAATAACACACCTGCTGTATCAGTGTT